>NW_023416308.1:11110000-11710000 GCF_014176215.1 Rousettus aegyptiacus
TCAGAAGTCCCACCATGACCATCTCTGGTCCTGATGAGCAACCAAGCGGGCTGTGGGCTGGACAGATGCCCGACCCTGAGTCCCAGCTCTAAGTCATGTCTTGCTTTCCAGATTATTATAGAGTAAAGATCTGACCCACTTTAGGCCTTAGGTAAAGAAACTCTTAAAAGGTAAAGTTCCTGTGAGCACTCGCTTGGAAAGGCTGAAAAAGAGGCTTTTTTTTTTTTTTCCCCCAAATGCGACTGGGCTGAGAGGATGTGTCAAGGCTGTCACCGCCTCCCACGAGAGTAGAAAGGGAATGAGGTCCCACTGAAGTACCCCTGGGTGCAGAGGACCATGGCAGACCCCATTCCAGCAAACGTTTCCGCTACTCGAAGTGTTTTGGGTGCTCATCAGGAAACACACTTGAATCTGATGAATGTAAAGAAAGTAAGAGAAAAGAAAATCTGGAAGCAAACTAGGAAAATCACTTCCCTTCCCCCACATGGCCCTTACTTCAACGCCTGGGCTCATACAAGCTCCTCCACTGGCAGCACTCCTGTTCCCTACCCTACAAACCCAAATCTCACTTGGCCTTGAAGGGTAAACTCAAAAGCTACGTCCTCCAGAAATCCTTTCTCAGTTTTTCCTCTCCTTACTCTGTATCCGAAGCACGCTTCTCTCCTGGCATACCCCACTCTCTGTTTTAGGGGATAAATATCTTAATGCATCGTTTATCTCTTCTACTAGTCTTAACCTCTTGAGGACAAGAATTAAGAATTATATTTTACTCATCTCACTCTCCCATATAACACCAAAATAGTGTTGGGGCTGGGGAGGAAAAACTTTTTATTATTCCATGTGTGGCTGTGTGTCTCTTGATCCTGAAGCCAGCTTCTGACCCAAAAAACTGTCTCTGAAGGACTCTAGAAATAGCTGGGATAGGAGCTGAACTGGAGAGTGGAAGGGAGGGAGTCTGTGTCTAAGGAAGCAGAATGTACCATGAGATTTGGGGGGCCCACGAGTTTGGTGGAAAGAACAGGAGGTCTTAAAACGGGAGCCCCTCCCACCAGCAAATAACCTGCAAAGGAGGATGTCCAAAAAGTGAATATTTTTACCAGTTTCTCTCGATTTTAAGAGTGCTCATCTTTTGTCTCCAATATTTTCTAGTTTAACTGATTCAGTATACATTAAACATCCAACACTTTTAGCTGAGTTTACTATGGTCAAGTAAATGTGGGAAATACTAAAATGAGCCTGACAGAATCCAACTAAATGACAAATATTTCTATGCATACTTTATCTTGCTTAAGGAGTATCACAGGAAGGTATGTCTCAGAGGAAGGTGACATTAGTGAGGTTATGAAGAATGAATACGATTTGGTTGTGCAGACCTGAAGTCATGGGGCTCAGAGTAGCTGACATGGTACCTTAGTGCAAGCTGGAAAAAGGCACCCATTCTTCAAGACCATTTATTTCCGTCTGTTGGTAAACTGTCATAATATAGCAATTTTGTTAGAGCAAAACGCTTTCCCTTCGTGAGCTGTAAAACTGTCCTAAGAGAGTCTACAGCCATGCCACCCTGAATAAGCCCGATCCTGTCTGATCTCGGAAGCTAAGCAGCGTCGGGCCTGGTTAATACTTGGATGGGAGACCGCCTAGGAAGACCAGGTGCTGTAGGTGTAAAAATTAGAAACGTAAGGGATTGTAAGCTGACAAGGTCCTTGCAATCTGTGAGGTCAACCGAGGGTTGCCTCGCCTAAAAAATCAAAAATAAATATGTAAATTAATTAGTTTTTAAAAATGTCCTAATAGATCCTCAAATCTATGATGTCTTTGGTGTGAATGGCACCCCCCAGGGCCATGCAGGGCACAACCTGTGCCAGCGTGGCCCCGGCAGGAGTGTGATCCGAGCCAGGGGACTTGGAAACAAAAGTGGGAAAGCTGAGCACTGCCTGAACTTATTAGTACTATTTCCTACCAAAAAAAAAAAAAAAAGAAGCTATTCTTGTAAAGCAGTTCTCAACTGGGGATGGTTTCGTACCCTCAGGGGACACTGGACAATGTCTGGAGACATTTTTGGTTGTCACGACTTGAGGAGGGGGTGCTGCCACCAGCGTCTAGTGGGTAAAGACGAGGGCCGATGTCCGACGTCGTCATACAATACACAGGACAGCCCCCCTGACAAAGGATCGTCGGGCCCAAACTGTCAACGATGGTGCCAGGGCTGAGGAACCCGAGGGCAGAGGGAAGACTAACATTATACACGACCAGGGGTTAAGCTGATGATGGTCCTGCTACATGGTCACCATGATCTGCAGCCTGAGGGAAGAGTTTCTGCGAAGAAAGCCCAGAGACAACTGTCCTGCTCTGCCTCGCAGGCCTCTGCACGGGGTAAAGAGACGCCCGCCGCTGCCACACACTCCAGCCGACACTGACCACAGTTAAAACTGGGATGACCAACCCCTCCCGGTTTGCCCAAGAGTCTCCCAGGGTCAGCCCGGAAAGTCTTCTGTCCCAGGACACTTCTCAGTCCTGGGCGAGCTGGGGCAGCAGGTCGCCCTGATCGTCGGCGTTCTCCAAACAGAACGTCCCACCTGCTCTGTTTCTCGGTGTCCAGCATCCTCTGCAACTCTCGAACCCGACACTCGAACTGGGACTTCTCGTCGCCGAGGACGCTCCTCCACGCCTCCCACTGCCGCTCCTTTTCCAGCAGCTCGTCGTTCAGGGCCTCCAAGTCCATGACCTGTTCTTCCAGCATCGTGCAGGTGGTCTTCAGCGCCTCCATCGTCTGCAAATCAGTACCACTGAATTGTGCCTTGTATCAAATGAGGATTTCCTGGATGTTACTTTAGTCGGACTGGCTCCAGAAAAGCACAAGTTTCTAACTACAGCCTGAAATATGGTTTTATCTTTTTTCTTCTACAGACTGAGGGGACCGGATGAGAATAGATGGAAGGTGATCTCTGCTGCCATCTTTTAGGAAGGAGCCAAAGCAAGACCAAGGGGGACCTTTTAGGAGACCTCGCTTAAAAATCAAGTGGCTCATGCATTAAATTATATGTTTGAATTATTTCGAGACAAGTATACCGCCAGTATTTTTCATACAATGAAATGTTTAACTTAGCCTGTGTCAGGTTCTAAACAGTGTTTTTTTTTTTCTTGAAGTTGTATAAGTTACAAATAAAACCTTTCATTTCATTAAAAAAAAAAAATCAAGTGAATCACACTAGCCTCCCAAAGTATTCTATTTTATTTTTAATTTTTCAATCAAAATTAAGAACTATACACTTTTAAAGGTCATTTTTAAAGCCCCCCAAGCTTTCAAAATGCAGACATGATTTTTAAATAGAGCCCATTTAATGCCTAGGTTCAGTCTTGGAACCCCGGGGAGAGATGCATAAGTCCCCCATTCTAAAACCTAGAAAGAATCAGAGTGCCCCAGGGATGCCTGACTCCGTTAACCATCCTTACTTGCTTCTGGCTGGTGAGCTGCATCTCTCTCTCCGTGATCTCACGGCGGAGATGGTCCACTTCACTTCGCAGCTGCACTATCTCATCGTTGGCGCCAGACGCCTCATCGAGTTGTTTGGACAAGTAGAAATTTTGGTTGTTGAGCTCCGCGTTGTCCTCGGTCAGCTGGTTTAGCTGCTCCTCCAGGTCTGTGATTACCTACAAGAGAAAAGGAGACCAGTTACATACCAAGCAAGCCCATTTAAAATGAAAAACTGCTTCTAGAGCCATGGGTTTTTGAACGTGCATGACAATGACAATCAAAGTGCGGCTCACAGGTTTGCCTATCCAACTGCAAGAGCCACACCCACACTCCCACGCCCACCGACCGCTAAGACACACACGCTGTGGGTAGGAAAGGAAAAGTCTCTGTTTCTTTCTAGCCCAGGAAAGATGGCAAATCGGTCAAAAGTGAAGACCACATAGAAGGGGCAACTTGAAACGCGATAAAGTTAATGGACAATAATACAAAGTGCAAAACACAAACTGAAGAAAAAAGGTATCACAATTGTGAAATGCCCACGACACCGTCAGGACGTTATAATTGGAGATAGTCTTAGAAAGCAAAATATGGCTCTTATCAAGGAAGACTGAGGGAAGGACATTAAGAGTTATTTTAATAATATCTCAGACAGTAAATTTAATTTCGTGCAACAAAGGTAAAAAAAAAAAAAAAAAAAAAACTCAGGGGAAGCTCAGAATAATCCTGAAAATATAATATTGTACTATGGCATCACTTTAATGGCTGTTTTTTTTATATATATACGGTTAGCTATCAGAAAATGGGAAGGCACGTATATGAAACTGTCTTTTTATTGAGAGATTTAATCTGGTTTTACTAAATTATTTCCCTGTTCTATGGCAGAATGACTTCAACTTCAGTGCGTTTGGCTTTCCTATTCTCTCTGCAAAGGCTCAGTATTGGCGCTTGCAGAGAGCTTTTATATATAATACTTTAAAAGTTTAAGGGCAATTTTCTTACAATAGTTGGAATGAGGCACACAGGCAGTAAATTAAATTTTATGTAACAAAAAGATGTAAATTAAAAGGAAATGCCTTTAAGCCTATGATTATTAATTATTTCCAATTTTCAAATCTAGAGTAGAGTTAGTTTATGAAATGTTACCCCTGTTTCCATGTTTCCATGACTAATTCTCTATTTTAATCACCTTTGATTAGCAATTAAAAAAAAAAAAAAAAACCTTCCCAGGCACATGGAATTAAAGAGCATCAATTAAGTACATTTGTTCAATGTGGCTCACACAACTCGACTTCGCACTTTAACTGAGCTGATAGGCATTTAATGTAGTAAATGGTCTAGAAATTTGTATTTTAATGTCAGAAGCCATGTTAATTCCTAATGTACTGTTTTGAAGCACACTGTCGGCTACAAAAGGGGGAATAAAGGTTACCTGGCTGGGTTCTTAGCCGAGACTCCTTTATCGGGGGGCGGGGGGCGGGGGAAATAGGAAAAGACTACAGGTTTGTCATTCCTGGCAGGCAGTTATGCTTACGATAGTTTTCATCCTAGACTGCCAATGCCACCGTTTAACTACTATGCTTCCTTCTACCTCTTGTCCAAAGAAAAACAAGACTAAGGCAAACTGGCCTGGAAGCTATATAATAAAGTGAATTCAGGAGCCCCCAAGAAGTAACTTTGAACTCTGTCGGGTTGGCTTCTCCATCTGTGACATGGAGGTAAATACTGTATTTACTACCCTCCTGTTACTACCGTTTTAATGTTCTGCATTTTCTTGCACCTTAAGTACCAAGGGATAAAAATAAATGACCAAGATGATGCTTCGTTTTAAAGATTACAGTGGTGCCTTCTTGAGGAGCAAGCAAATAGACTACATAAAATCTGTTGACGTAAGAATATACACATTGCCAAAATAATTTCCTTGCCATTTGAAGACATACTTAAGCCCTTGGGTATCCACTTCCTTTCCTTAAGATTTATGGGGGGGGGGGGGGAATGCAATTTGTTATGAATCCATTTTGGCTACCTCTTCTCTTTCTCCCAAAATTAAATTACAAAGTGCTTAAGAAGAAGCATTTGAAAAAAGTCAATGAGGCGCCAAGATTTTTATTCTCACTTCAGTTGAGATGGGTCCATTGGAGCATGAAGGGTCCTGTTTCCCTGTTGCTTTCAGGGGTCTCATGTCTTTGATTTCGACATGTGGTTTGTGATTGCATGTTCTATATTTTGTCGTCATCTCTATTTTGCCCATTGGACAAGAGAAGAATTATGTGTCTGTGTGAAGCACCCAAGCACTCATTAAAGCATTTTAACTTATTTAGACTTTGTACATATTCTTTCTGCCCAAGCCATAACATGTTTAACTTGTGACTCTGTTTCGAGTTGCTGGAGTTATGGTATTGTTAGACACACACACACACACATATTATTGAGTTTGCAGATATTGAACTGACTTTTAAAAGTATAATAATAGACAAGAGGTGATTTTGAAGCAGGTAATGTGCAAGAACAATTCTCGAGTCTACTTTGTGGCCCTTGGTACATTTCTCTCCGCAAGGGCGAACGATCTTTTTACTATATTAGAGTCTGTTAACCTTTAAGCCCCAAGGATAGAAAGGATAGAGAGTAAAAAAGATAAACCGAAAGGCTGATTCAATCTTAGCAGTAAAAGAGAAAAAAGATGTGGAAGACGGCGTCATAATGCAGCTTTCTTATATACTGTTCCTGCAGATAAGAGATCTTGGTGCAGTTCTAAGAGAACACAAGGATATAAAAAATAATCTCTTGGTGTCAAAAAATTTAAAAAGCCTCTATTTGGGGTTATCTGCTGCTTTTCAAGGCTTTCATGCAAACCTATTCCTGAGGAATAGATGTTAACCTTTCCCACCTGGCTGGGAGACCAATGAGGGAATGTTACCAGGTAAATGTTCAACGGCATGATGGGCTGAAGAAACCAATCAGACAGTATCAGGCTACAAAGACGCAGGACCGAAGTCCTATTTTAATCCCATTTTAATGTCTGGTTCTTTCTTGAAGGGAGCTATTTGCATATTATTTATTTTTAATCTTATAGCTGACAGATTGATTCATAATTAAAACTGTGTCATATGTTTGCCCACCAACTCCCCTCCAAAACAGCCTTAGGTAGGGTTTTAGGTGCCAGATTGAATCGAATCCTTTTTTAAATCACTTCAAAATACAGAAATGGTCAGAGATTGAAAATCCTACTGTTCTTGAGCTTTTTAAAAGCTGCTCACTGGGAGCTTCTATCAAGTGAGTTATAATTATAAGAGTCCCCAACAGTAACGACGATGACGCTTCCTAGCAAGAGACCATCTCGGGGCCAGCGAGAAAGGAACGCCCACCACACTCTCCTGAAGTGTCTTCAAAGCAGCCTTTGAACTTGCGAAAATATAATTGAGATCGACTACGGTCACCAAATATCATTCTAAAGGGGTAGTTTCCATTCAAACATTTTTGAGGAACAGAATCCGTTTTCTCAACAAAGATGATGTCATAAATTCCAAACTAATAAAATAATAACCAATACTGTTTAGCACTGTCTATGGATCAGGCCCTGTGCAAAGCACTCCGATGCATCAGCTCTTTTAATTCTTGCAGGAACCCCAGAGAGGATAGGTATTATTACCAGATTTCTGATTCTATGACTCAGTGTTTCCTAAGTTTTACTGTTTCTGAAATTTGAATGTATATTGCAACTAAAAGCAGTAGTCTCTTTTCCCTCACCCAGGTGCCAAAGATTAGTTATGAAATGAATTATGTGTCTTAGAATCGAGGACATAACAAGTCATCCCCGTGTTCAGAGGCTTGGGAGGATAATATCACATACGTTACCAAAAGGCCAATTTAGGATCTGAACCCGGTTTGCCTGACACCAGAACACATGGTTTGGACCACTGAACTACCCAGCTGCTCTAGACAAAAGGTGGGTGAGAATGTCTCCTTCCACTTAAAGAGGCCCCCAGAAGCTTCTCCACAGAATACCAGAGGTAAGTAAAGGAAGGATTAGAGGTCACTGTTCCGCAAAAAGCAAATGTGAGGAATAAAGAGAGTCTAAGAGTGACATAAGAAAGTAACCAAGTTCATTCTACATATTGCCATATTCTTTTAAAAACTAAACTTCAAAAATAAATAAATAAAAATATAAAAAATAATAATTAAAATAAAAAATAAAATTAAAAGGAACCTAAACTTCCAATTTAAAAAATGTGAGGGAGAGTGGATTTCAAAGGAGCACAAGGAAACTTCTGAGGGTGATGGATATGTTCAACTTTTTTTTTTTATTGTTTTGCTGGTTTCATAGATATATACACATTTCAAAATTCATCGGGTAATTGTACTCCAATTATTTCTCAATAAAACTGTAAAAAATGTTTAAGTTCTTATGCCAAAAGACTAAAAAAGGAGAAAAGAAACCTCCAGATGAAGGATTACTGATGTACACATTTAAAATACATCCAAGTTTATTTTAGGAAAAAAAGAGTAATATAAAAAAAAAAATCACAGTCACAAAATGATCTATATTTTATTCAGTGATCCTTTATGAGTATGTATATAACATAAGCAAAAAATTCTTGTGTAAAATAAGAAACCAAGGTACTAAGAAACTAAAAAAGTAGGGCAGAAGAATACAGGCACAGAATGCATCCCCTCACGAAAGGGAGGCGAGAACAGAGGAAATGAACAGACATTTCTAAGGCGGGCCCGCCCTGTTCCAGCCATAAGCATCAAGAAATACAGACCAAAAATCCACCTGCCAGGGGCACCAGAGTTAACAAGAGGCACATCTCACGATCTAGCTATTCCACTTTTGAGACTCTGCTCATCAGAAACGAGTGCTTATAGCCACCAAAGGACTCGTACAAGAATGTGTTCTAACAGCTTTATTCAGAACAAAACCAATCCATATGTCCATCAACGGGAGGATGGAGAAACAAGCTTCAGTTCTACTCACACACTGGAAACACTACACCATGGTGGAAAAGAACAAATTCGGGACAGATACAACAACATGGATGAACCACACAAACAATTTAAGTCAAAAAAAGGCTAAACTCAAAAGAGCACATCCTGTGATTCCACTTAAATAAAGTTCAAGAAAAGGCAAAACTAATCTATAGTATCAGAGGTCAGAATAGTGGTCCCCTCTGGGCAAAGGATGCTGGTGAGAAGAGATGAGGGAGCCTTCTGGGGGGTGAAAATGGTCTGTATTTGATCTGTGTTGTGGTTGCATAGTTGTTTATATGGGTAACAATTTCACTGAACTGCACACTTAAGATTGGTACACTTTATAGACTTTACTGTGTGTATTTTATACCTAAATTAAGGAGGAAGAAGCACATACCATCAGGACTTAATGTCCCATTTGTAGTAGGTAAAGAAAAAAGAAAGAGTTCATTACAAGAAAATAAAATATGTATGTGGGGATAGGGGGCGGGTTCTGGAAATTCACTGATGCAAATAATGCAAATTGAGGCAAGCTCATGAGGACTGACGAAGGAGATAATAAAGTAATGAAAGGACCAAAGAAATGCAGTGGAACCATAAATAAAGATAACATCCCAATCTTCTGAAAGGGGCCTATTTCAGTCCTTCGTTTTGATCAAAAATAGACTTTGCATTTCCACTGACCCTATCCTATTACATAACCTATGAAAGATGCTTATCTGCTCATAGAATTTATTCTCTCGATATAAATAACATCTCCCAAAGAGTCCTAGATTTTAAATTTGCATGTTAGGAAGCCAGATTTCACCTGTTGGGAAGTTAAATTTTCTGGATCCCCAGGAGAAGGACTCGTTGGTGTTCCCTTTCTGCACAGGCAGCAGGCTGGAGCAGCCTCGCACACATAACTGCCCCTAATCGCTGGACAGTGTCTGGCTTGGGCTAGCCTCAGGACCTTCCACACGAGAGAAGGAGGGAGAGCTGCCTTGGGCCTTTTGTTAAAGCTTCTGAAACCTGTTAGTGGTGGTCGTGCAGTGAGAACTATTTAAACCGTTACAACGATGCTCCCTCAAACATGAAAAGGGGTTTTAAATTTTTACACCGGCTGAAACCCAAGAAACTGAAGTTATCTGGGGTTCGGAAACGCCAAATCAGTTTGACAGCATTAACTGCTTCAAGCTGAAAGCCTGTAACAAAAATCAGCCACTGGTATCATGAAGAGATGTCCCCTTTTCCTTCTCAGTTTTAGTTGTGTTACTTTAATCATCTTTGGTTAATACTCACAGTACAGCTGTTACGAAGGGCATCAAATTTGCGCTGGATTTCATCTCTATGTGCCTAAAAGGTAAGAAGTTGATTATAAATTTTCCATAGGGAAGAATACAAATCTACATGCTACGGGTCAAATAAAAAGAACAGCAGTTGCCTAGAAAGACAAGAATGCTGTTGCAGCAGTCATGACATCTGTTTTTCGAAGAATTCATTAATCAAGCCATCCCCAACGGCAGAAGAAAAAGTTCCAGGAACATATGATGCTATGTTAATAACAATTAACTATTTTTTAAATTTAATTTATTTTTCAATTACAGTTGACATACAACAATGAACTATTTAGACCATACAGCCTATTCTTTACAAGTGTATCTGAACATTCACATTAATGCCTAGGGATGGGTGAAAGGCAAAAATAATAAAGAATGAAGTTTTTACTCTCCTTCGTTTGCCTTATTCCTCGTTCTTAATTTTCCCTCTTCCCTTGAATTGACTCCCCATCCCAAGCCTACTCCTGAGAGAAAGATACACACACACAAACACAGACATACACACACAGGACAACAGCCAGGACAAAGCAGGGACATTTTTTTTTTTTCATCGAAAGCTGCTGAAATTCAGGAACCTCACAGTGACCTTGAAATAAAGATAAAGGCAGAGCTGCTCTAAAACAGCAGCATTCATTCAGTTGACAAGGATTTTTTTTTTTTTAGTGCATACTCCATGGCGGACGTGTGAGAGGATAGAGCATGTAGGGCCGACACTTTCATTGTGTGAGGAAAAGTAGAACATAAACAAATGCATGATTACAAACAGTGTCAAATGCTATAAAGGAAACAAACGGAAAAAGGAATGAGGGGAATCGAAAGGCGTTATTTCGACTGGGTGGTCAAAGAGGCTTCTCTGAAGAGGTAACATTTAAACTGAAACCTGCAGGGTGATGAGGAGCCGGCCATGCAAAGAACAGGAAAGGGCGGAGAGAACCGCATGCATGTACGAAAACCCTGAGGCAAGAAAGTGTTTGGTGCATTTCGCGAACCAAAAAAGAGCTGAGTGGCTGGATTGGAGTTTTTAAACTTCAAACTGTGACCAAATAGTGAGCATGACGAGTGGGATTTTTTTTTTTTTTTGGTTTGTTTTATCCAATGAAATGAGATTAACAGGATAGAACAGAAAATACCAGAATGTACCTTGGATAGTTAAGGTAAGTATTGTCGTAGGACTTCTGCTCAGATACCATAATTCATCAAGTTTTAGATGCTATCAATCATAAGACTATCAACATATATGGAACATTAAAAAAAAGAAAAAGTGCTATCAATTAAACTATAACATATTTATGCCTATGAAACTATATAATCATATATAGACTATGCTGAGACGATGCACCCTGATTTTAGATACCTTAAAATCAATGAAATACAGTATATATGTTATCTTATATTAGAATGCAAAGTAAAACGTATTCTTCAGTGGGCTGTAGCCAAACGATTTTTGAAAACCACTTAGCTGAAGTACAGCAAGAGAAAAAAAAAAAAGTGGCCCAAGATGGTAGAGAGTCAGGCACTGATCAAGAATCTTGAAGGCCCAGAAGAGTTCGGATTTTGTTCAGAAAGCAATTAATAGGAAGTCAATCGAGGTTAAGAAGCGGATCGACGTGATCTGATTGTCACTGTGTGGATGCTGCAGAAAGAACAGACCAAAAGGGGACAAAGGTAGAAAGGAGCAGGGTAACACTGTCATTCAAGGAAGAGGGAATGGCGGCTTGGAGTAAGATGATGGCAAAAGATGGAGAGAAAAGGGTGGAAATGAGATCACTTTTGGAAGCACATGTATAAGATCCGCTGGTGATCATGAGGTCAAGGGAAAGAAGGCATCAATGATGCCCTAGCAGACTTTCGATTTAAGAGACAAGGTAGACTGCGATACCCTTTGCTTAGCTATAAAAGCCAAAGAAGAATCTAGCTTGCAGCAGAAGCAAAAGTAGTCGTTTTCTTAAAAAATAAATAAATAAATTATATATATGTGTGTGTGTGTGTATATATATATACACACATGTGTATACACACACACACACACATATCCTTTAAAAGGTCTATAAGACAACTAGGTCAAAAATTTTAGTGCTATGATGTACTCTCTAATGAATCTATTTTGCCATAAATTAATATTTTAAGCTCATAACAGTAAATCAGACACTGCAGAAAAATAACTGTGAGCCTGAAGACACAGCAATAAAAACTCTGCAAAATGAAACGTGTAAAGAATATTAAAAGACTGAAAAATTAACAGATCATCAATGAGTTGTGAGACAACTTCAAGCAGCCTGATATACATGTAATTAGGAGTGTAGAGGCAAGAGAGAAAAAAATATTTGAAGTTGATGAAAATCATAAACTCACAGATGCAAAAAGTTCAATGAACCTAATAAGCACAAGAAACATGATGAGACTTAAATTAAATCAGATCATAAACGAACTGCTTAAAACTGGTATTTAGCAAAAATCTTAACACCAGCCAGACAAAAAGACGAGTTACACACAGAGAAACAAACAGACGAAAGACAGATTTCTAACTAAGGTGGGTTTGAGCAAGGGTGGAAAGCAAACTAGAAGACAGTGGAGGAACAGCTTTAAAGTATTACTGAAAGAGAAAAAAAATAACAAAAACCAAAAAAAGTTGTCAATCTAAAATTCTATACCTAACAAAAATCTTTCAAAAATTAAGGTGAAATAAAGACTCTTTCAGGCATGCAAAAGCTGAAGGAATTTGCCACCTGCACACCTGTACTCTAAGAAATGTTTAAGGAATTCTTTCAGGCAGAAGGAAAATCACAACCAGAAACTTAAATCTGTACAAAAGAATGAAGAACACTGGGAAAATGGCATAACAAAACAAAAATAGATAGTTGCATAGACGGACTCACAAACAGATTCATAAGTAAAGTTATCATTTACAATCAACTTCCAAAAAAAGTAGCTGATATTTTTATGGGCTAATTCAATATATTATCATCTCCTCCCTCAAAAAAAAAAAAAAAAAATCAGTGTGCTTTTTTTTAACCCAGCAATAATACAAGAGACTTATTCATTAAATGGAGTAAGAATACTACTTATCCAAAGTAGAAACATGGCTGTCTACATACACTACTGTTGAAATTTCATCTGTCAGCAAACCACAGCCTTGGCCCCAAAGACCATCCAACTCTCTTGAGTGCATTTCATGATTACCAAGGACAAAAAACAAGAATTCTTCCTAGAGTAAGAAGAAGGCCCTTGGGTTACTAAATAAACTCTAGGAGTGATAAAATTTTTTCTTTCAAGGACCAGACAGTAAATATTTTTGGCTTTGAGGGCCATTCAGTCTCTGTGACAACTACTCAACTCTTTCCTCACAGAACAAGAGTGGAGCCACACTCTGTACGTAAACAACTGGGCGTGGATATGTGCCAGCGAAACTTTATTCACAGAAAACAGAGGCAGACCCAATCTGGCCCACGGGCTGTGGCTTGCTGACCCCTACTCGAAGTAATTATTTGGTGTGAAATCTCTCAAAGACAGAAACAGGAAGCTGAGGGTAGAGTTAATTCCTTCAAAGCCTAAGTAAGCAGTGAGGATAAAAAAAGCTCCCTGACCTAAACCTAGGGGTAGACCCCCTAATCCACTTTTTCATTAATAGCAAAGTCTCCAAGTAACACCGCACCGTTAAAAACTTGTTCCATTGCCCCCACTGTAGTCTGAAATTTCAATCACTAATACTGTTTTGTCTTTAAAATTTACCATTATGAGGACTTTGGATCATTTTGACACATTAAATGGCAATCCTCCCTGAAAGTATAATGTAATGAATTACCATCATTATGGTTTTTGCTTTATTATTGACTGTGAAATGTAAACACAAAATGTAGGATTGATCTTGCTGTGACTGCTAGAAATACTATGAGCATTTAACAATTAGTAGACTGATCTGAGTAAGAAAATGTTAAGAAACATGTTTTATGTTTCTTTGAAATAAGTTGTAAACAAATATACAAAAAAGCCAAAGGTCACAGAATAGTATACATAAGGACAGTAAAGTACCTTAGATAAGTTTTAGATTCTCTCAGTGAGATATCTGAGTGTTGTTAACTAGGCATTAGGTGCTACAGGGAGTAAATACTCTTGAAAATTATTGAGGACCCCAAAAAGCTTTTGCTTACACGGGTTGTATCTATATTTACACTAGAAATTAAAAACAGATTTTTTAAAATGTATTCTATTTCTTTTAAAATAATAACATTGCTCTGGCACCATCAGTATAAATGTTAACACAAGAAAAATGCCAAATGATATTTGGTATTATTGCGAAAATAATCTGACCTTGGGGACGCCCTAGGATCCACAGATCCCACTTTGAGAACCACTGACCTAGGGGTTGAGTGGCAATAAGGTAAAATCAACAGGCTGCGGCCTGGAGACCGAAGAGGCACTCTATTTTGGGAGTACTTACGTCTTTACTAATTTTAAGGAAAGTTACAAGAGTACAAAAAAAAAAAAAAAAAGAAAAGAAAAGAATTATAATACAGCCTTGATGAAAGAAAATATCTGCAGAGCTGAGAGAAAGAAACCAGTACATAGATGTCTGATCACCTTCTGGGATCCATGGTCAGGATTCTAGAACACTCAGCCTTCCACGCATTTACCCCTGGCCCTGTGCAGGCAGGCACTGAGCAAGACTGTCACCCTGCAGGCCTCGATTCTACATCTTGGCTATCATGCCGATGGCTTACTAATTAAATATAGGGTTTGATATTTTTGTAAAAAAAATAATAATAATAAATGAGTGTGTACTGACTAATGATTTTAACCAAGCGAAGGGGACGACTCTGGGATCTCATAATCGCCAGCTGCTGGGAGGACTTCTTTCGTTAGTAGTGATTCCAGCTTTAGACTCTTGGTCGTTCGGCATCAGTGATTTAACGAAATCGGTAAAAGAGAGGGCAGGGACACCAAACGTGTCCACGGGGCCTTGCTGGTGTACACAGGGCCCCATGCCACGCCTACCCTGTGGCTCCCTTCAGAGTCACGGCTACCACATGGCACACGTCTGTGTGCTCTAATCTCTACAGACTCAAATTGTCTTCTTTAGATGGAAGAAACTACATGGAATCTTACATCTCAAGTCCAGGCAGAAAATTCCTCTCTTCTACAGAGAAGTTAAGCACGGAAGCATCTCTAAAAAGTATGGATTTTTGTTCAAATGTGACTCGCCTGTTGGTCTCTACCCTGATTTAATTCAGCTTTTAATGGCCAGTGAATTTCAGTGCAAACGCCATTGACAGGATGAGTAAAGGGAAAGTGGGAGAAAAGAAAGCACTCCCAAGACCAACAATGGCGACCCAGAGGCCCTTGCCGAGCTCATCCAATGCAGAGATTCAATCTGACCAGGCTCCCCTCTAAGCTGGCCCAGAGCCAGAGGCCAAACAGAGTAACTACTCCTTCCCAGGCTAAAAGATAGAGGCCTCTTAGAAATAAGCAATAATAGCCCATTTGACTATTCCCTTTTATTGATAGAACAGCCTGCTATGAAGCTCACAAACCTCCTGGGAGATAATTTTAGATCCAGCTGATTTAATTTGATTGATGCTTCCGCTGTGTCTGAACTTGGGCCTTGAACAATGAGAGAGAGTACTGCATTTGCGACCATTTTCTCTTTCTCTTGGAAAATACATTCTTCAGAAGAAATACAACAAAGCCAGTCGGGCGATAACCATATATGGTCCACAACCAGGTTTCTAGGATGTAATAAAAATGAGGAGAAAGAAAAAACCCACAGCCTCAAAACTGAACGGAAGCAAACTGACGTGGGGTTGGAATTCCTGCATGTCGGGCTTGCAAACAGCTGTCTGACCAAAGGCATCATTTCTAACAAGTCCTGTTTTCCACGGCATCTTCATCTGCAAGACTGGTAATGTAGAGCCCTAGTTTCTAGAGCGAAGGAGGTCTGTTTCTTTCTTTTTATCTAAGAAGATGCTCTGAGGCAGTGATCTCATCTGACTAAATTAAGTCGTGACTTGCTGCTATGCTAGGCTCCCAGCAGCCATTAGACACAGCGCATTCTAACCAGCAGCAATACAGGATTTAAAGACTAATTTCCCCACAGATAAACAGCAGTGACACATGCTCTATTTTCTACCCTCCTCCTTCTGAACGGAAGGATGAGATGCATGGCCACCACCCTCCCTCCCAATTCCAACGGAGCAGCAAGATAAATACATCCTTCTCCTCCAATGTGAAAGGATTTGAGGAATTACAGGCCAACTCTCTGTTAAGAAAAAGCTAGACACAGCCGCACCGGGTGCACAGTGGGGGCTCATTAAGCATAGATTAAATTACCGATGGCTCCTCTTTCTTACAGAGCTTGGGTGTTCAAACAGGGGCAGACATTAATATACAATGCATTAAATATAATGGTGGTTAGATTTTTAGGTGACTCCTTCGGCAGCTAAGAAATGCTACCTGCTTGTCTCGCTCCCTACCCATCCAACTCCAGAAAGCGTATAAGCCTTCTTTCCATGTACTTGCACATTCGTTTCTTTCCTACATCCATGTTTTTCCTTCTATGGACTTATCTTCTCTTTGCCTTTTCTTCTTATTTTATCCCGTTATACTGTTTTGTCTCTTTCAAAACTTCTTTCAGCATTTTGAAACAAGGCAGAGTGCATGTACATAAAGAAATATCGTGACTGCTTTTTCCAAACCACGTATTGGGGACATGTGGTATCGACAAGTGTTTAATAAGCGTTCGCATAGAGACAATGGAAATTCAGGTTCCAGTCGGTATCTGAACTTGGCTTAAGTCCTGAAAAACCTAAGATACACAAGCACCTTCTGCGTAGGGAGTTACTATGTGCCCCCAGAATCTTGGACGTCCCTGTGTCCCAGACTGACTGATCCATAAGGACCCTGGCTGGCATTGTCAGAGCTCACTCCCAATTTGGTTCAGATAATGAGCCCCCCCCAAACCCAACAAAGGAAGATAATGTCTAAGAATGAAGCTTAAAATAAATAATACATTTATTTATCTTAAACTAGTGTTTTATGCACACACATACACACATACACATACACACACACACACACACACACACACTTTTAAACAGGGTGAATCATAAGCAGCAAACGTGCATGGCCATCTGCAGGAGCAATCCTACTCTAAGAGATGTCTGGAGATATCTGCTGATGGAGCTGGGGACAGCATCCAAGATGAATCAGGTACCTTATTTTAAAAAGCACTAAAGCCAATCAGTGTGGCATTGTGTCCTGCCCACAGGAGAGTGTACCCTGACCAGCCCATTCACTTGGCAGGTACAGCACGTTACTATTAGAGATGTAGGTGCTTGGTCGACAATAGCCATTAAACTCATTCAGCTTTCTATGCCCAGAGTCCAGGTGCACCGAGCAACCTTCCCAGAGTAACGGGATTTTTAAGCAGACTTACCCGAAGGGAAAACAATGCCAAGATTAGCCACCTGGAGGACCCTGGCAACTTGGAGGTTGTACTTCCGACTATAAGCTGATAAGATGGCATTTTATATATAAGATTCCTGTGAGTTTTGTGATTCCTGAGTCAGTCCCTGTGAGAAGGATCAACTGTGGGAGATTGGCTAAAGAAGTCATATTTTTAGACTTCTAGAAAGAACTAAGGTCTAAATTTAATGATCTCCTTGCTTAAGTTCTACTTCTGAAGAACACTTGGGTAAGCTAGTCTCTCAGAAAGAGCAGGGAAGCAAGGTCCCTTTTAGAGAAAGAATCTCTCATTCACATCATACCAGATGCTTACATAAGACATAAAGCAAAACTTGCAACTTAAAAAAAAAAAGCTAACATAAATGAGGTTAACCAAAACAAATATGGAAATATGGTAGAAAGACTATTGTAAGGTATAAGATTATTTTTTTAAATGATTATTGAGAACCAATGTAGAAGACCCAGGTAAACAGACTCTAGCTGAAACTGAAATTCAAAATATAATGATAATTATTTTAAAAAGAAAGAAGATAGATAAATAAAGGAGAAACTTTTTAAGATGCTAAGGAAAGCTCGGATATTACCAACTGATTGAGTATACTAATTCCGATGAAAAAGAAGCCTACGTGAGCCAATCTTCTGCCCATTACACAGCTCGACGAACCTTTTTTTTCTCTATCTCAAAATTTCTAAGAGTGAGCAAACATCCTCTGCACCACACTCATCCTAGCTGAGGCCTTCGGCAACCGGAAGGGGCCACGTCCCAGGCCTACCGTGAGCGCCTGGATCTCTTCTTCTGCCTCTGCTGTCGTCTCCTCCAGCTCGGTCTTGGCCTGGCGGAGCTGGCCCTCCAGGGCTGCCCGGGCCGCCTGCAGGGCTGTCAGCTGGGACTCGCGCTCCTGCAGGGAGAGCTGCAGCTCTGTGAGCTGGCGCTTCAGCTCCAGTTTCTGCTCCTCATGCTCTAGACTGACCTGAGAGAGAGAGAGAGAGAGAGAGAGAGAGAGAGAGAGAGAGAGAGAGAGAGAGAGAGAGAGAGAGAGAGAGAGAGAGAGAGAAGGAGATGCATGCTCATTTGCCCTTAACTACATAAATAAAGCCAGGACTCGACCTGCTTGCTGTTCAATGCGCATCTTAAACTTGGTCATGGAATCAAATTCTCAGCACCCTACTGAGGGAGGAAAATGCAGTTCAACAGATCTGACTTCTATGATTCTCAAAAATCAACAGGAGTAAAAAAAAACGTAAGAGAGAGTATATATAAACCATCCGTTACTTACAAATATTCAAATGATTGAGAAGGTTTCACCAAAAAACGACAACAAAATAAAACATGGTAATAATCTCCAGTGGAAATTATAACAAGTACTCTTATTAGAAAAGCATTTAAAAGTAATCAGATATAAATAACACCTTATTTAACATCGTATTAGTAACAGGGACATCTTCATAATTAGAATACAAATGGAACATCAGAATGAATTCTATTTATTTTAAATAGGCTTGCTCTGATTTGTTCTCATTAGGTAACCTGCATTAGTGTCACATCATGAACTAAGCATTCTTCCTTCCATCTGCCCATCTATCCATCTATCTACTCAACATTTCATCCATTCGTGTAAAAAAATTTTACTCAGTAACTTCTGTGTAAAACGGAATATGGTGATGAAATGACTTAAAGTTGGGGAGAAAAATGAAAGCCAACCATTACTACACATTGCAGTCAAGAGCAAGGGTCAGGATGCATAGGGATGCAGTGGGAACCCGAAGGATAGAATGGGTAGGGGCGATAACTCTGGATCTGTGTATTGAAGAATACAGGAAGCCCAACGAGCAGCTCAGAGAGGAAAGAAAATTCCCAGCAGGGGAAGCGAGATATCCGAAGGCAGGGAAATAAGGGAGACCATGGCACATCCACTGGGCTAACAGACACCGACAAGGTTGTCCTGGGGACCAGACCCTGTGTCAGACACTGGGGATGCCGAGCAAATACGAGATGCTCGTTGCCCTCAGGGAGCTCACGGTCTAATGGGGACTGCCAAGAGGTACACGGGGTGAGGAGCCAAACACTGTGGGAACACTGAGGGGACATCCCATCCAGCTCCAGAGGGTAGGAGAAGGTTCCCCCGGAAAAGGTGACGTGACGCCAAAGTCCCAAAGGCCATAGGGGTACAGAAAGGCTTGCAAAAGATTTAGCCTCGGGAGCCAACAGGATCTAGTGGTTGATTCAAGGAGGGACTGGGGACAAAGGACAGAGCGGAGCCAACGGCGATGTCCGTGTTTCTGGGCAGGTGAGTCACACAGCGCGAGACCAGTGGCTATGACAGGGAGCATGAGAGGAAGAGCTAGTCTGAGAAGAAAGATAAGAAAGTCAGTCTCGACGTGTTAAACCTGAGCAACGAGGGAGACGTCTGGGTGGAGATGTCTAACGTCTGGGACGACGGGTCAGAACCTGGAGAAAGATCTGGGCTGGCGAGTCAGTGGCAGCGGAAGCCAACGCTGCGATCTCTCTCTAGTGAAGGTGACAGCAGCGAATGTAGGATTCACAACGTGCCTGGCACCGTTTTAACTCCTTTCGTCTTCAGATCACCCCAGTGAGGGAGGTACTACTTATCACCTCCATTTTGCAGATAAGCAAACCGTGGCATGGAGCGATCCAAGTTAACCAAGCAAATGGCACAGAGCTAAACAACGGCAGGCCTCCGAACCCAGGACGTCTGGCTCCGCCGCTTACCACTGGCCTTCTTTAAAGCAGTCGGAGCTGGCTGTGACTCTACCGGCAGGCCTGAGAACTCCCATGATGCCGCTTGGCAAAACCATGAGAGACAGGTGACAGCGGCAGGTGAGCAAGATGCTGTACAATGGCGGGAAGTCCCAGGAGCCCTGCACCTTCGGGACTCCACACCCTTGGCTAGAGAAGAGCTAACACCACACACATGGGGTTGGGGAAAAGCCCAGGGCCCTTTAAGGTGAGGCCTCTGCCTCCCATCTCAATAGCAGCAGCTTGCAAAGAGAAGGTGGGCCCACCTTGTTATATCTAAAGCTAAGCTCCAAAACTCCCAGGGTATATACAACCCTGAGCCTCTCGGGAGCATTTTAAATTTCTCCCGCCCTCCTTGAGGGGATAGCTAGAATAATTTAAGAACAAAGCAACACGCTTCCCCTGGGGCGATTTAATTGCCCAGCTGAGCTATAGCGGCAGGGCAGGCAAGGTACGAGAAACTGGGGAAAGGAAAGGCAGGACAGCCAGCCAACGTTCCCACGCTCAAAGAAATCTGAGTTATTTACACTCACACTTTTAAGGCTGACACTACGGAGTAAAAATATAGCCTGGCTAATAAAAATCAAACCATTACTAAGGCTTTTGGACAACCTGGAACGATGGTTCTCAAACTCCAGAAGTGTAAGAATTACCTGCAGCCCCTGTTAAAAATGCAAACCCCTGCTCCCCACCCCGCCACCCCGATTCCATTCAAACAGGCCTAGGGAGGAAGAGACCCAGGAATCTACATTTGAACAGACACACCAGGTGGTCCAAATGGAGGGGCCGTAACCACGACAACCCTTGTTCCTTTGGAGAACTGGCCTCATTTCAATACTTCAGTAAAGACTAAAACATGCCCTAACGTGAGTATTCCCCAAGGTTTAGTCCTCAGACCTCTGCTTAACAGCCTTTTAAGAGTGACAGTCTGCTCTTGAAGGATTCCATCACAACACCTGAGCACGGCATCTCCACTCCCAGCCCAGACGTCCCACTTCCAATAGACCACTCTCCTGAATTCCAGTCCTGCCAGCTAAGCCTGCCCAGTAGGCTCACTGCCCCAAGACCAGGGACGGGGTCTGTCTTGTCACCACTGTATATCGGGCTACTAATTGGCATACAGCAGGCACTTAATAAACACACAGTGAGCGTAGACATGACTGTAACTTCCCAGCTTCAATCAACATCAACATGTTTACAACCAAGTGAGTTGTATTTTGCTCCCCGAAATCTGGCTGCCCTTTCCAGCTTTCCTTATATCTCTGAAAAGAACCACCTTCCGCCAAACAAACCTAATGTTTAGGTTTGTCTTTTAATCTTCTGCTGTCATGAGACCTCTGCCACCCACTGTCATTAAGCCACACTACTACCCAACATTGTGCTAAACTCCCTGCATGGACTCGGTCACGTGACCCTGGCTAAACCGGGGTAAAGGAGGAATCACTCTGCCCCCATTGGAAGATGCACCAATTTACATAAGCCCCACGTGACCCTGTAAGGAAGATACACTTCCACGGCCACTTTGCAGATGAGGGGACTGAAGCACAGAGAGGAGGTGGCCTTCCTGAAGCTACAAAACTCAAAAGAAGTGGAGGTGGAACTCTAACTCAGAGCCCTGGGCCCCGTCTGTGCCCTCCCCCACCACGTACAATGCCTCTCGGGTAGGCACTGTTCGATGCCTGACACCTGGCTGGTTTGGGGCCCCTGTGTCCTCCGACAGATCCTCTTAGGAGATCACCCTCATTCTCACCTCCCTCAGCCTTGTCTCCAGCTCCAGTAGACGATTCTTGTCGCTGTGGTCTTGGTGGCTGATTTTTTCCAGCTGCTCCTCCAGCTTCCGGTTCTGGGCCTCCAATTTCCCAGCCTGTGTCTCCAGGTAAAACTTCTGTTGCCTGAGTTCTGAAATCATCTCTTCCTGAGCCTTCCTGGTGGGGGTGGTGGGAGGAGCCAAGCAAAATCAGAGTCTCGTCAGAGGTGAGAGCATGTCCCCTCGGAAGGACAGACAGAAACAGAGCGAGAGATGTGTCTTAGTAAGTGACCACAGTCATTCCAGGCTAGCTCTGCTCTGCCCTGGCCTTATATGCATGATTCCAGCATGGGGACCTGCGGTCTATTTAATCCTCATGGCTCGGCGTCCCTCATCTGCGCAATTAAGTAAGGTCAGGGGGGATGTGAGAGGTACTACTGTGCTGCTCCTCTGGTAGGCCCTTTTTTTTGAGTCTGTATAGGAGTACCCTATAGAGTACCAAGAGTACCCTAATGACTCATTAAGGCAGAAGCCAGGGAAGAAAGGGTGCTCAGGAGAAAGAGTGCTATTCCTTCTCCTCCTCCTTCTCCGTGGACCAGCACGTGCTCACCTCTCCATCGGACCACTCAGAGCATCAGAAGCCAGAATGACTCAAAGACCAAAAAGCGGTCTCCCAAGATGGTTTAAACTAAGATTGAGATGTTTTAGAAGATCTCCTGAAAATTGTAATTCTTTGGGGGGAAAAGATTAAGACTAAAGTGCTTCCGGAACACAGAGTCCTTGCTGAACCCGAAACTTCGCCCCCCCCAGGGCCTGACTTAACAACAGCAAAATGGACGGCCCAACTGGGCACACACAGGTTCACCTCTGACTGATTACGGGAGGCAAGTCTGGGGAACAAGGACCGCAGCTTTCCAAAAGCAAACTATAAATAGCCTCATTAGAGAGAGCGAAACACTGTAATCTGATGGCAATTTGAAGCATTTAAGAAAACCCAGCTCAAAAAACAGGACATGGTAGAAAGAGACCACTTAAGAGAGGGCAAAATTTTCATTAAGTATGGGGTGGGGAGGGGTGGCGAGTCAAACTACAGAAGTAATTAAATCCGCTCCGGCTCCATCAGACAGAGGAACAGAGTTTATGCCCCAGGAGAGAAGACCAAAGTGTAATCATGCACACAGTTAGAATTTGAATACTTACATGTTCCTCTGGGTAAAAAGGCTGCTGTTGGCCGCAAGTTTATTGGCTTCTGACAATTCCACAATCCTCTGCTCCAGGGATCTGATCTTGGAATCCATAGCATTGATCATCTGAAACACAGAGGACCCCTGAAACCTCACGCACAGACAGTTGTCCCAGAACGAGAGTAACGTAGGCCGTGTGGGAAGGGTAAAAGTCTCATCTGAAATGCAGGCAATCTGACCAGAGGGACTCAACTGGTCTGTCACCCTGAGGACCACGGATCTTACTGCTCAAATGAATGGCACGCACTTGTTTTATCACACGGAGATTACACATCCCCACACTAGCTAATTGGCTTGCATTAAAAACATGCAGGAAGTCCTGTTCAGGAGCCTGACACTCTATAAGTACAAGGGCCTCATTAAATCCCCGTGTCATCTGCATGTGACCTGAGCCTGCTGGAGCCTCTATCCTGAATCTGCAAGTTCATACTTCTCATCACCCGTGGGGCTGTCATTTTCCTGAGTGATTCCTTTTTACCCAGCCACTATTGTCCTAGATTCTCTACATCGAAGTTTCGCCAACATAATGAATCACAAAAATCGGGGGTTGGAGCGGGGTGGGTGATGGGGGGTGGTGGTGTCCTGGTTAAAAATACAACTTCCCAGGACCCTCCTTTGGAGATTCTGACGTCGGAAGTCTCAGTGGGGTCTCAGATAATATGCAGATTAACAAGCACCGAAGGAGAACCGCGTGAGCAGTTTCTGAAACACCTGCCTACGTGGATTAGAAAGGAGAGAAAGAGGCGAAAAAAAAGGAAGACACATGAAGGAGGCCAAGGGACACTGGGCATCTTGGCAGGGGGCACTTTGAAGGATGATGTGCTAGCTGGTAACAGGTCGGCTCTTAAAGAAGAGCGTGAAAGGCTAAATTGGCCACCCTGAGCCACCACCTCCACTGCTTTTAGGAGAGGGAATTCGCGGGGAGAGCTACCTGTTGGCAACAAACAAACTCCACAGGACAAAACAGAAAAAAAGAAAAAAAAGAAAAAACCTCATTGGCTGAAATGGACTCATCTCAGGTGTGTGGTTCCTGGCATGCTGTACAAACCCTACTTTCAAGACTGGCCTTGCGATTCCCGTTACACCTACCGCCTTCTGCTCGCTGAGAATTTTGCCTTTCTCGTGGGCCTCCTCTTCGTGCCGCTGCATCATGTTCTCCAGGGTCTCTTTGTCGGCCAGGTCCTTCTTTATCTGATTGTCCAAGACCTGTGGGAAACAAAAGGAGAAGTTAGTTCACTGAGTAGCAAAGCTGAGCAGGAAGACTAACCGGGACCACTGGAGAAAAACGGGACAAGGAGGAAGGAGGGGGAAAGGCGATGAAGAGGACAAGCCCTCCAAACTCCGGGCCAGAAAGAGGGGCTGGGAGTCTGTTTCTCAGCCGCGATGAGGTTAAGAAATAAGGTACCACCACGGAACGGCAAGTAACTCATGGACTTGAACTAAGAGCTTATTTTAAAACCGGCAGTCAATAAAGACCCGAGTGGTATATCAAAAATGGAGGTGGGCTCCAGAATGAGAGAAGAAGAAATAAAAAGAGATCTCCACGGATCTCATCATTTGCAGACATTACCTGGGGACAACTTTATCATAGACAGTGCACCAGGAGTTTTCAGAACACTACTTGCTCTTAATTAATTTGTACGAAATTAATCTAGATAGCTCTGGGCTGTGTACAGAGAGACAGAGAGCTGAAGGCTGAGAAAAGTCTGTGTGACCAAGGCCGACGTTCAGAAACAGCCAGGGACAAGAGGATTTTGCCCACCAATGAAGTAGGTGGAGAGTCAACATAAAAGAAAGGGGGGGGGGGGAAATGCCTCTTTCCTCCGTTATTTCCTCTGATCCAGATGCAAAAAAAAAAAAAAAAAAAAAGTCCCTGGAAAGAGAAACTTTCCCCAGGGGAAGAGAAATCATGTGTTCTCAGTGCTGAGAACATCACTGCAAGCACCTACTGTTCCCAAGAGGGAAAAAAAAAAAAAAAGAAACGGCAATGGTGTCACCATCCACCAGCTTGATCTAATGTTCTGCGAGGCACACACACAGCCCTACCAGCTGCCAAAACAAGCCAAAAAAAGGGAAAAAAGAAAGACGACATCATAACTTGCCCAGGCCTTTGACCGCGACACTGTGTTTCTCATCTGAGAGAACCTACTCTGCTGTTCTGAACAACACCAACTGCATCTGTTACTGAGAAGGAAGCTGGAAGAATCGGGGTCACCGATGGGATTGAAATCCGCCTCTCCCACAATGCCTATTGTGAAGGGACCTTCGTAGCTCGTGGGGAGATCATCTCTAAAAAGAGCCAGGCAGCAGGGAGGGGGTCCACATGACAAAGAAAGGAAAGAACAGATTTCAAAGAGGGCTTTAAACTAGAACCGACTGATAGAAAAAAAAAAATAGAATGAGAGTTGGTGGAGAAGAACAAAAGGTGGAGGACAGGGTCATGGGAAGAGGGAAGATGCTCAACAGGAGAAACGGCCCATTCTCTTAGATGTCGGGGCGTGATTCTAAAATTATGAACAAGAAAAGGACAGAATCTAGGGTATGATCCTAATTATTACTAAAGCGGTCTTACAGAGCCTGGAACAGAAAACATAAAGCAGAACAGGCTAAAAAGAAATGCTTTCATAAAGATTCCAGGGGGGATAACGGAAGAAAACAGATCTTTCCTAGGACCTATAAAACCAAGTTCTTTCCATCTGGAAGGCGACAGAGACCACGTAACACCTACGACAGGTATGCTTTTTTACGAGGTGCTAATGCGATAAAGCACATTTTCGGGATGCCTCTGCTCAAAACAAGACCCCAGCTCCAGCAGTGATGCAAACCCCATAGGTAAGGTGAGCCTGAAGGAATAAGTCTCTGCCAAGAACGTACGCATCTCAGCTTTGATAGGATCGGACCGGCTGGATGATGAGTAGGAAGATGTTTGGAGTGAAGCAAGGTATTTGTTTGAGAGATTCCACTGCAGACATTTATATCAATTTAAGTCGGAACATGGCTTTTTTGACAAGAAAGTCATTATAACCACACAAATCACAATGAATTTTGCAAAAGGTTATTTTCATCGTGCAATGGTGTCAATGGACTACTGTCTACATCCTCATAATTTCCCGGAAGTTAGTTTATTCCGAAGATAAAAGTCTAGAAGCCAGTAAGAATTCAAACCAAAAGGATTGGTATATAAAGTTTCGAATGCACTAAAGTAGGGGATCATTGTCACCTTGGAGTTATTTTCCCATATATATATATTTTTTTTTCAATGAAAAATAACCAAAAGTAACACCCAGGGTAAAAGAAAGAAGGTGCCGAGGTGGTAATGGCGACGATGCTGTGGGAGCATGTGCATGTTCGGTTCTTCGAAAAAGGCCAGCTCTCTGAGAATACCGACCAAATCGATAACGGTGTCATCGTGAAAATTAAAAGCCTCCTTCGCTGTCCAATTTGGAAAAGGAAGAAACAATATTTGAGATGTAATCACCAATGTCTGAGTCTCGAGAACATAAGAGATGAGTTAAAGGCTTGGTCCAAAATCGTAATGAAAATGCGATGTGATTTTTAAAAGGAAATAAATAGGCTGGCATCTATGTCTGATCACTGGATTTATTAATAATAATCAAACTGAAATAATTTCCAATAATTGAGATAATAATTGATCATATCATTTTATATGGTGGGCTAAATTATTTAGGTCAGCTATTGTACAGAGAATAACTTAACAATGCTGGATAAAATATGGAAAACATTTTCCCAAAAGCATCTAAAAGCTGGCAAGAGAATAAGAAATTATAGGCTAAAATCTAAGTGAAAGCATAAACCTAGAAAGGTTTAAAAGGGCACAAAGCTGTTTTTAACTTGAGGCATTTACTAAACCAAATAAACTTGAGCTTCATTTTTAATAGCTTACAAGGGTAAGAAGATAGACAAATCAAAGCTCAGAGCCACCCTCAAGGTGGGCACACATTTTCACTTAAGATCTCCAAGAATTCTCATTAATAATTTTCCAAGGAAAATGAGCTGCACCCCAGGAGACAGCCACCATGAACCAAGAGAAATAACAGAGCAGAAATAGACCTTCCAATACTTCGGATATTGCAATTATCAAGACAGATCATAAAAAATTAGGCTTAATGCTTTTAAAGAAATATAAAACAAGCTTAGAAATGAATGCAGGGAATAGAAAATTGTCTTAAATAATCTAGGAAATTTGGGAAAGAACCAAATACAAAAACCACAATAACTAAAATTTAAAACTCAATGGGGAGGTAAGATTAGAGAGGTAAGAATTAGGAAGCTGGAAAAACGGTCAGAACTTGTCCAGATTATAGCACCAACAGATTAAAAAAATGGAAAATACAAAAAAAAAAAAAAAAAGGTGGATTGGAGGTGATGTAACGCATGCCTAATGAAATTCTCAAAAGGGAAGGAAAGAGAAGAGGAAGAGACAATATTTGAGATATAATGACCAATAATTTTCCGGGATCGATAAAAAACATCAATATATTCAAAGCTCAGTATATCTCTGGCGTGATAAATAAAAATAAATCTCCATCTAGACATATCACCATAAAACTTCAGAAAATTAAAAGACAGAAAAATTTTAAAAGGAGCCGAAGAAAAAAGACTGATTACTTTAAAAGAAAGCAAAAGTTGGGCTGACAGCTTACTTTTCAATAGCAATAATGAAAACCAAAATTCAGTGGAAAAATAACTGCCAACCTAGAATTCTATCCCCAGTCAAAACATCTTTCAAGGACAAGAATGAAATAAAGACATTTTCAGACAAGCAAAACAGAGAGCTTGTCACCAGCAGATCCACACCAAAGAACGTCTTCAAGGATATACTTGAAACAAACAAACAAAAAGGATCCCAGGTCTGAACTAGAAGAAAGAAACTGAAAGCGACAAATGTGGTGAATCTGTCTAAATCTATATCATCTTGGACTGAACAACACTGGGTCAAAACACATTTTAAAGGTGAAATTGAGATACACGATGACTACATTTTTTAAAAACGTTTTTTGAGCCTCTGACATCCAAGCACCCACATGGGTACCACCCCGAAACCTCCCACCATAGCCTGAGGACAGCATTTACCCCAGACAGTCCTATGGACTAGCAAGAAGTGGCCCCAAGTGCCCAGGAAGAGAGAGAAGCTACGCGGTGCTACAAGAGGAATGCCGGAAAAGATCAGAAAGTGTCGTTACTTTAATTTTTTCCTCGTAGTGCTGCTCTTTCTGTTTCAGGTGCACCTCTAGGTGCTGGGCTGAGAGCTGGGCCTCCCGGTGCTTCTCCTCCAGCTCCTGGACATAAAAAAAGAGACGGTCAGGTGTGCAAAGGGCAGGGAATAGCCCATGTACATTAGACAGTCACAGGAAACATGACTTTGGCACAGGCAACAGGCATCTGTTCCTTCATCACTAGCCCCTAAGGCTCTTGGGAAGGAAACCACTACCGAAACTTGGCCCTGGGTTTCCCAAGTCCAAGTATTCACACACAGACACACACAGCTGGTGGGCTAGGATCGGAAATCTGTCAGAGTGACAGGTCAAACAAAGACAGCTCTTCAGCTCTGCATAGAGAAATAAGAGTAACAAGGCAACATTTGAAAGTTGAGTACAGCACAAAGCCCTTGACCACTACCTTGAGCCTCGGGCCATTTTCACTGCTATGACAGCCTTAAATGAGAAAAGTAATTTTAATTTACTTTAAAGTTAATTTATTATTATGGTAAAAAAGAAAAACGATTGCTCAAGAACCCTAGCTAAGGAGCAAAACTAATATTACAATTCAAACACTTTGAGTTTGGAATGATCATTTTAACTGACTGGTATGTGGAAAATGTGAATGGAAACATTCATATGATATAATGTTTACAAGATACAATGCTAATGGGAACAAAGCAGAACACAAAATACACTAATAATAATGATGTAAATATGTATGCATATGTAATAAAGATGGGAAGAGAATTTGGAGTAACATAAGTAGCTCAGATTGAATGTTCTCTTCATTCTTTTAAGTATGCAGATTTTAAACAAAATTGTTATTCATTTGAAAATTATACTATTCATTTGCCAATGTATTATAAATGGATCTATAAAAGGCAGCATTCAATTCAATGAAACATTCTCTAAATGCAGATATCATATCTGCATCCACATTAATTCTTATGAATCTGGACCCATTAGTTAATTACTAATAACAAAAGTTTCATCTCTTCATAGTATCATGAAATTTTTCTTTGAAATGGAAGTAATTATGAGAATTTTAAAGAATGAAGAAATTATACAGGATATGTCCATGAAATGGGAAGAAAATACTTTCAAATTTGCATGCACATAAAATGTTACTGATTAAGCTCTTGAAATTCTAAAGTCTGCAAGTGTTGACTTTGCTTTGAAGGGGCCAATAAAGTGTTAGGCTTTAAGAGCAGGTGTACAAGGTCTGTTGCAATCTAACCGATGTGATCTTGAAAAGATGAACGCAGGACGTGGTTCCATAGTGTAGTGGTTAGCACGTCTGCTTTACATGCAGAAGGCCCTGGGTTTGCGCCCCAGTGGAGCCACAGTCCATGGTCCATGGCCATGCCACTCTGAACAAACCGGATGTCTGATCTCAGAAGCTAAAACAGGGTCGGGCTTGGTTAGTACTTGGATGGGAGACCACCTAGGAAGACTGGGTGCTGTAGGCATAAATAATAATAATAATAGTAAAAAAAAGAAAGCTGAACGTAAAGAAGACTTTAATTAATAAAAGCATACTTTAAGGACTTTATGTACACTAAAAGATCTCCTGCAATGACTTCTTTTATTAAAGCAAAGACTCTGCTATAATGAATGAGCACCCCAATTATCTGTTTGAAAAGTTCTTCCCAGGATAGCAAATATTTTGAAACACATGACATTCTGGGATCTGTTTCCAAGCATTACCATTATATAACGACATTAAGGACCACCTCTACCCATGTCCCAGATATTTTGCAGCCTAAGCGCAGGGTTCTTGAGCAAAAGGCACCTTCCAATAAATGAAGTCACAACTGCAAAAGTACTCGGGCAGGTGGCAAGGCACATTAAGACAGTGAAATCTGCTTACTTTTTCCTTTATGTTAGAAGTCACCTGATAGTCATCTTAATTTCAGTTCTCATAAGATAGCACAGAAGTGAAAATCATAATCTAAAACCAGGTCCAAAACTCAGATACCTGAGACTAACAACTTTAAGACCAAATTTCTGGTCTATATATGAATGGGGATTTACAACATATCATCACATAACGTAGAACTCCATCTGCCTACATTTTAATTGCGAGTGAACCTTTGGAAAAGCATATATTCTAAAATCTGACATCTTGGCAGTTTGGCATTTTTTGTTGTTGTTGTCATTTTTTTTTTTTTTTTAACGTTAACTTTTCTATACGTATTGGATCAAACTCTTCGGTCCTATTACACAAACACTGTTGTTTGCTGCTATATTTCCAGCTCCTAGAACAGTGCCTGGCACATAGTAGAAGCTCATTAAATATTTGTTGAATGAATGAATGAACACATCACCAGTAAACAGAGAAACATTTTGAGACCACAAGAGACTTAACCACTTTGTTTGCACCAAGCAAGGGACAGCGGTGGTGGGATCTCGGTGGGTTCTAATCTCACTTACGATAAAAGTCACACACTTGACAACCGCCAAGAGAAACTTCGATGACGGAACAAGAGAACAGAAAAGATAGACTAACAGCCACATTTGCCTTTGTGTACAGACGTATATATGAAGACTGTGTGTCAAAGCAAAACAACCCAACCAATTTCTCTTTCAAGAGCATCCATAAGCTCAAGAAAATATACAAACATAGAAATGTAAAGTTTTGAAGGATTTTTTTTGTTTTGTTTTGTTTTGCATTAAGTATAGACCTACAAGTTGGCCATTCCTGAGGTCATATGGTTGCTGGTGACTCATTTCCCAGAAGTGATGCAGAGAGAGAAAGAGAGAGATGAAGTAACCTGCTCACCACCTCGCCTCCATATGGTGGCGAGGAATAGCCGACTACTCGTGTCTCTCCTGGGTGGGGGCCCTCTGAACAGACTCCGAGTCATCACTAAGTGGCAACAAATTCCCGGCTTTGGGACTGAGATTCAAGGAGAGTCCTTCAATAGTTCGCCTGCCTTCCACCCTGGCAGGGGCAAACACCGCCCGAGCCTTCCTTAATTAAGTTAATTTGGTTATTAGAGCCGACAACAGAATCATGCTGATTACAAACCTAAAAAAAAAAAAAGAAAAAAGATCTGCTACATCTAAGGAAACTGAAAAAAAAATAATAATAATAACAGTCAACTGTAGCAGAGAGAGTGAGTGGGTGAACATGGATCTGTGACAAATACTACACCGAGAAAAACAATTCTGCATGACTAATTTCTTTCTCCTCCAAAAACAAGGATCTGGGTTTTGGTCTAAACCCCTACAGCTTTTTAAATTGGCTTGCAAAGTTAACAGCCGTACACAACTCTGCTGAGAGAAGCACGTAAATGCTCCTGTAAAAATCCATCGGAAGTGACAGAGGATGCACTTTCATATTTCAAAATGTCAGGCCGTAGCAGACAGAAGCAAAAATAATAATAATAATAATATTTACGGATCTGTTACCGGGGCTGAAATGTCCAACACTGGGTCACTCACGCTCTCCTCTGATGTGGCGCATACCCTGAAGCCGCTTCTCTTAACTCACCTACGCGGAGATACGTCCCCTCTTTTGACCCCCTTCCCTCTGCAACCTCTAACCTGTTATCTTTTAACTCTTCAACTTTCGTGCCTGCTCACCAGAATTTTATCAGCCATCTGCTGGATCTGTTGGGATTTTGTCTGGATGTCATCCTTCAGTCTGTTTTCTCTACGCTCCATGGTCTCTAGCCTCTTTACCTTGTTCTCCAGAGAATGGCGGCGTTCCTGTAGATCGTGAATCAATCAGAGAATTTTAATGGAGTAACTGCTATGGGCGTAAACGCCTGCGCCGAGGGAGAGAGCCCTCAAGAAGCACACACTCGAGGCGGAAGGGGAAGTCTCAGGCGCCCGCGGCAACGGCGAAGAAAGTAAGACTCTTATCATTTGAGTGCTCAGCTGTGAAGGTTCCCAGAGTGCATTCATTCATTCAAATATTTACCAAGCGCCTACTATCTGCAAAAGTACCACACTAGGCATCACGGAAAATACAGAGAGGAAGCCGGCATAATTCCTGCCCTTGGAAAAGATAAGACAAACACAGAGAAACATAATATAAGTTAAGAGAGGGAAGAGCCATACGTCGAATAGGTACAGAGTGCTGTGGGAGGTCGCAGGCAGGAAAGAAGACGTTTTACCCAACAGGTGGTGTGGAAGAGTCACAGGGACGTGGGCTTTGGAGAGGGCCGCGATGTGGAGGGCAGAAGAGGTTGGAGGGAGGCCTTTCAGACCAAGGTCGGCTCATTCGCAGAAACATGCAGGTGGTCGAGAGCCGTCTAGGCCCCGGCTGAAGCCGAGAGTGGCTACAGCTTAAGATGAGTGACAGGGAGCAGCAGCGGAAAAGGCGAAAGGGGCGTATTTTCGGGTCAAATAGTTGAGTGTCATGTACCGGGCTCAGGGGTGCACCTAAGATATTTGGAGGCTCTGAAAGGTTTGGGATGGGGCGGGGGGTGCTGACGAGCTCCTGTCTGAGGTCCATGAGTCTTATGGTGTTATGAGCTAGCTAGAAGGAAGGAGTGAGTGGAAGCAGAAGTCTGAAAAGACTTCTTTTTACTATTTGCTCAGCTAAGAGGAAGAGGGTCTGGACTCTGTGAGACCTCCAGAAATGGCAAGCGGGGGACGAATGGGGGAGACGTGCGGGTGTATTTAGAGGACTGCGTGACTCACTGAATGGCAGGGTCCAAGGAGAAGCAGACAGATGATGGCAAGGTTTCAAGCCTGGGGAGGCTACATGAATGACGGTGGCCCTGACCGCCATGAGGAAACTGAGACGGGGATGCAGCTCGTTGGGGAAGAGCCCGAGTTCCTTCTAGATTCGATTCACTGTTCAGACACCCGGTCAAGATGTCAGGGGGACCATGGGAAATACTGCCTGAAACGTGGGCGAGGACTGGCCCCAAAAGAGACATGCCAGCACTGTGGCAGGGAAAGGCGGAAGGCCCAGCAACAGGGGGGACGGCTGAATCAACTATGGCACATCGGTTGTGTAGACCAATCACCAGGGCGCTATGGGAGGTGGAGAGGAGAAAAAAGGAAATGTCACTTTTTATTGTATCGTCTTCAGTGCTGTTTAAGTTTTTGACAATGAGAAGACACCTGTGTATTTCCTACATAATTTTATATATATATATAAACAATTTCAACAACAACAACAACAAAGAATATGAGAGAGAGAAAAGGCCCAAAAATATAGATCTGGGAAGTCATCGACACACGGGTAGGTAATAGCTGAAGCCTTGAAAATTAACGCGTTATTAACACTGTGGGGAAAAAAGCGAGGAAAAACAAGGGTACGGAGGGAAGGAAAAGAAAAACTCAGGGATTGCGTTACAGTTCATCTATATAACCACAAACCCTCCCCGATGAGTGAGCGAGCCGGAGGAAAAAACAGAAAGGGAAAGCGGTGATGGAAACATCTTTCTACTTGAAGCTGCTGGGACAAATCTTTCTTCCCCTTCGGGGAAAACGTTTCCAAGCCTCTCACATTTCAAAGATATTTGCAGAAAGGAAAGCTTCCGTTCTGGCCAAACGGAAGCGAGAGGCGGCTGTGCGGTTCCTCTCCCTCGGCACGGCCCGAGGCCGGTCACAGAGGCTCGCACGCGGCCTCACCCGGACCAGTGTCAGTCCGCCACGGGCCAGAAGCCCCCTGCTCACCTCGGCTTCGACTAGCTTCTTTTTTATGCCCTCAGAGGAATCCTCGCGGTTCTGCAGCTTCTCCAGCTCACGTTCGGCTCGCTCCTTTGCCTGGCGGATGTTCTGCAGCAGCTCGGTGGCCTCGGCGCTGGCTTTTACAGCCTACCAGGAAACGGGGAACAGGACGTAGAGGGCCAAGTTTATTCAATACTCAAGAGAGAAAACATCAGGGCAGACTGAGTATGTATAGTATATCCATTTTTCAAAACATATAAACATTCATTTTATTCTGCTACTTCATCTAAGATGCGCTGAGATATATATGTATATGTTAACATCACTGAATTTGGAATGCATCCTACAATTAATATTGACGGCATTTCTTTCTTCTTTGCATACATAAGATAATGATGTACCTGAATTCCACTAGCATCTCAGATTCAATGCAACGTAGTAAATGCAAACACAAAAGTCTAGAATGATTTATTTACCCAAGTATTAATGTATTTACAGCAGAGCATTAATTTTCTCCATATTTAATTATCTTATTTGCTAATTTTCCTGTGGGGAATTTGTACTACGTTTATAAGAAAACAAAGATAAAAACTACAATTAAAACTTTTTTCTTCAAATAAATACCTTTCAAAGGGCACAACAATCACAGTGTTCATGGTAATTTGCAAAGCCATGGTTTTTTTTAAAAAAACAGCTAGACCTTTTGAAGTTAATTTTGATTTGGGACTTAACTATACTGCAGCTCTTATGGCATCACAGTCAAGCTCTGCGTTTAAGAGACCGACAGCTTCCCACTTACTTGTTTACGTTAAAATTTTAAAAAGTAGAAACAAAAATTTAAAGTGGGAACTGCAGGAAAACTCCAATTTCAAGACCAACTAGCCACATGGGGCCCTGGAACACACGAATGTGGCCAGTGTGACTGAAAAACAAGTTTTTAATTTTACTTAAGGTTAATTTATTTAAAAACTGAAATAGTGTATATGTCTTATTATTGACACATGCTGCCACACTATTTTGGATATCCTGTATTAAATAAACTATATTATTCAAATAATTCCACCTGTTGCTCTTTGCTCTTTCTAATGTGCCTACTAGAAAATTTTAAATTACAGCTATTGCTGACGCTTGTGGCTTGCATCACACCTCTACTGGAGACCACAGTCCTAGATGAAAACATGAATCTTCACACAAGCTTCTATCTGAAAGAGGGCAGTACAGGTTTTCTTTAGTGAGCTCAAGAATAGGTAAGAAGAGGAGAGATGAATGGAGAAAGAAAATGTGGTAGATGGACGGCAGAATATTACACAGCCTTGAAGAAGGAGATCCTGTCACATGCTACAACATGGATGAAAACTCAAGGACATTACGCTAAGTGAAATATGCCAATCGCAAAAGGACAAATACTCATGTGAAATATCTAGAGCAGTCATAACCATAGAAAAAAGGTGGTTACCAAGGACTTGGGGAAAGAAACGGGAAATTAGTGTTTAGCAGGTATGGAGTTTCAGTTTTGAAAGATAAAAGGGTTCTACAGATTCTTTGCACAATGTGAACATACTTAACACTATTGAACAGTACTCTTAAAATGGTTACGATAGTAAATTTAATGTTATGTGTCTTTTAACACAATTTAAAAAAAATAATAAAAAGAATAAATAAGGAAGGACTCTATTAAACTAAGCCAGTAAACACATTCACAAACATTCACAAGGCATGTCTGAGAACCACATGCATTCCGGCCTTTTCATTAGCATTTCCAGTGTTCCACTAGCACGAACTTCTATAAACCAAACCCACCCCCTTCCCCAACTATGAGATGACTCCACAGCTCCTCCCACATTCCAGCAATGCTGCCCACAGAGTTTCTGATTGAAAGCAGTCTGAGCCGTGAACAACACATGCATCTCTTACAAACGTGCAAACTGGGGAGCCTGGCCCCATGAAGGGAGAGGGAGCCGGCTTCCTGAGCTCTGTCATAGTATAATTAGAACTTTTACTTGAGAGTCTCACACAGCTTGGTTTTTAAAAATAAACACTGCTGACACATCTCAAAAGGAAAAAGTATATTCATAACTCTCATATTTTCAGGTAATAGCTTACTCCCCCTTCATTTTCCTCAGTGCTGGGTGACTAACTCTGTTTCTTTTATCTCTCATGCTCCAGAACAAGGCAAAGTAAAGTATTTGGAAACAGAAATTAAGGTCCCAAAAAGTCACTTCGGGCTTACCTTTTCCAGCTTCTCTTGGAGCTCCTGAATTTTGAGCTGCTGCTCTGCATTAATCTACAATTAAAATCCCCGGAAACAAAGCAAAAGGTGAATTGGTATTAAGATCTCGCTATGTTTATTGCAGTCCTATTTCCTTGAGGTTTCTGTGGGATCTTTTTGTTTGGTTTTCTAGAACCTACTAAGGGAGAGGAAGAACAGTGGCCTGTCTGAAAAGATGAGGTGTCCCGGTGCCAACCTCCATGCCGACCATTTCTCTAGAGCCAGCAACATACAAACGGCAAAAGAGAACCAAAGTGGCCCGGCACCTTAAAACAATGAGAATTCCCACAACAAGTGTTTTACTAAGAGTCCGGGTTTATTTGTTGCTCTGAGTAAGCATGACAAGAAATGAGGTGTCTGTTATGCCTTCTAGCACCATGGCTGAAACTGAAAGTGGTCGCCCAGAGGTTGACCATCAAAATAAACCTAGAAGGAAGCTCTCTATTCATTGCGAGAGTATTCTTCCCAGTGACTGGCCACTGATTGATAGTAATGTTGAAAAGATTATCTACCAAAAATAGCAATACTAATCATGGAAAATACCTTCTCCAGCTTGGAATATTCTCCCACTTCGGGCTTCCCTTGATCCTTAGCCTGTAATTTAAAAGATACACCATGATGGGAAGTCTCAAGAACATTAAAATCTAATAGATAACACTGCCTGCTGTACTTTCTTGGTCTCTGTGATCAAAATAATAATGCAGATGATGCTAATAAATAGGTTGTCTTCTAGAAAGACCAGAGGCTTTCCAGGGTATCCGATTATTTCCCAAATGCATACTCATTAAGCTGGTATTTCCTTTATTCTTGCTAAGATCACCCATGATTCTACCCGCCCAAACACCCTGCTAGCTGGTGGCTAGCTACCTTCATCAGTTTATGCTGACACTCTGTGGCTTTGCGCTTGAACTCTTCCGCAGCGAGCCGAGACTCTCTCAGCTCGGATTCGTAGAGATCACTCCGTCTTCTTGCTGAAACCAGGTCCTCTTCCAACTGATTCATCATCAACCTCATTTCTTCCACTTGAGCCTGGTACTCCTAAAGAGCAATGGCAAGAAGGTGAACTTCAGAACTCCTAAAAGAATACTTTGACCACAGAGGGAAGATGGCAATTGAAGAGATTGGCAGAGAAGAGACCTAGACCTAGAAGGCGAATTGACAGATGGGCAAAAGGGAGAGAGTGTGAGAGGACGAAGAGGGAGAAAAACGTATTAAACCTTTAAACTGTCTTAATGCAGAATCTGTATTACTAGTAACACCATTTGGAACGCATGCACCCATAATAAAATCTTTTGAGCAAATGATACCACAAATGAACAGAACACCTCTAAGCATCTGTAACAGGAAGGCTGGAAGGGATGTTCTTTAAAACAACCAGGATAAACTGCTTATGTGTAGCTTTCCTCCAAGGGTAATCGTTTATATAGATTTGTCCTTTTAGAAGTCATGTGCTCCTAACATAATTAGATATGGTACTAGTTTTAAAATTAACCTTTCAGATGGCACAAGGGGATAATTGGAAATCTTGATGGAAAGAATCTTAGAAGGTGAAACTCATCATGTCAGTTTCTCACCATTAATTTTTCTGGGCCCAAAACAGAATGATGAAACTTAACAATGCTCTTGAAAAGCAAGTCACCCTGAAATTTGGAAGAGTCACAAAACTCTGGCTCTGGTCAAAATAACGTGTGAGAAAAATTCCAGAGAAAGAATTATCTTGTTCCCTCAAGCAAACCCTTTAAAGTGATCCAAACAGCCTGACCTTTTCTAAAATGCATTTCTAAGATCAAAACAGAACATTAGAACTGAGCTTTTTCAAAATTGGATTTACCAGAAGAAATGGGCGATGGTTTTGAAAATTTGGGGCCAAAGTATGAAAATATTCTTTGCTAGCAAAATCAAAGTTTGTACATATAAAGATTATGAATGAGCATTTATCCAATCCAAGGTGCCTGGTGGGGGGTGGTATATAAAATGAAAAGAATAAGGAATTGAATCAGACTGTCTTTGACATTCACAATAAACAGTGAATATCTCTAAGATCCATTCACCCAAGTTATAATTGAAGAGGTAGCAACAGAGCAAGGATGCGGCTTTGTAAATAACAGGGTATAGAGTAAATCTTTCATCCTCTTGTAACAGGCAATCCCCTTGGTACACACAAAAGGAGAAGTGATATTCTTATGAAGATTGGGTAGTTTTCATGCAAGCACACCTTTCTATATGTCACTGGAAAGGAAAAAAAAATGTCCCCAGAGTAAAGCACAGTCTCACTTCACTCTGCCCAAAAAGATACTGTTACTGAAGGCCAATCCTAGAAGTCCTGGGGAAACCAGTTTCCCAGGTGGTGCACCCTAAATGGGTGATGCGGGGCGATAAAACCACAGGGCTTAACGACCTGCTCACAGTGATCTGAACCCAGAGTGGAACGTGAGCTGATTATGGGAGACAATACATCTTCGACTTGGGGTTTTTCTAGACCCCTCGGCCAGGGTCACATTCTGATTTCTGTGGCCCTGAGTACTGTGGCTTCCTGGACGCCTTCCTCCATAATTAATTAACTGATTGATAGATAAATAAAATGAAAATTATATTTTATAACTGTGTTCATATAAAATCCAAAACACTAATAGTATCTATGAAAAGTTTTTTGATTTGAAAGCTCAATTTCTTCTAAAGTAAAAAAAAAAAAACAAAATTTTTTTTTATCATTTTATGGGCGCCCAAAGGTACCATGAGCCCTACCCACAGCCACAAATACCAAAATGTGGAGAAAGCAGAGCTGAGAGAAAATCTTGAACATCTTTTATCCTCAAGCTCCCTTTTCTTTCTTAAACTTGTGTCAGCGAGAAGGGAATGTAATTTTCATGTTTTGTCAAGAGCAAGGACAGAGCGGCTGTTCATCCCTCTCAACAATTCTCTTCCCTCAGCTGTCGGTGCCCAGGGGAGCAAGGCAAAAATCAGGCAACATCTCTGTCAGCTCTCTGAACCCCTGGGGCACCCAGCCTGCCACAGGCACCAAAAGGAATTCTGTCTATCTCACTTGTTGAGCCACTGTTATTATGCTGGATACTTCAAGGCAATCTTATCAACCCAACAGCTAACCAAATCCCTGCTTCAGAACAAGTCTGGGAGATGATCATCAGGTCTGTGTCCAAGGACAGCTGAGAGAGAGCTGTCGTATCTCAGCGTGGACTGAATTATAGGACACGGCTGAGCGGGATCAGGATGGGGAACCATGAGTAACTTTTGAGGCCCGTGTAAGGTAAGTCTTCTGAATGGAGTGTCAGAATTTTGTGGAAAGGAAGTATCAGACATAGTCCTATTCAATCAGAAATCCTGAGACACGAATGCCTTCCATATTATCCAAACTTCTGTTCCCCATCCTGAGGAGTGTGCCAAGGGGAATCGGCAACTGCTAGTAATGACGCATGAATCAAACCATCACTTGAGACTCAAATGTTTGTACTTTAAACCAAATCCAAATACTCTATAGGGAGTAGCTAAGTAGAAGCAAAATATTAAAAAATTAATAGTTGTAGAGAAATTAGCTTTCGAGATAAAGAGTGGGGGCAAAAAATGCCAAATCTGGGAGGAATCGGCATACTGCAAACCAAATATTAGGAGTTTGCTGAAAGCATGAAATGCTTTTTTCCTGGACTGCAAACATCCTGCTCTCACAAAACTTACCAAAAGTCATTTTAATAAATCCTTCTTCTGATGAGAAATCAAATCTGAAACCAAAAAGTTTTCTTTGTGGAACTTTTAGCAGTCATTAAATCCAAAACTCCACATGTGTGCTGACTGTGATATGAATCACAAAAGATATTTCTTTGAACTCAACAACCTTTCAAAATGTCCTGATAATTCTGTGTCTACGGCATTCATGGACACCAGCTGCTCCCTCTAGTGGCCAAACACAGCTTTCATTTCCTCCAGGATGTCACCAAAAGCAAATTTCCAAACACACTGAACTAATGGGAGAAAAAAAATAATCCCACCTCTTGAAACTTCTAGGATAAAAAAAAAAAAAAAAAAAAAAAAAAAAAAAAAAAAAAACTATGTTGATAAAAGGAGCAGTGAGTCAACTAGAAAAGCAGCTTTTTCAAACTGTACATGTGGCCTTCAAAATTTATGAGATTAGTACTGTTGTTCAGAAGTCTGATATCCAGATTGCTATGTTTCCTCTGCATATTTGTATTTTTATTGTGCAAGAGGATATTAGCCAATCTTTAAAAATATTAAGGTAAGAAAAAGATTATGCTAACAAAACCTTCCCCAAACAATAATTCTTTCTTTAAAGAATAGTTAGTGGATCAAATTATTTGCAAGAGCTTCTTACATTTCATTCAGCATCACCCAGATGGCTAAGTTTGTGCTACCCAGAGACAAAAATGTTCATTTCCATCACTGTTTACATTAGGTTTTCTGAAGTGAATGAGAGTTGCCTGGCAGCTGATAATTCAACTTTCCAATTGCGCATTGTCATTTCTTCATTAAAGTTTCTATTTACAGTTTCTTCAAAGGACAGAAAAATCCATGCTAAAAAAGGAAACAATGCAGTGAAATAAAAATGAACCATCTAGAAAGAAAACCCTTTTAGAAAAGGGGAGGGAAAAAAAAAGTGGGTTTTTTAAAGGGCTCAGTGCTCTTTTCCAAACACACAGGATGGCTTGCTGCACTAGGATTTGCCGAGTTAAATCTTACTTGGCCTTAACTGCTCAAACTCTACTTCTAGAATATTTCTTTATATAAGTAAAACTATGGATTATCCAGGCTTCTCTCAAAAATTTAAAGTATATCTGAAAAGCTATAAAAATATTCAAGTTTTTTTAATAGCCTAAAGCAGAGGATGGCACACTTTTCCTGCAAAAGGCGATATGTATTAAGCGATTTCGGCTTTGTAGGCCATATCGTCTTGGTCACAGCCACACCCTCTGCCACTGTAGCATGATAAGCAGCTATAGGCAATGCGTGAATGAACGAGCATGGCTGTGTTCCAATAAAACTTTATTTATTATGGACACTAAAATTTGACTTCCACATATTTTTCACATGTCATGAAATATTATTCTTTTTTTCCTCCCGTTTTTAAAAATGCAAAACCCATTCTTAGCTTGTGGCCATGGAAAACAGGTGGTGGACCAGATTCGTCCCAGGGGCTGCTGTTTGCCCAGCCTTGCTCTAAACCTATGCCAGAGTAGCCATTATGGGGTGCAGATTTCAAAGGAGCTAGAACAAGCACTCTACAGTTTATATAAACCACGGAGAATCGAAAGTTTCCAAATGACCTATATACCTCTCTGTCTCCCCACTCTCCTGTCTCTTTTCCTCTCTGCCTCTCAAACACACCTCTATGGAAATCAGAGGTCACACGTGCCGCCCTGCTCCTGGCAAGGCCGCCATACCTGCTCTTTGATTTCTTGGAGCTTCCGGCTCTGCTCTCTGATATCATGGAGAAGCTGCAGTGCTTTGTCATCCTCCTGGGACACCTCCATCCGTGCTTGCTCCAAACTTCGCTTTAAGCTCTGCAGAAAGCAAAAATTTTAATAGGAATGCCCTGTGGATCCTGCTCTGTTTGAAAAGATTCATTAAGGGAGCTGCAAGCCGCTTCGCAGACGCCAAGACGGTTTCGGGTGACGGACCAAAGTTGACAGCTTCCAGTTGGTTGCCGATTCCAGTTTCCATCCTGTAAAACCCCTGGAGTCAAGAAACATCATCGCGACCGTGTGACCTTACGGATCTTGCCTGAAACCACAGCAACCTGTCTCCTACCACCAGACTTCTACCTGTTGGAGCACATACTTACTTGCGTGTTCAGGACTAAAAATCAGGATGATCCCTTAGCCATTATTACCACCATTGGGATGGCTACAGAGTCTTTTCTGTAATATCAGTTATGCAAGGACTCTCAAGTATATATCTCTTTCAAAGCAGCAATGACTGCATTCTCTGCCCAGTTGTCATTTAAGACTCTCCTAGCGGTCTATTTTCATCTCCTGGCTTACATCTCCTGGACACCTTTCATCCATAAGGTTCCCTCAATGCTTCAGTGGCACTGAAATATAGATCTGAAATACATAGCTGAATAACTTCACCCACCACTGAAAGGCAGCCAAATCTGGAATGGAAACATAGCAGTTATTCTTAATTAGCCATGTCCTATAGATTTCCTCTCCCTCGTGAAAAAAAGAAAGAAAAAAAAAAACCTTGAAAAATGTGTGATTCAAACTTCTTAACACTGTTTAATTGGGCACACTGAGAAAACACCTGGATGAAAAATTTAACGAGACAATGGAGAAGACAGTCTACTCTTGTGAAGGAAAGGAAAAAAAAAAAAAAAGCCACATGGTAAATAATGACAGAGAGTCTGGGTTTTAGAGGTTTAGTTTTCTTGTTGCTACGCTGGCAGTAGGCACTGGAAAATTGATTTCAGGCAGATTCCAAATACATTTTCCTGCACTTATTTGTGAGTTTGGTTCCCAAGGCTGACCGTGTCAGACATAATGTGGACCAGAGAAGTTGAGATGGGAGATGTCAGGGCTCTCTGTGACTCGCTGCAATGAAGACTACGTCCGCCTCCAAGCTCCGCGGCCTACCTGGACTTTCTAGAGCCCGGTCTCACTGCTCTGGAACCCCTCGCCTGGCTCGCTCTGCTCTGCAAATCACAGATCTTGCTTCTGGACTCTCCCTCTCTCTATGCCCTGCCATTGGCTGTGATGTGCCTCATGAAGCTGTCATGAAACAGGATGAGACACACACAACAGGAAGTGCCACCTCCAAGGGAAGGGGACTTTGGGGAAGGCTCACACTGCATTCTGTGATGTAGGTAGCAAGGTCCTGCTCCAGGAGGGATCTCTGAGTCTCAGAGGCCTTCAGCTCCACCTCCTTCTGACTAAGCACAGCCTCCACCTCTGACACTCTCCGATGTAACCGGGTCATTTCCTGTTCCATCTGAAATAAACACATCGACAGGTTAAAAAGGCCCGTGGAGGTTCATTGGGAGCAATCAAATCTCAAGCAGCCTCCGAAACCACCTGGTGGTCCGAGTTAGTGCTACTGCGCCAAAGGTTAGGATGGAAATACCATTGTTTCTTCGCCAGGGAGCACACAGATCTTCGTAAGGATTGTCACCAATGCTAGGTCACTCCTCTCATTCAAGTCTCGATTCACACTTGATCACTTCTCTAACCCAGTGAGCAAGGAAGCCACAATCATCTTTTTTCACCTGTTTGCTTTTTTGGTTGGGTTGGGTTTTTGCAGACGTCAGTTTAATTTATCCCAAATCCATCTTGATCCCCCCCATCTCCTTGCAAAGATCTAGAGGACAAATCCAGGACAGGGCAAGGAGATACGTATTCGTCTGCACTCTTAGGAGTCCCAGGCAAGTAGTGATTTTTACGAGCTCCCAGAAAGCTGCTCCCGGGCAGGAACAGTGAGTGTTAAGAGACGTTGAGCATAACCAACACCGTGGCCACAGTTACATAAGCAGGAGTTTTTAAAGACTAGGAAGAGAGACTTCGCATCACTCAAAGCAGATGGGCTGCATCTCAGCCACAGGTGAGGACCCACGCCACCTGCCGGAAGAAGCAGACATCTGGCTGGGCCATGCTGAGGAACCGGCCGTTTTAAATCCAGGGCCTCCTCTGGTTAAGATTTAAAGGATTTACAGCAACGTCAAGGCCCGAATTCATCTCTCTCTGAGCTGCCGGAGGCGTGAGTGACTTCGGCGAGGGAGGGAGCAGGTGGCTCAGCGCCAGCAGCAGCCCCAGGCGGCTCCCTTGGCATATATTGACGGGAGGATCCTGGAGCAAGGAGAGAGGCCGGCTGCGGAAATAAATACCTTGTGACACTTGTCCTGGGAGTCTTGCAGCTCTTTGCTTTTGATGAGAAGTTTCTTTTCCATGGAGCTAATCTTGGCAGGGGAGTCCAGGCCCGACACAATAGACCTAGACAGAAGAAAACCAATGTCAAGGTGGCAAGTAGGTGGGCCTGGAAAGACACACTCAGAAACTATGTCACAGACAAGGGACCTTCTGGAGTTCTGTGGCTGTTAGCAGAGTGTCTAATGACCTCAAGTCCGTGAGGCAGGGAGGCGAAAGGAAGCAAGAACTCTGAAGCAGGAGAACCGGGGTATAAGGTCAGTCACCACGACCTGCGGCAACGGTTTAGGCTCTCCGAGGCTCGGGTTCCATGTATATGAGGTGGAATGATCACAAAAGGACCCACCACAAAGGAGCATCAAACGCAGCATCCCACTAAGGGCCTCAGTCACTTACTAAGTAGGTATGTACTGTGCACCTTACTGTGTTCCAGAACCCACTCCAGGCACTGGCATAGCAGTAAGTAAACAAGATGTCAAGGTCCCTTGCCCTCCTGGAATTGACATTCCACAGAGGGCAGGAAGAATGCATCAGGCAGGTACACAAATGAAAAGGTTACAGACGATGATAATTTTTGACAAAGAAGGAAACGGGGTGACATGATATGATAGAGGAAATGGGTGGAGGGTCTGCTTTAAGGAAGGGTAATCAGGGAGGGCTTCCCTGAGGGGGTGACATTTGAGCTGGGGCCTGAAGGATAATAAGGTGCTGACCATCTAAAGTTCTGGAAGGAAACAAGCTCTAGGGAGGAGGAATAACAGATGCCACAGTCCTGAAGCAGGACAGAGCTAACACGGCAAGCACCCAATAAATATCGTTAGTTAACTATTCTGATCAATTTATTGTTTATTCTATCCCCGGGCTAGCCAGTTGATTCTGTTTCATTTTATAAAAACTGGTAAGGCTAATTACGGTAGGCCAAATAACGCCCCTCCCCCAAGATGTTCATATTCTAACGTCGTCTGACCTGGCGAGAGACTTTGTAGATGTGATTAAGTTAAGGATTTTGCAACGGGTGGATGTGACAACAGACTTAGGATCGGAGTCAGAGAGATTTGAAGACGTTATGCTGCTGGCTTTGAATGTGGAGGAAGGGGCCACAAGCCGAGGAATTTGGGCAGCAACTAGAAGCTGGAAAAGGCAAGGAAACCGGTTCTCACAGAGGCTCCAGAGAGTGCAGCCTCGTCTACACCTTGATTTCACCCCAGGTAACCCATGTCGGACCTCTGCCTCCAGAACTCTAAGATAATAAATTTGCGTTGTTTTAAGCCACTAAATTTGTGGCGCCTTGGTACAGCAGCCATAGAAAACTCATACACTTTTTAAGCACTGACAACAGGCCTGGTTCTGTTCTAACTCTAGACATGTTTTAACTCTTCATTTCCCACGGCAACTCCGGGAGGCAGATACAACTTATTAGCCCCATTTTATAGATGAGGAAATGGAGGCCCAGAGAGGTTCAATAACCTTCCAGTTACTGAGTGGTTTCTGCTGGTCTCAAAAGAAAGCTGGGGTAGCGAGACAGACTTGATGCCCGATATAATCCTCAGGAAAATATCACACAGACAGTGCAGCGTGACCTCGTCAGAGCGAGCTAGAAGGATGCTCTCTCCGCAACGAGGATATCCTTCCCCACACACACGTTTATAATTCACACACTCTGCTTCATCTCCAGAAGTTGTTAATTATGGGTGGAGATGACGGTTCCCTGCAGCAACTCGAAACACCTCACTGTACCCCAGTGATACCTCCCTACGTACACACACTACAGGGCAACCAAGTGAGTTGATACCCAGAGTCAGGCTGCTCTGTTCAAATTCTGACTCTGCCACTCTACCTGATCTCTCTGAGCTTTGGTTTCCTCATCTGTGAAACAGAGATAATTCTCAACCTGTTCAAAGAATTCTTGCAAGGATTAAACGAGATAAACTGTGTAAAGCCCTTACTTAGCACAGTGCTTGGCACATCGTGAAGGTTCAATAGATGCTAACCACTACTCTAATCGCTGTCGTTTTTATTGCAACCCATGGGACATCATAAATAGCACACGCCTGGCAGTCCTAAAACGGCTGCTTGAAATAGTCAAACTCAGGGGGCTAAATTCCCTCTGTGACATTATTCATATTAAAACAAATGTCAATTATTCATAGAAATGGGCAACAGGGACTGAAATCCAGAAATACATCCTTTTTAAAATCTAGCTTTCGGCCAAAATTTTGAGCCAATTTCTACACCTCTCTCGGTAGCCTGTTTTCTACCTAAAATGTGTGTGCATGCGCACACACCCACCCACACACTTTTTTTTTTTTTTTTTTTTTTTTTTTTTGCCTTTTTCATCTGAGATCAACTGGGCTGTTTGGCGTGGCCTTTGCCATTGCCTTTATTCCTGACTTCACTCTGGGGGGTAAGCTACAGAAAAAGAACCAAACTAAGCAAGGAGGGAAGGAAGATCCACAGGTGGGCTCCCTGGTCCTTCCGCAATCAAGAGTCGTCACTAAGTCACACGCACTGACGTGAGTCGCAGATGACAACACGGGCCACACGGCTCGTCATGCCCGAGAACAAAACTGGCACCCTGAAGAGCAATCACATGGGTGCGTGATGATGGGGTGGGAAGTGGCTCCCAAAACTTGATGACACATGGAGAGCCGACTCCAGTGGTATTCAATGTTTAAAGCGCGCTGGGTACAAAGCTGATCTGCTTATACACACACACACACAGTTTCTAGGTCACTCATTAATGAGGCCCAGAATTGAAAGGTGCGGCCCCACCCACGGCCACTTGTAGGAGACAATGCTACAGCCCAATGCCACAGCCCCAAATCGTCACCCAAGGTCCGACTTCCTTATTCTGCTAATTTGATGCTTGGCAAATGTTCATCATTTAGAAATTCTAAGTATAGCAATTAAGAGCTCTTCAGAATAAAGGTGCTGAGGAAATCTTTTTTTTTTTTTTTTAAGAAATAAAAATCAATCTAAAAATGATACAGTAAGAACTCCATGACTAAACCCGGCTTGTAGCAACAACCTTATAAACAATGATGGGATGGGAGCATGAGACTGAAAGGTCACAGCAGCTTTCTGGAACTTCCCTGTGTAATCACCTGGCGAGCTTTTCAGAAATACTGATGTCCAGACCATGGAAATAATACTCCATATGAAACTATCATGATGGATACATGTTATTATTGTACAAACCCACAGAGCGAACCCCAGAGTAAACTACGGACTCCGGGTGACAATGATGTGTCAGTGTAGGTTCACTGATTGTAACAAATGTCCCACTCTGGTGGGGGATGTTGATAGTGTGTGTGGGGGAGGGGATTGTGAGAGATCTCTGTACCTTCCTCTTGATGTTGCTGTGAACCTAAAATTGCTCTTAAAAAAAAAAAAAAAATTAAATCTTAAAAAAAAAGAAAAAGAAAAAGAAAAAAGATGTCCAGGGCCCAACCAAACCAAGTAAATCAGGAACAGACAGCCTGGGAGTGGGTCCTGAACAGTACCATTGTTATTAAACTCCCAGGTGATTCTAACGTACAGACAGGCCTGAGAACCATGGCGCCCATCAGAAGAAAGTGCCTGTGATTTAGGGTCCAGGCATTTAAAACTCCTAGTATGACTGTTGCTAGCATTTGATGCTAGGTGGCATTTTGGTCACACCATTTGGTACTGGTGCCTTCTGGTCCTTCTTTGAGTGGGAAGACAGTTTTGAAGTCAATCATGGTGGTCTATTAAATTCATGACAATGTACACATTTCAGACAATGGTTAAAGACTATTCCTACCCCACGATTTTAATAAGTCAATTACAATAAACCATTTCCATAAATTTCTATAAAAGAAATATACTGGAGGCAGTGTGGCTCAACTTAACATATTTGTATTCTTTTTTGTGTAGACATTTTGGCCAATTAAATAGGTAGGCCAATGATAAGCCCTCAGTATGTATTTCTTGAATGAAGAGATCCCCTTCCCAATCGATATTCTGAAATTATAAGATATTATCATGACTTATTTCATTAGCAATCCTTCTGACTTTCAAAGCAACAGCAAATTACTGCTGATATTTGCATTATTCTAGAATTGACCATAATGTAAATCACAGTTTGGCAGGTAGGATCCAAAGCTGGCCTCAGAGCCACCAGACTCTTACCAAAGAGAACCCTGTCCTCTTCAAGAAACAACTCTGCTGGTCGGAAATCACCCTGAAATGTGCCATTTCATCAAGAGTGGTAGTATTTAAAGAGCTGATGCTAATGCTGCTTTAACGGAAGTTTGCAAAAAAATCCTGTAACTGGTTTGAACGCTAAAGTTATGGGTGATGGGCATAACACGGTAAAGAAATTATCTGATCACGAAGTTCTGTCAATCCCTAGTACGGGATAGGGTCTACCAGCCAACTAAAGTCTTCCAAGAATTTTCCTTGTTTTCAAAATTCTTAAACTTCAACCGATATTTTTTAGCCACCTTCTATAAGTGAATGTGTATGTGAGATAAATAGATGATAGACAGAGAGACAGAGAAATAATACACAAATGCACATACATGAACGGAAAAGCCCTGTAATCTCATGAGAGCTACCTGTAAACCAGTGGTTCTCAACCAGGGACAATTTTGTCGCCTAAGGGACATTTAGCAATGTCTGGAGACTTTTTTTATTTTCATGCCTAGGGGTGGGAGTACTATCGACATCAAGTGGGTTGAGGCCCGAGATGTTACTCAACATCCTGTGATCCACAGAGCAACCTCCCACAAGAATGATCCAGGCCAAAATGCCAACTGTGCTAAGTTGAGAGACCCTGATGTGGTGGCTATACAGTAAAGAAAGCCACAGTTCCTGTCCTCGAGGAAGCAGCAATGCAGGAGAATTAATGCCGCTACCTTTGCCATCAATAATAATGCACATTTATTAAGCACTTACTGTGTGCCAGGCGCTGTGCTTGGTGCTCTATGGGTTACCTCACTGAATCTTCCCAACGATCCTACGAGGTGGGTATTATTATCCCATGGCTCTGATGCTCAGGAATAGCTTACCCTATGACATCTATATTTTCCGACATTATGATGAGTGAGGTGCCGGTGTGGGGCAGCAGAGCTGGGGGTTTGGAGTTGGACTCTGCAACCTAACTTGTGGATTCAAAGCCCAACTTTGCTGTTTCTTGATTGGATGGCCTTGAACAAATCCAAGAAAAGAAACCCATGAAAAGTACTGGAGAAGCTCAGAGGAGTGAAGTCACAAAGGAAAGGAAAACGGATCACTTGAAGGAAGGTAAATTCTATCCATGACTGGCTGTACGCAATCCTGGGACTGAATCTAGGAGAGCCTAGGTACCAAAGAACGTCTGTAGGGCCAGGTCAGTCCGCGGCCGCCCCCAGAAACAGCTCAACCCCCACACACAAAAAACAACTCTTTCTCCATTGCTTGGTGGCTCAGGGGTGGTAATTAAGTAGGAAACTGTACAGATTTTAGAAGCCCAGGCTGGTTCATGCTCCAGGCTCGATGAGATGCAGTACAATAAGGATGCTAATAAAAGAACATGCAGCCTGCCCACACATTGCTTGCCTACTCGTCCTGGCCACATCTCTGATACGCAGCCAGTTATCCCCATGGAGAGAAAAGGCACTTCTGAGCAGCGGGTGCATGCAGCCACCCACCCACATACAGCAGTGCTGTCTCTTCAAGCACGAAGCCAAGTTGGGTTTTCCTTTTCTCCCAGCTTCTATTTTCTAGAAAAATTTACTCTGAAATCAACGTCTCTTTCTGATATACACATCTGCTTTATAATTATAGAGGTCCAAAGACTATTAACAGAGGTAACAGTATATGACACAGAGGAAAGGCTGGGCTTGGTTGCTACTGCTATAGCAAAAAGAATGTTTTTTTTTTTTTTTAACTTTAGATGTGACCTAAAAATTGCTTTACATGTAACTTCGTCATTTAAGTAAAAATGATAAAATGCCATTTTCCCAATGTCTATAAATAATCCACATAACTCCAAAGACAGCCTTATAAAGTTATTAACAGAATATTTCATATCAGGAATACAATCTGTACTTCCACCCTAAAAGCAAGTATATGTGTTGGGTGCTCTCTAATCTCTACTGGAATCCTTAAGATCACACGTAAGCATGAAGCCATCCATTTATCCCCTTAGGAAGAGGACCCCAAGACTGTGCAAGATGCCACCAATTCGTGGATCACACGCATTGCAAATCACAGATATTCTTGAGATAACTAAGAATGGATTACTTGAGGCTAAAACGAGGGAATCAAAATTAGCTTAGCTGAGGGCCCTACCTTAATTGTGGCCAACGGCACTAAAAATACATCCAACCGCAAGATGTAACATGGTGCGAAAAATAAAAACCTCATCAGCACTCTGTTCCAAAAATATACTGGCTTTTAAGATGAAGCTTTCTGAAATTTATGAACTTTATAAACCCATTTAAAAATACGCAGCGGTGTCCATCACGAACACTTGAAAATATCAAAATATTGCCCTCCTAAAGAGTGTAGCTAGCTTTGGGGCACCCCCTCCTGTAGCTGCCCCCCAGCACACACTACATACTCACACATACATACACACTGACACACACACACACACACACACACACACACACACACACACACACACACAACCAGCAGTGGATTCCAGCTATGTTAGAGCCATCTGCTTTGGAATGATTAATATGTAATTCAAGAATCATTTATTAAAAATCATCTTAATAAAAGCATAGCCTCCCACCCGATCTCTAATACCAGCACCACCTCTGAGCCAGTGCCTAGCTCTGCGGGTTAATTTCATTGACATACCTCCATGTCTTGCCTGGATGGCTGCAGTAACCTACCTTACTTCCCCTAATCTAACTTTTGTCACCCTACTATCCACAGCACGACACCAGAGGGATCCTTTGTAAAATGAGAACCAGATATTGCACGCCCCTACTCAAAATCCTGCAAAGGCTTCCTTCCTGCTCACTGCAACTACAGATGCTCCTTGAATTACAACGGGGTTACATCCCTGACAAACTCATCGTAAGTTGAAAATACCCCAAGTCAAAAATGCGTTCCATACACCTAACCTACAGAACATCATAGCTTAGCCTCGCCTACCTTAGACGTGCTCAGGAAAAAAAATATATCTAAAAAATCGTTAGTAACACAGTACGCTGTAGAGTGTTGATTGTTTACCCTCTCGATCAGTGATCATATGGCTGAGAGCTTTGGTTTGCTGCTGCTGTCCAGAGTCACACGAGGGTACCATACTGGATATCGCTAGCCCGGGAAAAGGTGGAACTTCAAAATCCGAAGTATAACTTCTACTAAATGCGTATTGCTTCCGCACCACTGTAAAGCCTGAAAATCTTAAGTCAAATCATCGTAAGTCAGAGACCCTCTGTACGGCAAAAACCTAACCTAAAGGCCCTGCCTATCTCCACTGGGACCAAGTCTCTCATGCATCCCGAAAGTCCAATCACCCAACGTGCTTCCGGTCACTGGACACCCCACAGGATAGTCCTGGCCTCAAGGACTAAAGTGGTCATTCCAAGTCCCTCCCCATTTAGGTTCTGATTTCTGCAGAACCCTTATGGCATCTGAAAATTTCTCATCTATGAGCTTATTCATCCTCTGCCTCCCGCCAATGGAATGCTAGCTTCTATAGGGCAGGAACATTACCTGTCTTGTTCAGAGTGATACCACAAGGCCTACGGCAACATATTCATCGAGTGAGTGAATGAATGAATGAATGAATGAATGAACTTCTGTGCCCCAGGCAGCCTCGGTTTAAAGGTTACAGTGGGAGAGGGATCCAAAACAAGCTGTGTGTTGAACTGACCCTAGCATGAGAAATCTTTCTGGCCCTTGCCCGGGAGATGCCCGGCATTAGCCCTGGGACGGCAATGCCGTATCACACACGCTCTTCCGGCCAGAAGACACTCAAGGGCTCAAGGGGGAGTGAGGGTGTGTGACATCCACGCTGGGCACAGTGCGCTCCCTCCTTCCCCAGCACCGGGTTCCAGGCTCCACGGGAATGGAGCCGACCAGAAGCCTTGAGAGTGTTTTCTGAAAGGTGCAGGTTGAACTGACACCTCACAGACTTCATTCACAGTAAAAAAAAAAAAAATTGGATGGAGGTATTAGGACATCTGTCAGGCACCCCACATGGAGCCTGATTCTCTCAATAGGCAGAAACCAGCAAGATATCTTTATCAAATGGAAGCAGGAAAGAAAAGAGAGTCAAAAGCACCCTTAGGTCCATCCTCACCCCTAAATAACTATAATGGATATGAAATACTCTCTCTGCTCCAGGCGCTAACACTGCAGGCTCTACATGTCCCCACAACAAACCTGGCAGATGGGCATTATTATAACCCCTATTTATACATAAAGGAATTGTGGCTGAGAGAAGTTAAATGCCTTGTTCGCACAGCTAGGGAGGGATGGAGCCAAGATTTGAGCCCATGTCTGTCTATTCCAAAGCTTGGACTTTAAACGAGTATGCTATAGTTCTTCACAAAAAACAAAGATTGCTTATATCAGCTCTCAAGTTAAAAGTTGGGGAAAAGTTGGCCATCCTCTGCCACGAGCAGGGCGTGCGAACTTAAGAAGTAACCTGAACTTCTGAGCATCAGTTTCCTTATCTATAAAACAATGGCTTGTTGCCGGAATTAAATGAGAATGCTTGTTGAACACTTAGAATAGAGACTGGTACAGAGTGAACGTCAGGAATGTCAGCTTTTTCACCTTTATTATTAGGCTACTCCGTGGATCCTGCATAATCTAGCAAAGTCGTGACTGTTAGAGGCAGGGTAGCACCATGGGCCTGGAGGCAGCCAGCTATGGGTCCAAAACTTAGATCTCTTACTACCCACAAAACCTCAGAAAAATAACTTGACACTGCTGAGCCTCAGTGCCCTCATCTATAAAATGGGGATAACACCAGCTACCTCATAGAGTTATACTGAGATTGTGAGGACTTAATGAGACAGTGCCTATAAGGCACTCAGCATAGTTCTGGGCACCCAGGAAGTACACAGGAAGACAACAGCTCTCATTTGCAGTTGTATAAACTATGCAGAAGGAAATGGTATAATCCCTGGCTACTTTAGTCTCATTCAGTTTGAGAAATGTTCACTGAAGATCTTCCAGGGGAAAGAAACAAGGCAGAAAACATAGTCCCTGTCCTCGGTGATTGTTGAGCAGCTTAGCCAGACACAGGGTACAAGAAGGAGGTACAACTGAAAGGCAGACAGGGGCCTTGGCATACCAGGCTTGAATAGCAAGTTCAGGAGCGGCCATTAATTCTGTGCACACTATGATGCTACTAAAGCTCTGAGCAGTAGAATGACATCATCCAACCTGCACTTTGGAAGAATTCCACTTTCTGTGGAGAATGGATTAGAGCCAGGAAAACTGGAGACAGAGAAATCAGTTAGGAGGCTACTGCACCGGTCCAAGCAAAAGTCAATAAGGATTGGCGGTGAGAACAGAAACATGGGCATAGATGCAAGTGTCCCGCTAGAGGCACAACTTAGAGGACTTGGCAACTGATAGGATGGCGGGGGAGGTTGACAAGAGTTTAAGATGACTCAGTTTTCTTGCCTAGAAGGGTAGAGAAAGTGGTAGTTTCTTAAATGAAACGAGGAAGCCAAAAGCAAGCAGCTAGTGGCTTACTGAGTGAGGGAGCAAGCGAGTCTGTCTATTGGGAGGGAGCACCGGACAGAGATGATGAGAAACTGGGAGAATACACTGGCGACGATGAACACCGGGCGCGCTGGGAGGCAGGCCATGGGAAAACGAGAGTTAAAGTCAAGGAATTGAATAAAATTACCAAGAACAGGATAAAAGGGGAAATGAGGAGGGAGCATTAGGGAACGGTGTGGATATTGCCTGGGACAGAAGAGAAGAGCCACGCAAGAGTGAGAAGGTTAGGGGGGAAACCAAGTTTCCAGATGAAAGCAGAAAGTTGTGGGACGAATGTGGCAATTCATGGTGGAGGTCACTGGGTCTGGAGACTGAGCTGTAGAGGTTGAGAAGGGGCACTGCGTGCAGGCGATTCTTTCTGGAATTTTGTCAGAAAAAGGAAGGTGAGCGAGGTCAGGAGATGAAAGATAAGTAAAACAGAGAGAACGGAGAGAAATTCGCTTAGGCAAAGAGCTAGCTGCCAAACTGGCACACAGCTTGGGAACATATAGCACCATTTAGTCAATTACTGTCTTCTTAGGGGAGCCGAGGCAACCATGCAAATTAGCGTGTGTAGGCCAGCAAACAACGCGCTCCACAGATCTTTTGAAGCCTAATCTTCGGGACTGGACTAGGATGGTTTGGATTAGATTTCCTCAAGGTATCTTTAAGACAAATGAGAAGGCGGCAGAATGGTCCTGCCAGGCCTGCGAGGCAAGCACGCACAGTCTAAATAGAGAACAGAATAAGGCAAGTAGAACAAGATGTGCTCGACTAAGAGAAAGAAGAAATCCAATGATCAAGAGGAGAGGACCCAGCATGACAAATGGAGGGGAACGTTAGGCATCTGGTCCAGATAACGGCAGAATGGAGACAACACGGGGCACCTGAGGGCAGTGATCACGGGTCTCTAACCCGTTTGGGAAGTACGGGGGAGGCACTGGGCCAAAGCAGGTTCTGTTATTGTTGTTGACTATTTTTTTTTAAAAAAAATCAAAACAGATGAGGCTGCTTGCAATAGAGATCTCCTGATAGTACACACAATGACGAACAGCCCTGAGCTGAATGTGGAAAGGAAAACAATTTTTATGTGAAGATTCCCCCCACCCTCCCAAGTAGTTCAGTAAAAAAGGAAGTAGGACTAACTGGAGAGTTCGGGCTATCTTCCACGAGAAGACGCCATGCCAGGAGAGACGATGGCGGGCCGCGGCTGGAAGCACGAAACGTAGATCTGAAGAGACACGGATCCCAGAGTCATCAACGAACGGAGAGGCGCAGCCAGAAAAACGGTATGCATCAATCCACCCAATGCTTATTTAGCAACTTGTATCTGATCGACCTGAAGATATGGTGGAGAGCAAAGTCCTCGCCAAACTTAAACCCTGGCAAATAAGAACTCTCAGCTTGGGTTGGAGGGAGTAGGAGAGAGTATAATAATACGAGTGTGTTTATGTATGTGTGTGTGTGCACATGCACGCGCGCACGCACACACACCCCCAGGTCAGAGTCTCTCAATAAAAGAGGAAATAATCAGAATATTCTAAGAGTTACACATTCCATCTACGCAACAGACTCACAGAGGTTGAAAACAAAATCATTTAGCATTTAGACCACGTCAGTTCGCATCCTGCCCTGCCCCCACCCCACTGCTCATCACTCCCCAGCACTGGACCTCCACTTCAGACAAGCATGTAAACCTGGGAACTTCACGCAGATTTCCTAATTTCTCCTGTCTATGGCACTTATATTTGGCAGTGAACCACAGTGGCCAAGAGACTCACTCTAGTCACGCAGCCTGGGTTCAAGTCCCGGCTGAGCCACTCCCTCTAAGCACATGACCTGGGGCAAGTTGTTTAACGTCTCCACCTCAGGTTCCTCACAGGTAAAATGGGAATGACGACGGTACTTTCCTTATGGTCTGCTGTGCAGTTTAAATGCGTTAATCTGGGTAAAGTGCTCGGAACAGAGCCTGACACAGAGCTGGTACCTCTCTCTGTAAAAATGAGCTGTTGTTATCACTCTGCCCACCTGAAATTCTCTCTACATCCCTCTCTGCGCATCCAAATCACTATCTTTTAAAATGCCAAGCCAAATATGTTACCTTCCATTAGTATGCTTACAAGCCCAGTTCCAACACACATACGTAATGAGGATCCACAATGTCCAGAGCTCCAGGAAAAGTAGGATATACAAGACCAATCCTTGTGATCGCAGTTGACTAGGGAAAATGGACAGACATTCCAACGAAGACCCTCGCTGTAATTTCGCGAGAACTGTAAACAGGCATTACCCATCAAGGGTCCCTGCTCTGGATTTTGCCTTTCTCTACTGATTCTCTTAAAACAGTTAGAGATCCAATTTGTACCATGATATTCTGCAGCAAAGGGTGTTTGCTTGGTGTTCCCTGAGTTGCTCCACACATATATGCTCTGACCTGTTCAATTTGATGGAAAGGATCCCATTCTGGGACTGGGTCATATAATTCTACCCCCCAAGCCACCCCACCCCAATGACCGCCTTCTACCTGCAGATATATTGGCAATCACGTGTTCATTTGTGGTTGGTCAGGACGTTTAAGCTTCTCTAGCAGAAAATTCTCAGGGCATGGGAAGCTGATCTGGCATGGCTTTGGACTACTTAATTATTGCTGAGTTCTTTCCATACCTTCTTGGCATAAATAGGACACTATGCATAGATAGAATAGTAATAATGAAAATAATAAAAGTGAATGTTTATTGAGACTTCTCTATGTGCCAGGTACTAGACCAAGTGCTTTATATAGCTCTTACGATCCTCCCAGCAGCCTTAAGAGGCAGTGTCATTATTACTTGACTTTGCAGTTGAGGAAATTGACATGCAGAGGCCCCAGAAGAGCAAGGAAGAAGCACGAAAAACTGGTTCTCCGAAAATCCAGGAAGGCAGTGATGGCAACCATGTTTCACGTCCCCCCTCCGACCACCTCCACCAGCAACCATCGCCACATTTGGAAGGCTGGCTCCAAAACAAAATTTTCAAATCCACCCAAAAGGAAAGGAAAAAGCCCGAGGCCGGAAGGAACAGCGGCAAGCTCTCTTCCTAAAAATGGCCTATTCAGACACTGGCATCCTGCAGATTCCGGTCTCACTGAGGTCCCACTGCTCCTCTGAGATTTCCAACTTCTCCAAAAGCATAAAACCAGCATGTGTAAAACTCACACACAATACAAAAGCATCTGACTTTTTCCTTCTCGAGTTTATACTGAAGGTTTGCAGAAAGAGAAACCGACTGTTTCAGCAAGAGCTTAAACAAGGCAGTACTCGGATCTAGTAGGAAGGAGAAGGGATCTAAAGAAATAAACCCCGTGAGGACGGTGGAGGGGAGAGAGCTGGGATCCATTTTATTTTTAAACCTTTAACACACTGATTTCTGTTACTACCCTACTATTCTGGAATTCAAGCAAACAGAGGCTCACAGGCACACCCAGGCATTCAGAGCTTGGGGATTTGGTTTGGGCGATTGTTGGTTAAAAAGAAAAAGAAGCAACAGACATTCTCCTACTCTCCAGCACCAATTTCCCACCCATAATACCACCCAGACAACCAAAACTAGTTCTGTAGAATCTCTCCTACTCCCTCCAACCCAAGCTGCAAGGAACTCCTACTAGAACTCACATACAAAATGTTAAGACCAAGATTCTTCTCCAACGTTAAAATAGGGATGCACTCAGTAGCTGGCTTAGAAATAGTCTGGGGTCCCAAAAAAGGATCCTAAAAAGTGACAAATGATCACAGTGACGATAATTCTCACTGCCAGAGTCTCCCTGAAAATTTCTCATTCATTTAGCTCCATCTCTGAACGTTTCATTCAATTCACTGGTAACAGAACTGAGGTCAATTTACCCAGCGCAGTAGAGCAGCATCTGCAATTTCCTCGGTGGTGTGAAGAGTGAGTAACAGTACAGGTAATCAATGTGTGTAAATAAAAACCTGTGATACTGAAAACAGGGAGGGGAGAAGGAGAAACTCGGGAAGAAACACCAGGTCCCTGGTGGCAAATGGTACCCCCAGAAAATGCCTCCCCCCCCCACCTCCAAATAAATTTTGTAGCTCTAGGTCAAGAAAACTGCAGGGGTTTCTGAGTAATTTCATCACTGCATCTCTTTTTATTGAATTTCTAAATAATGATTATCCAATATACTCAGGGTCACTTACGTCCAAAAGGTGGAGTGAATTTCTAAAGTTAAGCTGTAGGTTTCACCCACAGGGCTGCCTGTGGCAGAAGAGCCAAACCCTATGGCAAGATCACATTAGAAGACATAAAATGAAAGAAAATCTTTGATTCCAATCCTAAATGGCCATGGAAAAGGCATTAAAGTTCCCCCAAAGACAGGTACTACAATTCTGTCTTCCAGATAAGAAATGCTCTGTTTTGTTTGCATGGACTTTTTTTTTTTTTATTTTATGAGCATCTTACTAAGCATTCTGTTGGGGCGTGAACAGAAGCTCATTTTATGCTGTAGAGATATATTCTGAACTACCGAAGGTGAAATAGCATATCTCCGAACACAGTGAACAATATAAACACAACCTGGGAAAAAGGATCATGAGTAAATTAAATCAACAAATGCTTATCGAGTACCTGGGTCTTAACAATGAGATGCCCTGTCAGAGAGCTCCCTTAACTGGGCTTTAGGTGAGAAACAGGAAGATGCAATTACAGTCTTCCTAAAAAATAAGCAATTAATCACACACTGCTTTAGATTAATTGCCGTGTCTAAGATCCCCCCGCATCATTCTGCTTTTGCCCCTGTAGTCTAATTACCCCGAGCCCTCTCTGTTTTTTTCAGATCATTGATTAGCACCCTAAGCAAGCTCTCCTTCTGACCCGGCCAGCCCACTACTAACCAGAACCAGAACTCTCCATACACCTCCTTCCAGTCTGATTCGTGACCTTCAGAGTGCTGTGTGTGTCAAGGTTAAGCTGCCCACTAACCACGCATCACTTTAATATCAGGCCTCCACTTCTGTCCTGCCTTTTGCTCCGATGCCGGAGCAAAACCTCGCAGCCTTGCTGGGCCTTTTCAAATCCATCTGACAGCACATTCAACAGCTAGTTAGCTTTCTACCTCTCCTCCCATCATCCGGCTTGCTTTGGGGTTGCAGAGCAAATTGGTCAGAAAGGCACAGCCAACACTACCAAAATCCAACCCCAAATCTTAAACCCGGCCTCCAAGCAGGAAGGAGAGAAGGACCACCTCGGCCTCTTCCAAATTCTCAAATTCAATCCCAGCCCTCACCCCTAGTTCGTGTCAACTGCCCAATTCCCCCACAATCATCTGAAATCTTTTTAGGAATATTACTGCCAAAATAGCACCCCAGGGGAGACACCATCCAAGAATCAACATGACATCCCTTCAAATTGATAGCCCAGCTACCAGCCCAACAAATCGGGAAGGAATGCTGCCAAGGAGAAAATCAAATTCTACTCTTCTCCTAAGTGGGCACCAACTAATTACCCAAGTGAAGGAGTCAGGGCATCAGGGGAATAGCACAGCCGGTCCAAGATCTGCCCGAGGAACTCCTGCCTCTGAACGCAGGATGTCATCGGATCATGAGAACGAAGCAAGACACTTGCTTCTACATCCACAGAGGCTACTGCATTTCAGAGAGATTCCAGGAGGCTGGAAGCAAGACCCTCCAGTCCCAAGTGCCATGTGAATGCGGTTTTCATTAGCTTTTTCAAGAATGGAGAAAGACTTATCATGTCAAGAGGTTTACAGTGATATTTACACTTCCATTATCTAGTCTCCTCGTTTGTTTGGGTTTCCACCTGTGAAGCCCAGTTTCCAGGAGTCAATGACTCGGCTACATCAGACTCCCTCCCGGTGGCTCCTGGTAACGGGGCTTTCTCTGGCCGCTAGCGCCCTACCGGGGCCCTGATCTTGCAGCCGACTTTGAGCAGAGTCGAGCATCATCTCCCTGTTGGAGCTCCAGTACAGCCACTTGCAGCTCAGCTAAACCCATCGAGAAACCTTGAGACACGGTTTTTAGAATTGTTTCAAAAAAGGCAAGACAGCAATCTTTACCCACCCACCTGAGAGACAGATGAATACATAGGTGGAGAGAGAAATAGATAGATGGGCAGCTCATCTTCACCCTGCATAATTCTCCTTCGAGCAAGGATCTGTACTGCTAGATATCTCCCACTACTTCCTCCCCTCTAAAGAAGACTGAAAGACTGAAAAAACTAACCCAAAGTACCCAGTTGACGATTTTGATGCTGTGGACAGGAAGAGATGCCTTAAACACAGTAAAATGAGAATACTAACAGTGCCCCTCGCCAAAGCCCAAACAGGTAAATTGTTTTCCAAATGCAGGCTGGTTAACAGATTTCCTCCACCACACTCCCCCGACTCGACCACCACCACCAGCTTCGGGCTCCGTACACCTTGCACCAATGTAGGTCCCTTAGAAAGTCAAATTCTCACTTACTCAGATCTACCAAGAATCCCCAGTGCCTTGCTATACGAAAACCCCACAAACGGCAGTTCTTCGCCGGAGAAACCTGAGGGGTTCAGCTGGCACGGAGAGGATGAAACCCACGAATTCTTCTCTGGTTCATCAAAATTGGAGGTGTCATCATCAGACTTGAGGGTGGGAACGAAGGGGGGAGGAGCTGGTTAAAGAAAAACAAGAAGGTGGGGTGGGGGGGGGGAGAAAAATTCAGACCGGATTCAACACTGTTGCGGAGAAAATCTTCTTACTCCTTCAGCGTTTGAGAGGGCACTGCAGCGCCTGCTTTCAGCCTAGCTCACACAGGCAGCCCCAGCCTCGGCTCCTACAGCAACAAGAACTTAACCCCTTCTCTGCCAACATGGCCACCCACCCGCAGACAGGCTGCCTTCCCTGCTGGGATACGCTGAAGGATAAACTCACACAGGTCACTTCGTGGGGAATGAAAGCACTTGGGGGAACTCATGTGAGCAAGCCGCTCACGCCTGATATTTCCAGAAAGCTTCTACCGAGCAATGGCCAGCAGGTGCCGGCATGCCTGATGACCTAAACCTATTTATTTCCCCCGTCCAGACAGGTCTAAATTATTAATATTTACTGCCCGTCGTTTGAAATGAGATGGAATTTCTACATTTCGTGGATTAACTGGAAGGAGAGGTGGGAGCAGGAAAGAGGGTTTGGGAGGCATGTAACTCATGCTAGGATAGCACTGCGGTCTAGCTCATAGCTCATTCATATCCAGATGAGTATGCTCGGGGTTCTTATTAACCACTTTTTTTTTTTTTTTTTTTTAGTTCATTATCCCTCCTCCCCAGCTCAAGCATGCCCCCTGAATCCACCGCAGTTTCAGCATAATGAAACACCGGCCAAATAAAGTTCTTCCCAACGATTTACAGCTCCCCGGCGCGCTGATGGTGTGAACGCACCAATGCATAACTGCGTCCTACCTCGTTAAGGCATGACTCCCAGGTAGGAGGATCTTACATCTTCTCCACTTCCTGCAGACCTACTAAACTCTCTCAGTCAGGGAGATGGACACTCATCCATCAGTCACCAGCAGGCTGCCCATTGTGGTGGGCTCCCGGGGGCGTAGCCGGCCAGCAGCGTTACCATGGCTGCGGGCTGAAGCGTCTGTGGCAGCCCGGCCCAGAGAGTTGTGAGCTGGGCATCACATCCCCCGCAGTGCAGGCTTCATGCTCCCCTCACCGTGTGTGCGTGCTCTGGCTCTAACCCCACCTGGCCGCCTGCGTGGCAGGGGCCAATGCTGATTTGAGTGACAGAGCAGCATGAGTCACTCCCGGAGTTCGCTAGAGCGCCCCCTAGGACAGTTGTCACGGCCCTTCGCAGTCCAGACTTCTTTTTTAACTCCTTGTTTTCTGGACCAAGCCGTGTAGCAGATCGGAGCAGCAGTCTGTTTTCTGCCTAGACTCAGAAATCTGCCTGTTTCCAAAGTTCCCCAGTGACCACCACGTCTGAAGCAGCGTCCGGAAGTAAATGGAGTGGTAAAGCGATGTGCAGAGGCGGGGAGGAGATGAAGCCAGAATGAGGGGGTCTGGCTGCTCCGGGGAAGTAGAAAAGGGCATTCTCAGAGCTTCAGGTGCATTGAGATGAGGTGGGAGATTGAACATGTAAAATGTACACCGCTAGAAAATTATTTAACACCTCCAAGCTCTCAAGAGGATTTAAATCGTTGCAGTTAGTGTTGGAATCTACTGGCTTAATACTTTAAGAATTAACTGATGGAAAGAAAAATTACACTGAATGCTTCAGTCTATATCCCGTGTGCATTTCCATCAACATAGCCTCAAACCTGATCTGATTTCAATTACCCGATACCTTTTTTTATGCAGAAAAAAAAAAATTCTAAAGGAAATGACATCTCATAAGGATCAAAAAAGAGAAGTTTCCCATCCCAAAATAAGGAAACTCAGATAAAGACTGAGGAAATGTGTGAAGCCAGATTTGCAGATGATAATAACATGGAAACATTGTAGCTAATGGCACATACTTTGACATCCAGGTGGGTTCAAATCTCAGCCCCACCACTTATCAGCTCGGTAACCCTGGAAAAGTCACTGAACCTCTCTGAGCCTCTGTTTTAATACAGAAATAACTTCCTCAAGAGGCTGTTTGAAGGTTTAAGTGAAAAAGTCTATAGGAAGTGCTTAGCACAATTCTTAGCATACAATAAATACTCCATGAAGATTACCTGCTATTACTCTTAGTGCTCATGTGAGATGCATGGTTATGACAGATCCTGCAATTATTGAAGTCTATTGAGATATGGCAGAATCTGCACTGAATACTCTTCTTTCCCGTGCAAGACACGAACACTCATGTGAATGTTTGTGTTAATCATATTATAGCATTTAATTCCTAACAGAAGTTTAATTCCTTTTCCACAGTATACTAATTTATCTCTAGAAGGCAAAAATAGAATTTCACTTCTGAGTGAAAAGTATGATTAATACAGGGGTAGGAGCCACCCTCCGTGACATAATTATGATTTTAAAATTCCATACTGTAAAATAAGATTCCTCTTTAAAACTCCATCATGCTCAAAGCTGGCCCATGTGGTTCAAATTAGAAAAGGGGCCAAATAATCTTCAATAAAAGCAAGGAGATGTCAACATGAAATGTGCCAGCTGGTAGCAGCTGAGATATTCACAGAACTGGTGAAAAGCTAAGAATGTAAACCTCCAGACAGGTGGTCAGTAGAGTATGATAGGAAATTCTTAAAAGAAGGGCTTCTAAAGGTGCCATCTGGGCAGGGAAGGGAACCACAACCTGAAGCCAAGGAGAAGTGGGAGAACTAGAAATTCTCTACCCACCGGAAAGTGAAGAGGATGCTCATCCTTGGCCAGGGCCCTTTAGGGAGAAAGAAATAGGGCAGCTACTAAAACTGTAATCCGGGTAGGGTGTATGCATTTATATTAGCCTGCATGGTGTGGGAACTACGAGACAAGAAATTAACATCAATACTGGTCCAGGATCACTGAGCCCTTAAGGGTACTTGCAGACACAAGTGGAGAAGAACTTGCAGGGGCACTTTCACCATCTGTCTGTCTGTCTCTCTCTCTCTTTCTCTCTCTTTCACATACACATACACACTCCTTAATGGAAACTAGCTCACAACAAAAAAAGTAAAAACCGACAACTACACGTAACAAGGAAAAAGAGACCACCCAAAAACTACCACGAGGGAGCATAAGTAGATATAAGAAATGGGAAAATTAGTCCTCCAAAAATTAGAGAGAAATAATCTAAAACGGACCATAAAATAAACTTTAATTTATTATCAAGATGAGTAGAAATTCTAACTTAAAACAAAAAAGATACTCTGGAAAAGGACCAAGCACATTTGAAAGGACACAAATAGAACTTTTAAAACTGAAAATATTGTTATTAAAGCTAAAAGTTTGCTAAATAGAAGATTAGACACAGTTGAAGAGAAAATTGGTGAACTAGGAGTCAGATCTGAAGAAATTACATAGAACCATGCTTCTCAAAGTGTAATGTGTAGACTGGCAGCATCGGCATCACCCGGGAGTTGATCAGAAATGCAGAATCCGAGGCTCTGCCTCATGCCCAGAGAATCAGACCCGCTCATCGGACTTTAACAAGATCTGCAGAAGATTCGAGAGCACACTACAGTTGGAAAAGTGCTCAAAAAGAATGCAACACGCACACAGAGAAGACATGAGAGGTCAAGAGACAAAGAATGAGAAGGCCCAATACACTTCTAATTGGAGCACCAGAGAACTAGCTCAAAGTCTGGATGCCACATTTAAAAAGGATCATATAAAATTTGGTCAAGTCAAAAGACCACCAAGTATGTGACCACATTTATCTTGAGGGGCTAATTCTCCTTTTCTGTACCTAATGGAAAATGTCCCTGTTTTGATCCTCACAAATGTAGTGTTTTTTTTTTTTCTCTAAAAAAAGGTATCAATAAGTAGGTCATTGAAATCCTTAGATTTGCATCAATGTTGATGGAGGTACACACTGCACCTGACAACGTAGCACCGTGCCAGTAACATAGTAGGTGCACAATAAATATTTATTGAACGGATGTGTAATTAAATGACAGGAAGCGGCTCTTGCAAAGAAAGGGCACCTAGAATAACACAGGCCACAAAGAAGTTACTTGATGTTTGAGTTAAATGAAGAAGCTTTAAAAGCGGAGATCGTTCTGTCTGAAAAATATGTTAATGAGTGCCTGTGATAATATTTTCTGATACAGTATTATGAAATCACCATCTCCCCCGCCACTTACCCACCACACTCCATAATGCCAAATAAGAAGCCATAGATTAAGAACTATTTTTCATTGTCAAAAGCCACTAATAAAAATAGAAGGAAAAAAAAATCTTTCCCTATATATTTTTAAATAAATCACTCTGGCTTGGGGTCATGTCAGGGCACGTTCTCCTTAGTGGCAGGGGCTAAACTAGTAAGTTATAAGAGAGATGGCAAAACAAGGCTTTCAGAAACAAAGAGGTATTTTAAGGGCTGTAGTTAATCTCTCTCCTATAAAGTTTCTTTTTTAAAAAAATCCTGACATTCATTAGAAGCATTTGGGGGAACAATTATTGCCTTCGAAAATACTCGAAAAACAAAGACAAGGAAGGGAGAACCGAAGAGAGTCAGCCACTTCTGCCGGACATGCTTTCTTGAGCTCCGTTTACCCAATTCCCACCTTTCATTTTTCAGCACGCCAAACAATATTAAGAACATAAAAGGTTTCCTAACTTTAATAGCATTTATTATCTGCTTTCCTCGCTGGAACACAAGCTCCACGAGGGGAAAGACTACGCGTGCTCAAGGGTACCTGGTTGTCCTTATTCGATGTTTAATATCTAGTTTATTAAAGGAATGAATGAATGACATGGGATTTCTTAGACTTAAGGGGTTATTTCATGCAATAAGCCACTTTAGGAAACTCAAGTACCCAATTTAGTCATGAGGAATTGACATATTAAAAAAAAAAAAAAGTCCTGAGCCTAGAGCTCATAAAACTCCTATGACTTTTCATCATCACTATGGGTTACAGGCATTAGTGCTGAGTTGCGTGTGGCAGAAGTAGAAGATGAGTAACTGCCAACACAGTGTCAGAAAGGACAAAGGCACATAAATAAATACTGTGTAATGATATAATGAATCGAGACTGTGCCTGGAACACAGTGGGCATTTAATAACATTAAGTCAAAAATATTTTCAATTTCGTTCTATCTACCATGATGTCCCGCATCTAAAAAAAAAAAAAAAAAAAAAAATTTTAACTGATTAATTAGATGCTGTGCTCAAAACAAACGGAAGACTATCAAAAAAATTAGCTATCTTTCAGCTTCTTAAAATCTGAGGCATCACTGTGATCATGCTTACCTATGTTGAGAACGCAAAACAGCGAAACAGGTAAGGAGGAGGCTATTTGTGTCGTGATGGGGATACAGTGAGTTTTGTATGTTACTGCGGTAAAGTGTCATGGAGGTGATTGAATCTTGAGAGTTGGCTAAATAGTATTTTTGTGGGCTGGAGTGCAGAAGAGTGCTACTTTAGAAAAGCCACAAAACAGCAGTCCAAGAGGATGTGGGTAATGAGGCTGGGAAGTAAGTGAAGGTGAAATTTTGGCTGAACCTTGAAAGGGGGAAACTCTGGACTGGATTGACAGAAGGGATTATTAGAGAGCATTTCAGAGAGCTGGGCTGGTGTCAGTGCCAGAGAATGAGACGACCGTTTCAGTAGTGATGGCTGGAAGAGGTCGATGCTAGAAATCTCTAAAGGACGCGTCTACGATAGTCAACATGACAAATTCTATACTAAGGAAGCGATGACATAAACAGAGAGGATGTGGATTAACAGGAGACAGGCTATGGAAAGAAGTGGCAAAATGTGACAACTGATGCAAGAGCAGAGATCGTAGGAATATCCATGACCCACACTTAGGATGGTAACTACTCCCCACACTTAGGATGGTAACTTCTCCAATAGAAAAGGTTACAATAGAAAGAGTAAAGTATCCAATATCAGAGGTCCCAGGAGAATGAACCAAGAGAATAAATTAGGGGATAGGCAAAGAGAGCTAGTTACTAAATATACATAAGTAATTTAGCCCATATCAGATTATATTCCCCAGAGCCTTGGGCAGGTCTCCTACTTTCTCTCATCTGAATAACACGTTGGATACGGAATTCAAAATGAAAACACATCAGATCGTTTCCAATAAAGTAAATTAAAAGTGATCCCATCTCTTTGCTTCCCAAGAATCGTACTAAGACTTTAAGGTAATATTGATTTGGCTGGTGATCAATTTTTACAATGTATCTTCAAAGTAAGTGAATAAGGAAGTTAGAGTTACTAAAGTATGCTTCAATCAATCCATCTCAAGGATGCTAAGGTCTGGCTGCCAACAGCTAAGCAGACTTCCTTCCTCTCTGGTGGCAGATGAGAGATCTCAGCGGAGCTCTGTGCGCTATCTGAATCTCATCGTTCTCAAGAGCCATGTTCCTACTGGGCTGCTTAATATTGAGTTCTTGGTGAACAACTTGTTTTCACACAGAATCATACTTTTAGAGGTGTTTCCCCTCAGTTTTGGATGGCATTTGAACCAGGCTGCTAAACTCATAGTTTTACTTTGCTTTTCCCCTCCCTCTCGGTCTAGATACTCAGCTACTGGGGCAACACCTGCATCGGCTAGAAAACACTCAAAAGGCAGAGTCTTTTCAAACTGCCATGAGAGGCGACTGCACTTCTCTGAAAAGTTGCATTGGTTGTATCCAGTTTTGGGTCCAGGTGGAGGCCTCCGGAACATATTTAAACAAAATCATCAGCTTCCACCGCTTTAGGTCTTTTTTTTTTTTAAAAAAAAAAAAAAAAAAAAAGATCAACTTTCCCTTTCAGCACCTTCCCCCCCTCAATTACCTACACCCAAGAACACATCGGGTCAGATTCATTCTTTGTCGTATCCTTTCCTCCGACGTTTTTTAAAATTTATTTTAAAATTTTTATCATGAACACTTTCGCACGCACCGAAGTCACAAGCTGGAAAGATGGATTCCCACGTGCCCATCGACCCGCTGAGCCACCCGGCAACTCCCGTCCTCACGTCGCCTCAGCCTCGTCCTTATCTTGTTTGCGTGCTCCCCAAGTCCTCCAGCAGACGTCCCTGACACGCGGTTCCTCAACTGTGGCACCACACTTAGGCTTGGAATCGCAGAGCGCTTTGTTGTGGGGGGCTTTCGTGTGTACTGTCGGATAGTTTAAGCAGTATCCCTGACCTCTGCGCACTAGATGCTGATAGCGCCACAAGTCACCACGACCAAATGTCCCCTGAAGGGCAAAACTGCCCCCAGTTGAGAACCACTGCTTTTCACAGAGAAGGACTTAAAAAAAAAAAAAAATTATCACAATACTGCCATCACACCCAACAAAATTAACAGTAACTTCTTCGCATTATCTAACACCATGTTTGTGTTCGGGTGTCTCCACTTGTCTCAAAACTCTCTCTTTTACAGTTGGTTTGTTTGAATCAGGATCCAACCAAGGATCACATGTTGACTTTCTTGGTGTGTCTCCTAATCTATAACACTCACCATTTTTTTTAAATGCCATTGATTGGTATAAGAAACTGGATCGCATATCGCTGTAGAATTTCCCACATTCTGGACTCGGTTGACTGTATCCTTGAGACATCATTTAACACGTTTCTCTGTCCCCCATGTTTCCTATAAACTGGCAGTTAAACCCAGGGCCTTCTGGATGTTCAAATTCAATTCTTTTGGCAAGAAGGGGTTGTCTAGTTACCAGGGCGTGACGTTAGAGGGCAGGCGCGCCATGCCTGCTTACCTCCCTTCCTGTGGTGTTAAGAATGATCCATGGGTTCCGACGATACCGGCCTGATCCCTCCACTCTTTCACTTAAGGGTTTCAGCAGCCACTGACGCTCACTGCCTAGAGCCATTATTTCATTACAGTGGTTTTCTAATTGCATCATTCTTTCTACATTTATCAGCACACCAACAACTTGGTTACCTATATAGTTCGAATGGTTCTTTCCTTATATTTAACAACATTCAGAATAATGAGCTGGCGGGTGGCCGGAATTGACCAATGAGCACAAAACCACCATCACCATCATCCCCTACTGATGAAGCAAAGAGACAAATGTGGGCATCTTCTATAAAACAATGACCTAACTTCTTCACCCAGTGGAGTTTTGTTTTTTTTTTTAATTAAGCCTATCTCCACAGCTGACTGTACTCCAAGATATGAGTGACTAAAACCCAACTGTCAGAGTGTTGGCAAGATGTGGAGGAATGTAAAATGGTACAACTACTTTGAAAAAGTTTGGCACTTTCTTAAAAAGTTTACACCTACCATACGACCTGGCCATTCTCCTCCTAGGTACTTACCCAAGAGAAATGAACACATATGTCTACAGACATTACATGCGTGTTCACGGAAGCTATATTTCATAAGAGCCCAAAGCTGGAAACGACCTGAATGTCTACCGGCAGATGATTGGATAAAAAAAATTGTGGTACATCCACACGATGAACGACTACATAGCAACAGAAGATGTGAACCACCATATAGCCTACAACATGGATGAATCTCAGAATTATGTTGAATGAAAGAAACCAGACAAAATAAGTACATATTTTTCCTTGTTTTTTTTTTTTTGTTGTTGTTGTTAAACAAGTACGTATTATATGTTTAATTTACATAAAGTTTGGAAAATACAAACTAGAGTGACAGAAGGCAGATGAGTCTCTGCCCGGAGATGGGAAGGGAGAGGGGCCGGTCCTAGGGAAAGGGATGTGAAGAAACGTTTGAGGGGGATGGATGTGTTTATTACCTTGACTGTGGTGACGGTTTCACAGGTGTATACATATGTCAAAACTTAAACTGCACGTTTAAAATACATGTACTTATCCTATGTCAATTCCTCAATAAAGCTGTTTCCAACCATTGGGGAGGAAGAACATTTGGTCCCCAATCCCCTCCTGGCTGAAGGAACACATCTAGTGTCACACTTTTACGTACGCCTCTCCCAAGGACAAGGACGGAGGAGCCGACCTGCCTCACAGGAACGGATGCTGATCGACCAGGGGCTTCGCACTTCCATTTTCCTGCCTACGTCCAGACGTGGCAGGAAGTGGAGGTGAATATCGGAGACCCCTGCATCAAAGGTTATTGAGCACCTGCCTTGCCAAGAATATGGTGGCTATTTTGGTCCCTATCTGGCTACCGGTTCTTTGTGTGTGTCCTCTGTTAGTTAGAATTTCAAAGGACGGGAAGGGTGGGTCTTAGAACCCCCAAGCGTCAATGCTGTAGTTTCTGTCACCAGGGATCAACAGAGTTGGCCATACTTTTCTCTGAAGTGAAACAGTGAAAATCATTTCCGAACCCTCAGTCACGAACCACCTGGACCTCCTACTCGTCGTCCTATGTTTTAATCTCTTTTGACGCCTGCCAACTGCCCTCTTTAGTTCTATCCAAACTTCGCACTCAGAAAATGAATGTAAATGCAATCACCACACTTCACAGAACTGATTAGAAAGTTGGCTGCTGAATGTAGTCCCAGATGTTTAATATAATTTTGAATCTTTGGCCAAATCATTTCCATGTTTCCTTGGTAGTGGAGGGTCTGGAAAATGACAATTTAAGGGTTGAGGACTTCAATTTAGGGGCTTTCTCTACAAACCTATTTCCTGTTTCCCATCTTCTCTCAGGTAAGGCATTAATTTACCTCATTTGGAATTGACTCACCGAACTAGAATTTAGCATTGTGCGGTTGGCTTACATTAAGAGAGGCTCTGTAAGAAGAATCACAGGGAAATCCCTGGGGCATGTATTAGAGGAATGTGGTTTACCATGTCACAAGGGATCCTATTTGTGGGGAACACAGTGATGAAATTCCCCAGAGCTCAGTAATCGGAAAATCAAGTCTTTTCTGAGCAAACCATCCCCGATTTTTTTCTCATGGATCTGAGCCTCTCGTAACTGTTCATATTCTCCTTTTTGCTTTGGCCACTAGGAGGCTGAGAGTCCCAAATCTGTCCTCCTCTATCTAGCAACTTGACGATGAACTTGTTTGTTTTTACCTTTAACTCTGACTTCAGTTCCTTCCCCTGACACTCTCTCTCTCTTCACCCAGATTTCTACATTTACCTTTATCTTTTTAACATTGCAATCATTGCTAAAATAAGGCGTTTCAATTTATCTTGGAATAAAGTAAATTATTACATATGTTTAACATCTCTGGAGGTAGCTTCTAAATTCAGACCAGAGGGGGAAAATTCTATCATCTTAATTTGTAAGCATTTAGCTCTTTTTGTCTATTTTCTACTTTCAACGAACGACTTACTCTCTAAAAACAGGACCGACCCCAAGACACACATATTCCACTTGTATATCACATAAAAGCATGCGAGCCAGTGACCACCTGTATTCATTATTCCTTTTTTTATGTTTTAGCAGGTGGTGCCCATGTGCCCCTGGCCCAGTCAGCTGTGTCTCTGCCAGCACTGCTGTATCATCCTCCTCTTTCTACCCTCCTCATGCTAACTCCCCGAACAGCCCCAGCTCCTTTTCCGTACTTCCTCCGTCCCCTGAGGGACAGGGAGATAAGGGCCCACCAAGGCTTACAGAGAAGTACATCTACCATCCTCCCCGACCTAGTTTATAAAACAAAACATCGCCAGATGTCAGCTCGAATGACAGAAACCCCCAAACAAACAGACCTTAAAACGGCGTGCGCACGCGCGCACACACCACACACACACTCACACACACACACGCACTATGCCCGAGCCATCGAGATTATGCTATTTGAAAAGCAGAACATGAAAATAACTAAAATATTCATATTAAAACCATAAGGGGTTTCCATTTGAGAAGAGAGCACTGCTCATTAGAAATCGACGTCAGAGTGGCAAATTCAAAGGATAAACACCATAGGGTTTCCACAAAGGCTTCTCCCTCATTTATTCAGTGATACAGAAAAATAGCCTAACAATAAAAACGCTTCAATTCTTGGGAGGCAGTATAACAAGGATGTTATGAATGCAGGCTGCGCTAGTATTTATATTAGTGGAGAATATTATGTAAGGTTACACAAGAAATTGGCAACAGTGGTTCACTTTAGGGAGAGGCACTAGGCGTGTGGTGAGGAGGAGACATTTTTCATTGTATAATTTTTCATGTCGCTTGAATTTTTTTACCATGGACTGTACTGCTTATTCAAATACATACATAAAAGCTAAGAGAACTCGGAGTCAGAAAGACCCGAGTCTGACTCCTGCCACTGCCAACCTTTGGCTCCGCAACCTTCGCCAAGTGGCTTCATCTCTTTAGGCCTCAGGATCCTCAATTGTACTGTAGGACCAATAATAGTACCTGTCTCACAGAGATTTGGGGAGGAGTAAATGGGACGATATGCATAAAGTACTTTGCAGAACCCGCGGCACATAGCAGGTGCTCGATAAATGGCACAGCAGTATAAGCCACCTGTAAAAAGTGTTAATGATGAAAACTTAACCCATCCTTAATCAAAAGTAAATAAAGGACAACAGTAAGCTGGGGTGTGGAGAGGCATCCGTATGCCATTTTACAACTACCTATTTGCTATCAGCAGGTGGAAATTAAGTTAAACCACCATCCTGAAAGATATGAAGGAGGTAAATTCTACCTGAGAGAAAAACCTTTAAATTCCTCAAAAGCAGAGTCTAAAACCAGGCATTTCTAAGCAATTCTATCCACCAATGAAAGAAGTCCTTAGCCGAAAAGTAGTTTTCCCTTACCCTACGCTCAGAGGACAAAACCAGGAAGACCCCGTAAAGATGAGTCAGAAACTCTACGGCTGACAGATCTAATTTTCCCCTCCTGCAGGGTTTCTCAAATGCTAATACACCTGGGAATCTTATTCCTGGGGATCTTATTAAAATGCAGCTTCCAGTCAGCGGGTCTGGGGTGGGGCCTGAGGCTCTGCATCTCTGACAAGCTCCCAGGTGATGCAGATGCTGCTGGTCTGTGGACCACATTCTGAGTATCAAGGCAATGGCACCACTGCTTGTCAGCAACAGCAGTCTGGAGAGATTCTGATTACTGTAATATTCTCTTTCCTGGTAACAAACTTTGTCAATTCTTCTAAATCAGTGGTTCTCAACTGGGGGCAATTGTGTCCCCCCAAGGGACACTGGGAAATATCTGGAGACATTTTTGGTTGTAACAACTGCAGAGGGGAGGGTGCTACCGGCATCATGGCTAAAGGCCAGGGTGCTGCTAACCCTCCTTCAAGTCACACAACAGTCCCCACAACAAAGAATTACCTGGTCGCAAATGTCAATACTGCCAAGATTGAGAGACTCTGTTCTAAATAAACCGAAAACATGAACCGAGGCTTCTCAATTCATCCTGAGACTATAAATCTCTATTTTAGAGGTGAGTCATTGATCCAACATTGTCCTTTCCCAGGCTAGATCTAAGGTGCGGGGACCATAACGGATCAGCAGAAAGAATAACATGTTGTATGTAGAGAAGGGGTCACTGGGTCATATGTTGTTGAAAATCAAGCATCTGTGGTTCAGTAAGCCAGTCGGTGACCTACTAAGAATTAAACTATCACTTTGAGGTACAGCAATTGAACAGGACCACAGCTCTATTTAAGCAAAGGACCTATAACTGCTCATGAAGGCAGGGCTGTATCTAAATTTGTTCGTCTACAGAGCTACGGCACCCAACGTAGCCCTCAGCACACTGCAGATACTCAAATCATGATGAATCTTATAGATTCAAAAATTACTACAATTCCAAATGTGCTTAAATAGACATAGAGATTAAAACACCCTCTAATGTCATATGGTTTATTATTTGTCATCATTATAAACATTATTACCAATCACAACGACTAATGCTAAGGCATGCACGATATGAAAGAGCGGAGGCTCTAGAATCATGTAGACCTCAACCCAAAATAATTTTGCAAGACCTGTGCCTTTCTGAGAATGGTAAAAGGAAGACAATTCAAAAGAAAAAGCCCATGTCCTAAGTAACAGACAATACAAGTTCTCTAGCGTATTAAATGTTCTAGGAAATAATCCATCATCAACACGTGCATTTTGCATTTCTCACTGTCGAGTCATGGCAGTCTTAGATGAAAGGTACAGGACTGCTGGTTCCATTGACATCGCTATGCCTTTGGTGGGGAGCTATTTAAAAAGACGTTACTTAGAAGAGAACACCGGACAGCAAAACTTTCCCATTGACAGGAGCAGGTGCACCAAGCTAGGAAAGGTAAACGTTAACCCCAAAGGCACAAAAGAGAAGCTCTGGTTGGCTTTGGCTTTCCAGAGCCCAGAAAATCAGCCTAGGTACAACTAGACTCTGGCCCAATACCTGAAACCTCGCCAGGACTGCACAGCCCGGGGTCGCGAATACGCTTCAGGAGCCCCCTACTGAAACTTGGAAAGCAGCTTTGAAATAATGACCGTAATAAGCAGCTGAAAACCCAACCCTACATCTGATCGTGTGAGGCGGGGAATGAAGCATCAGGGTAATGAGTGCCCAGAGGCGCATGAATGTGGCCGTAACTCATCACAGAGCTTTTGACTTGCTGGGAGAATAAGCATTCCTGAACTGGGTCAGATTCCTGGTTTGTGTGGTGCTGCCCACATGAACCCCAAGAGGTAGGACCCAGGAGCGCGCGGATGCTCCGTCTGACCTCAGTGTCAAAGCTGAGACGTGTCCAAGTTTCTCTCAGTAGCCATTCCCAACTCTATCATTCATACATTTACCCAGACTTTTCTAAAATTGCATTTCTATATCCTGCCAGGACCACCTCTTGAGATAATGAGTTTTAGAAGATTATTACCTGCTGCGTTAAGCAGTACTCTTTCTTTGGTTACAACAAGAAAAAGAAGAATTAGGGGTGAAATAGCAGAGAGGTTAATGTTGCTTTCATCAAGGGACAATCTTGTGTATGGAAAGTGGAAGATTCGACAGCTTGGAACCATAAGGCATTTAAGCAGCAACCGTGAACTTGGGAAACTTAACAGCTTCAAGTGGTTTGGTTGATGAAAGTCACTCAACGTGTGTTTATGAAAAAAAAAAAAAAAAAAAAAGGACTAGACAAAGGAATAATTTCTGTTAGAGTTACCTAGTTGGGACAGAGCTCAAACAGCATAGAGTCTAGCAGTGTTGTCAATCACAAAACCATGCAAATATTCAGGGAGCAGAGTTGGTGAAAAACAGGAAAATCTGCTAGGAGACATTGAAATGAATGCCATGGCTCTCTGCATAGTCAGGGATGTCACGGAAGCTCCAGGAAAAGGCACTACCAGTCCTCGGTGGGCGTGAGGATGCCACCCGCTGGCTGAGCTACGCTGGGTAGCGTAGCACTCTCCAAACCAACCGCAAACACTGTAATTACAATATGGTACCCTGGATTCTGTTTCTGGGAAAGAAAAGGGACATGAGTGGGGACACTGGGGAAATCAGAATTAAGTCTGAAGTAGGAGTTATGTAGGATGAGTAGGTCTAGGGATCCAATGCATACATAGCGTGCTGACTGCAGTTAACGATTCTGAACTTACGACCGGAAATTGGCTAAGGGAGTAGATTTCAGGTACTCTCATCATGGGAGAAAAAAAAAAAAAAAGGAAAAAGGAACTATATGAGGAAGTGGATATGTCAATTAACTTGACTAGAGTAATCATTTCACCATGTATATATACATCAAATCACCATGTTGCATGCCTTGAATATATATAATGTTTACTTTAAAAAATAAATTAAAAAAAGAAATCAGGATTCTGTTGGGTGAGGAAAATTCCCTGATATAAATAGGGGTGGGTGAGTGGGTGTGGGGAACATGTATTAAAAATAAGAAAAGACTAAGTGGATAGTTATTAAAATATGGAAAAATTAAGATAAACCCAGAAAGCATGGCGAATCGAGTATGGCAGCAACAAGTGTGAAGATGACCTTGACTACAGTGATCCATCACAAAGTCACCCCATAGGGAAGATAACCATGGCCTTCAAATATGGGCCTCATGAAGGACAGACAACATGTAACCTCCATGGGAATGACATAATTTACAGAACCATGATTACACTTGTAAACCCAAGAAGCCTAAAACCTATCAACAGCCTGAAAGGAAAAAACGAGGACAAAATCTGAGAATTCTGACACAACGCTAAAAAAGGCAAGGTTTACCAAAACACAAAATAAAAGTTACTCAGGTAATTAATCACCCTTTACTGACTTGAGTGGAGATACGCTGTTATACATAATTAGCAAGTGTGTGCATAAAAAATTAACTGCTTATTCAAGATTAGAGAGATAAAAAGGCAAGGCAAGAGAAGACTAAGTGTTTGAACAGCATCTAAAAGAAACTGTATGAAATCTTTCTAAAAGCAAAAAAGAAGACTGCACTGAAAATATATTGCTGATTAAAAGCACTGAACCTTAAAGATCTGGGGTTTGATGCCTAAAGATTAGAAAAATAAAACAAACTGGCTATCAGAAGAAAAAAAAGTGCCCAGATTTATGGAAATGCAGCCTACCTAAATATTTTGGCAGGTTAGAGAAACCATCAAAAGGGCTTTCAACTGGACCACAATGGATTTTTATCCAACCCGCACACTCTAGCTGAAGGTGCGAGAGGTTATAATTATAACACAGTCCAACTAGAAGCGTGGTTTTGACACCTAGAAATGGGTTCCATTTTCCGACCTCCCCTCATCACCAAAAATAAAACCCACGCTGAAACTGGCCAACTGCTTTCCTACTGGCTATAATATATACTAATCATTGGGTCAGGTCACTAAAGAACATTCAATCTATAACACATCCAAGAATTTTTTTTAAAAAAACGGTTAAAAAATTACCAATTTGTAAAAAAAACAAGCATTTCAGTTCTGTTGACAATAAACCAGGTCTTTGTTTTTAATGACTTTAGTTTGCACTAATTGATTACAAGCTGATGTATGCATGAATCCACTGTACGTGCACATTATAGATTTTACATGCTTGTGAGCAAAGACAAAAATTTTAGAGGAAAACAAATGAACGCAGCGAGGCATTTACGGTTTTAGTGCAGGTTTGGCCATGAACAGAGCAACCTGGGCACTTTGCCTAACCTCTGAGTCTTTTTCCTAATCTGTGAATGAAATACCTAGGTCCGCTTTTCCTCTGGGAAGAAACTCCATCAAACCAAATGACAGCCTTTGAACTCCATCTCTCTAACTTACTGAGGGGTAATATTCTAAAAGGCCACATAAACACAGAGTTTGATAAATGACCTACTTCTACACAAACAATTTTAGAGCAGAATTATTACTCAAAGACAGCTATGCTACATCATTAGCCTTTTCTATTTCTGTAGATAATTAAAGTCCTTATTTATATATTTTATACCAGCTTCTGTGGGCCAGAATAATTTCAAATCATTCTTAAATGTTTCTTAATCCCAACACCAGAATTGAAGGAACGCAGCTCTACTTACAGTTACGAATGTTATTCCAGTCGATTTTTGAGAAGAAAGGATGGCAGCAAAGGCCTTCAAACTTCAGTCTCTCTTTCTGGCCACACAGCAAACTTTGAATCAGATCCAGTAATTCACTGCTAACTTTGGGGTCATCTGGAAACTTCAAAAACCGCTATTCCAAAAAAATAAAAATAAAACAATGATTTCCTTTGCAAATTTGGCTTCGCATGCCCCAAAGTTAAGAAAGTCTCTCTCCTATACTCGTTTCTTTATTTTTTAAAAGAAGTTTTACACCCACTTAACTTTGGACCAAAGGCACGTTCCCAAAATAAATGGCCTGTTCACATCAGTAGGTGTAGTTCCTTTGCGCGGGTTCAATAGTTTTTATGACTTGACCCCTGTTCCCCTCTTCGTCTCATCTAGCTACGCTCCCCACCTCGCCCCCTGTTGTCCAACAATGATGAGCTATTTAAAGCTGCCTGAATGGTCATAATGCTCGGTCTGCTGGAACCCTCCTCAACTCGACCCCTTCTTTCCTGCCTGCCTCTTCTACCCTGCCACACCCTCTTACGTGTGTGCCCTCTGGACTCTGGTTTGGCGCATGTGCAATGTATTTTGACTTCTGTATGACGACGGAGAAAGAAGGCAGGGAGAGCCTTCCCCTCCTCACTCATCACTGTAAACCTGGCGCCTAACAGTACCTAGTGCAATTCACTCATGGCTGAATGAGTAGATCGAAATGAAGGAAAAAAATTAGCCCTAAGAATCATCTAAAGGGAAACTTTAACTCAAGAGGAGACTCAAGAATAACAAGTAATATATGTATGTATTAAGCATATAAAATATGTGTTATACATATAAAAATATGTATTAAGCATTCCAGAAAGATGAAATTGGGAGATACAAAAAGCTGTGAAATAAGTTCTCTTTTTCCTTTTGGTTGAAACTAAAACATACTTATTATATATTTATTATATCCTTAAGAAATGGCCTTAAGATAGTAGAAAGTCAGTTATTAGAAAATTTTTAAATTCCACTTTATACATATATTTCTGTATTTTTAATTCGTGTCCTCAATCATATTTGAGAGCTGTTAGTACTAAGAAAAAGTACACAGCCTAATATCAAAAACATGGACTTCAAAGCCAGACTGCCTGTATTATTTGGGGCAGGTTATTTAACTCATCTGTGCTTTGGTTTCCATGTCTGTAAATTGAAAAAAATAATAATATCTACCTCATAGTGTTTTTGGACAATTTGCTGAGTTAATAAACTACATTTCATCAATTCTAAGACTCGCGTTTATTCACATTTAACCGTACTAAAATCAAAATGCATTTCATAATCAATCAAATACCAGATTCATTGGCCGTTTTTATTTTTTAATGGGACATAAAATAATAGCGTAGGCCTACAATTAATTACTGGCAGCTGCAAGTCAATAAAATATAATTAAAGTGTTTAGAACAGCTTTTGGCACAAAGTGAGGGCTAATATAAGTATTCGCTATTGTTATTAACCAAAAACTGCTGGTTTAGATTACAAACGTTCATTTGCACAACTTTTGAATGACATTTCTCAGTATTACTTCAAAATCCATGAGTTAGGCTCTTTACCTGGAAATTCATGATGTTGTTAAAGGTTCTGGCTGAGGTTCCCTCAGTGAATGGGGACCTTCCATACACCATCTCATACGCGACAACTCCCACTGACCACCAGTCGCAGTCAGGACTGTAGACACCTTTCCCGTCCCCATGCATCACGGTCAGCACTTCAGGGGCCATATAATCTGGGGTCCCAATCGGGAGTTTGGCATTCACCTGAAAACCCATAAATGAAACGAACACAGCAAACTTTCAATTATCCTCAGACAGATTGCCAACAGCCACATTTCAGACACAAGCTGATTTGCCACTGATTATTATTCTCCCAAGCACTTAAACCTTCTGTTAAGTGGCACACTGTCAGGCAATGCAAATGATTTACTAATTAGAAAAAAAAAATAGAAAAAGAAAAAAAAAAAAGCACATAATATAATCCAAAGGCAAAGGAGAAAGAGTTGTTGATGTACACCTTTTGGTTACACATTAATGTGTAACCAAAAGGTGTACATCAACAACTCTTACAGCTGGAATGAAGATATATTTCCTGATACCCGTTACTGCTATGATAGAACTCTTACTTACGAAAACGGCAAAATGATAATAAATCCTAAAATGACTCTACAGGATCAATCTACCCATTACTGAAAAACTGGCAGCTAGCTGGCAACACAACATGACAAACATGTGTTACATCTCAAGTTTAACTATTTGGAATCGACATTCTGACTACGACCCACCCGCAGGGCAAGATACTGTAAATAACTTCTAGCAGAGGTCGAATGGTAATGTGTTCGTTTTCCTCACTCCCAACTCCTGTTCCTTGGTCCCCTCCGCACTGTTCAGAAACCAGGGTTCTCCAATCCAGTGGCATCCAAGCACTTGACCTTGGCAAAGAAAGGTTAGGACGATGTAGGAAGTCTTTTTATAAAATTAAATATATTCCATTTAAAGAACTGTCCTTTTTTCTGATAATTTGTCCTGGCTGTTTTAGTGTTTCAATGTCCTCTGTTTCTTGAAATGATGCTCCTGACAGAAGTAGGTTTTCTGCCCCCACCCTACCCCTTCCTAGGCAACCTAGTAAGCTGGCAATCCTTTGAGTCATCAAAACTGTGAAGAGTTATTGAGCCATGAAATCTGAAGTTTAAAGATAATTCTCTCTCTTCCCTATAAAACTGAGAGGGCCTGATGTTAATCATGTACTGTGCCGACCAGCTGTCCAATAACCCTACATCTGAAAAGGTTTCTCCCACATTAGCAGTTACATGGCACAAAAGTACTTTCTCCCCATTAAAGGATGCTAAGTGCCCCTGAGTGAGCCAAGAAATTATATAGGTAAGGCCACAAGCCTTGAATGCTGGCATTTATATCAAGACGGTAAACTTGCTTTGCTTTGACTGGGAATTGAGAGGAAAGTGAATGTTTAGAGAGGACACTAGGAGGTATCCTTTTTCCAACGACGAAGACCCAAGCTCTTCCAGCCTGTAATTTTAATCTTGTCATTCCTGTGCCCCAAAAACCCATTGTTATAGGAAACTGGCTCATTCTTCCTACTCCCCCTCTTTTTATCCTCTCCCTCAGGCCCGCCATAAGTGTTTCCTATCCCAAAATCAGAAAGCAGTGTGACACCAGTCATCCATTGCTTTGGAGAACCAGATTTCCATTCCAAGTACCCATTTGGCAAAGCTAGATGACCACGCCACCCAGGAAACCCACAGGCCTGTGTTGATGTACAACGGTGAAGAGAAAGGAGAAAATATCTGGTCTAAGACAGGGTGCCTTAAGCTTGAGGAACTGAAGTCAAGAGGAAGCCTTGACGCTGGGAAGCCTGAGCAAGACTCCGTCTTTTCATGTGTGCGTAAATGTTAAGGAACTCAGCACAAGATTAGGATTAAAATGCAGGGTTTGGGTAAAAACCCTCCATTCCGAAAATGAGAAATAAATATATTTTAAATATCAAAACAAGAGAAGAAAAACCGTAATATCTTGATTCAACTAGGTGTTGGTTATGCCACTGTATCATTGATAAAACACTTGCCTTTTATGCCGAATTACCCTGCAGAACCATTAATACACAATCCTCAAATATGTTTCATTTGCACTTATTGGGTTTTATTTTATCATCACACCAGGTTGCTTGGGAATTTTCAGTTCTCCTTGATTATAGCTCACGGGGCTTGGTCACTTGCTCACAACCAAAGAGTTGAACTTGACTGGGTCATGTTTATCGGCACCACCCAGCAAAGGGTGTAAATTGTCAATGCCTCCTATTCAAACTCATGATTAGACTTATCGAAGTCAGATAACTCCCCAGTTCTTGCCCCATAACAGACATGTGATTATACATATTTATGTCTCATCATTCTGTCAATTTTCTAAATTTTAAGGAAAAATACCGAACTTGCTTTTTGTACTTTTCCTGCTATAGTAATGGTAATTAACAAACAAAGACTTTTAAAGACAATAGCTACTAACCTTCCATTAGTTATGCCCTCTAAGCACATTAAACCTGTTCAACATATAATCTCACACATCCTGATAAGGATTTTGCAAGATGCTTTCAGTCTCCTATGGGGGCAATTCACAGCCAGCTTATTAATCTGGATGAGATAGTAAAAGTAGAATTATGCTCTAGGAGTCCAGGGTGCCTACAGTAAGTACATCATCTGACAAGGCCCCAGTTCTAAACTTTAGTTCATTTAACTGCATTGACAAGGAAAAAAATACACCGGTTCAGGAAGAAACAGTAAGAAAATGACTAGGAGACAGAAGGGTGAGTTACATTTGGAGAGATAGAGGTTAAAAAAAGAAAAGAATTAATCTAGCAGATTATTTTACAAGCAGCATGCAGATGAGAAGAAAGTAAGAAAGCCATTGTCCTCCTCCTCCTAATCTCACTTCTCATGAAAGGCTTAAACATAAAACTGTTTCAACCCAACTCGCCCCATCTAGCTGCCCAGGGCATACACATACACCTGCAGAAGCAGCAGGTAAAGAAATAAATAAAAATCTGACTAAGTTGTTCCTCTTGTGGAAAAGAAAGAAAATCCTTTCATTCCTACATAAATCTCAAAAAGGGCTCTCTCCTTTAGGTTTCCGACTGCTACATGCTATCACGAATGTGCCTTGTTTATAATCTCCTTACAACTATTTTCGTGAGGGCTGAATGTGACAGGTTGGAAGTGTTAGCCGTCTGACATTCTGTGAGATTCTAATAAGGTGAAGTGCGTGATCTAAGTCACACAGCAGGTCAATGGCACATCTCAGCTCAACACCCAAATCTCCAGGCAGAAAGGTCCACCTGTGTTCCCTAACAAAAATATTCCAAAACAATATTCTAAGAAACTTGAAATCAAGACAATGGAAGATGGAAAGTCAACAGATCTGATTCACAAATAATATACAATAATTTAAGTAAATGCAGATTCTATTTTATATAGTATATTTTGGGTACAAACCATTTAGAACCTACTTTTTAGGCCTACAAAACATTCTATTCAAAAGAAACACTTTTTTAACCCACCAACATTGATCAAAAATGCAAAAAAAAAATTATAATTTTATATCCATACGTGATCTAGTTTGCAGATTCTTGCTCTTCTATGATAAAAGAGCCTTTGCGCTTTAAAAAATGCTAAAAATTCTTTTTCTGCTGGCACGTTCTGGCCCTAAAAGTAGAAAGTTCTAGAGAAATGACTCTCTCCCCAAGAGAAGAAGAGGTACAATATTCTCAAATGTATAGGGCTGAGTGCCGCGTCTCCTTGACCAGAATAATCGGGGGTTAAGCATGTTGAGCTGCAAATAAAACCGAGCGCCTCCGGGAGGCTCCCTGCCTGGAGTGAAGGTTGCTACAATTAGAAGACCCAAAAAAGGCAATTTGAAGCACTGAAAAATAGGAAGCTAAAATGAAGAGGAGCCCTGTCTCTCCACCAAGGGCTTTGAAGAGAGCGGCTCCAGATGCAGAGATAAGGCCTTACTCTAAATTCCCATTTATTTACCAAGCAGAGACGTCAGATCTTAATCTAGCATTCCAAGTAGGTTTTCTTATTGCAAATACATATTGCTAGCCCTAGTTACCGAGCTTTCTGATGCTTCTCAATCTACAGCAGTGATTCCCAACCGGGTATGGTTTTGCCCTCCCAGGGGCCGGTTAGCATTGTCTGGAGACGTTTTTGGTAGTCACAACTGGAGTGGGAGGTGCTACTGGATAGAGGCCAGGGATATCACACAGGACAGCCCCACAGCAAAGAATTACCGAAACAAACTGTCAGTGGTGTTGACTATGTGCCTATGCTTCGATTATTATCAGGCTATGTACCTCTGCTCCAATTTATTTCTAGATGCATGAGTTTTTTAAGGTCACTAATGCAATGTATAAATTTCCTGATCCTAGGTGATAAAACTTATGCTCTACTTAACTTTTCTCCTGTGTTCCACTTTTATTCCACTAAATTCAACACCCAAGTTTTCATGCCTGATTCAGAATTACATGAAATTTTTACAACATAAAAGGCTTTGATTCTACAATCTAATTCTTGATGTAATGATCAAGTGGAATAGATTATAAAGAAACATAATCTGAAATAATAGCTACCTTTCCTCCAAGGAATTTGGAAACAAAAAGGGCAATTTTACATATTGCCCTTTACATAAGGACTTAAGTCTCACAACTGGGGACATTTCAAAGAGCAGCTTCTCTAACCTCTTAATTTGTGCATTTTTACTAGAATCGGTATTTTCTAGAGAAAGAATAAAAGGCCAAGTTCATAAGGGTTTATCTAGGTCGCCAAGAGGTTCAGTTGTAAAATTAGTTTTAAAACCTAAGTTGATTTTCTCTTAGATCTACCATGTTTTACATAATGACTTCTAAATTCACATTTTAGTATGCAGAATCTTTATTAGAAGATTTTTTTAAATCTAATTTTTTCCCCTTTGTCATCTTTTCCCTAAAGTATTCTCACTCTTGATCTCAATAGCTACCCTCTTGCCTTCCTACTTAGCGCACAGAATATATTTTAATTTTTACCAAAGTTCCAGGACTTAAAATTGACATTTTGAGTGCTTGGTTCTTAACGCTTAAGGGTATTCAGTTCAAATGCTCTGGTGATTAAATTTTGCTGCATGGGAAATAAAAGATTTGAGATAAAGAAGGTTACATTTCATAAAAATATTTTAAGGTAGAAAAAGATAGTGTTAACAGAGGACAGTCTAGAACGGGCAAGTATAATGAAGGGAAAAACAAAATAAGCATTTTCCTTTCTTTTTAACCAAATTATAAAAACATTCCTAAAAATGTCTTGAAGGGCATGAACAGGTATTACACATAAGAATGCCAAGGTCAGGTAAGTCTAGGAACTAGCTCTGTGTCCCCATCCCCACTCCCATTCCCCTGGAGACGTCATTTCACACACTGGCAGACAATGGCTCCAAGATGCTGCCTTATCCCAGGATTTCCCAAACTTATGAGGATGACGGAATGCTTTTCGGTACAGCCTCTATTAAGTTATCTTATTGCACTTTGTTACCATCTTATTTGAGTTCATTTTAGCAGCTGATCCAAAATCGACTAGTTTGATGTGTCCCGTTCGATCAATGAGGATGTTCTCGGGCTTGATGTCTCTGTAAGGAGATCAAGGCCACAAATTAGTGCTGTCTTCTCCCTGCCAGTCAGCAAGCCATTGCTGACCTAGGACATTGATTCGGTCAGGACTCTTAGTCTGTATTCTGCTACACAGACCTCTCCAACTGATGGACAAAAATACTAAGCATACGTTTTGCAAAATAAATTTAAGGGGGAAAAAAAAGGAAGAATTAGAAGAAAGAAAAATAAGGAGGGGTAGGAGGGAGGTGGGGGAAGGAAGGAAACAAATACAGGGTATTAGATGGATGATTTCTCCTAGAGACATACGTTTTACATTAAGTAAGCTGAGGCCAAAAGAAGCTGGGGGACCGGCCCAGGGTCACGCAGCTTGTCAATGGAAAAGCTGAGACTCTATTCCAGATTTTGTAATACCTGGTCTAACCATCTAACCATCGTTCCGTTCCCACAACATTCTCAGATGAACGTAAAACATCAGATGAGTGAGGATGTAGAAGAACACTTTTCGATGAGGATCTTGTGGAACATCTTTGTGAACTACTAACGGGTGAGATCAGAAGTACAACTTTATGGTCCTCTGGTCCTATGTGGTATTTCGGTTCCTTCTGCAAATCAAATTCCATTTTTCTACCATATAATTCAAAGAACCCATGCAAGAGTTCCCAGTCTTATCAGCTACACTTATAGATTGTACTAGCAAACTTGAGAACATTACAATTCCAGATCTACTTCACTGTTGAATGGGTAAGCTGAAATGCCACTTTGGAAAGTTTATTTTTAGCCAATTATAGTTAAGAATGGCTAAAAATTGGATGGAGCATTATTTTGCTACTAAAATCATTCACCCATTCACTCGATTACAGGAACTCTTAGGTGATACAGATAAATTCTCAGCAGATTTGAGAGAGTCCCACTTACCGATGTACATATCCCATCTGATGAACGCTGTGAACGGCCAAAATCAGTTCGGCTAGGTAAAACTGCATCATATTTTCATCTAAGTGGTCCTCATATCTATTCAAAAGTGATAGCAAGTCTCCTCCAGGTTGATATTCCATGACCTGTATAGAATGCCAAAACTGTTAATTCTTCATACACTCCAAAAAAAAAAAAGGAAATGTCTCAATTAGAGCCTCAAATACTGCCTGATGTGTTATAATTATGATGTCTCCACAAAGCAATGAAGATGTGTGAGACATATTATAAGTCACGTAGAATGAGGTCCTTACCCTGAGGAAATTACATCCATTCCCCGAGAGAATCACTATAATGAAATACTGGTACCAGACACCATGCACGGTGTTTGCAAGGCAAACGTGAAAAGTCTAATTAAATCCGCCCCCTCACCCACCCACCCACATCGACACCCAGACATTCCCTCAGATTACCCACTGAGCGCAGATGGAAATCCCTGGAGGGCAACGAACCCTCCTGCTCTCCTTCTGCATCCCCCTCAGCACCCAGCCGGAAACAGGAGGTGCTCGCGAAACGTGATACGACCTTCCTTTTTAACAGTCAATGGAAAGGCGACCTGTCTCTCTATTAAATACTTAAATGTGAACATATAACCTTGGACCCCGTAATTCCACTACTGATACTTCGTTTTACAGGAACTTGTAAGAGTTTGTAAGTAGATATAAATAGATTCACTGCAGCCCTGTTTGTAACATGGGTGGGGGAAAACCTGGAAATCACCTAAATATCCATCATTAAGAGATATGATATAGCTAAAGAATGGGATAACATGCAAATATTAAAAATGAATGGACTCAATCCATTCATATCGTCCATGAAAATATAAAGTGACATCCTATACAGGATAAAGTACAACCCCTTTTTGTGATTAAAAATTATACATTAATTTGTTAATATATACATAGGCAAAAAATCTAAAAAGGAATATAAAGTATGGCCTCGAGTACAATGTTTGATTAGCAAATTTCTTCCACCCCAAGGAACTTAAATCCTCCTCCTTTCAGTGAAAACCATGTGTGATAGTCCTAAGCCAACGGGATGCTTTGAGGCCAGTTTGCCTATGTGACTTTACACTCCAACCCGGTGACTTCACCTGTCTGCCTTTCAGTTTCATCCTCTGTGAAATGGGGATAAGACTAACTCCCCCCTGAAATACTGATCCTGGCACCAACAAGGCCCTCCGCGCCGTTCAAGTCCTTTCCTCTCCCTCCCTTCACGGCATGACCCTTTACACTCGGCCTGGGAGAGGCTGGGACCCGTTTTGACCATCTTTGCAACCATGTCAATGCTGACTGGGGTCTCCTCCTGTCCTTTGCTCTCATTTCCCATTTTAAGAGCCACATGATAAATGTCGTTTGTTTTAAGTTATCTCGAATCCTTTCCGGAAAGAGGCAAAATCCAAATAAATGTCTTTTAAAAACAGTAAAACTCTCAAACTGTTGCATCCTGGAGTTCAACTCTGGGATTTGAATTTTCTCCATCCTCCTCCAAACTCCTGTTCGCTTTTGGTCCGGAATTAGAAGAAAACTCTAGTCAAGGCAGACGAGGAGTATCTGCACATATCCCCAGAGCGCCCGAGCTGGGCCAGGAAAAATTCTGCCTGGCACCAAGTCAACCCCACTCCAGAGACCCCTGGAGGAATCGGTGACTTGCATGTCCTCCCAGAGGGTTCCATGTCTCCTGGAAGTCTCTCTCCCCTCTTCACATGGCAGATACTTAACCTGATACTGGACAATTTGCAAATGGCTGACAAAATCTGATTTAGGAACTAAAAAGAACAGCAACACTTAGAAGGGTGGCAGCTAAAATGAAGACTTTATTTCCCCCAAATTCACAGCAGACATAAGCTACTTGTCCCAGTCCTAGCGGAGCCCAAAGGAGCCACCTGGCTGCCTATAGCTCACCCACTCATCCCAACCGGTTCTCCAGAGGCCTTGAGTATGTGGGTGAATGCTAATTTTTACGTCTGTTTTAAATATATATTGCCATTAAAGAGATCTTAAATATCCAAAAAAAAAAAAAATTTCACAGATAATAACTGAAGTACTCATGCTTTTAGAACAGAAATTTCTTAAAATAAGAACGGTGCATATTTATGACGACACATTGCAGTTATAAAGTTTCTAATCCGGCTCTATTAAAGATTTAAAAAAAAAAATAGAACAGCTTTTCAGAGCAGCATTCAAGTTTAAGGATGAGAAAGTCAAACCCATAGCAGCTGCCTTTTAAGCACTCATGAACTGACCACTGTTTAGTTAGTACCCAGATACTCCTAACGAGTATATTTTTAATAACCAGCAAAATAGTTCAGAAAATAAGAACCACCTCTTAGAATGGCAAAAAGATATGCATTCTTTGCTCCTAGTCAATCAAATTTCCTGAGCAGAGAATCCCCACCCAAACTAGATTAGTCTTTTCTACCAGTCAAACAACTTTTCATTTCTTCAAAACCAGGGTTGATTGAGAAGACAAGCGACAAAAATTAGAACAGCTGCTAAGCAGCATGCTCTACTACATGAGGCCAAAATAGGCATATGAAATGACAAACCTCTAAATAGATTGGATCCTTATTAAAGAAGCTAATCAAACTTGACCCATCGACACAATTCCAGATTACCATACGCAAAATTCCAACTGTGCACCATTAGGAGAACTTAGCTTGGATATTTATTGAGTAAATTTAGCTATCCCAAGATGTTACCCCTAATCCTCAAACTATCCTATCCCACTGGGGCACAGTTGCTCATGTTGGTAGGAATGCGGCCCACGGGAAGACGGCTTGCATGTGGCCAACCCGAGCTTAAACAATCATCTGCCTGTTGAACTTAGAGATACCAATAAAGAACCAGGACACAAGTGCTTTCAGAAAACACTTGTAGGCTTTTAAAAATGGTACCAAATCAAGACGCTCCAAAAGCATCATCAAAAGCCACAAACTAAGAGTCTTCAAAACCAGGGTCGACAGAATGCTATGAACAAATCAAGGCCAAAGTCACCAACCAGCCTGTGCCAGAACATCCATTCACGGCATCCGGTTTTGTCCAAAACTGTGACTCTATCCCTGACTCACTACCCACTGAAGCACTGATCCCACCAAACTGTGGTTTCTAACCTAAATAGACTGGCAAATCCTGTAGGACCGAACCTCTCAAACTTGTCTTTGGGACTCACTTTGGGGAAGCACTATTTTAAAATAGATAAAACACATTCATCCAAATTATTTTTTGAGTGCCTACTATGTGTCAGGTGATGCTCTAGATATTAGGAAAACGGCAGTGATTGAAGCAGACAAAAATACCTGCCTTCATAGAGCTGGAATTCTAGTGGAATGAAAAAGAATTTTAAAAACTATATTAAGTAATATGAAAGGGTAAAGTATGCCTCTTTTCCATCCCAACCATTCAGGGAGCTTGTTAAAAATGTGGACTCCAGGGACCAATCCAGACTTCATGGACCAGGGTCCATGGGTGGGGTCCAGGAATCTGTACTTTTAAGGAACTGCCAGAGTGATTGTGACGCGGCCAGTCCAGCACTGTATTGAGACTTGCCGCTGATGAAACTGTGGCGCCAACGTGGCTCCCTATGCCACCCAACTGGAAACGTTTCTACAGCAAAGGTGCCCTTGTATGAAACGTGGCCTTAAAACAGCCATCACTTTTGCTGCTTAACATTTAATGAATGTCTACCTAGGGCCCTTCTGCATTATCAAGACAAGATCACTGACAACAAATGGCTGGAAAATAACCAGCCTGTTAGCGCTGAGGCAACGATCCCCCATCTCTGCAAGGACAGGAGACGTCCCTGCTCGCAATGAACAACGGCAGGTCACCCGAGTGGTGATCGCCAAGGCATGGTAATCAAAGTCCGGGGAGGCGGGAGGAGGAAACAAGAGCCCAAGAGGGAGATAGCCCTGAACAATGTGACAACCCCACGGTTGGCAGAGAAAGCACAGCAGCTGACAGACGAGCCGGGCTCGGAGCTATAATGGACTTGCTCTTTTAAAGCAAAGACGTTCAGGCCAACAGAGACAGACCCTCCCGATGGCAGCAGCTGCAGATGCTAATTAAAGGGCAAGTCTTACATGTGTTCGGCTTGGAAGGAGCGGCTGCCGCTCGGTCGGTGTTTGTATCCATCCCCTCAAGGACTGGGATGGCAACTCCCATCGGTTGTGTTGCATGTGAAACAAAGGACAAACGTGTGTGTGCACGCGTGTGTGTAGGTATACGTGCACATGTATGCACAATGCATATCCCTGCACACTTGCATGCACATGTATCTATATGTGGGGGGGGGGTGCGGATATTTAATAGTTCTTTAGTAGTCTATTCCAATTTGCATAGGGTGTCATTAGAAGCATGCTGTGCTGGTCACTACCTAGAAATGTGTCCTTGAAATACCTGCACCACGATCAGCATGACTGAAAGTGCCATGAACATGTAACGGTGCTATTGGCGCCACTATCTGCTCTGCCCGGTGTTCCGGATCTTTGGCATGGGGGTGTGAGGAAGGGACCCTCAAAGCCGACTGGCCACTGGCAGAGACCCTAAATTATTCTTCTTGACTGGCAAGAGGACAAAAAGACAGGTGGCCCTTTATTTCAGAAACTATGAATCCCAGCCTGATTCACCCATCTATTCAAAAAAATCTTCACTGAGCACTGAATCATCCAGAGTCTTGGCCACAGACAGCACGCTCAAACTAGGTAACTGAGGACGTGAATTAATGAAGGGGTGATTTACAAAGGTGTGGTTAAGGTTAAAGGAAATATATTGGGGACGGTGAAGCTAGTTAACAACAGGAGAAGAGGCACCGTTCCTTGGCCTAAAAGAGCATGAAAAGGGATCTTACATGTGTAATTATTACCGAAGGAGTGAAAGGAAGACACAGTAACCAGAAACAAACTAGAACTATAGCAATAGGACCATGGTTCTCAAAGTGGGGTCCCCAGACCAGCAGCAGCAGCAGCAGCATCCTCACCTAGGAGCTGGTCACAAACGCAAATTCTTGGGCCCCCTCCTGGACCTACTGAATCAGAAACTCTGATGGCAGTGCCAGGCAAACTGGGATGACAGAAGTAAGACGGTAACACTCTAAATGCACCCGCTTGAAATACGCCTCAAAAGACCAGGACACAAAACAACTATTTCAAAGGCACAGAGAACTCAAAGAAACCCCCCAAGGCAATAACACACTCAGCAATTGAATTGGGGTCAATAAGAGGTATTACTATCCCATTTCACCAATGAGAAAATTGAAGCCGAAAAGGCCAATGACTCCGGAGAGGCCAAAACAAGGAACAGAAATGAAACCAGAACCTATATTCTGAGTAACAGCTTCCTCTTGATGGGCAGCTGTCTTTCAAACCCTAGTTCCTGAAGCAGCAGCACGTGATCACACTGGCGAGTTTTGAGACATGCCTAAAAACGGGATAATTTTACCCGAGAGATCAAAACAGCACGTGCCTCGCTGTCAAAACTATCCTAAGCTGCCACATTTCACTAAAATAAACAATGAGGTTGTGTCTAACTCTCTCCAGACTCCCAACAACAGCGTAGGCTGATGTTCCATACAGGTCAGAGGGTCACTGCCAAGAAACGGCCCACCGCTGAATTGATCCTACATAAAAAGGAAACACCGTCCACGAAACGGCACGGCGGTGGGCTGAAAGTGAGACAGGAAACATAAAGAACTAATTCGAAGCGGGGCATCGGAACCAGGGTCGGATTAGGAGTAAGTGGTTCTAGATGGAACAGCATCATGTGATGAGTTAAACTGTGGGAGGTGGATCTAGGAAGACTGTCTTCGAACCCACTGTTTTAATCTCAGTGGCAGAAGATAATTTGCCCCCCAAGTCCATTGTTCCTTTCTTCCGTAAGTAACAAGAATTTTAGCTGGATATAGGCCATGCGGCTGGACAGTACAGCTATGCAGTCATACGATGAAGTTCTGGTCAACAAAATGTGAAAGGACATGATCTGCCCCACTTCCATATCATTCCTTGTACAAAAAAAAAAAAAAAAAAAATTTGCTTGCTCTGCTTTTCTGCTCCTTTCTCTTACCAGCCAGGTGGGAAAAAAAGGCATGAAATGGCCCAAGTTCCAGCACGTCAAAGAGGACAACATCCTAAGGGACAGGGGAACCACAAGATGAAAGGAACCTGGGTCCCTGAATTATCACATATAGCAGAGCTGCTCCACCAACCTGAATCGTATTCGGGGGTCTTTTTGTTACAGTAGCTTAGCCTATTAGACCTTCACTAATGCAACTCCATGTGTGACTAGGGAAAAACACTGGGAATGAACAGAGGGAAGTTGGCAGAGGGACAGTTTCATGGGTCAGTTACAGGCTCAGAGCTAGGGCAGCCTGAAGAGACCCACGGTATGAAAAATATCAACACAAAGCCAACAAGCTTGAAGAATCTCACATAGCATTTAGATATAACAATACTACAAGTGGCGAGTAGCAAAACACGGTTTTCTTTCTAAAGACCAGCTCCTTTGTGCAAGGACACCGATGAAGGCATCTGTTATACAGAATTGAACAGATTTCATCATGAACCAGATTAACAAAGCACTGTTTTCCTGTGCTGCCTGCCAGAATGCACAACTAGCTTTGTTATATACAACCAGACATTACAATGGATTTTGCTACGATTTTCTATATACCAGAAAATGGTAAGCAACATTCATTGGTATGTAACTACAAATGGGAAATTTTTAAGCACTAAAATTCAAAAGGACCCAAGTTCAATTTCCTTGCATTGCACTTCCAATTTTGAAAATCTCATTGGGTCTATCTTGAATTATATACTTTAGAGCAGTGGTCCCCAACCTTTTTTGGCACCAGGGACCAGTGCTTCTATGAGAATCTAACTCCTGATGATCTGAGGTGGAGCTGAGGCGGTGATGCTCGCCCTGGGGAGCGGCTGCAAATACAGATAAAGCTTCGCTGGCTTGCTCGCTGCTCACCTCCTGCTGTGCAGCCCAGTTCCTAATAGGCCACAGACCCGTACCAGTCCGTGGCCGAGGAGCTCACACTGCTAACATGTGATTTCCGTAAAAAATAAGTACATCTGTACGTAAATCAAATTTCTGTGAAATTAATCATGCATTCATCCAATATATATTTCTTAAGCATTTATTTAAGAAACTCTACTGAAAGCAAGGAAGATATATCCCTCCCATCATGGAGAGAGTAGCCTGGTGAGGGAAAGTACTGAGTGCTATATAGTCCAGTAAAGGGTCCAGGAAGTTTCTAGAAAAAGTAGTATCTTGTCCAAGCCCAGGAGAAATACAAGTTAGCCAGGGAAACAAGGTCAGAGGCAAGTTCAAAGAACCGAAGGAAGTTGAGGATGAATGCCAACTGAAATGGTAAGCAACAAGGCTGGAGACATACGCGAAAAAGGCCAGGTAGAAGCCAGGAAGAGTTTGGACTTCGTCCAAAGGGCAGCAGAGAGTCTCGAAAGGTTTTAACAGCGGATGACTTGGCTGCGCTGTGTAGAAGACCTGAGGGACGGGCAGAACAGATGGCAGGGAGAACAGTGAGGCTTTAGCAGAAATGCAGGCAAAAGAATATGGTGGCCTGAACTCACATAGTAGAAGCAGGGCTGGAGAGAAGAGAGAGCTTTGAGAAATACACCGGAAGTGGAATCTTGGCATTTTTTTTCACTGATATTAAATGTACCTTCAATGAAGCTGCATTTGCATTACAAATTAATGTTTAACTGCCAGGGGAACTTATCATGATTTGTATGTTTCCCTAAACTTCAAAGTTTAGTGATCTCAAAGTCATCAATAGGTACAATGAAATTTCATTACTTTATGATGCCAATAAAGATCTACAGTCCCCTGATCTCGCAACAGCATGTGTTTACAGATTTCTGAAATTTTCAGATTAGGAAAGTTAAAATGGCGTATATACATTATATTATGTAATATCCTAGGGTAGTAGCTGGGATATCGCCCTGTAATGAAATGCATTTGTAATTTCACAGCCATATGTATGAATTGTCACACTAAAAGGAGTAACTATGAGAGTCCGGGTCAGGTTTTGCTACGGAGTTCAAGTCAGGCTTTGCTGCCAAATAAGTAACAAAAGAACTTGAGGTTATTCAGAGCTCTGGGTATTTCAGAATTGCAGACAAGGGATGATGAATCCATAATCATATCTTAACTCCTATGCTAAGTTTGGATTTTTATATGAAAACTGTACCCTTAGTAAGCATTTTACTCCAAAGTACCAAAGTACTTGAGAAGACAGGGAGATAATTACAAGATCCCATCGGTGATCCCCAACTGAGCTACTAAAGAAGGGTGTAAAAGTGTTGCAGCCAAGTATCAATGTGCTGAGGCAACCAGAACTCCAGAGGGCAGCTCTTCTGAGATCATTCCCATTTTACAAGATGGCAGGTGGAAATCTCGGAAGACGGTTGTTAAGCTAAGGATGCTGATGCCAGTAGCAAAATCCAGAGGAAAGTTTCACAGCCAAAAGGCCCAGAAAAGGAAGGCCCCTGCACCTGGGAGCCATCCTAGCCGAGGAACGGCAGATAATCCCAGGCTGTGAGGGTTATGTCCAAGCAGTCCAGTTAAATCCATGATTAAAAAGAAAGGGAAATTTCTTACCACTGTGACAAAGCCAATTGGTAGGGAAAAGAATGGTAACACCAAGAGTTTAAAATTTTCAAAACGCCCAACTATTACCCTCCTGAAGATGTGCTTTGAAACTGGTGAGCCAGGAAAAACAAAAAACGAAACACACTATAGTCAACATAAAGAAAATTATGAGTGAGTGTCACTCCCAGGGCCCCTCTGATCAGCCTCATTGGCCACCAGAGACGAGCAGTGGTTTCCCCGAAGCGACTGGGAGGTGGCTTGCCACATGTGACAAGATCACTAGCTGTCATCTGAGTTACACAGAACACTCAGAATTCGTCATCACCTCTACCGAACTGGCCTTGATGGCAGGAGAGTCACAAAGTATCTGAACAACGTGTACTTTTAAGAAGCTGCATGAGATTGGACATCAAGAGCTCTACATCTGAGAGGAAGAGAAATATGAGTTTACGGAGCAGTGCAAGGCAGACCAGAAAGCTGTGGATTCTGCTTTTACCAACAATCAGAGCGCATTCTACTTCCAGGACTGCCTGTATTCTGCATTGCCTTAAAACCGAAGTTTATCCTCACAAGCTTGTCTTCTAAATCATTGGCAGAGCTCTAGTTAAAATATCCAAAACTATAATAACCAAGAAACCCTGCTATTTCAAGGGAACTTCTTTTCTGAGGGCTAATGAAGAAGGCTGTTGAGACATCCAAACATGAGGGGCTCTGTGAAATACAGAGAGCACAAGGCAAGTGCTGCCTATGCAACAAACATCCTGGAATATCAGCGAGCTGAGAAACACGCCAAGGTCATTCATGAAGGTCCGGGCTCCACGCCCCAAGTCTCAAGGCAGGAGAGCTTCCAAGACCACATTCAATGAAAGGAGGTTTCAGGCCATAAACACGACAGGAGTGGGGGTGATTCTGAAGAAGCATGTGGTCAGTGCAAGGCCAGTCTCCTAACACTTTCCTATGAGAACGTCCTGCTTAGAAGGCAGGGTGGAGTGCGGCTTGGGAGGGGGGGGCCTTCCCTTCCAGCGTGGGTTCTCAAATAATATGAAACCAAAACCAAAAAACTGTCTATTCCAGATCAGATATAAAGGCGGTCAAGTCCCCCAAAAAAATGCCCCATCAAATTTCAAGATAAATAGGAGTCCATCTCTCTCTTATAGGAGCCTCTATAAAAGTTTATATTAAGATAAAAGATATTTTAAGGAGCTGAATCAGGGACAAAAACTATTTCTAGGATATATTTTTTTTACTCTAGGAATCTAAATCCCCAAGAACCTAAACAAGGCCCCAAAATGAATTTTAGCACTCTATTATAAGTTATGCTACATGTATATCAAGAATACTATGGTGCTGCTCAAAAGAACAAGGCAGATTTGTATGTACTGACATAGAAAGTTCTCCAAGATAAATCGCTAAAAGGCAAAAAGCAAGTTGAAGAGCAGCGCAGAGTGTAATATGCCATTTTGGTTAAAACAAACTATACACATGTATTATAAATACCGACATAGAACTATTCCCTCTATGACACATAGTTCAGGGTCAGAAAGAACATACATACCACTAACATTAGTTTCCCTAGGGAAAGGAACCAGCAAAAAAAGTAGAGAATTTTCCCTTGTTTCACACAGCTCTGCAGTATTTGCACTTTATTAATAATAACCATGCATTATCTCCATTTTTAAAAATTAAAAATTTTAATGACATTAACTAGACTTATTCATAATATGTACAAATAGTGAATCATTATATTGTACACCTGAAACTAATATATCAATTATACCTCAATTAAAAACAAATTAAGGCAAGATTCTATAAAAGGTGGTATCAAACTATCCCCAAATAAATGACTTCTCATGATTGCTCTTTAATCTACAACTAAAATATCCAACAATAAATGAGGCTATTTCTAAATGGGCTAGCCCTAAATCTTTAGGATAAAGAAAACAGGAAGACACCTGAAAGTGAGGAAGGCAACTGAACAAATGAGAGATGTCACAGACCATCTGGGCAAGAACTACATTCAGTCCTAGGACTATGATATCTGAGTATCGCAGCAGTGGGCTAATCCCAGAGAGATGGATGTAAAGACTCACCAGGTAAAGGTTATTTTTGTCCTGAAAAGCATACTGTAATTGGGGGATCCAAGGACTTGTGTTCTGAGATAATATATTCCGTTCTTCCTCAAAAAATGAAACCTGGGGGAAAAGAAACATTTAGACAATTGTAATATAAAAAACTAAGTAGGGGGGAGGGGAAAAACACCCTTTTCTCTCTCTTTAAGCCTAAACTGATGTCTCCAGTTTTAAAAAAATCACTTAGCCCAGCATTCTACAAATTATCCAAAGTATCCATATGTTACTCCCAATTTTTGCCCGATCCCTAAGTTATCTGCCCAATTATTTACTTATCATTCTTCTTTAAAGTCAACTCGTGTCTTTTAAATCTAAATATTTCTCTTTCTCTTCCTCTTCACCTTCGCTTCCTGAACAATTCAGTCCTAAAGCCATTAGGGAGGGCAGAACAAGCTCAGCATCCATGACAGGTGGCAGGGAGAGTCATGGTGGCCCAGAACAGGGGGCCAAGCCCAGGCAGGGTGAGAAGGACAGCAAACATGCGTGGGGGCAGCCCAATATAGGCGTGGACAGCCCGCGCACGGTGAGGAAGGCATCTACATGTAGGGATGGCCTGGAAGAGAGCATGTGAGCCCACCAAGAAGAGGGGGCAGCAGCAAAGACAGTAGAGTAGATGTACACAGATACATAAAGTAAGTTAAACTATTAAGGGCAATGTCACGGAAGAGAAGTCATAAACATGGAAAAGGTGAAAACTAGAAGGAACCCTGTGAAGATGGACTGGACTTGGAGGTACTGGTGGGAACACATGGTATCCAACATATACAGAAACAGAGATGTAAATGGGGGGGGGCGGGGAGGGTAGGAAGGTACACTCTATACATGTATTCCCTAGCTCTGTCCACTGAAAAGGGTCTGTGACACCCTAATAGCGAGGAGAACACCTAGTGCCCAGATCTTGGCTTCTAAATGCCATTTTATACTAAAAAGAACAGGTCTCCTTAAAGAAATGGCCGGGGAAGATAAAGTCGGAGTACGAGAGCCTGAACATCTTACTGTACCAGAAAGCAAGATAGAACTCAAAGACGGGGGTATGTCAAAAGGGCAAAAAGCAACCTGACTTAAAGAGGAAAATGCAAGTCCGTATAGTTATACATACAGGAATAAGTTAAGATTTGTATGAGGAAGAGATATGACCACAGCTTGAAAGAAGCTTCCTACAAAATATTTATGTAATTACCAAGGGGAAAAGAGTAGCTCCGCAGTGGAGAAGCATGGCTGATACCAAAGTGCACCTCGTCACGAATGTGCAGACTGAAAACAGAGTCACCTGGCAGGATGCGATGAGAAGAGCTGTGATATTCCTGCCAAAGATCTATAATTTGCATCTAAAGGGAGCAACATCTAACAAATCTAAATTATATAAGATAACTGGCCTTTCATCTTCAGAATCGCCAAGGTCATGAGAGTCCAGGAAAAATTAAGAAACTGTCCCAGGTTGAAGAGACTAAAAAGACAGGACAACTAAATGCCACATGCGAATCCTTTTGTTCTAAGAGACAATGAAGCAATTGGTGAAACCTGAATGGGGCCTTAGATGGTAATAATGTATCATTATCAATATCCTGATTTTGATGGTTATATTATGGTTTATAAGAAAACATCTTTATTGTAGAAACTGCACACTGAAGTATTTATTTGGAGGCAATGGGGGCATCAGGTTGGCAACTTATTTTCAAAGGGTTCTAGAAAAAAAAAGTTATTAATACTATATGTGATAGTGTTACATGTCAACTTCGCTAGCCTACAGCCCCCCAGTCATTCAATCAAACACTAATCCAGGTTTGCTATAAAGGTATTTTATAGATGTGGTTAATATCCACAATCAGTTGACTTTAGTAAAGGAGATCATCCTTGATGATCTGGGTGGGCCTTACTCAATCAGTCGAAAGGTCTTAAGAAAAGAACCTGAGAATTCCCTGAAAAAGGAAAAATTCTTCCTCAAGATTGCATCATCAGCTCCTGGCTAAGAATTTCCATATTATCGGCCTGTCCTACAGATTTGAGACTTTCTAGCCCCTACAATTTTAGGTAAGCATATATGTGTATGTATTATATATTCAATGTGTCTAAGTCTATATTTTCAATGGGTATATATAATACATATATGTTATTATATATACTACAGAACCCTGACTGATATACTACACTTGCAATTTTTCTATAAATTTGTGATTGTTTCAAAATAAAAATAATTTTAAATATACCTTCTTCCATTTAGTTCTAACAATAACATCTATGAAATTCCCAGGTTTTGGCATGCTAGGTAATAGTAAACTATTCAATGTTTCAAAATAGTTCTGTTCATGTACTACCTAAAGTCATCTTGCACACCACCAGTGATATAGCTAACACACATGGGAAAAACGCAACCCAGCCCCATCATCTATCTACTGCACCCCGTTTGCTAATCCTTTTTTTCCTGGCACACAAAAGGTGTTCAGTGAAGGTTGGCTGAACTGAAGAGCTGACATCTTATCTGCTCACTATCAACCCCCGAAGCTTCCCTTAAAATAAATGGTCGCTGAGGGCCTCTTCCACTGCTCACAGGGCTCCAGAGAGGTGTGCTGGCCCCTCCTGGGTGGCAGGTCTTGTCTCCTCCCTGGCATTTCCTTTCACTCGCTCTGCGCTGGCTTCTCTCTCTCCATGCCCTTAAATTCTAAGGCCTCGCCATGGCTCAGTCACGTACTCTACTTATATCAACCCTCTTAAGGAATGGATGGGCGCTTTAATTAGCCCCTGTATGTGAATGATTTTTTTAAAAACCCATATCTCAAAAGGGGTCATCTCAAGTCATTTGCCTGGAGGAAGGCACACCTATTTGGACACCTCTACTGCTTGCCTGCATGTAGTATACTGGATAGCTTTCTTTTTACATATGCACTATTACCCATCTAAAACACAAGCATCTCAAGGTCAGGGCCACATCTAATGCGCCTTCCCAAAGACGCAGAAACACACCAACACAACAGGTGCTTAGTAAGTGTGTACAGATGATAGATGATGCTTAAGTGTTAAGAGTTTGAGGGGGCATCTCCCACTCCTCTCTTCCAAATGATCTGCCTGTCATTTTTCTTTCCTCTGAAGTTGCTCACACCACATTACTAAACACAGGCTACATGATTCCTGGACACTGACAAGCAGCTTCCTGCCCTCTGCTACTTCTTTCACTGGAGGCCGCACAAAATCACTGAAGTCCTCGGACTCTGGTCCCAACCTCTTCCTTCCGAAAGCCTAAGTGATCCCCAACCATCTCACCAATCAAACTGCCATTCCAAAAACTGGTTTCGTGGGGGAATGCTGAGTTACTGTTCAATGGGTACAGAATTTCTGTTTGGGATGATGAAAAAGTTCTAGAAATGGACAGTGGCTGTGGTCAAACAACATTGTGAATGCGCTAATACCAATGAATCATCTTAAAAATGGTTTAAAATGATCAATTTTATGTCGCGTATACTTTGCCACAATAAAAATAAGGTTCTTGAGATTTCCTATCGATTACCCTAGCCCACTCAAACACCCTCATTTCTCCCCGTTGCCCAGTCTATTAGTCCTAAACCACTAAAAACAAAAACACTATATGCAGCATTCTAGTATTCAAACCTCTAGAACATCACATACACTACACTTGTACCTGGCACATTCTCCTCACTTCTCTCTGCCCAAATCCTACATTCCCTCTCAGCAGTGCGAACTTTCCCTAATTGTCCCTGGCTCACCCACATCTCTCCTCACTCCATCGTGTTCAAATTTGCTAACTGCTCTCTCTCCCGTGACGCTTTAGCTGGTAAGCGCCTGCTTTATATATCTGCATTTTTCCCTCTGCTTTCCAAGGTTGTTTTTAACCTTGAAACTAGCAGCCATGGAGCTTCAATTCCTTGTGCAGGCTTCCCACGGAGCCCGGCACATCATTAGACACATGATGTGCACTCGAACGTCTGTAACTAATAAATAACTCTCTACACGCCAAGGCTGATGGCTGTCTCTCCAGAAACACAGCAAAGGAATCAATATATCTGGAGCAGCAGGCTTGTTTAAAAGAAAAAATACCACAGCCTTCAAGATAACTTCTTACCTGCTCTCAAACAAGCAACGCCTTAGCCAGATATCAATTTTATGTAATTATTCCAAAGGCCTGTTTTAAAATCAAATATACATCCCCATCGCAGAAACATATAAAATGTGTGTAAAAACAAATGCTGACTCACCCCATAATATGCATATCTCTAAGTCTCCAGCTGACAGCCATAAAAGATCATCTTAAATTCATTAATTAAAAGGCCAAGTTGGTTCTAAATAAAGGACAACTATAAAAAATCAAGGGGAGCTTGTGAGCCTTCAAAGGAGTCAATAGCAGTACAAGAAGAAGAGCTAAGAACACAAGAGACCTTTCTGCCCATGCAACCTTAATTAATGACAGAGTCACGGAGGAAAACGTGTTTCATCCCAGATGTCAATTCGGCAGATGACTGTCTCTGCAATGAACATGCTGGTGCAGAAAGCAGAAAGGGTGTGATGCTAAAATGCTCCTACCTGTTCCTGGGCCAATAAGGCCTTCTTCTTCATGACTTTCATGGCATAGATGTCCCCAGTAGTTCTCTCTCTTACCACGTGCACTTCTGCAAAGTGTCCACAACCTACCAGACTTCTGACCTCGAAGTCCTTTGCTGAAGGCTGGAGCTCCTGTAACTCAGCTATAGTGTCGGAATCTGCAAAAGATGGAAGAGTTACTCCCAGGTAAATAAGGCTCTTTGAATACATGCATCTCTATGAAAGCCGAAAAAGAAAGATGAAAGTGTTCTTATGTCTGCCCTCACTGTCAAAAGACATTTAGTCACTTTCTCATCAGCGTGAATAATCATAAAATCAGCACAAAAGTGTTTTTATATGTTAAAATTAAAGGCTCCAGAAATTCCAAAGCACAGTTTCCATGGCAGCTATAATTTGAATCCTGTAGACTTAGAAACTAGGGGAAGGAGAACACAGATCGCGCTTTTCTTTCCCCTCCCTAAAGGCTGCAGGGCAGTGCTGGTCAAAGCTGCTTATCCACATTTAGTGCAGCTTACAATGAGATGTAAGCAACATGAGTCCCATCTCAATCAGCTTGGAAGTTGGTTTCCAAATCATTTCATTCTGTCTACATGTGCTCTGCCCGGTTTTCTCCCAGTGGCCTTTTTTAACTCCCTTGAATTGTGTCAGAAATAGTGAGGCCTTCCGTACCTTAATACATGGCAATGCTACCAAAAAAAAAAAAAACACACACACACATACAAAAAAACACCTTAGCCCAAGGAACTGAATGGAGCCCTGACATGTCACACACCTGGAAGGGTTTGCAACTACCTTTCTCTTAACATACAGTCTTATCCCTTTTCCTAGTATAATCTTTCCGTTGGTGTCTTAGTTTGCTTAAGCTGCTATAACAAATATCACAGACAAGGTGGCTTAAACAAAAGGCATTTATTTCTCATAATGCTGGGAAGTCCAAGATCAAGGTGCTAGTAGATTCAGTTCCTGGTGAGGGCCCACATTTGAGCTTACAGACGGCCGGCCACCTTCTCACTGTGTCCTCTTATAAGGACACTAATCCCGCCTTGGAAGCTCCATCCTCATGATCTCATCTAAATCTAATTACCTCCACACGCCATCACTTTGAGGGTTATATAAATTTGGGCTGGACACAAACATTCAGTCATGGATCCTTCATGCATGAAGTATGAACTAAATAAATGGATAGCAGATTTGAAATCTAACATACATTTTTTTTAACACTCTAAAAACACTAGGTTGGGGCATCACTGGATATGAGACAACTCTAATGACCTGCAAGAATGGAGGGGAACAGCTGTGACTAACTGAAAAATTAAATGAGTCCTACACAGTACAGGGAAACTGCACCATATACAGGGTTATACTCCAAAGGAAGAAAAGCACAGAATCAAAATTACCCTGGAGAATCCCTCAGAAAAGTTCCACCTTGAAGACCAAGAGACTGTCTTGCAATCCCAGACGGACACTGGAGTCCTCCAAGCACTGGAATGCATCACCATTTCTGTAGGTTGTGCACGAGATAAGGCTGAAAGCCACATTCTGGGGTTACGCTCAGGTCACAAGTTGTTCAGACCCTGACAGAGACTGAGTCCAACATAGAGAAAAGCCATTTCATGCCCACGGTCATTGAGTGGCATACTGATGAATTGGCTAATGCAACCGTAACTGTTGTTACCGCCACACCCCTGCCCTCTCTTTGTTGCATGGGTGGAGTTGAATTCACTCCGGATCAAAGGCACGGAGATGACGAACTCTGTTGCACTGTCTTCCCACCCACAGGCCACACCTCTCACTTTAATCAGTCATCTTGAAAACACCTTTCTTTGGTCCCTTGGGGAATCAGGCAAGAGTGGTGGGTGGAGCCCCATGAATTCATTCATCGTGACCACTGTAGAAAACAAATCTAGAGCGCCTACATGGAGAATTCTAAGCAGAAGCAGAATGGAAAGCTGCAATATTTTCCTTTTAACTTGACATCGCAGCGCCAAGTCCCATCTTTCTTCTCTGTCCTTTTCCAAGTTTCCTTCAGACAAAGCATTTGAGTTTTGAATTATAATTCCCCAAATGCACTGGCCTGCAACAGTCTGGGTTGAACCCGATTTCATTACTGCTCGCGCACAAGGCCAATCTCTCTTGATTCTGTTAGGCCTTAGGCCCCCAATTTGCTTAACAGCACTTATCCAACTTATTACCTTTGGGTCTGTCACTGCCAACCATCGTGCATCTCAATCACACAAGTAGACAACGCTGCTTATGGGCAAAAACACCACAATACACTCTCAGAATTGTGAGAAACCACTCCAAATTTCAGCAAGTTTTTCCAAAGGCCTTGGATTATTCAGTTGAACAGGTGAGATACTCAAGTCTATGACTATTATAAAAAAAAAAAACTTCATGACTTCTCTCCAATCCAGCAGCTTCTGTGATTCCAAAACCACATCACCCTACATCTCCATAGGCCATGACAGTATTTTAAGAGCCCAATGGATACTGAATAATGAGGTGGAGATAAAGAGCCAAAGCACTGTAATGAAAAGCAGTCAAAGAATGACCTTGTCGGATAAACATTTGCACCCAGAGGAGAAAAGCCAACACAGGTGAGTGCATTGCTTCCTTTTTTGAACCTCAGTCATCCAACATTTCAACTTCTAGGAATTCGTGCTTCACAGGAACACTGGCACAGGTGTTAGAAAAAGATACATATGAAAGGGCTCATGATGGGCACAGTTTGTAACAGAAAAATAATCAGAAATAACATAAAGGTCCATCAACAGCAAAGTGGAATCAACCTAACAGTCCACCCACATAAAAGAATATTAGGCCCATGTTTAAAGAATCGGGTAGCTCGATCTCCACCAAAGAATATATTCTTTAAGGGCAAGGACTTTTATCTGCTTTGATCACTACCGTAAACCCAGTACCTAAAGCGGAACCTGGCACATACCAAGCGCTCCATAAATATTTGCTGAGTAAATATATTGCTGAGCGAGCAAAGCTAGTAGCAAAACATTATACACACATGTAAACAATAATATAAACGGAGCCACTTCAAAATGGAGCTGGAGCTGCCAGGTCAGAGGAACTGCTTTGCATGTCCTAAAGGTCTCAAATCTTTGGAAAGTTAAAACAGGACGAAATAACGTTTGGACTGGGCCTAAGCAAGGCGTGTGTCCCAAAAAACCGTTTGCAAAAGCAACAAAAAAAGCAGTTATTATGACTACTACTGTACTGAAAAAAACATTGTTTAGAATTAACATCGCTACGTTATGTTACCTGCACCAATAGAAATGCCTTCCTGTTGTTGATGTAACTGCTCCCCTTCCCTTTCTCATAAATGCCCCATTGCCTTTGCGTCCTAATCAGAACATGACTTGGGCCTCTGCCTCAATCAGTGCCTGCCAAATAGCCTTTCTTACTGACCTCAAATAAACATTTATATCTCATTTTGAAAAGACTTTTTAAGTTAACACATGTGATCCATTTCGTGTAAAATTAAACACCAGTAACGTGAGACCATGCATGGAAAAGGGCTGATCAGTAATAGAGCTAGCTAGCTGTTATACAGGGATTCATTACACTACCCTCGTTACCTTCACACGTGTTTGAAAATTTCCGTAATAAATAATTTATAAGGGCAGAAATATTTGCAACACTACGCACCAAATTATTAACAGTGGTCATCTCAGGTTAGATTTTGAGGGATCTTCGCTCACTTTGACCTTTTATATTTAACTCTGTATTACATTTATAATTAGGGGAAAAAAACTCTTTAACGTTATAATTTGCTCACAGGTACTAAAACTGCACATCAGAAGCTCTTGCCTATTGTGATTGTAACTGAAACAGGGCAGAATTTCAGCTACTATCAAATCACCAAGAAAAGTCCAACTTCAACAATTATCAACACTTTTCTTCACATGTTTTATTATCACACTTGCTTTTGTTGTTGTTGTTTTAACACAAATTATGAGATGCCATGCTTAAGGTTTGGCCACTTATTTTGTTCACTTAGTATCAGTCAACCAATGTTGATTGAGCACCTACTATGTGCCAGACACTGTTTTAGGCACTGGGGATAGAATAGGAATTAAGAAACGAAAATTCCTTCCCTGGTTCCCAGATGTTAGTCCCTTGCCCTCCCTTGGCCCAAGGCAGGGACTCTGCTTGAAGGCTATACTCTGTCTCATTTTCTCCAACAGTTTCCAAAGAAAATTTCCATTTCTGTGACATGATTCAAGAAATTGAGGCAACGGCAGCTGTTGGACCCGTCTTCCCATGAGAAAATGAAGCTTACATTCAAAAACAGAAACTCAAACGGGTAAAAAAAATTATATATTATTAACGCAATCACCCTTCTTCAGTCATAACCTCTCAACTGTATTCTCCAGGAAGCCTCTTCAAAAATATAAAACAGTTCCCTGGAAGAGAATTCTATTAGAAAAATCTACATTTCACCCAGCCTAGCCCCCTGATTACTGAATGAGTCTTGAAGTTCCACTGCTAAGGTAACGAGAGGGTGGTCTCAAGACGAATGAAGGCGCCCGTAGATGGCTCGGTAAATTAGTCTGTCACATAATTTCCCTTCCTCTCCTACTCCCTATACGAGAATTTAAATATTCAAGAAAATAAGGTGGGAGTGTATTCAAACACATACAGAATGAACAAATACCCTAAATACATTTTAAAGTTAAAGATTCACAATATACTAAACATTGGTGAGGTTGGTGGTTATCATGGGTAACTATTTATTGTCTCTATGTGCCAGGCAACATAAGCCTGGTCTGGGCACTAACTCATTCAATCCCCACACCGCCTTATTAGATACGAGTTTTCCCTATTTTGCAGAAGAAAATGAGAACAAGCAGGGTTCACATATAACTACCTAAAGTCACTATAGTAGACATACATTGATTTTATCTACTCGAAACTCCCGGCTCCTTTGGGTATGTGCACAACCCCCATTCCATGAGGTCCTGGTTATCACAGTGTCCTGGGCACCCAGATGACGCCCATCACAAAACCTCACATCCTGGTCCAGTGACTGGTCAAGGGGTGGGCAAATGACCCAAAGCGGAGCCAGTAAGAATCTCCCCCCGAGACTGTACTAATGTAACAGTGTAAGGTAAACCTCAGGCGGGGTATGGTAGCCAGCCTCCAAAGATGGTGCCTAGTGAGTCACACCTCTTGAAATTCATGCCCTTAGGTAGTTCCCCGACGGGTAGAATGTGGGCAGCCCTATGACTCACTTCAAACAACAGAATGCAGCCAAAGGGATACTATGTCCCCTTCCAGGCCTAAGCCCTAGGAAGGCCTGGCCACGTCTACTTCTGTGCTTTTGAAAACCCTGAGGTGCCATGTAGGTAGTCCAGACATCTCTGCTAAAGAGACCATGAAGATCAGGGGTCAGCGTGCTTTTTCTTAAAGGGCCAGAGAGTAAATGTTTTAGGTTGTGTAGGCCTCAGGGTCTCGGTCACCACTATTTGAACGCTGCTGTAATGCGAAAGCAGCCATAGGCAATGACTAAACAAACGGAAGTGGCTGTGTTCAGGCCACTTTGTTTATAAAACAGGCATCCCAGGCTGTGGCTGGCTCACACCTGATCGAGAGACCACACAGAGGAGCCATGATATAGCAAGAGGCCCCGAGACTTCAGGAGAGAGGGAAAGGCCCAGTCATCTCAGATTCCCAGCTGGGCCTGGCCTTCCGGCCAACATGCCAGACGCTGGGTGAACCACCTTGAACATTCCAGACCAGGAAAGTCTCTGGTGCCTGAAATCTTGGCCAACACCAGACAGAGCAGAAGAATCCTCAGGTGGGCCCAGTCAATCCACCAAATCACAACAGGTAATACGATGATTATCGTTGTAAACCACTGAAGTTTAGAGTCCTTGATTACCCTGCAAAGTTGTATAAGACAGGATTTCCCACACTGGGCACCACTGACGTTTTGGAACCAGTAATTCTATGCTGTGGAGGACTGTCCTGTGCCTCGTAGGACACTGAGCAGTCTCTCTGGCCTCATCCGTTAGACGCCAGTAGCAACCTTCACCCCCGCCCCAAACTATGACAACCAGACATTGCCAGGTATCCCTAGGGGGTAAAATCACCACTGGTCAGTAAAAGAATATGAAACTGTAGCACCAGCAGCCAACTTCCCTACTGTGCAGAAGTTAAGCAAAGTCAAGAACAGGGAGTGGGCAGAAGCGATTTATGACTTTTACAGGGCCTACACTTGCTTTCGTCCGACCCTTCCTACACTAAAAAAAAAAAAAAAAAAAATCAAAAATTATATTTTATGACTACAGTGGCATAAAGATAAATATAATCTAGTACTATACATTTTTTCTATATTCATATTTCTCTTATGATTTAAAAATACACTACAATTAAACTAATTAAAATAAAATGAATTCATTAAAATTAAATATTGTGGGGCCTTAGCACTGTCCCCACTATGCCTAATGGGTAAGTCCACCGAGTCAGTGGCGGGTGGGCCAGAGGACATTATTTATGTCTCTGGGACCAGGCACGCCTAAAGTTTGACTCACCCCTAGATTTCTCAGTTTCATGAGCCATAAATTCACTTCTTGGCCTCAACCTAGTTTGAGCTGAGTTTCTGGCACTTACAGTTAAGAGGCCTGACTTATCCGGTCTTCTGACTAGAACAGGTAGAACCTGACCTTGAAGCAGGTCTGTCTAAGAACAGAGTTGCCTACCACCACCAACCACTAACTCATTCTGCCTCTGGCATCCTTCTAGCTTTTGTTTGTTTGTTTGTTTGTTTAGGCGAGGCAACCCTTGGTTGACCTCACAGATTGCAAGGACCTTGTCGATCCTTAATTTTTTATACTTATAGTACCTGGTCTTCCTAGGTGGTCTCCCACCCAAGTACTAACCAGGCCCGACCCTGCTTAGCTTCCGAGATCAGATGGGATCGGGCTTGTTCAGGGTAGCATGGCCGTAGACCCTTCCAGTTTCTTGAGCAGGACAGATTTCAAGATAAAGTTCTCCCAACTTACACTTCCGGACAAAGTTGCTCACGTGCTTAATCTTCATCAGCGCGGGCTGACTGCATTCTTCAAAGAGAACAAAGAGGGCATCTAATATCCCTTCTCGGGAAAGAGGAGACATCTGCTGTTGAGTCATAAGGGGTGGCTTTCCCTAAAAACAGCAAACAGCAGATGGAGACACTGTCAATAATGAAATGCTTTGATCAATAACATCCACAGAGTACATTACAAGCCACCAACTCCACTAACTGCTCACGACACACGCTAACAGCACAATTCTTTGGCTTCACTCTTTAAAGAGACTTCGATTGACAGTCATTAAGTTATCGCTTGTACGATTCCATTACTGTTTCTTTCACCAGCACCTAAGAAAAACTTCACAAACACGACATTAATCAGAAAAGGGAGGAGCGGTACACACACAATGCAATGTATATATATGCCTTACTGGTGAACTATACGCTTAAAACTTGCTGGGTTTCATTGACCAATGTGATCACAATAAAAATAAAAATTAAAAAAAAAAAAAAAAAGGACCTTCTTAACAGTCTGAAGCTCACAGGAGCATTTACTCTGAACCCTACTGGTCCTGTCTCTCTCTATGTCTCTACAGTAGGAAACAATGATTGCCACTTCTTTCGTGTGTGCCCAGAGATTTATTAAAATAACTTCAGTTTCTTGAATTCACTGGAATAATTAGAGAAGTATGAATGGAGTGACTATACTAAAGCCGAATTTATTCATGATCTGGAGCAACAGTTGCAAACTGGCAGACTGCATCTAGCCCACAGACATGTTTTGTTTGGTCTGTAGTATTTTAAATAATTTGAATTATCTGCCAATATTGAAAAATCAGATTTCAGCAAAAAAAAAAAAAAAAAAAAAAGGGAGGGAAAGGGGAGATTTCTGGCTTCTCTTAAAGCACTGGTGGATCTAGCAATGTTGCCCCACACTCCTGCCCGGTGACTTTGAGCTGCAGCTGCATAATGCTGTCTCTCTGGGTAGGGGATGTGTTCTGCATTTCACCGACTCCAGGCCTTCCATCTGCCTCACCTGACTCCTTTGTACTCTCTTTCTGGCCCCTTAAAACATGCGTCTGGTCCACAGCAATGGTTTCCATGTGCCAGGCCATTGATTGTGTGGAGGTCTCTCTGCAAAGATGACCACCCACAGCTCCTCTAGCTCTGAAAGCACTTGCTGCTACTCCCATCAAGAGCTGGAATGTATTTCCCCTACCCTTGCTTCAATCAACAGAATGTGACACAGGTAACACTGTACCAGCACAGGGGAGAGCCCTTGAGAAGTCCGGTAGCTTTCGCCTTTGCTCTTTTGAGAAGCCAGCCACCACATCAAGAAGCTTGGGCTAGACCAGGGGTCAGCAAACCTACAGCCAGCCCATGGGCCAAATCTGGCCCACCACCTGATCTTATAAATAAAGCTTTATCAGAACGCAGCCACACTCATTGATTTACATACTGTCTATGGCTGCTTTTGCACTACAATGGCAGAGTTGAGGAGTTGCAACAAAGACTGTATGGCCTACAGAGTGTAAAATACTTATTATCCCAGAAAAAATTACAAGTCCTGCTTTAGACTTACCAAGTAATGAAAGACCTCATACAGCTCAAAAATCAGGTGGAAGAACTCTGACGTGCCCCAGTCAGCACCCAGATGTTCTGGTCCTGACCAAGCTCCCAACTCAAGCTCCCTTGAATGACCCCAGCTGATGCCATAGGGCAGAGTAAAAGATGAATCCGGCCAATCCACAGGATCAAAAGAAAAAAATAAGTCATTGTTGTTTTAAACTTTGTGAGTAGTTTGTTACAAGGCACTGGGTTATAGAAACAGTCTGGCTACATTTGAATTATCTGGAGAACTGGAGAATTTAAAAACAAAACAAAACAAAACAGATTCTCTCGTATCCTCTCCCCAAACTACTGAATTAGCCTTTTCCAGTTTGTAGCTTAGACTCTGTTTTATTAACAAGCTTCCCAAAAGATTCAAACCTCAGCCAGGTTTGCGAAGCACCAGGTCACAAGTGTTTCCATATCTGGCAAGGCCACCACATCAATCGCTTTACCGTTCTGCCACTAGCTCGGAAAAATAAGATTCTTTGTTTTTCCTGTTCTTTATTGTGTAGACTAACTAGAGCAGCAGTTCCCAAATACATTAGCGATTCTTAACAGTTTTCAAGTCTGCCATGAAATGAAAAAAAAAAAATGAACAGCATATAATGACTCTTTTATATTATAAAGCTAACAGGATTCAAATTTTAAAGTGGTCCTTTATTCTGAAATGATATCCTTCCTCGCTTGGCGTTTCTCAAAATGTTCTTTCTTTATAAAATAAAAGGACTAGACAATAATAGGTTTTTCTCTTTATCTGTTTTGTTTCTCACATCTTACTTGGCAAAATAAAAAATTGGCAAACCTAAGTCAACACAGGAAATTTGGGAAATCTTATTGGCTCGAAAATCTAAAAGGCTCTTAAACACCGACCTAGAGCTCGTTGGGAAGTACTATTAAGTAGAAACTGAGACCCAGTCTAAAGTATTTACCGAAATGGAAAACGAAATCTGTACTCTAGTAAAACCTCATTAAAATAGCACTGCGTGGGCAAAGAACAGTAACCTCTTATGTTTACATTAAGGCTAATGTTAGGTATAAGCTACACTTGAAAATAACAGCTTTCCTGGTGGTGGGGAGTAACTAATCACTAAAAAAAAAAAAAAAAAAAAAAAAAAAATGAACTGGGGATTTGCCCACAATTTTTCCTGTTATAATGACATTTAAATATAAGACACACTTGATAAACTGACATTCACTGGCAGTGTTGGCCAACGGTTACATGACCACCCTCTGGAGTCAGACCAAAAATGCAGCCTGGCTCTGCCATTTACAAGCTGCATGATTCTGGGCGAGTACTTGCCTCCCTAGGTATCTGTCTCCTCCTATCTGAAATGTAACTAAGAATAGTCCCTACCTCTGTTATGAAGGGAAAAAAGATAATCAGGAACATGCTGGCTCTGTGCCCAGCACATTAGAAGCCGTAGTTAGTATGGAATCAGCACAGTATTAGCCCTTAATAAATTTTGTAATAAGCTGGGAAAGCTTTGGAGTAAAATGATAAAGGGGCTAAAAAGTGGAAGCACTTCAGTCAGCTAAGATTAGAGACTAGCTATTCATTTGTAAAAAATATCACATAACTTAAAATGGTGAGGGGGACAGACCCATAGAACCACCTAAGATTTCAATCTGTCTCCATCCTGATCTTTTTGAACATACCCCACTGCAAATATTTTGAAAAAAGGTCATTAAGAACATTTTAGTATTTATCATCTCACAGGTACCCTATATAAATACCTTCCTATATATATATAATCACTGCTAAATGAACATAAATTGTTATTATAACTAATGCTATTATATTTCTACACTTAGGAGAAATAATAATTACCATTTATAAAGGGTTCACCAAGAGCTAGGTAAGAACTAAGTGCTTTACATGGATCATCTCATTTAATCCTCACAACAATCCTGTGAATTAGGTGTTTTAACCTCTCTATCCTAAAGAGTGGCAAATAGATTCAGAGGAGACAAGTGACTAACCCAAAGTTATACAGCTAACAAGTGCTGGAGCCAGGATTCAAACCTAAATCTTCACCACTATCTACGTTGTCCCTGACTTGTGAATACGTGGGTCAAACAAGGATTTCTACATCAACGGTGTTCCATCAGAAACAAAAGACTTAGACATCTACTTAGAAACAATCTCATGAGATTAAGTTTTAATACTCCTGGGGTAATGGAAATGTTCTATATCTTAAGAGAAATATGAGGTTCACAGGTGTGGTATTTATCAAATGGGCTGTTGTTTTTGTTTTTTTTTTTCGTCTAAAACTGAAACATCCCTCGAATGAAAAAAATAAAACTACAATGACAGAAAGTTTGGTTAAAAGACTGCCTTTCTTCTTTTGTTCTGCTTTCTGTAATAAAAGGACAAACTTGAGTGCAAAAGTGTGAAGTGTATAAAATGTTAAAAAAAAAAAAAAAAGAAGAAGAAGAAGAAGAAGAAGAAGAAAGATCTGCAAGGGCAGCTATCTACTCCTGTCTGCACAGTGGCTCCTTTTTCCAATACTGTCAGCGCACAGAAAACACCAAATGGGATTTCTCCAAGATCAGCCTCAGTCCTATAATAAAAGCAAAGATAAGTGACAAGGTGGTTCCAAGGAAAGAAACTCAGGTGAGCAAAGCTGGCAGCCTGTTACCTGGAAGAAAAGATTCAGCCTGGAGGCCCGGCTGGCAATGGGCTCAGCTGCACCCGCATCCAGCAGATTCCGCGCCCCATACTTGAACTTCAACATCTCCTCACTGGTGCTGCAGGGAGATAGGAGAAGGTCGAGTGTGTACTGCTGATTTGAGGAAGAGCTTGAGAGATCTTGATCGCCCTCAAGACATCACAGATAGGGAGGTGAAGATCAGCCACCACACTGGTGATGGAAATCAAAAACCACACTTTTACTCACTGTAACAGGAGGCGATACATTTATCCGACATATTCGCTTACTTACAAATTTGTTTATTACTGGCCCCTCTTAGAAGGTAAGCTCCACAAGGGCAGGGACTTTTATCCTCACATATAGGGTACACATAGAGCCTGGCACATAGTAGATGCTAACAGTTATTGAATGAATGGCTGAAAACAGAAAATATATTGGAAGTGCTATGGGGTTAAAAAAATTTTCAGCAAGGAGGGGGCAACTGGGGCGTGTGCGTGTGCAATTTTTAACAGTGTAGTCAGAGTAGACGTCACTGAGAACGTAACATTTGAACCAAGACCTGAATGGAGTGAGCAGCAAGGCTTGCTGATATCTGAAAAAAAGGAAAGTCCAGGCCGAGAGAACAGCCAGAGCTAAGGCTCTGAGGCAGGACCTGGCCTTCAACAATAGCAGGGAGACCAGAAGGACTAAAGCAGAGTGAAAGAGACCGGAAGCAGGAGGTGATGGATGGATACCGAGAGTAAGAAGACACTGAAGTAAACTGTTAATGTCACACAGGTAAGCGATAAGGTGCTGCCGGACCCCACTAGATAGAATAATGCAAGTAATGCTGGCAGGAGGCAGGGTAGAAACACCATAGGACCCCACCCAGTTTCACAGAAGAAGAAATCCTCCAGCTCCGGGCACTCCCCTAGCAGACTCTCCGGCTCCCGTGGACACAGGCGCGCGCACCGCCAGCCGGGTCAGACCCTCCCTACCACCAGTAGCCGTGAGGGAGGGACCGCCGCCCGCCACGGGAGGGAAAGCGGGACTGGTGTGGGTGAAGGAGGCCCTTGCCTAGGTCTTGCAGAGTGAGGTGGGGGCGGGGGGGAAAACCCTGGGTGTGGGGGGGGGCTCAGACTCACGCTCAGAGGACCACGCCAGTCCGCTCCCTGCTCCTCCCAGTGCCTCCCGCCGCAGCGTTTGAACACTGGGAGCGGCGCGGGCGGACCCAGAACTCTGGACCAATCAGAATGCCCGTTCCTATGATGGACAGTTGCGACTCAGCCAGGCCCCTCCCCCCACCACCACCCAAGTCCTTAAAGAGACGGAGGAAGTGAAAGGGAGAGCCAATCAAGTCGTTTCTGCCTTTGATTCGTGACCAATGGCAAACGGGGAAGGGCAAACCCTACAGGGCAGGTCTCGGAAGTTTGAAATTGGCGGTTAAGCAGGAACTGGTGTTTGCGGACACATCTGTTTATGTTAGGATCCTTGGGGAAGTTGCCGGGGCGGTGTCCCCTGCTTCCATAGCCAGCTGCGAGGAAGAAGACAGCCAGGCCTCTGCCTGGTCTTGTTTCTTAATCTTAGCTAAAGTAGAAATACTTGTCACTTGGACAGCTGAGGCAGCAAGTGTTTTGACTTTGAACTTCCACCTGCCTCGGTGACAGCATCTTTGGATTTTGTCCTGCAACGAGTAGGTAAAGATAGAGACTGTCTGAAAGGATATTTTTAAATAAGTCGAAGGCAAGAGACTTAAACAGGCACTAAACGAAGGAGGAAATCCAAACGGCCAACAAACGTATAAAACAGTGCTTTTCCTCATTCGAAATCACGAAATAAAAATAAAGCCACCATGAGATACAATAACATGCATTCAGATTAGGAAAAAGGGGAGAGGCGGAAGGGGTGTCAATAACATGCATTCGGATTAGGAAAAAGGGGAGAGGGGGAAGGGGTGTAACTTTCAAAGCTCCATGTATAATGGAGCTACATGCATTCATACATAGCTGATAGGAGTATAAATGAGTACAGTCTATTTGGCACTATTTGCTAAAATTGAAGATATGCACATTCTGACTCACTCCTGGGTATATACCTTAGAGAAACTCCTAATTATGTACACCAAGAGGCATAACAAGAATGTACAAATACCATTGTGTGGCATAATGGCACATAACAAAAAAAGGAACTGGAAGCAACCCAGATGTCCATCAGTAGTAGAAAGGATAATTTTTTATATTGCTGTGTTTTCATACAGCAATGAAAAGGAATAAACAACAGCTAAACATACTGACGTGTCTCAAAACACTGCTGAATAAAGGAAGTAAGACAATAAAGAATGATTTCATTAGTATAAATTCCAAAAGCAGACATAAACAAAACAATGTTGTTTAGGGACAGATGTACATACAGGTGGTAAAACCATAAAGAAAGCAAAAGTCAGGATGGTGGTTACGTGGAGTTGAGATGGAGGTCTTTCATGGTGTTAGGGTGCTGCTGCTATCTATTTCTCAACTTGGGTGGTAATAATATGGAGGTTTGTTTTATAATTATTAAATTGCATGTATATATGTTTTATTTATGTATACAAAAAATTTTAAGGGGACAGTCCTTTCTGTTCTAATCCCTACACTAAACAGAACTGGAAATGTGTTATCACACTCACACACACACGCACATGTGTGCACATCAGCACAAAACCAAAGCTACAAACTTGCTTGATACAGTTTTTTCTCCAAAACCTAACTTGCTATCCATTCTTGGGAAAATTATGATAGCTCCAATTTTTTAAGCCCCCACTTCCTTTATCAAGCACTTCGTCTCATTTAATCCTTATCACAACCTTGAGAGGGAGGAACTGGAACCCACATGTTACACACTGACGCTAGGAGCCATGGAGCCTTAGGTGGCGGAACTGGGTTCGGAATTCTGGGGCTATCTGACTCCAAATCCTCTCCTCCACACAAAATCTGCTTCTCAGAAGACATTAGAAATTCTCCCAGCTTCTGCTTTTGTCATGTTGCAGAAAAGTGTATAAAAAGAAGAAATGCTTCTAAGGACATTCAGTTAACCGAGGTTTGGGGGTAGCAAGGTGAAGGAAGACACAAAAAAGAATTGTGGCCGGCTGTTGACTTGATATAAAGAATCGCAGAAAAGCTGTCAATATGGAGCTAGTCCCTGATTCTGCTGATTTTTCTAGTCCGTCAGATCTGTTAGTTTCCAGGTATCACAAATAGAAGGCTTTACCAGAATCTTGCAACTTATTCGTCCTAAATTAGAATGCAGAGTTAACAACACCATTTTGCACTGCCCTCAATCCTGCCTAGCTATCCTAATTTCCCATCGGAACAATTACTAGCCTCTGCAAATCCTTTGTGAAACAAGACAAGGAATAAACAAAACAAAGAAAGAAACAAAACTAAACCCACTTTAACGCTATCACCTTTATTTCAGGGGTAGTAACTGCACGGAGAGTATAGGGGGAAAGAGAAGAAGAGGGGACCAATAGGGGCTGTGCCAATCCTAGAAGGACAAGCCACTGCCAATGAGCTGTCATTAAAACTAGATTGATAGAAAACCTCATATTTGTTCTTGATCAAAATGAAACTATGACCTGTTCTATACCGAGAACGAATCCATGATAATGGTTGTGATGGAGATTCTAGATGAAGGTCATCATAATTGAGTCATAATGAAGGACATTATAATGTTCTTGTATTTAATCATTCATTTATCAAACATTTTTTTGTGTAGTGCCAAGCACTGGTGGTACCAGATGAAAAGGACACCCACTTTGCCTGTTTTTGAAACACCAAATGTGGCGAGGAAACGGAGCCGTAAGAAAACAACTGTGAAAAACTGTGATACATTCTTGCCCCGGTAGAGACCACAGAGGGCTGTGGCCACCAAGGAGGGGAGGGCAGGCGGTGTGTGACAGCAAACGCTCCAAATCTAAAAATCAAAGGAATGAGATTGCCCTCAGAGCGTTTGACTAGGGCATAACACAAGCAGAGATATGCCAAGGCGCCTTAGAGAGACGGGACGAATGACTGCAAGTCTCAAACTAGACTTGGTGGAACATTCAGAATGGTACCTACCATCCTCCCAAAGGACAGAAAAAGAATCTGAGAAGCTAACCCCATTCTAAACATAAAGAGCGCTATTCTGGTCGCTCTGGCAAGAAAGAGTTTCTCAAGCTATTTTAGTTGCTGGTGACACTTCAAAATAATAAAAATAATTACCACTAGCTGAGTGCTTTCTAAGAGCAAGCTATATCCTAGGTATTACCCGTTTTCCTAAAACATGCCTCCCCTGCTGGTGTGAGAGACACTTTTAGGTCACGTACAAATGTCATTTTTAAAATTACGTATCTTACTGTGTTAGAGGAAACTATTGCTAATCCACCAAACCAGTTATTTCATAGATAATATGACTTGAGGTGAGGCTAAAGAAGGTATTTAAGAAGAAAATTATGCATGAATAAAGAAAATGTTAAGTAAACAGTAGTATAAGCAGTACATGGATATAGCTTTTTAAAAATCTTAAAACTTTGGTAAACACATCATTTAACCCCTTTGAGCTTAAATTTGTGCCTAGTTATTATGACATCGAGAACTACGAGATGTGAAAATGTTTTGTAATATATAAAACCAGCAGCCCACAGAGTGGGAGAAAATATTTATAAATTAAATATCTGATAAGGATTTAGTATCCAGTGCATAAAAAAATTCTTACAACTCAAAAATAAAAAGATAAATAACTGAATTTTAAAAAAGATTTGAAGACAGTTCCCCAAAGAAGATATGCAAATGTCTAATAAGCACATTTAAAAAAAGCTCAACATCATGAGTTATTAGGAAATTGTAAACCAAAACCACAGTGAGATATCACTCCATATGGACCCACTAGGATGGCTATAATCAAAAAGACAGACAATACCAACTGTTGTTGAGGACATGGGGAAAAAAATGAACCCTCCTACATTGCTGGTGGGAATGTAAAATTATGCAGCCACTTTGGAAAACAGTTTGGCAGTTCCTCAAAATAGTTAAACATAGATTCACCATAGGACCCAACAATTTCACCTCTAGGTATATATATACTCAAGAGAAATGAAAACATATATCCCCATAAAAACCTGCACACAAATTTTCCTAACAGCATTTAGCATTCATAATAGCACAAAGGTGGAAACTAACCAAATGTCCACCAAAAAAATGAATGGAGAGACAAAGGTGGTCCATCCAGTCAATGGAATATTATTCGACCATAATAGGCATGAACCACTGATACATGTTGCAACATGGATGAATCTCAAAAACATTACGCTCTGTGAAAGAAACCAGATGCAAAAGGCCGAATACTGTATGATCTATTTTACATGAAATGTCTGGAATAGGTAAATTCATAGAGAAAGATGGTAGATTAGTAATTGCCAGGGGCTAGGAAGATGGATGAATGGGAGTGACTACTAATGAGTATGGAGTTTATTTTTTGGGGTGATGAAAATATTCTAGAATTAGTGATGCTGATAGTTACACAACTTTGTGAATATACGAAAAACCACAGAACTGTACAATTAAAGTGTGAGCTTTACAGCATGCAAATTACATCTCAATCTTTTAAATGTAAAGAAATCTAAAATGAGTATATAAATGTGAAACATGATAACATATATAACTCAGGATTTCTGATCCTGGACACTATTGACATTTCGGTCCAGAAAATTCTTTGTTGTGGAGGCACTGTCCTGTGCCACTCACTGGCACACACTCCCAGTCGTGACAACCAAACGTCTCCAAACATTGCCAGATGTCCCCTGGGGTACAAAATCTCCCCAGATTGAAAACTATTATAACTGCGTGATGTGAGAATTCCCAGGGAAAACATTAAATATACTTTATTTAAACCAACAGAGCTCACAAACAAATCAAAATACATCTTCCACATTTTAAAGGTTATGATAATTTTAACTGATTGTTATAACCTTCATTCTGACACCGTTACTAATATTTTATCCAAGTTCAAATGCATGATTTCCTACCTATGTTTTTTTTTTTCCTTCTTTGACCTTAGACAAAGCTTCTAACAAGGAAAGATAAATTTTAAAACTCAATTAAATGGCAATTAGCCTTCCTGCCATTTGAGTCTAGAAAATTACTCTATGATGCTTTGGCATGTCAGTTAATTGTGTTCCTTCAAATTGGTTATAAACTATAAAACATAACTCTAACCCTTCAGCCAACTGATTTCAGGAGTGTTTTATAATCTCCAGTCCATTTAAAATATAATAAATTCAAGCACCTGACTCATATTAAAATACAAGCCATAGACTAGGAGAACATACTAGCAAAACATACATCCGATAAAGGGCTGTTATCCAAGATATACAAAGAACTCTTAAAATGCAACAATGAAAAAATAAAGACTCTAATATAAAAATGAGCAAAAAAAAAAAAATCTAAACAGACACCTTACCAAAGAAGATATACAGATGGCAAATAAGTTTATGAAAATGTGCTCAGCATCATACGTCACTAGGGAAATGGAAATTAAAACAACAATGAGATATTACTACACACCTATTACAGTGACCAAAATCAGGAATACTTACACTATCAAATGCTAGCGAGGACGTGAAGCAACAGGATCTCTTGTTCATCGCTGGGGAATGCAAAATATTACAGCCACTTTGGAAGGTGGTTTGGCAGTTTTGTACAAAATAAACATACTCTTACCAGACAGTCCAGCGATCACACTCCTTGGTATTTACCCAGAGGACCTGAAAACATTATGTCCACACAAAAACCTGCACACAGATGTTTATAACAGCTTTATTTATAATTACCAGAACTTAGAAGCCACCTACATGTCCTTCAGTAGGTAGATGGATAAATAGACTGTTCATCCAGACAATGGAATATTACTCAGCACTAAAAAAAAAAAAGAGCCATCAAGCAACGAAAAGACATGGAGGAACCTTAAATGCATGTTGTTAAGTGAAAGAATCCAGTTTGAAAAGGCTACATAGGCAAAACTATGGAGACAGTAAAAAGACCAGTGGGTACCAGGGATTAGCAGAGAGGGACAAATGGGCAGAGCACAGAGGATTTTTAGGGCAATGAAACTACTGTGCATGACACTGTAACGATGGGCACACGTCATTATACATTTGTCTGAACCCGTAGAATGAGCGATACCGAGAGTGAACCTTGATGTAAACTATGGAATCCGGGTGATAGTGATGTGTCTACGTAGGTTCACTCATCGTAACAACTGTCCCACTCTGGTGGGAGATATTGATAATGCGGGAGGCTATGGGCATGTGAGGACATGGAATCTATGAAAAATCTCCGTACCTTCTTCTCAATTTTGATGTGAGCCTAAAACTGCTCAAAACAAATAAAGTCTTAAGAAAATGTCCTACAGTGGTCCAGTTCCCTTCTCTCGGGATATTTAACATAAGTATAACTGACGTTGTACTGGAAAACCCACACTCGAAAGAGACTAGATGAATGTCAATATCTCAAAGTTAATGCAAGTATGTAGTTATTACAAACTGTGTCTCATGCCTTAGCTGAAGTTCAAAAAGACAAATACCTTATCCTGGGAGTATTGTCCCATATCTATCACTTGGGTTTATCTTGAGTCTATGTGTAACAATAACCTTATTTTTAAATTGGCTCTCTATTCTTCTTGACAACCTAAGACTTTTTTTTTTCAAATCCCTCCTCCGTGCCCCCTCCTCCGCCCCACTACATGAGGGCAAGGATCATGCCTATCTCGTTCCTGTGTCTGGATCTTGATAGGCCCTTAATAAGTTGATATTCTCTGAATTAATGTGTGAATAAACAAACAAACGCACCTATGGATTTAGTAAAGTGCTAGATCTAAAATGCAGGTAAAAAAAAAGCCACTCTAAGTGCTACTTTCAAAAAATTCTGTCCCTTTTGCCATGTAAAGTAACATATTCACAAATTCTGAGGATGAGGTTATAGACATTGGGGGTGAGGTACATTATTGGGCTTTTCACAGCCAGCAACATTGAAGAAGAATTTGCACAGGCAAGAATAGTAGGAGATAAGGTCAAAGATACTTTTTTTTTTAATGATTAAAAGCTCCTTCATTAAAAAGGAATTGTCTTTGCAATTCCGTTCTTTAAAACTAACTGAGTTGGCCTTTTCTACAGTAAATAACATTGGGTTGCACCTTTCCACTCCTGCTGTCAGACGGCCTTTGCAATCTTCTCTTTACTTCTCAACTTCTAATAAAGTTAAAACTCTCGGAGAGAGTGCGGTATAAATCATTTCGGCTTTCCATACGTGGGCGTCGAGAGAGGCTGTCCAATCCCAAGAAGCGAACCCAGCTGGGAGGACCTTGGGAAGAAAGGAAACATAAAACACGGGGTAGGTAGAGAAAGATTTATTCTGTCGTCCAGCAGCACCACTTTGCAGAAAAGCCCAAGATCTCTATTCGAAGGCTTGTATAAGTTGAGGAAGATGCTCTTTTTCTTTTTTTTTTTAATTGTGGTAAAAGACACCTAACATAAAACTTACCATCTTAACCATTTTTAAAGGTACAGTTCAGGAGCATTAAGTATATTCATATTCTTGTGCAATCATCGCCACCATCCATCTCCAGAAACTCTGTTCAGCTTGCAGACTGAAACTTGGGACCTGTTACACGGTAATTCCCCATTCCCCACTCTCCCCAGCCCCCGGTGACCTCTGTTCTCTCTGTCTCTATGAATTTGCCTATTGTAAGTATCTCATATAACTGGAACCATGTAATATTTATCCTTTCCTGTCTGTTTTTTTTTTTTCACTTAGCATAATGTTTTCAAGGTCCATCCACATTGTAGCATGTATCGGAACTTCATTTTTATGACTGAGTAATGTTCCATTGTGTGGATATACCACATTTTGTTTATCCATTCATCTGTTGAGGGACCCTTGGGTTGTTTCCACCTTCTGCTATTATGAAAAATGCTGCCTTAAACACTGGCACACGAGTGTCCCTTTGAGTCCCTGCTTTCCATTCTTTTGTGTATATACCTAGAAGTGAAATGGCCGGATCATATGATAATGCTACATTTAGCTTTTCGAAGAACTGCCAAACTTTTTCACAGCAGCTACACCATTTTACATTCAAAACGGCAATGCACTGCGGCCCCAGTTTCTCCACATCTTCACCAACACTTGTTATTTTCTGTGTATCCTAATGGATAAGAAGCGTTACCTACCTCATGGTGCCTACTTGTTTTTCCTTTCCTTGTTTAGCAATAGAAAATTTTCATATAAAATGCAGGCATTTCTCCAGATCACACTCACTCCACACTGTTTAACGAACACACCTACATTTCACTTCTAATAGCCCTTAGTTTCCCCACTTTCGAAATTACGTCCAGCCCAGCCGTGGCTCCCAGTTATTTAAAGCGCAGAAAGGACCATTGCTCTACATTTTGCCTCACTGAAGTGGAAGCACCCTCTAGTGTCCAAATCGGGTAACTGCAGGTGCATCCCCTACTTTTGACTTGTGCCTGTCCTAACATCCAGTCCTTGATTATATTTTATGCACCCGGTGATGCTCATCTGGTAGTGCCAGGAAAGGCAAAGTCCAAGTCCAATTCAGAACGATGCTTACATATAGATGGACTTTCACTCAAAATGACAATCCCTTCTCCAGGGTCCTCTTAATTACACCGGTGCCTAAAATAGGAATAATAAAAGTCTAGCTGACACTGTAAACTCAACTGCTGTGTTGAACAACCTGTCCAAAAAAGGAATAATTTTATTTTCTTCCAGTCTCTTCCTTCAACCACTGTCTAGTGACTCTCCCTTTTCCACCCCTGAAGGATGTCCCTAGCAAAGCGCATAGCTTCTGGCTTTCTTGAGTTTTCACAAAGTCCCTTGCCATCGGATACTTCACCTCTCCCCGTAGCCCCCCGCCCCCGTCTCCAGGATGGGCGGGGCTTCACAGTGGGGAGACAGCATGTCTGTTTTTTCACACTCTCAAGTTCCCTCTCCCCACTCTTCCTTTAACACTTCTCTGAAGCAGAGACTAGAAATTAGGGGGAAAGACTCCCACCCTACACAATTTTCTAGCATACGCAATGGACGCCCGCTTGGCCTTTGCCAACTACCCTTCCCTCGGCTCTCACTCACCCTTAACTACGTTCCGAGGTATCCACATACTTCATTTATGCCGCATCCAATGCCGAGAGTTCAATATCTTCACTTCGCCCCCCTCTCTCTGCCTCTCTGCCTGTGCACCCCAGTCATCTTGCTCCCATTTTCCTCCCTCTCCCCAGAGATCACAAGAGTAAGAAAAAGGAATAAGTATCATTCTCAGTAAAGGAGATAATGTTATCATTAGATACCACTGTAAACCTAAAAAATTCAAGAGACTCAACTAAGAACTTATGAGAACCAACGAGAGTTCCAAAAGATAGCCCAATGTAAGATGAATGCACAGAAAAATCAATAACTTTCCATTATACCAGCAACAAATACTGAATTGATGTGAAGAAAAGATTCCACTCCAGAAACAACAAAATATCAAGTTCCTAGAAAGAAAATCAACAGGAAAAGAGCATAGGCCACCTAAAGAAAACTATGAAGCTTGACTACAGACATAAAAACAAGATTTGAATAAGAAAATGGAGAAGCGTGGCTTGTTCCTAAACCGGAAGCATTGACATTGCATGAATTCCTTTTCTTCCCAAATTAACATAAAAATAAAAAGCAGTATAAACACACTGTGGAATATCCGTACAATGGAATTCTACTCGGCAAGAAGAAGGAATGAACTACTGATGCGTGCAACGACATGGATAAATCTCAAGACCATTATGCTGAATGAAAGAAGCCAGGCACAAAAGAGGATGTACTGTATTATTGAATTTATATGACATTCTAGGAAGGGGGCAAAATGAAAGCCGCTGGGGTTGGGGGTGGAGATGAGGATTAATTGCAAAAGGGCATGAGGGACCTTTCAGAGGCTGATGAGAATGTCCTATATCTTGACTGCACTGGGGGTCACACAGTGTATACATTTGTCAAAACTCATCTAAATGTACCCCTAAATGGTGCACTGATTCTATGTAAATTATACCCCGATAAAGTAGAAAAAAATGAAATGCAATTCCAAATGAAATGCAATTCAAGAAAACCCCCAATGTTACGATATGGGGGAGAGGTGTAGCAGAGACTTAGGAAAGTAAAAATAAAATTCTTTGAGGAGAATAAATGCATGAGCCCAGCCAAGAAAAAGAAAAAAAAAAAAAAAAAGCTTAAACTCAGGGAGCCCATTCACCAGTCTAATACCCAAGTAGGTGACCATCCTGGGAATGAGATGCCTCTAGTTATCCCTTCTGGCAGGCACCCTCCTACCTTCCATCTCTAAGAAAGGTTTGCCCTATATGTACCCACCTCACAGCCTGGGGTGGGGCTTAAGGGCCATAGAAAAAGGGGGACCCCAGTGGTTTTCTTCACTCTTTGGAATGTGGGGTCCATGAAGCTTTTTCTGTTCTCAGCTCTGATCCTTACTGCCTCTTCCAGTCATTCTATTACGAAAGGCAAGCAAGAGGTTCAACTTCCTCTCGGATGCTCTTCATCATGAAGGCTTCCAAGAATATACTATTTCATGGCATACAACCAAGGGCCACCTGTAAACTGAAATGAATTCTAGGGATGTGAGAGGGGAAATGAGAAAACATCAGATGGTAGATGCCAGTACACACTAAGCTGGAAAAAGAACGGGGAGGAATTGATTTTTGTAAACTCCCACGGTTTGCTGTTATTTAGGAAGACACTCTTAAAAGGGGAGAACAATGAATTGACGCTTCGACATATTTTGGGTTCATCGCAGACAAAAGCAAGACGGCACCTTAACGTGTGCCCGATTTTTTTTCTGGGCATAGAGATTTTCCACAACTGTTTAGACAGTTCCCTTTCAGTTGGCCTGCTCGATGGGGTATTTTTAGAATTGAGATTTCTCGTTAAGGAGTGATGTGGTTGGAAGATGATTACTCTTCCGCGCTCGTTTTCTCTCTGCTCCCCATTAGCGGGATCTAAAAGGCAGACTTGGAAAATGAAGGCTTTGTGTCTCCAGGAGCACAATTCCCAGCTCACTGTTTTTTTTTTTTTTTGCCAAGTAAAAACCGTTTCCAGCACTAACAAAAAGGTCATGTGTCTGAGATGCTCTACCAGTTTTTCACTCTGAGTAGCTAAGATTCTTCAACGGACAATAAACCATTATGATTCGAGATTTATTGGCAATTTTCGTAGCAGTTAATCAATGACAGAAACTGGGGCCAATCTCTCCATGGGAACTAGGGAGGTAGTCTTGTTTTCTGAGCCACTAGAGTGTCTATCTTCTGTTAATCAATAAGATGAGATCAACCCTATAAGGCGCTCCTGAATGCCCACTGCAGATTAAATGGAATGGATTATTCAGATCTGCCTGTATTAGTTATCTAAGGCTGTGTAACAATGTTGCCGCAACATGAAACAACACATATTTATTATCTCACAGTTTATTTGGGTGGGGAGCCCAGGCATGGCTGAGCCAGATGCTGCAATCAGAGTTTTGGCAGCAGTGTCATATCAAGGTTTGACAGGGGAAGGATCTGTTTTTAAGCTCGTGTGGTAGCCGGCAGCATTCAGTTCCTTGAAAGCTGTAGCTGTAGCTTCTTGCTGGCTGTCAGCGAAAGCCACCCTCCGTTTCTTGTCTTGTGGCCCCATCCACAGAGAAACTCACAAGACAAGCTTGCTTCCTCAAAGCCAGCAAGGAACAGGGTCTTGCAACAAGACAGATATTAAAATCTTATGTAATTAAACCACAGATGTGATAGCCCGTTACTTTTGCCATATTCTCTTGGTTAGAAGCAAGTCACAGGTCCCACCCACACTCAAGGGGAGAGGATCGCACTTGGACGTGAGCACCAGGAGGCAGAGATCCTAGAAGTCGCCTTCAAGTCTGTCCTCCACATTGTCTAAACTGGTTTACATCACCACCTTGGTTTAATGACTTGGTGTACATGGAGATGACACCATCCTCACGGTCGACAGGTGGACCATTCTCTGCCATGAATCCTTTAATTCAAGAATAGCATTCACCGCACCAATGAAGGCAATGCTAGGTGATTCTCCCATCTTCTTACCTGCTCCTTCCTACTCTTTTTCCTACTTCCCCTCCAAACACTGAGAATCCACACTGCTACTCTACTGGGCACATGTCCCTGAGTACATTGCTCGGGTACCCCCAGTGGGGTACGCCTGTCTCCGGGAAGGTAACTATGTGAACATGGAGGTCTCACCATCACCTCCATCAATGGTACTTTTATTCCAACAATTTACTCCCACCAGGAAGCACCAGGTTACCTCTCAAGTTCACCCTCTTAGCTGCTCCCAGTATAGATACATGCTTGTCACCGGGACCCACCAAACCAACCTGGGAGAGAAAGCACTTGAGTTTGCGGCAAAGGCACAGGACTTGACGTTGTCTGCCTCTGTTAGTGTATTTTCCAGCTTCTAACCAGCCACCGAGTCTGGATCACTTTCCTTCTTTTTTGCCTTCTAAAGTTTCTGTCCTTCTAGTTTCTGCATGCTGGCCTAGGCTGATGCACAGCCAGGCCTGGGGGTCCCAGCTATAGCTCCAGCTAAAGTTTGCTGCCTGGTTCCACCTGCTGCCTTAGCTCCCTGGCTAAGGGCCACTTCCAAGAGTCCAACTCCCCAGCATAGAGCTGATGGCTAGTGTCACTCTATTTTGCTAAGTCAGGTCGCTTCCCAGACCTAAACCTCAACTTTGTATCCTCGTTCTGTTGGATTAATTTGTGCACCTAGAAGGGACAACAGGAAGCAATAAAAAATAATGGGTAAAAAACCCACAAAATTGGACATCAACCACCATGTACATATAGAATGCAAAGTGAATCGTGCCCCCTGCAGGAAAATTCCAACACTGTTGTTTGTGTGAATGAACTCCCTTCCCTTTCTACGGTTATGTGACAGGGGCTCTTTCAAGCTGTGTGACTTTGAACAAGTCAATCTCTCGGTGCCTCAGTTTCATCACTATAAAATGGAGCAAATACATAATACCTATCTCGCAAGACTGCTGTAAGGGGAAAATGAAGTGCTATGTAAAATTAGCTAGTGCCTGGCACACTGAGTTCCATACGTGACAGCAGTTATTCTCCAAGTGTCAATTCAATGGCTCTTCTTTAATCTAAGTCTAAGTTGCATCAGAGATGCTGGTGGGACCAGCAATCCGTACTCTTGGGTCCTATTAGTAAACAAACGGGAGCCTTTCTTCTTTTTTTTTTTTTAACCAAAGTCATACTTGGCTAGGTTTGGGTTCTGCACATTTTGGCCAAGTCGCGGCATAAAAGCAGGGCTTCTTAAACTTGAACATGCTTATGAATCACCTAGGAATCTTGTTAAAAATGCAGATTCTGAGCCAGCAAGTCTGGTCTGGGGCCTAAGACTTTTCTTTTCCTAAGTCGCTCCCCAGTAATGCTGATGCTGCTGGTCTATGGACACATTTCAAATGGCAAGGTTTTATGATTATGGATCATAAGATTCACCCATTCCAAGTTTACAGTTCAGTTCAGGTCTTGTGGGTGAGTTGATCAAGTTGTGGGAACATTTTCATCACCCCAATAAAGTATTTCGTGCCCATTTATAATTAATCCCCATTTCCATCCCTGGCCCCAGGCAACCTAGTTTCTGTCTTTTATAATTTGCCTTTTCTGGGCATTTCATATAAACAGAATCATACAATACGCGGTCTTTTTGTGCCTGGCTTCTACCAAGGGGGGAAATGTTTTGGGGGTTCATCCACGTTGCGGCATGTCATCACTTTGCTCCTTTTTATTTCTGAATAGTGAAGCCAGACCACATTTTGTTTATCCACTCGCCAAGGTGATGGGTTTGGGGTTGCTCCCACATTCTGGCTGTTATGAATAATGCTGCTCTGAACAGTGATGGGCAAGGCTTCGTGTGGAGGTATGTTTTCATTTCTCTTGGGTAAATACCCAGGAGTTGTGTTGCTGTTGAGCCATAAGGTTGTAGAGCATGGGAAAATGTCAGACACAGGGCTCTGTTGAAAAACAGGGCTTTGTTGTTATCGATGACTATTCTAAAGCCCAGCGATGTGTTTACAACTCTTGTTCTACCTGGCAATTCTATTTCCATTAAGTCCCTGGCCTCCACCCACCCGATGCCACTAGCCTGTCCCCCACCCCCTGCCTCTCGGTTATCATAGCCAAAATTACCTCCAGATATTGCCAAGGGTCCCCTTGGAGGCAAAATCACCCCTGGCTGAGAATCGCTATATTAAGAGTTTACTTAGTAAATGGAAATTGTTCCGATTCTGCTTCCGACCTGGGGATATTTAGCGGTTGGGCACACGGCCAGTCCTGTCTTCCACCCGCAGAACAGGTGTGTGGGTCCTGTCTTAGAGCGCTCAGCACTGACGTCCTACATGGTGCTTTATTTAATTTGTTCTAAATCAGTAGTTCTCTTGCGGTTCGGTGTGTATGTGTTTGTTCTTAAATTGGGCCAAGAGAAGAAGTGGAGGATTGCAGATGGCACAGGCTGTAGTCTCTATTTAATTCGGATCAGTCCGTCCTGGTGGAATGTATTCCAAAAGTATGAGTTTAAGACAACATGTAATAGGTACTCAGTGTTTATACATCTCTGCTTACAAGAAGCAAAACAGAGCGGATATTTGTTTTTCGAATGCCAGAAATATATTTTTCTCTTCCAGACAGCACCCCGCTTGCCTGTTCAAGAACTTCATCCTGACTGTGGGCAGCTTGGGAACATTTTCATTACCCCAATAAAGTATTTTGTGCCCATTTATAATCAATCCCCATTTCCATTCCCTGGCCCCAACCTAGTTTCTGTCTTTATAATTTGCCTTTTCTGGGCATTTCATATAAACAGAATCATACAACATGTGGTCTTTTGTGCCTGGCTTCGATCGAGGGGCGTAATGTTTTGGCGGTTCATCCACTTTGCGGCTCATGTCATCACGTCATTCCTTTTTATTGCTGAATAGTGAAGCTGGACCACATTTCGTTTATCCGCTCGCCAAGGTGATGGGTTTGGGGTTGCTCCCACATTCTGGCTGTTATGAATCATGCTGCTCTGAACACTGATGGGCAAAGCTCCATGCGGAGGTTTTCATTTCTCTTGGGTGGATACCCAGGAGTTGTATTTACCATCTAGGATGCGGTCCTTGCACTGTGGAAGCTATAGGGGTCCCTGGAGACCCCTCCTCACAGGTCCCTCCTCTCCAGCTCCAAGGGGTGGGTGGGTGTTTCAGTTACCCAACAAACAATCCCTAACGTAGAAGCTTAAAACAACAGTTATTTATAATCCCTTATGATTCTGTGAGTTAGCCATCTGAACAGATCTGCTGGTCTCACCTGGGCATTTATCCACATGGTTGCCTGCAGCTGGGCTGGGCTGGGCTAGATGATCCAAGATCGCTCGGGATTTGGCAGTGGGGTCTGACTGTCATCTGGGGAGTCTCAGTTCTGTTTCACATGACCTCTTATCTTCTGGAAGGCTAGCCCTACAACATGGTTTTGGGACTTCAGGTGGGTGAGAGCAGAAGCTGCAGTATTTCTTAAAATCTACGATCTGGAGTATATGTAACATCATGTCCGCCACATTCCATTGGTCAAAGCAAGTCATAAGGCCAACTCCAGTTCAAGGGGGTGGAAAAATAGACTCCACCTCTTGAAGGGAAGAGTAGTGACACCACATTACAAAGGTGGGCGGACAGAGGAAACTGTGCTTCACCGAGGGCCATTATTATAATGATCTAGCACAGCGAGTGACCCAGGTCGCTCCAATTAGACACTCTCTCCTGGGACTCCAGATATGTGTATGTGTGAGGGGGTGGGGGGCTTGGGTTGGCCAGAATCGATTTCAGTCACTTACAATCAAAAAATCTTAATGATACATGTATCAGGTCTACCTTAAGGCACACATTTACTCTGCTGTACCATTTATAGGGGGTAGACGCCAAGTCCCTGAGTACTGTCTTCTCCTCATTCCCAGCTCCAGCGGTGGCCCCTTTTGTCTATGTCTGTACAATGCGATCTCGACTTCTTGACCATACTCACTGGAACCAGGAAAAGAAACAGACTCTACTGAGTCCAATCAGATTATTTCTGCTAACACTTGAAATCAGGACATGAGACTCCATCGGGTACTACTACACCCCTGAATGAGGCCAAGTAACCTGAAAGATTGAGGATGGTCAACCTTCACCGTATGAAGAAAAAAAAAATAGAGAAAGTTGATGTGCAGAAAGAAAGAAGCAAAGATGCTGAGGGGAGAAAGGTGAAAGAATGAGTAGCATCTGAAAAAGAGAGCCCGAGAGATACTTGATTCATGAGAGCTTTCTGGTCCTTGGTTCACGTCTCCTGGCCACACAGATTGGCTCAGGAATTAGCAGATGGCTGGGTTCAGGTCAAAGAAAGAAAGCGAATTCCAAGTCTCAGGTAAGAAATATCGGAAGATATATTCCTTCTTCCCTGGATGGTGTGGCATGAAGACATGAGATGTGCTAAAAACAGCAGCATCTAGAACAGCCATAGGACCACTTGGTAGACTCTAAAGATGATGCCAACGCTGTAGAAGTTAGAATGGAAAGACAGGAAGAAAATACGAGCTTGGTGACATCCTGCAAGCCGCTGACTCAAGCCTTACCTGAAGTGGGCAAACCAATAGGTTTTCAGTTACATAAGCAAACAGATAATAAACTTCCTGTATTGTTTAAGCCATCTCTAGTTAGGCTACAACCCTCACTGATAACTATCTCTTATCAGCATAACTTACTACTTTTTTACGGGGTAATACATGGGGGAACTTCAGGCCATGAACCATTGAGAAGGACCTAACCCCCAAAGCAAGCTCTGCAGGCTCTTTTGGTACCGAAATGGTATTCACAGATCCTTCTTGAACCCATTCAGTTAATAGAAACCTATGTCTGAGTCCTCCAATAGAAACTATTAGATGCTCTACACAAGCAAGAACTCAATAAATTTGTTGATTGACTGGACATTCTCATTTTGATTTAGTTACTGAAAATCATTCCTATGGTTTGGGTCTCTAAATTTGAACGGTAGGCAAGATCAAACAGAGCAAGTATCTTTGGGCCCATTCTGGGCTCTTATAATTCACATAAAGCTCCCAAACTCATTTATTTTACATCTCTGGCCATTGATAAACTCAACTCTCCTCTGAGTGATGTTGACCCAAGGGCTCAATCTGCACCTTTCTACATCCCTAAAAAGAGAACTGAAAACTCCTGAGGGGTCAGAAGGAGCAGCCAAAAAAAAAAAAAAAAAAAAAAAAAAAAAAAGTGAAGAAACGAAAAGGCCAGGGGCATTTTAAAATTACAAATCTAGTTTAAATGATCAGGATATGCATTACAGTGACATAGCGCAGGTAGTGACTGACTTTTAGAGTTATTAAAATTGTCCAAAAATGAAATCCGATCCTTCCATAGTTCCATGGGTAGAACCAAATACCGCAAGTATGTATGCAAATCAGCAGGTGCCCACATGCCCACGGTCTAAAGAACATAAATCAAGAAGCTGTCCTAAGATAACTTTCAGTGACCTTTGCTTTTCCTTTTATTGGCATTCGGTTCAGTTTAGCTCAAGTGTTTACTGAATGCCTACTACGTGCCCAGCACCGGGCATTTCATTTCTATTCGTATCACGGTCAGCTGTCACCTCATTCTCCTCATTAAGCCCTTCCAAGCAGAATACTGTATTAGTTTCCTCAGGCCGTCATAGCTAAGTACCACAAACCAAGTGTTTCCACAAACTGAGTGCTTTAAACTACAGAATTTCATTCTCTCACAGTTCTGGAGGCAAGAAGTCCCAAAGACAGGTGTCTTCAGAGCCATGTTCCCTCCGAAGGCTCCAGAGTAGGACCCTTCCTTGCTTCTTCAAACTCTGGAGTGCCGTGCGTTCCTTGGCTTGTGGCTGCATCACCCCAATCTCAGCCTCCGTCTTCCTGTGGCTTCTCCTCTGTGTGTGGGCGCATCTCTGTGCCCTCTCCTTGTCTTACAAAAACACTGGTCATTGGATTTAGGGCCCACCCTACATCCAAGATGAATTCATCCTGAGATCCTTAACGAATTCCATCTGCAAAAACCCTATTTCCAAATAAGATCACATTCTGAGGTTCCAGGGGGACATGAGTTTGTGGAATGTGGGAGAACACTATTCAACCCACTATAAACGCTGTCTCACAAAAGCATGAGTGAGCAACGCCAATTCCACCAAAGCTTTTGAAAAGGAGGAGGAGGAGGTTTAGATTACTCGGCCCACAGCAGAAAACTTGACATCCCTCTGTTGCAGGTTGGGCTCCCGGGAAGCTTTGCACGAAGGATGAAGATTTGCACGAAGGATGTTTATGAAAGAGGGCTCTTAGGATTGCAACCCTCGGGGAGGGAGAAGCAGAACACAGGACTGGGAAAAGTTAAACTGCGATGCAGCCACACCGCAGACTGGCCCTGCGAAGACCTTAGAGCTGGGATGGCCCTTCGGAGCCTTCCTTTCCCCATCGCTTACTAGATGTGGGCTCCCCAGGAAATGTGTGTGACCTTGGGTGAAGCGGCTCGATTTAGGAAAAGCAGTCCCCATCGCGGGGCTGACAGCCGAGGGCTGCCGGGCGGCCCTCCCAGCGGCGAGGGGAGCGAGTGCATCACCGTGTCCACCACACCTCCGTAGTCACGTCTCTCTTCCCACAGTTGCCATGGGGCAAAGCTCTCTTTTCCTCTTGCTTTCTCATGGTGCTCGGGGCCCCAGACATTCCTCGCCCCCAGTGAAGTCTTCTCTGGCCTTTGCAGATGGACACAGATTCAAGTGCCAGCTCCACCAGCAGCTGTGGAATCCCAAGCAAATCGTTAGTCCACAAGACTAGAGGGCAAGGACTGTGTCCGCTTTATTTAGTCTTGTTTCGTTTTCTTTTTTTTCAATTACAGTTGACTTTCAACGTTATATTCGTTCCAGGTGTACAGTACAGTGGCTAGACATTTGTATAACTTACGAAGTGATTCCCTCCGATAAGTCTAGTGCCCACAAGGAACCATATACAGTTACTACAGTATTATTAACTATATTCCATATACCGTACTTTACATCCTCATAAATTTCGTAACTGCCAATTTGTTCTTCTTAATCCCTTCACCTTTTTCACCCAGCTCCTCCTCTCCCCACACCCGGCAACAATCAGTTTGTTCTCTGTATCTATGAGTCTGTTGTTTCTGTTTTGTTTGCTTGCTGTTGTTTTTTTTTAGATTCAAAAAAAAAAAAAAAGTAAAATCGTATGGCATTTGTCTTTCTCTGTCTGCATGTCTGCTTTATCGCTGATTATGTGTCATCCGGGATAGTGCCTTGCACGTAGCAAATTTTCAGTCAATATTCCCTGAGTATGTGAATGAATGGACAAGCTTTGCCTGAGCTTTGGTTTCCTTAGGATAATACTGAATTGGTAAGGCTAGGCTAGGTTATGATTCCCAAAGTGTAGTCCCTGTACCGGTAGCAAGAGTGTCATCTGGAACCTTGTTAAAATGCAAATTACTGGGCTCTGCCCCAGCTCTGCTGGGTCAGGAACTGTAGGAATGGCCCAACATTCTGCATTATAACAAGCCCTCCGGTTAATTCTGATACATGCTCAAGTTTGAGAACCACTGGGTTAGGCTATATCGAGGTAACAAATTCTAAATCTCAATGGCTTAATACAACAAAGGTTTATTTCTTATTCACACTAAATGCCCTATGTCTGTTGACATGAGGCTCTGTTCATCATAGTCACCCAGGGATTCAGATCGATGGAGCAGCCACCATCTTGAAAGCTCCTGGTGGCCATGACAGAGGGGACAAGAAGATGTGGTGAATCACAGGCTGGCTCTCCAAAGCTCCCGCCCAGGTGCGGTAGCACTTCTGCTCACAATTCATTGTCTAAAGCAAGCCACATGGGCACATCCAACCCCAAGGGAGTAGGAAAGAGCACCACACTTTATAGAACTGTTGAGAGGATCAAATTAAAATAGCAGATAGGAAAGCTTTTTGAGAACTGGCAAAAGCTATCCTAATTTAAGAGATTATTTTTATTATTTCTACTCTTGGTATAAAAGGGTTCGCTCCCTGACCTGTCATCATCATAAAGTGATGGCTGAGGATGGAGGAAATATGGTGTTGAGTTCTAAAACAAGAAGTCACGACCCGTAAGGTTAAGTTCAAAATAAGTTTATCGGATTCTTTTTAAGGAGCTAGCTTTGAGGAGACAGAATGACAGAAATGCAGAAAAAAATATATGATCCATATAATCGTGGCACATTGAAGGTATCTGATATGCTTTTGTTAGGCACGTGATTTTCCCAACTATTTATACTAATCATTGTGATGATCTCACAGTTGCAAAGACTGGATTGTTTGGAATGAGATTTTTTGTTGCTGGTCAGATAAGATGTAAGGATCATATGACTGGCTCATTGGACATTCTGTAGAAGTAGGAGTCCACCGAGAGTTCAAATTCAAGCTCGGTCATTCATTGTGTAACTCGAAGCAAGTTACGTTCTCTGTTTTCTTCTCTGAAAAATATCTGCTTCATGGAATTGTTGTAGCAATTAAAAGAAATAATACTTATAAAATGTTTAGAATGGTACCTGCATATAGTAGGTACATAATTAAGTGTCGGCTATTGTACTGTTGGTTTTAAACTTAAAATAAAATCCAACCTCTTCACCAATAACCTACAGACCCTGCTTGAACATTGCCCACCTTCTCTACTTCATCTTCTCTATTACTCACTAACTTACCCCTCAAAAGCCACACTGGCCTTCTTTTTCTGTCTTAAATATGCCAAGCTTGTTCCTGCCTCAGGGCCTTTGCACTTGCATTCCCACTGCCTAGGCTCTTCCACCAGCCCTGCAGATGGCTAGATCCATCTTGTAGTTTATGTCTCGGTTCAAATATGCTCTTCTACAAATATCGAATCATTATGTCGTACACCTGAAATTAATACAATGTTATATGTCAATTATACATCAATAAAAAAAAATGAACCCAAGTATGTGGGTGACCATACAATCCAAAATTAGCCACTCCTAGTTATTTAATTATCTCTCACCACCCTGTCATTTTTACTCTCTGTAACCATCTTGTTCATCTGTTTATGTTTATCTCTCTCATCACCGATATAACGTCATCTTCTTAAGAATGGGGACCTTGGATATCTCCTTTACCAGTGGACCCCAAATTCCTAAAACAGTGCCAGAAGGATAAGTCAGCACCCCATAAATGCATGCTGAATGAAGGGCTCAGGGCTCTGTTTCTCTCTTGAGATATGGGTACTCTGTTCCATGAAAAGAAAATATCATCTTTATAAACCTGAGATGACAATGAATTTCTGCAGCAGACACATTTTTCGCATAAAATAAATGAATCCAAAAACGAAGTGCTTCTGAGAGCCATGTGTTGAGGAAGCGTCATTTTTAACAAAGGGCTCACAGGGTCACCATTCCAGCTGATCCACTTCAAGCATCACCACAGATGCCCCACAAAATATTGTACTCATGGCCAAATTATTTTTGCATTTTACTACACTAGAGCTACGCATAATGTCCTAACAGTTGCCTGTAGATGTACTTTCAAGAGAAAACTAACATTTCTTATAAGTTTTAAATTTTTCTAATTTCAGAAGAATCACAAGCCCTTTGCAGATATTTTGCAAAATAGAGAAAAACGTAAAGCACAAAGAAAACTCTAATCTTCCAACCTGTGAAACATTTTGATGTATGTACTTTCCAGTCTTTTTTCTGTAACTGTTTTTTAAAAAAAGTCTATTGTATAAACTGTTTGAAGTTGAATTTTTCTTTATGTAGTATATAAAGATATCATTATTTAATATTTTTCTACAAAAGTGTTTATGTGTTATAATGTATTTAAATAATTTTGAATATATACAAATATATGACCACAGTAAAAAATAAAATCCAAATAGTATAGAAGAGTAGGAAAGAAAAAATATTTCATGGCAGTCTTGCTGTAAAAGGTTTCTAGTGTATCCTTCCAGAACATTCTATATTTACACACACATAAATGGAATCACTATATTATTTATCAACAACTTATTCAATAGAACAATATATTTTAGATATCTTTCTATGGCTATTACATAAATACGCAATAATTTTTTAACTAGTCTCCATTTGGATACTTTCATTCTTCCTTCTCTGTCATTCTTTGTCTCTCTGTTTCTCTCAGATAGATAGGCAGATAGAAAGATAGATAGATAGATAGATAGATAGATAGATCGATCTGAACATATACATACATAGATATCTATAGATCTATATCTTGTAAACTGCTTGAACAGTATAGTATGTGTGTGGTATGTGTATATGTGTCTGAAGCAAATTTGGCAATATCTAACAAAATTTAAAATGTGTATCTCCTTTGGCTTATTAAGTTTGTATATTTAGCAGATCTATACATTTTTAGGTACAGAATAGTTGATAATAATTAATAATTTGTTTTAAATTTTGTTAAATACTGCCAAATTGCCCTCCGAAAGGATGTGTACCAATTCCCACTTTCACCAAGAATTTAGGCAAGTCCCTATTTTCTACCCTTTCTCTACCCTCTCCAATCCTGAACTGTATCAATTTTTTAGGTGGTTTACTCTGATAGGTAAAAATCATATTTTGTGGTTGTTTTTATTTGCATCTCTCTACACGCAAGGCACACCCACCTGCCAGAATCTAAAAGGTTCCCATAGAAGCCGTAACTGGATTCGGTTATCCATTCAGTCCAGGTGGCCTCAATAACATACTGCTGTCTCAAGCCTTCATTCTTGAAAATGGCTCCCACAATAGAGAGGGCAGGCAGAATAAACATTCCAAGGACGGGAAAAGGGTGCGGAGGAGCGGAGCCTCCAAGAGCCCAGGGCCAGCTTGCGGGTCAACTGACAGTCGCATCCTCTCAACCACCTCCTCCAGCACTGTGTCATCCAAACTACTTACTCTGAGTGCCCCGTTGCCTAGAATATTTCCAGCTCACCACTTTGTGTTATATAACCTGACTTTAGAGACAGACTCTGTCTTTGACTTTGACACTTGCAAGATGGTCAGCCTTGAGCAGCGACCTTAAATTCCTGTGCCTTATTTTTATCCCATGAACTAAGGAGGAAAAACGGTATATTATTTCACAAGAGGACTGTGCAAAGCAGTCCATAGACATCAGGGATTGCAGTCAGGCCATCTGCCCCACTGATTAACATGAAGCCACTGAATGATAAGTCAGCCCATTCCAGCTCTGCCCACTCAAGACAATTTCAAGACCTTAATAATCGTCGTGACTTGCACAGAATAGAAAAGCATGACTCGAATTGCTAAGCAGTTTCCTACCTACAGCAGTCAAAATAAGAACGAGTTTTCCTCCTTCCCAACCCCCCCCCCCCAAAAAAAACCCAACATATAAATTCAGATTCTAGAGAGAAAATTACTGAGTAACTATGGTAAGCATTCAATTTCATTGTTCAGGGACTATTTAACCAGTTTAAGAATTTCCTAAACCTGTAGGTCTCAATCCTGATTGCAAAGCTGAACCACCTAGGGAAGTTTTCCAAAATACAATGCCTGGGCCACAACCTCAGAGATGCTTGTTCAAGAGGTTTGGGGTGGGGTTTAGCAATCTGTATTTTTTAAACTCTCCAGGTAATTTTAATGGATAGCCAGATCTAAATACCATTGACCTAGACCAATTGTTCCCAAACTTCAACCTGCATTGCAATCACTTGGGGGAAACTTATTAAGCATGCAGGGTCCTGGTTCCTACCCAGAGACTCTAATTTGGTGAGACTCTTTCTCGGTTATTTATTTTTTTATTACTAATGTCCATCATATTTACAACAGAGGTAGAAAAAGAAAAGAAGTTGACATTTGAATCCATCGGTTTTGCAGACCACCCAAAGCCTACTGACAGCAGCCCATTGAGAGAGCTGGGTGAAGCTATTGGCTCTAAAAAGGTTTGGGATGAGCTGTAGATTGCACGTATCTGTGCTCTCAACCTAACATGCTTCTACACAAGTGCCCACTATGTCCACAGTAGCCAGTATGTCCATACTGATTGTTAAAAGGTTAGAATACGTCTATACCAGTTGGTAAATAGCTGCTCTTCTCAAGACCTTAATCTCCTCCACGGCCATGCTACTATGCCCCAGCCCTTCCTGGGGTAACCCTCTCCACAAATCGGGCACAACAGTGACCCAGCCTTCTGAGTTCTGACTGATCTGGTCAACGTGCCATACTGTTGAAGATTTTGAATATTTCATCCACCCATCCCTCTCTACAATAAAAATGTGATGCTAGGGGTTTGTCCGAAGTGGTATAGAAGTGTAGAGAAGGGAATGATTAATTCTACTTGGAGGGATCTTGAAAGAAGGATCTGAAAAACAAGTAGGCTTTCAACTGAACCCCAAATGAGGAGGTCTTCAAGAGGTGGAGAAAGGAAAGTATTTTGGACAAGGAGAATGAGCAAAGGTGCAGAGGTGTGAACTGTAGCAAGGAGTGGTGGGTAGGTAGCCAACATCACTAGAAGGTAGGACAAGAAAAAGATTTAAAAGGTAGGTTGGATTTAGGTCAGGAAGAAAATTGAATGCCATGTTATATTTATTTGGTATTACATTGTTTCTCAAAATATGCTCCAAGAACTGCTTCACAAAGAATAACCTGGAGGTTTGTTGTTTAAAATGCAGATTCCAGCTCTCCATCCAATGGTTCATGAATCAGAAGCACATCTCTGTAGTGAGACCCGGAAATCTATACTTGTAACAAACCCCTCAGTTGCAGACTCACTGTTCATTTGCATAGTAGGGAGTGGTCCAAGGATTGAGCGCTTGTGGGATATGACGAGATCAGGATCCCACTAAAATGACTCTGGAAAAGAGAGAGAGACAGCCAGACTCACCTGGGAGCTTTGGGAGAATTCCCGGCAAGGGATTCTGGGAACGGAGGGTAGAAGCTGGACCCGGAACAGATATGGGAGGTGGTGTTAGCAAGAGCTGGTAATTGACTGTGTGTGGAGAGTGAAGGAGAGGCAGGAGTCACAGATGACCCGAAGTGTCTTGATTTAAGACTAGTTGAGTGGCGGTGCATAAGAGGACATAGGAGTAAAAACAGATTTAAGGAGCAAAGCAAGGTGTCCAGTTTTAGACCTGATGATTTAAGGTGCCTCTGAGACAGCCAGCGTGGATCTTCTGTGATTGACTGAATAGTCAGGCCTGCCATCAAGAAAGATGATAAGGCTGGAGATGGAGACCTGAGTATCACTGGAACACAGGCAATTTTTGAAAAAATGGAAATGCATGAGTTCGTTCAGGGCTAACTTCTCCGCCAGGTACAGCCGGCCCACAGCCGAGGGCCCACAAAAATAAATGTTCTAATTGCTTTTTAAAGCAAAAGAAAAATAACTATAATAATAATAATAATAAATCCAGCCAGGATTACATTAGTCTTTATACCCACACAGTCATAAAATATAATTTTTAATATATTTTATGAAGGAGGGGTCCCAGAGGCAAAAGCGCCTCAGGCCCACAAAAGTCATAATGTGGCCCTGAGTCTACCCAGAGAGAGAAGAGCCAAGGACAGGTTCAAGGAACATTTAGGTTTTGCAGAGATTTCTCACCTTTCCTGAGCGTGGAGTCACTTTGGCCATCCTGTGACACTGAAGGACCTTCTCGGAATGTTTTTTAAGTGCCTAAAATAAAACACACAGGGTTACAAAGGAACCAATTATATTGAAACACAGTCATCAAAATATTTTTAAAAGCTAATTTGGGATATAGTAATGTGTGTGTTTATTAATGCACTAAAAAATAAGCTTCAAAAGCAAATTCTAAAAACTGCCATAATTTCAAAGTAGTGGGGAGCATTAACTTCGAGATATCAGCGATGGCTATACATGTGATATGCAAATATCTGTGACTTCTACCAGTGACAAAGTCACAGTCACCACGAACACGTCTGTGTTTTGTTGCCTACATTCTTTATCGAAGAAGACATGCCGACTTTCAGTTAGAACTTAGTGAAAATAAAGAAGCGATTTTTCCTCCAGCCAAGTTCACAGATGCCTGAATTCCATCCATAAGACCCCTTGCGGGAAGGGGGTCCTTGGCTTCCGGAACGCCTAGTCTAATGAGCGTTGGGGAAGAGGCCACGTGGAAAGATTAGTGGAATAGGAACACATCCAAGAAAGACATTACCAAAATGTGGAAATTTTTCATGTGAGCTGCCCTGAAGTGTTAAGCCAAAGAGAGTGTGAGGGGAGGCAACCATGTTCCAAACACCTGTCAGCCCCTTGAGGACAGAGTTTGTGTACATGTGATGTTGTAAAAATAAAATAGGAATTCGTTACGTGTCCTTGAACGCTGTAGCTTTTGGTCCTTATATATTTTCTCCATCGAAGTGCTCTAAAATTATATGGAGGTCATTGGCCCATTAAGTGTGTGGTTTTCCCTGTGGAGAGGGCTCTTAGCCACTCCCTCCCCTCCTTTTCTGCCTAGCCAGCTCTCACTCCCCCTTGGGTCCCAGCTTAAGCATCTGTTGCCCCGAGAGGCCTGTCCTGACCCCCTCTAAAAATTAGGTCGCCCCATGCCACATCTCCAGGGTTCACTGGATGGCTTAGCTCACATCACATGTGTAATTAATTACTTGTCCAATATTTGTCTCCCTTTCTCCGTGGGGACCAGGACTGCTTCTGCATTCCCAAGCCAGGAATAAATATTTGCTGAATGGATGATGGGAACTTAGAACACAAGTAATCTGCTTAAATATTTTCATTTTTCTCCCATCGCCTCATCAATTTTCAGCCATTTTTCCTGAAATTTATTTTTATAATTTCCCTAGGTTTAATCCCCATTGCCAATTCATATTAACTTCAGGCTCTGAACACAAAGATTGCTGTCACTTCCAATTTGCCCCTCAAAGCATTTTTCTTTTTTCTTTCTCTCTCTCTCTCTTTTTTTTTTTTTGTACCATTCCCATGGTAGGAATTGGGAGAAAGAAAAGAAAAAGGAAGACGTGTGGGTGGATTTGGAGAAAGGAAGAGCTGGAGAGGTGGGGAGTGGGTGAAGGGAAGCAACCCGATAAAAATCAGGGAGAGCAATCAGTTTGCTTGACTCCCGGCTGAAATCTCTCAGGCAGGAAGCCTCCGAGGGAAACTTGCTCTTTGCTGCCATCTGGTGTCTATTATTGAAGCAGTTCCCACAGGATGAAATTTCACCCAACAACTAGGCGGTACCTATTGTGTTCAACTCAAGGCTTGATGCCAGGCAATCTAATTCCTTGCCTTTTATGTTCCATTACCAATGACGAAGCGTTTCCACATACAGTACTACAACTCAGCCTCACAGCAAGCAACCCTGTGAGGCAGGCCCTGAGCAAGTAAAATTATTCCCATTCTGCGGAGGAGGAAACTGAGACTCGGCTTGCGCGAGGTCAAGAGGAGAGTTCTAATGAGGCTGGAACCCACGTTATCTGACTCCTAGTTCTCTGACTACAACAAAACAGATATTACTTCTTGGTTTTATTCAGGGTAGAAGACCAAAAAAAAAAAATACTAAGTTCCCCAGCAGTGAAGGCGTGTAGACTCTAAAAAGTGACAAAGAAAAGGACAATGGACCAAGAAGACAGAGAAGGAAGAAATGGTATCTCTAGATTTTTTCCAGCTCTAAATTTATGGATTTCAAGTACTATCCCAAAACTTTAAGATTTCAGATAACTAAGAGACAAATAAGAATCAACTAAGATAACAATACTGTATTGTATATTTGAAAGTTGCTGAGAGCAGATCTTAAATGGTCTCATCATTAAAAAAAAATTATAATTATGTGTGGTGATGAATGTCAACTAAACTTATTGTGGTAACCATTTCAAATCATTATGTTGTACACCTGAAACTAATTTGTTATATGTCAATATAATCACCACTTCATACTAAGCTTCCTATCAGATATGGGCCTGACATTAGGTTTCGATAAACTGGCAGAGAATTGAAAATAATATTACTAATACATAGTACTTGTTATGTTCCAGGCACTCCTTTAAGTTCTTTATATATAAAAACCATTTAATTCTCATGATAGCTCTATGAGGAGGTACTATTATCAGCTCCATTTTACAGATAAGGAAACTGAGTTTAAGTAACTTGCCTAAAGTCACACCAATAATAATCAGTAGAGGCAGGATCTGAATCCAGGCAGATCTGATGCCAGAGTCCCTGCCCTTTATTGACTCATTATTCTATCTCTGAAAAGAAGTAGTCAGTGTCATTAATTGATACCATTGGGTGAAGGGAGACAGGGAGTAGTGCAGAGAAAGGTCCAAAATAAGGAAGCGAAAAGTTAAAGATCGATTCTTTTCTGTTGCATAATTTGCCGAGACCACACTCTGTTAGTGGGGGTTTCTTACATTCTATTTGTCATGCATTAAATTTCCTTAATGACAGTAAATGACTATGATTTTCCAAGGGTCAAAATAGAAATAAACCAAACATTAGTAATTCTCATTCAATTGTAATTTGAGCCATCCCTCTTTTGCTAAGTGCTTTAAATACTATCCTTGAAACAAAGAGTCCAACAGAGCTTGGAAGATTGGAAGATTCAGTTTTCTGAATAGATTAGTGAACACCTTGATAATTTTTACGTGCCATAGTCATTGCCCTCCTCCCAAATTAGGAAAACAGGACTTCAGGTGTACCTGAATACATCAAGACCAGCTTCCAGTTTCCCTGTCTAGGTAAGTCTTCTTGTTGAGACTACTTTATATTAAAAACTAAAGACCTCATCTGCCTGTATAGATCTGGGATTCTCAACCTCAGCGCTATTGAGATCTGAGGCCAGATAATTCTTTGCTGTGGGGAGCTGTTATCTGTGCCTTGCTGAATGTCTAGCAGGACCCTGTCCTCCTACCCGCTAGAAGCCATGAGCATCATCCCAGTTGTGACAGTCAAAAATGTCTCCAAGACTCTGCCATTATCCCCTGGGAAGGCAAAATCACCCTCAATTGAGAAGCAGCAATCATATCAATGACAGTTTACAATCCAAGGATGCCCACCACCATCTGTCTGTAGGAGTACTCATTGGCAGAAACCTTTTTAAGAATGATTTTGAAAATAGGCTTTGGAAAGCAATCATTAAAATATTCAAAATATTTGCATTTGGAAGGAAAAGAAAAGGATTTACTATTTATAGCCCCGGAAATGTAATAGATTCATTAGGAATAAAGATTTGACAACGTATAAAACTTTATTTTCCCTAAGTGAAAGACACAGACAGACCTGGTGGCTGCCAGGTCCCAACAACCTCTGAAGCCACCGTGTATGTGAGAAACGCTTGGATAATTGATCAAAGGTATGGGCATCTGGCTTAACTGGCTTAGTCTATACATTTTGTCCTGGACTGCAGCTGCTGGTTCACAGGTGAGCCAGTCAAAGTACTTCCTTAGGACCCTTCTAACTAATATGAGGGAGTAGGGCAGGAGAAGATGATCTCTTTCCTCTCTAGTTACAAAGGTGTAAAGATGAGAGGCCAGCATCCAACAGCCATGGCCCCACCTAGTGAAGAAGCTGTTCTGAGAAAATAAAGCCAATCTGCAGAGAGCAGCATGGGTGATAGGCACAGAGAATCCCTGGGATACTCAAGTTCTGGCCATCCCTGTGGCCAGCTCTAACCAGCTCCAATGTATAGCACAAAAAACAATCCCATGGTTTTGTTATGTGAGCTAATTTATTCAAGCTAATTCATATTGGATTTCCGTCTCTTGTAACCATTGGGTCTTGACTAATACACCTTAGCAAAGACATACAGAGAATTCATGTAATGACCAGGAGGGCTGGTAAAATTTTGATTCATAAATGTCTTGAGCAAAGAATCCCTGTGCACATTAGATGGGTGTAAATTCAGTAATGGACCTATTTTGTAAATCCTGGCACAGCTCTTGAAAACTCCCGGCAGATACAGCTGCATCTTGCTGTATACAGATAGCCCCCACAATGGCTCCCATTTATTCGAGGTTTTACACTTCCCAAAGATTTCACATTCGTTGTCTCATTTGCCTTCCACCAAAACTGAATCAAACCGGAATGGAGATTTTGCTATCCCCATTTCCAGGTGAGAAAAATGGAAATAGTATGTGGCTAAATGACATTTTTTTTTTTCAATGTCATTTAAGGGTTTGGAACGAGATTAGCAGTTCTCAAATTCAATCAGTCATGAAGTGTGTCATGAGTGATTGGATGCTAATGGTTAAAGTACTGAAGCTTGAGAATGATTCATCGTTTTTTAAATAATGCATTACCCCTTATAACAACCTAATTCTCGCCAGCATTCGACATGCTTTTTTCCGAGTGGCAGAAAAAAAAAGAACTGGCGTTACAGCTGGCGTATCGGGAATTCCATGGGAACGTTATGCATGTGAATGCTCAACCATGTGCATCGTAACAGAAAAAAACTTTGACAGTCACAGGATTAGCCAGGCCTGAAAATTGCTTCCAGCTCCACAATTCGATGATTCATCCAAATAAACAACGAGTCGAAGGCATTCGAGATCAAAACTAACCACTTTTCCCTGTCCGTGTATCTTATTAGAGATCGCTCACTTCAAAGAGCGGAGGGATGATTTCAAAATGTATCATCCAAACCAGGATACTTTTAAAACAAAAATGGACGTCAATGGAATAGAATGCCAGGCTAACAGATCAAACAGGAATTGTGTTGAGCAAACCAGGACTTGAGTCACCCTAAGTATAGGGAACTCAAGAAAAGTAAATGTACATAACTAGAAACCACCATACTTACCTCTAGGAGCATCAGGCTAAAGGCCAGTTGTTTATGTCTTGGTTTCGGTTTCCCCAGAAGCCGACCCAGACTGAGACAAGGATTTACGTCCAAGGATTTTATTTGGGAGGTGAAGGAATTAGGGAAGTGCGGAAGGGCGACGAAGGAAGAAAGGCAGTCGGATAGTGTGTCACCAAGCCAGCTACTACTGAGGGCAACTGGAATGTGATCCCTGAGGTGGCCATAGCGATGTCCCAGCCCGCATCCACCTTCATGGAAGGACTTGCTATCCAGCCGCAGAGACTGTGGTCAGCAGATGGCCCCCAGCTGTCAGCTCCTTTGGGGTCTGCCCCAGAGACAGAGAGCTGCCTCGCTCAAAGTCATGCCCTTTCCAGGGCAGCCTGCACCTGCTCACCGAGCAAGGCAAGGCTATAAAGGTTGGCATTGCCACCTGGTTGAGGACATTTTGACGGACAGTGCACAGCTTCCCTCTGGGTTGGCCAAGCCTTTGTCCGAGCCCATCTTGCAACTACGCTTTTCCTTTCCTTTCAGAAGGGTTGATTCCCTAATAAGCAATTCGTATCTCAAACTCCATATAATCTGCTCCCAGGGAACCTAACCCAAAACTATCCCTCTAGGGGAACTCAGTATCTTAATCATGTTTTTTAAATTTTCTGTATCTTACGTTTTGACATCTTGGGGGACCTTTTAGACAGGTGAAAGGCTACCCCTACCAGGGCTAGCTAATTCCTAGGGATGGTAGACAGATTGCTTGGAGCATGCACGCCTAGTCACTCGCAGACCACCTGATCCAGTGGCATGCCCCCACCCACCTGCTTGTCTAACCCTCACCCACCAAACGGATATTTCCTTTGCCCTAAATCAACCCAGAATCAGGTACCAGACAACGGAGACAGCTCCTATACCCCAAAGCCCGCTGGAATTATTCAAACTAGCCAGTCTGAAACTGTTTACCCTGTCCTGCCTTGTCTTTCCCGTGGAACCCCCAATAAAGGTTCTGGCTTAGCTTCTCCCCTCGTCCCTGCTTCTGCCTCCTGATCAAAGCCTGATGCCTCCCCTGGGACCCTGTGCGGGATGGCGCGTCTCCTTCTCTCAGCAATGTAAGTAATACAAATCTTTCAGTGGCATTGACCTCTCCATGTCATCACTCAGTCACCAAATGTCCACGGCAGCTTTACTCGTAACTGCCCCAAAGGGACAGCAACGAAGAGGTGTCCTTCTACAGGTGAACAAACGAGTGAAAGAAGCCAGTCTGAAAAGGCTAAATCATGTATAATTCTAACTGTAGGACATTCTGGAAAAGGCAAAACTATAGTAAAGAGTCAAAAGTATTGCAGTAAAAAGAGACGGGATGAGAGCAGCAGATTGGGGGAAGGAGGGAGGGATAAATAAGTGGAGCATGGAGGGTCTTCGGGGCAATGAAACTATTCTGTGTGGTGCTACAACGGTGCTCATGTGACATTATGTATTCGTCAAAACCTATACAACTGTACAGCACAAAAAATGAGCCTTAATGTAAACTAGAGACTTTAGTTAATAATAAGGTACCAATATTGGTTCATCAATTTTAACAAGCCTATCACACTAATGTATGATGTTACGAAGTAGGGAGAAGGGGTACAGACGACTCTGTACAATCTGCTAGATTTTCTGTGAACCTAAAACTCTTCTAAAAACAAAACAAAACAAAAAAGTATGTGAAAGAGGAAAGATGGGGGGAAAAATCAATGGATTGGTGCTCTAAGACAGGTATGTCTGGGCTCAGATAGGGCAGAGGGAAATAAAAGCTTTCAAAAAAATAACAGAAGTAATTAATCCGTGAGATGCCACTTCACACCCATTAGAATGGCTATCATTTAAACACACACACACACACACACACACACACAATAACAAGTATTAGCAAAAACGTGGAGCAATTGAAACTCTCATACATTGCTGGTGCGAATGTAAAATGGTTCAACCGCTTTGGAAAACAGGCAGTTTCTGAAAGAGTTAAACACAGAGTTACCTGTGACCTTGGGGATTCGACTTCTGGGTATATACCTAAAGGAATTAAAAGCAGGGACTTGAACAGATACTAGTATGCCAATGTTCATTGCAACGGTATTCATAATGGCCAAAAAGTAGAAACAAACCAAGTGTCTGTTCAGGGATGAATGGATAGACGAAATGCAGTGTATTCATACACTAATGGAATATTCTTCAGTCATAAAAAAAAAAAAAAAGAAGTACTGATACATGCTACAACATGAATGAACCTTGAAAGCATCATGGTCAGTGAAAGAAGCCAGACGGGCCACACGTGCTGGGATTGCATTTATATGAAATATCCAGAGGAGGCAAGTCCTTAGAGACAGAAAGTAGATTAGCGGTTTTGGAGAGCCGGAAAGAGGGGATCATGGGGAGTGACTGCTAATGAGTACAGAGTTTCTTTTCAAAGTGTTGGAACTGCTCTGGAATTAAATAGTAGTGATGGTTGCATAACATAGTGAATATACTAAACACCACTAGATTGTTCACTTTAAAAGGATGAATTTTATATTATATAAATGATACCTTTAATTTAAAACACACACACACACATAAATAATGGAAGCACCGAACCATCTCTCTTCTCCTTTGCTAAGATCTACAGGAAAATGGAATGCCTAGAAGTAACCTATTCGTCTTTCAAAGACTAGACTTTTTATTTTCTATTAGTGTTTTATTAAATAAAACTACTGTGCTTGCCTCTTAAGAGAACAATATTACAGCACACAACCCCAGTACCTACATGCCTGTGACACACTACTTAAATAATTTCTTTCTGATTCATGGGATATAAAACAGTCACTCAATTTCTAGCATCTGCGACTCCTGGGGAGCCCTGTTTCCAACACTGCTGGTAATTCTTTTCTCAATAGGGGTGTTATTGAGAACAGTTTGCCAGGATCCCTACAAGCAAAAATTAGGTTCATAAACAGGCTGAATTTGAATCACCATTGGGCATTCTTAGATGCACATAGCCTGCTGGGTACACATTTTAAAACACCATGTCTAGATCTATCTTTAGTCCCTACCTCCCAACTTGTGCTCATGAAAATAAGTACATCCACGTGATAGTAATTGCAAGGGCAACCTTGACCTTATGAAACACACAATTCCAGTATGTTGGTGGATTTCTAACTGGTGGTCTATGAGAGGGCTTAATGTATACAGCTCCTGTAAGTCTCATTTATTCATTTAACGAATACTTACTGAGCACCTACTATGTGGCAGGCACTGTTCTAAGCACCGGGTTCAAGAAATGGGTAAGTCCTGTACCTCTCTGTCTGCATCTGCTCAGAGTTAGTTTATAAACAGTCTATGTATCTTTGTGCTATGTGTCATTCTACAGAATAATAACCAAATGCTTTCATTGTGCCCAGTATAAGTGCTAGGCACATGTGAATAAAGATTCTATTCCAAGAAGTTCACGGAAAGAGAAAAAATGGTCAATAAACAAAGGGAAAATGTTAAACCTTTCTAGTATTTATTTATTTATACCCCAATGAGTTCAATAAAAAAAGATTTAAGGCAGCTTACAATACATAAAACATAGCCATGTAGCAAAAATTATAAGTAAAAGAAAAAGAAGAAAAAAAAAAAAAACCAAGAGTCAAGGCTAAAATAGGGCCAGAAATGAGACTAACACAAAGATCAATATGGTAAAATCCTCTATGTGCAGAGCGTGGTGTAGGAGACCCTGCTGGGACCCTGCCCAGAGCCCCTTAACTCTCATTTCTACACACCACAGGTTGCTACACCTGTGACTCTGAATGAGGGCTTTGTTCTGGCTGTGAAAGCACACGTGGCCAGCCAGCGGGACAGGTCAGGAGTCCCAGATGGATGGGAGTTGGTAGATGAGTATCCCAGCTTCCTCTCCCTCTGCTGAGATACGTGAGGCATGTCCCCCCCCCCCACAATCTCCCAGAGCTCCCCTGGGGTGCTGAGCTCCAGTCGCTCATAGTAGTAACTTGGTTGGCACGCACCCTTTATTGGCTGTCTTCCTTCTTGCATCTCCCTTTCCCTCTTCCCAAGCTGCTGGTTCCTGGAATCATCTCCCAAATAAACTACCTGCTCTTGAATCCTTGCCTCAGCATGCATGTCTTGGGGAACCCAACCTAAGACAGCTCACCATGCCCTCGTCTGCCATTTACTAGAGAACTCCAGGCTTCTGCAAAGTTTACTCCCTGCCAGAATTTCTGGGAGTGCCCAAGAGGGAGTCACACATGTTCAGAAGCAAGTCTCGTCAACTACCACGTTTGTGGACTTGTCCTCCTCATCTCCTGTTCTGGGCAACCTTACATCAACCAGGCATGCTGCTATTTCTGCTATTTATGACTATCTCGGTAGACTTCCACTTTAGCCAAAAGACATCTCCACTTTGTATCACTGAGTACCACTTTTCCTACCAGCCACTGCTACCTCCTTTTGGGTACCAAGGAGTATAAGGTGCCAAAGCCATTTGATGTTCAGTGATGATGTCCAGTAGAGGGGAATGCCTCCTAGCCACACTGTGTTCCTCCATGTTGAGGAGATGCCACAAAAACGTGGCTTGGGGATCAAAAAGAGGTTTTCATTAAACAACCCCTTTAGTCTTACTTATAGCCAAAGCCACATAAAACTCAGGCACAGGGAGTCCATAAGGACTGGTCCTAAGATTTAATTTGAGTGACATGTGTCCCACTGTCCTCGAAAATCACCCATCCAGCCAAATATAAGCCTTGTTAGGAGTCTAACTTGCCTGACTGACCTTGTCTTTCCTTTTGAGAAGTTATCTCCTGGGAGGTCCCATGGTCCCTCATGAAAACAGGACCCATGCAAAATGCACAAGGTGACTTGGTACATGGGATTATTGACTAAAATACTGTTGAACATTGGAAGACATCTATCAAAACTAATCAGTTCTTAGGTCTTCTTTCTGGCAATTAGAGAACAGGGCCAACTGTCCATTGAAGCTACTCCTGGATCATCTGGTTACTCACACGCTCTAAAACCGTCAATGGCTCCCCATTACCCTTAAAATAAAACTTAGACTCCTTAAGATGACCTACCGGCTTCTGCTTGCCAACCCCACCTCCTTCCCCTTTCCCTTTTGCTCACTCTAACCACACGGCTTCCTTTCTGTTCCTCAAACACATTGAACTCTTTCCCCAACTCGATGCCTTTGCTTCTGCTGTGCCTCACACTTACAATGTTCTATGCATGGCTCTTTTTTGTATGGCTGATTCTTTATTTTTCAAATGGTCAACTCAAATGTCATCTTCTCAGAGAGACCGCCTGGCTACCTTACCTAAACTAGAGGGACCCCCATACCACTCCTCACCATTTGATACAGTTACTACTATTTTCATAGAACTTATTTTTCACTATATTTATTTTTTTTTCATAGAACTTGTCAGTCAGAATCTGATGGTCTTATTAATTTGTTTCTGTCGCCTTTTATTGGAATGTAACCTCAATGAAGGCAGCAACCTCATTTGGTTGCATTTTTGTGGGTTTTTTTGTTTGTTTTGTACTTGTTTAAATTCCCAGCAGCTATCACAGTGCATAGCACACAACATTCACTCAATATGCTGATGAATAAATGTATATAAGCCAGTATTTATCTTTTTGTTCTCAGTAGTAGTATACTTTGGATTTATCCAAAACTGATCATACATCACTAAATTATGAGTTAAAAAATGGAAAGGCCAATATATATCTCCTATTTTCCCCTGACTTAAAACATTTTAATGATTGTATCATAAGATTTTTCCTAGTAATTCTGACTCTACATGAGCAACAGTATCTGGCAGGAGAGGAGGAAAGTTTCTTTAACTCCTTCGACTTAACCCATAAACAATTTCTGGTCTAGGCTAAACTCTAAGGAAAGGTCAATAAAGTTGGCAAACATATTATTTCTAACCAACTTTTCCACAAAGGAGCAAAAAATATAAAAGTTCATAGTAGGTGCTCAAAATAAATTTTTTTGAATTAGTGTCTAGCTAGAGTTAGGTTTTTTGACTAGACCAGCACTGTCCAGTAGAAATATACTATGAGCCTCATGCATAATTTAAAATTCTCTAGTAGCCACAATAAAAAAAAAGTAGAAAGAAAACAGTTTAAATTAATTTTAGTAATACATTTTTTAAGCCTAATATATCTGAAATATCATTTCAACACGTCATCAATATACTTTTAAAAAAAATAAATAAAATCTTTTGCATTCTTTTTTTCATGCTAAGTCTTTGAAATCTGGTCTAAGTGTAATTTTACACTTAAAGCACAGCTTGATTGGAATGATAAATTTGAATTGGAATAATTAATCTGTGTTTAAATTTCAAAACTTAGGGTTGAAAAAGTAGATTCATATATCCAAGTATTCAAACATACTTAGAAGTTTTTCAATAACGGAATCACGTATTAGTTTTTAAACGTAAAACGGAAATTAATTACATTATGCAAAGTGAAAGAAGCCAGACACAAAAGCTCACATATTGTATGATTCGATTTCTATGAAATCTCCAAAATAGGTAAATCCACAGAAATGAAACATAGATTAGTGGTTGCCAGGGGCTAAAGGAGGAAGAAATGGGAAGTAGTTGCTTAATGGGTACTGGGTCTCCTTTTGGGGTGATAAAAAAGTTTCAGAACTAGATAGACGGTGGTTGCCCAACGTTGTGAATATACCAAATGCCAGGAAATTGTTCATTTTACCATGGTTAATTTTATGTTGTGTGAACTTCGTCTCAATTTTTTAAAAAACTGGAATTAATAATATTTAAGTAAAATAACAACTTCAGTTCCTCTGTCACACTGGCTATAACCCAGAGCTCGACAGCAGCAGGCTGTGACATTGTATGACATGGAACTAGGCTATTCCTATGCAGAGGCTATGACTTGTTTAATCATTTATTTCTGTTTCTACAGGACACAGCCTCCCGGCACTTACCGAAACTTTCAAGGTGAAGTGCCCCGGTTTATTTAAGCACCACCTGGCAGCCACTGAAGTGTCACGTTTCCATTTCACGAGAGGCAGCCATGAATCTGATTGCTACTGTTCCACATGATTAGCACGTTTTGGGTGACAGATTGTTAGGTTTGCCGCACTTGCGAGCGTGTTATGATTCTTTAATAGTTTTCCTGAAGGGTGTGAGTTTCCCGGAGCTTGTGGTCTGGTTTCCAGCGGCCCTCCTCTCCCGTTGGGGGAGCTGGGGGAGCAGAGGAGGAAGGAGTTGACAGAGCAGGCACTGTGCTCGTAGTAGCGCACATCAAAAGAGCAGTTTCAATGATTAGGGACACAAAACCTTAAGACACACCAAGGGTGATTCATAGGACACTGAAGGATCTGATGACCTCACCCAGTCCACCCCAAATGAATAAGAGCAATTTACCCTTTTCTTTCAACTCCCCAGAGATAAAGATCCACAACGACTCTTGTTTTCTCCCTGTACTGAATCATACCGCTCAGGTATCTGGAAGTGTTTCTCTAAGTCTTTCTTATCAAAACCACTCTTATTAGTTTCTCATTTAAAACCTCCTGCTAAGTCTGACAGCATCCAATGATGGCTGTCTCCTCAATATCAGGACCCTTTAGCTAAAAATATCTCTAGCATTTTCTCATTGTGATGCTTCTACATCCCAATACGATTATTGAGTTTGTAGATTGCCTGAACTGTTTCTCCTCTCTCTGTCTTTCTTGCTGCCCTCCCACTCCTTTATCAGATAGGAGAGAAGCATAAATAAAATTTATACTGGTCAGTTTTTTTTTCTTGGCCAGTCCTATAGTGGAAATATACCCAAATTCTACCTTTCTGATATTGAAGTGGTATCTACCTATCACCATAAATCTACATCTCTCTTTTTAATTTATAACACAGGCCTTGGGTAGTTTCTCTTAAAAAAATAAATTAAATAAAAAATAAAATACGAACCACGGCAGCAAACTGCTGACAAAAGTGATCTTTTAAAGATGCCTCAGAAGAAATGACAACTATTCCCGAAAGAGCTGCTGTCACACATGCCTCTTTCAAGGTTAAACTTGGCTGTCTGCAACGTTTTGTTTACAAAATTTTGATTGCGAGTAACAGAAATGTCCTATGGCTAGCGTAAACCATATAAAAAGAAAAAAAGGAGCAAGAGAGAAGAAGCAGCTAATGAAAGGATGCTGGGGGTATTTTGTGGCATCAAAGGAAGAGTTGACAACTAAAATTTAGAAAAGGAAGAAAACAGAGCAAGTTTCCATTATTCAGTAGCAGCTTGGGAACTTTTCCTCCAGAGGCGCAGCCACGTGAACATCACTTTGGTCCCGGTCTCCTCCTACTTTGTTCCTTTCCATTTTGAATTTCAGATGCCATATGAATTTGGGGAGCACACAAACATTTCGCCTGCTTGGCAGGAAAACTGTTAGGGCAGCACAGCCATCCCTTTATATGCCCTCATCCTTTTAGCCCTGGGAAGGGCAGGATCTTAGATCCGGCCAACCCTGAAGGAGCTGACAGCTGGAGGCTATCTGCTGCGCTCACTCCTCAGAGCTAAGCAGCAAGTCCTTCCCTGAAGTAGAATGGCACATCTCTGTGTCTGTCAGAATCCACCTCTTGCTCTCTTTGGACCCACGCCTCCACAGACTCTCAGGGACTGGCTCATTCAGTGGGCCACTCGTTTGGAGGGAGAACTCAGAGGAGGGGATTAGTGGGATGAGCCACAGCCTCTACCATTGCAGTTGACCTCAAGGCTGCAAGTGATACTCATGCCTCCCCTCCTCCGCTACCCACTGTGGATTCACCTCAGCCTCAGCTCCCACGTCTGCTGGCTCTGGTATCTTAGCTGATATGATTCAGACCCTCACCGCAAGAGCCTAGCATGAAGGAAGTTGATTAGAGAGAGCTCTCAGCATCAACATCTGGTGGGGAAGTGAAGCCAGCACGATTGGAGAGAGGGAGAAGTTGTGATGCAGTCATGACGAGATTTCAGCTAACTCCTGGGGAGCTCTGAAGCTGGCCTCACCCTTCAAAGCTGTCTGTACGTGGGGTGAGAGGGCCGGGCCTTTTTTGCCCCTGCATTGACATCTCATTGCATGCAGGCGCCCCTGGGTGGGTGCGATGCTGGGTGAGATGGCTTTCTTCCGCAGAGGGCAATTCCCACGAAAGACTGACAGCTGAGGGCTGGTGATTGCGGGATGGTGGCGTGTCAGCCAGCGGAACTCCCAGAAGCTGAGGCAAGTGTCCTTCAGTCCTGAAGCAGGGAGGGGGTGGTGCCAACGCCAGACGAAAACTCGGCAGCCAGCCAATAAACAACTCTTCATTCTCCCTTCTTGCCAGCCCCTGGCGATCACCATTCTACTTTCTGTCTCCAGAAATTTGACTACTCCAAGTCCCTCGCATAAGTGGAATCACATACTAGTTGTCATTTTGAGACTCGCTTCTTTCGCTCAGTATAACGTCCTCGAGTTTCATCCATGTTGCAGCATGTGTCAAAATTTCCTTCCTTTGTAAGTCTAAATAATACTCCATTGTGTGTACATATCATTTTGTTTATCCATTCATCCGTCAACAGACACTTGATTTGCTTCCTATTTGGCTATTGTGAATAATGCTGCTTTGAACACGAATATACAAATGTTTCTTCAGGATCTTACATTTAATTCTTTTGGATACAAAGCCAGATCTAGAATGTTTTTATCCAAGATGTTTTTATTCAAAATAGGTTTATCTCTCATTGGTTTAATTCCTTTTAGGTCCAGACAGAGGCAAGGATGAAATACCCACTCTCTTCGTAAAGAGCTATCTCTTTTAAATCAAAACATTCTGGTAGAGTCAGGATGATGGATAGCAAACCTGGCTCATGATTAATTATGAGCCCATATATGCCATCTAAGACTTTCTGTTTTTTCCACCAAAGAGAAAGAAACAATCTGTACAGGAAATTCCCCACATGCTGCCTGAACTGCTTCACCTTTTGTTATCCTAACCACCAAGGTTAGTTAATCACAAACAGGATCTTGAGAAACAGTCTCTATGATGAAAGAGAATAAAGCTAAGAGGCTGGCAGAGGCCCAGCTCATGACATCATGCCGAAGCTGATGAGCACATCTTCGTGAAGTTGGCGGGAAAGCGGGGGTGGAGAGGGGTTAGGGAGACACTGAGGGGGAGAGGTTAAAGAAGATTTTGCCAAGAATCTAATAGGACGTCATTTTGTCCTATTGGTTGGTGGTAGACTTAGGCTTAGCAATATCTGAGATTTCAAGCAGCAAGAATAAAAAGTAAATTCTCTATGAATTTTTTTTGGGGGAAAAAAAAAGAACCAGGCTTCTTGTCTAGGACCTATAAATTTGGACCAATGCATGCACTTCAGGGTTTATGTCTTCTATTTCTGTTAGAGTTAAATCTAATCTGCATGACTCAAACTAAAAGTTAAAAGCAGTATCAGATGTCTTTTGAGTTTTTCTTCACCCCAGGTAGCCAGCTAAAATGGGAACGTGATCAAAGAAAACTTAAAATTCAGAATTCATTTTCTTAAGGGCATTCGCAACTCTGTAACTCACCCACACAGAGCTGTGTGCAAGTGGATAATTGATACTGAATACAGTAATGGAAAAATTGTACACACGCTTCCTAAATAAGCAGAACTATACCACTGTGGTTGGGAAGGAGGCTTAAAAAATAAATAACAGGAAGAACTTCCTACCACAAAAGACTCGTTTTTAATCATCAATTGAAATAATACTAGATGACTATGCTAGATACTCCTAACCAAGAATATGTTCTGAAAAGATCAATCAAATGTTTAATGAGCTATAGGATAATGAGATTTGGTAACTTTATCATCTTTGGTAACTTTATCATTTTTATGAGAGCAGCTGTATATGATACTGTATACATTCTCAGTTTTGCGCAATGATTCTATACTTTAAATGACTTGCCCGATGTTCATTTCGATGAGAAAAAATGGGAAAAAAATAAATAAAACAATACAAAACCAAAAACCCAGCATGCCTTTTGACTTTCTTAGTAGTTCTCCCAATAAACGCTGGCTAAAACGTGGACAAATTTAAAACTCCCTTTCCCTTGTTCCCTGTAGCGAAGATGAAATTGTCTATAAGTTTTAAAAGAAGAAAGAAGCTTCACTAGTAAACATGGGAAGTACCAAAAGCAAGAAAAGAAAAAAGCCAAGTTGAAAAGTACAGGTTTCTGAGTTTCTGATCCTACAAAAGCTTGCTAGCTTACTGAGATAGCTGGTTCTGGTCTGACACCCTATTCAAATATTTTCCTCATTTAATTTTTTCTGCTCTTTCTCCTCTGGCTCCTATATTTACACCCATCCAGAAGAGGGTCCCACTCACTCAGAACCTCAAGGGAAAAGTGAGTGGAAGGTAAGTGAGGTTGGTGGCCTCAACCTGTGTGAACAATGAATTTTTCACTCCTCTCCCGGTGGCTTCCACATAGAAAGCCTTCCGCCTCCCTCGGAAATGGTCTGGCGTTCATGTATTAGAGTAATAGTTTGTGGTCATACCTAATTTGGAATATCTGTTACACAAGGATCTAAGAGCTCTTATAACCCAACTTAAGTCCTAGAGACTTAATCTTAGCCTTAAAGCCAAATTCCATTTGTGTGAAAAGTAGTTTTGATCACAAAAGTTGCAGCTATCCTTGATATGTAATTTTTATCCTTCACTTTCAGGTTCAAAGTGTCCCATAGTTGAATCCATCCTGGTCTGTTTTTAGACATCGCAAAGAAGCCCAGTTACCATAATAACCAGTGTTAACTTAAGGGCAAGGACTTTCTGAAAATTTTGTTACATGTTGACATAAATGACCGATACGGTGGATGAGTTTAGGTTAACACAGACTAATTTGTTTTTATGATGAATTAAAATGGAGTGAAAACGCAGAAGCGACTAATGAAAAGCTCATTTGTATATCCTTCCTTCTATTTGAATGTTTGCCATGGCCACACCCAAGCCATCCTACATAAACTACATCCTAGCCCTCCACCTCAATTTTTAAAAGCAGTCCAGAGTCTGCAAACTCAGTAAATGATTTCACAGTGAGACAACCAGAACATTCAGAAACTTTTCTTTGATATTGAATAAAAATCCTCAGTGCAATTAGAAGTAATTGATCACCACTGTGATGGTTAATTTCATATGTCAACTTAACTGGGCTAAGGATGCCCAGCTGGTAAAACATTGGTTCCGGAATAGATTAATTAGCATTTGAATTAGTAGAATGGTGAAGAAGATCACCCTCACCAATTCAGGTGAGCAGCTCCCATCCACTGAGAGCCTGAACAGAACAAAAAGGCAGAAGGTACATTTGCTTTTTCTGTTCGAGCTGGGACATTCATCTTTTCCAGCCCTCGGACATCACTGCTCCTAGTTCTCAATCCTTCAGACTTGGAACTGGACACACCTCAGAAACTCCCCAATTTGTAGGCCTTTGGACCTGGACTGAGTTTCACCATTAGCTTTCCTGGTTCTCCACCTTGCAGACAGCAGATTGTGGAATTTCTCAGCCTCCAAAATCCTGTGAGCCAATTCTTATAATAAATCTCCTTTTATCTATTTATCCTATAGGTTCTGTTTCTCTGGAGAACCCTAATACAACCACCTTTAGTAAAATAACACAGGGTACAAATGAACAGGACAAACAGAGACTCATGGACATGAACAATAGACTAGTGGTTACCAAAGGGGAGTGGGAAGGGGGAGGTGGTGGTAGATGGAGTAATAGGGGTCAAACATGTGGTGACAGAAAGAAATCTAACTATGGGAGGTGTACACACAATGTAAATACAGACACCGTACTGTTAAAATGTACAGCTGAAGCTCATCAGATTTCGTTAACCAATGTCACCATAAAAAAATTTTAAAATTAAAAAAAATAACACAGGCTGTGTTATTACTTATCTCAGGTTAAATCAGCCACTCACTTTTTCTTTGTGAGTTCTATTTACCAAGTGTTTAACCATATTTAGTGATTCTCTGGACTACATGCTAGTTTGGATGTCATATATTGACTCATAATTAGAAGGTAGCAAATTCGATGGTGGCTAGTTCATCCCTTTGCTTCAGGTGCCCTGAACCAGCCTAGTTTGCTCCAAAAGAAACAGTTAGCACCTGTCCCAGGCTCAGATCATCTCCATTTCATGTTACTCTTCTGCCACCACCCCCAAACTACCTTATGATTATTCAGCAACTCACCTATACCTGACACCCTTAATTTAGCCCAAGAATTTCCGTAGCCTCACTCAAAATCCTCCAAATCTCATAAAACCCCTTGAGTTCACACAAGAGCAGTTTTCTTGCTGTAATGGGTCCAGAATTTTTTAAAGGTATGATAGAGAACAATAAACATGGGGCGAGGACCAAATAAGCCTCTTATGACCCAAAAGTTATTTCCTTATTGGCTAATCTCAGCCAATTACATTCTACAATCGGAGAGCATTCCTTTGGATGTCAGCAATAAATTTCTGGGAAGGTTAAAATGTGCACATGTGTAAGACATAGCTGTGACTTTACTGGTATTAATAAATGTTTCATGATGGGCACAGTAACCCTGCCAGTCCCTAGGAACTTGCAAGCTGGGTTGTGTGAAGGCCTGAGCTTAGGGTACTTATTGCAGGGATGCTGGCTTTGCCTTGCCATGATAGAAAATCCTGAGGGTGTGCTATGCTTGGAAGTAGAGGAAGAAGCACCAAAAGAAGAGGAAGAAAGACAAGAGATAAATCCTTCACAATTTTGCCTGTACTTTGAGAGTAAATGTTACGTAGATTCCAACAGAAAAGAAGCACATGTGTTCTCTGAGGTCAGATTTTGTCTACCAAGTAATCACATATGGTAATTTTCCATGAATAACAAGATTCAACACTTACAGAGTATTTATCATGTATGAAGCACCGTTCTAAACACTTTATACAAATTTATTTAAGTATTACAACATCTCTATAAGGCAGGCACTGTCTTTAATCTCCATTTTTCAGATAAGGAAACTGTTGTTCAGAGACATCTACGGTCTATGGTCTAAAAGGTTTAGAAATCTGATTTAGCTAGCACATCAAGAGCGGTGAAATATTTTAGAATTGCACTGACATTAATTAGAGCTTAATAAGTCCAATGTTCAAAACCAGGATGCCTAATTAATTTAAGGATGAGAAATTTAAGCTTTCAAAGACCACAACGCTGAGATTGGCATGGCTGAAAGCATTTTCCCTTTGTAAGCAGAGAAGCCAAATTGCAAACAGAGCACAGCGTAAGGAGAAAATAATTGGAACCAAGAGAATTAGATGAGAAAAAAAGCACTCCTCTGCTTAGTTTTTTTAGACATACTCTGCCCCTTGGGATTGCCTCACCCATGACTCTAATACTAGAAGTCCATCACTGAGCCAAATTTCAATAAGACTCCTAATAGTTAGCTCTGTGATGTTCCTTTTTCTATGCTTCCGAACTTCTCTTCTGACAAAATTTTTTAAAATTATGTTGAACCCCTAAATTCAAGTCTTGCTCTGGCTTAGGAATGACTGTCTCTCTCTATTCTGATACATCATATATTTATTTTATAGGTCTCTTTTGTAACACCAAATTAGTCTTATTTATAAACTCCACAGGGCCTCGCACAGTCATTACATAAGGCAAGTCCTCAGTAATGTTTGTTGAAAGAATGAGAGTGAAGGAATGAATGAATAAATGCATTTCGACGGCAGATGACTTAAAAATTAGCTCTCCATCACTATGGGAAACAATATGGAGATTTCTCAAAATTTTTAAAATAGAATTACCATATGATTTGACACTTCCACTTCTGGGTAGGTACTCAAAAAAACTCAAGGTAGGAACTCAAAGACGTATTTGTACACTCATGTTCGTAGCAACATTATTCACAATAACCAAATGGTAGAAGCAATCCAAGAGTCCATTAACTGATGAATGGCTAAATTAAATGTGGTATATACATATAATGGAATATTATTCAGTCTTAAAAAGGAAGGAAATTCTAGCACCTGCTACATCATGGATGAACCTTGAGGACATTATGTTAAGCGAAGTGGCCAGTCACAAAAGATTAACTACTGTGTGATTCCATTCATATGAGGTACCTAGAATAGTCAAATTCGTAGAGACAGAAGATACAGTAGTGGTCGCCAGGGGTTGGGGCGGGGAAAGGGAGGTGGAGAGTTATTACCTAACAGGTGCAGATTTCCAGTTTTGCAAAACAAGGAGTTCTGTGGATGTTGGTGGCGATGGTAGCACAACAATGCGAATGTACTTAATGCCGCTGAACTGAACACTTAAAAAAATAGTTTAAAAGGTAAATTTTATGTTATGGGCGTTTTACCAAAACTGAAAAAAAAAAAAAAAAAAAAAAAAAAAAAAAAAAAAAAGCTCTTCCAGGCTAACTCATGACTTGTATTTTTAAACCTGAGCTCTGCTTCTATAAAACCAATTTAAGCAGTTCCTGTGCTTGTCCTCGTGTAAAGCAACGAATGGCTTGTCCTGCTGAATTTCATCATCTGAGACTCCTAATTTTATGGTATCACTGTATCAACCATACATAGAGTTGTGCAACGGAGAACACAGCATTTCAAAGTAAAGGCACAAATGATATTGTCACTACTTGCCAATTAAAGGGACAGACTTTCAATCAAGAAAATAAATATAGTATTCATGGTTGATAAACATAGCAGACTGATACTGGGTTGACAGCAACTTTGACAGTCTTAACATATTTGTTTTTTTAGATCTGCAAGAAACAAATGTACCAGCTGACTGCAGTTGAACAAAATCATTACGGAATTAGCAGTTTTCTGACCTACTTACTAAAAAAAGCTGAATCACTCCATCGAGACCCCAGGGAAATGCAGATTTATACCTTTGATGTATTGCTGGGTTTTTCTCCAATTAAATTAAATTCTGTAACCAGATTTTGGGTTCTTGCCATCTTCTCTTCTTTTAATGGGTAATTTCATGCCTTCTTGAATATAAGCCTTTGTAAATTCTTGATTTTTGAAAATGCAAATGTATAATAAAACCGGCACACAGCTTTCTTCTACGCAATTATTTTCTAAACTCATCAGGATGACCTGCTTCTTCCCTAATCTCTTTTTTTTAGATTGGTGGGCTATCAGGGAGAGAAGCACAAGGTTCTTTGCTGCAGATGAGAATCAGGGAAGATAGGAGAAGTGGTCAGTCTACCTGTGGTCACACTGGCCCAATAATGGAGAGAAGCTCCCATGCCCCGAGGCGCGCAGCCATGTTCAGCTCTGTATCTCCCCTCGCCAAGCCTTTATCAATGCTTTTCCAAACACAGAGAACGACCCTTCTCCCCCTGTCAAATATTCCAGCCTTTTCCTCTATCCACGATATTTTTTCCTTTCAGAAGCTTTCTTCCAGATGAGGACTTTTCATTTTCGAACCCATTAATACAATCCCTTACCAATATCTCAACAACATACTACTATAATTGCTGTATTTACACTGATTACATGCTTGTCTTATCTCCTTGTATAGGCCAGATGTCCTTGGCCACAGCCAAATCAAGGGCCTAATTGTGTGATTATCTCTCTTTTCTGGCTGTCCTGTTCTGGCAATAGCACTACCATTCTGCTGCCCAGGTTAGTAACCTCAGAGACACATCTGCAGCTCCTTTTTCCTCACTCCCACTCCTTAATATCCAGTCTCCAATTCTTTCTTTACAGCCCCTCTGACATTTTTTTCCCTCCATTTCCAGTGTATCTCCTATCGAGACTCCTCCAGCAGCACCGTAACTGGTCTCTCTGATTCTTGACTTGCACCTGGTGTTCATCCTTAACACCAGCACCAGATTTGTCTTCCTGCAGTACAGCTTTGGACCACTTCATGGTTTTAAAATCTCCAATTGTCTTTGGCTCAGCACTCAAGGCTCGGTAGGTGGAAAGACCATGGGTTCTATAAGCGACCTGACCTCTGTTTAAATTTCAGCTCTGCCCTTTTCTAGTTGTGAGATTTTGGAGGTTGGGGGTGGGGTAAGACCCTTAACCTCTCAGAACCTCGGTTTCCTCATCTATAAAATGGGGATAATAATATGCATCTAGAAGGACTGTTGTGAAGTTTAAGCAAGATACTATAAGCTAATCCTTTGGCAGCTCATAGTAGGCACTTAATAAATGGCATGTTCTCTTCTTCCACGAGCCAACGCCAACCTGTCTTTACCTTGATAACTTGACTCTCCCCCTCCTTTGCTAGTTTCCAAACACAACTTCCTGGGCCCCATGTCTTTGGAGAAGTTGTTTCCTCTGCTTGCCTTGCCTTCCATCTTTGCCTATGGAATCCCTTATATTCTTTAAGGCCCAACTTCACAAAGTGTTCCTGGATCAATTTTGTCAAATATTGTCAGTGGCATATACCAAGGCAGAAGGTAAAAGTACGTTGCCACTGACATCGCCAGCTCATGGTGATACTAAAAATCATACAGACTTCTAGTGTTATGCCATCTCTAGTAATATCGCCCTTCCCTGGATTCCAAAAAATGCAGAGTGTAATTAAAAAAAAAACACAACATTTATTCGGCGTCACGATCAGACTATTACACTTAGCAATCAACAAACAGCATGGATACAAAAATAAAAATCTACATTACGACCTTTTGTTGGAACGTTTTACACTTTCCACAGAATAGAAACTAAAATAACCTGTTATACACTTAGTCACAAATACAGTCCTCAAGTGTTTTGCCCATACACATGAATATTGTCTAAAACATGTCTTCTTTGTAGCAGGTAGGCCCTGCCACTACTGCGCTTGGCTGAGTTCACAAATCAGTTGTAACCTGTAGCTTCCCTGTTATTTCTCTGGCTCTCCTCTCCTGCTAAGCTTTGTTTCCTGGCAGTAATTAAACCCTTCTGCCACCGTCAGAGCTACTGCTGCTGCTGCAAGTGCCAAAGCCGCCTTGGTTTCATGGTTTGGCAAAGTATTGGCCTCTACCATCATTGGAACTACAGCTTCTCTCTGCCTCCAAAGTTTCCTCCCCTCATGGGTCTGAAATTTAAAGACTGACTGTCATAATTGCCAAAATCACTGTAGCTTCTGCCACCTCCAAAACTGCTTCCATCATTATCAAATCCATTATAGCCATTCCCACTGCCACCACATCCTCCACCACTAGGCTGCCACCAAAGCCACCTTGACCACTGAAGTTTCCACCGTGACCAAAGTTGTTATTCCTACCAAAACCACCTCCATGACCACCACCGAACCTTCCAGAACTGCTTCAACCTCTTTGGCTGGGTGAAGCACTAGCCATCTCTTGCTCAGACAGGGCCTTCCTTACTTCACAGGCGTGGCCATTCACAGTACAGTATTTCTGAATGACAATCTTGTCAATAGAGCCACGGTCATCAAAGGTTATAAAAGCAAAGCCTGCCAATGCCTTGGTCAGTCATGACTTCAATCACTTCGGTTTTCCCGTCCTGTTCAAAATCATCTCTTAGGTGATGTTCTTCAGTGTCTTCTGTAACACCACAAACAACAATCTTTTTTTTCAGTGAAGTGGGCACCGGGTCTTTGAGAATCTTCTCTCGAGACAGCCGTCTTTGGTTCCACAACTCTTCCATCCACTTTGTGTGGCCCTGCATTCGTGGCTGCATCCGGCTCCTCCACAGTGGCACACGTGACAGACCAAGAGCCTCTGGGGCACTTGGTGTTTGGCTCTCTGGTTACCACACAGTCTGTGAGCGTTCCCCACTGCTCAAAATGATGCCTCGGACTCTCAGCAGTTATTTCAAAGCTCAGACCTCTGATGAAGAGCTCCTGCAGGTGTGAGGGCTCTTTGGGAGACTCAGACACGACAACCTTGGGAGAAGAGCACTTTAACAATGCTTACTCAGAGGTGTCCACCGACAGAAAGGCCATAGCATAATTTATAAGGTATTTAATAAACTGCTAAATAGAAATTTTTTTTTTAGATGAGACAACCCTTGGTTGACATCACAGATTGTAAGAACCTTGTCAGCTAACAATCCCTTATTTTTTATTTTTTATGCCTACAGCACCTTGTCCCCCTAGGTGGTCTCCCATCCAAGCACTAACCAGGCCTGACCCTGCTTAGCTTCTGAGATCAGACAGGACCAGGCTTGTTCAGGGTGACATGGCCATAGACTAAATAGAATTCAATACTTGTCATAATTATAGATATTTCTGTTCAGGTTTTCTATCTTTTATTAACTGTAAACTTTTTGAGGGCAAGTATCACAGCATATACATCTTTGTTTCTCACATAATATCCAAAACCGCAGCTTCTATATGATAAATGTTCTGAATAAATGAAGAGGTTAATATCAACAATACAGACCATGTTAATATGTAACAAATCTGGCATTTTGAGATCAAGGTTTGTTTGTTTTCACATCTTATTGAATGAGCACTAACTATGTGTTAGGTCGTGTGCTAAGTGCTTTACATACATTATTCATTCATCATCGAAATGTTCCTACTATATTCTAGGCACTGTGCTATACCTTAAGAACACATTAGTGAACAAAATTATTTACTTACACAATGCCTAGTGGTCAGAAAGGGTAACTAACTTGTCCAGGGTTATTTAGTCAGTAAATGGGAGAGCTGCTTGAAACTGGGTCTTACCCTAGAGATCACATTCTTAAGCCCTATATTTCCTCTGGTGTGAGCTATTGACAAGCCACATGATTCTGGGGAATGCCCAGTTTGACCATGCTCTCTTACACAATCAATGATGGAATCCTCCTTGAGAATAGGAATTACGTTTTCATAAATCCTAAAGGTCTCCTATAATGTTAATACCAAACCCATACCAACTTCTGATGGTTACTCAATAAACACTTACTAGCCAATGGCCTTGATAACTATACAATCCATTGGATTTCATTAGAACTTAGGAATTTTAAAAAACTATTTCATCCATAAAAAATATATCATCACCAATAAAAATTTGTTTCTCTCGGTCACTGTCAAGTATAAATTAAATTACCAATAGAGCATTATTCAAATTATCTTCCAAGAACACTTAACATGCCAGATACAAATAGCTACGTTCTGCAGAACATGGAATTAAATCTCAACCTTTCACAAAATGACGACTCCTCTGATCACAGGAAAACACCAAGAAGCCCATAAAGGCCTTTGACCAAGAGCAAGAAGGGTAGTAATAGCAATGAGAAAACGAACTATGAAAAATAGATAAAAGGCATCCTACCTATCCACCAACAAAAGTTTTCAGTTGTCCTGGCAACTGGGTGATATATGAGTTCTACAGTCAATTTGTTCTAAAATTGACAAAAATAAAGAAAAAAAATGGGAAATTCACTTAAGAAACAGTGTTAGTATGAGCAGTATCAATAGGCATAAATAACATGCCAACAGATTAAACTAGAATAAGATGCAGAAAGAACAAGATATAACAAATTTTGGGAAAATTCTTGAAATGAAATACAACTAGGAAATGTCTAAAAATAGCTTCAGATGAATGGTACGTGTACCAAAACACATGAGCAGTGTTTTTAGGGCCAAGATCATTGAAAAGAAGCAGAAAGATGTGAATACAGAAAAAATCTCTTACAAATCTCTCTAGATGTGGGCATTGGAAAAACAAAAATAGCCAACTCTTGAGCATAAAGTAGTAATTTTCTGATGAGTTTGGGCAATGGAAACAGCCAAATTATTAGAGGAAGGAGAGGGAGAGAAATTTAGTCAATGTTGGGGGCAAGTCAGCCCAAATCAAAAAGGGTTTTTGTTGTCATTGTCGTTGTTGTTTATTTGCCTAAGTAGTATAGCTCTATTATGGGCTGTTTTCCTGATGGGGATTCCTAGAAGCACCTTTGGGCTCCCATCATAGGCTCTCTTGTGTATAGGCCATTTATATCTTTTTCAGGCAACAAATCCCATGGTCAAACTGCAGAAGCCTGTCATTTTAGATCAAGGTTTCTCAATAGATCAGCACCATTAACATTTAGGGACAGAAAATTCTTGTCATGGGGGCTGTCCTGGCATTGTAGAGTGTTTAGCAGCATCTCTGGCCTACTAGATGCCAGTACCAAAACATTTACTCCCATTATGACAACCAAAAATGTCTCTAGATATTTTCCAATGTTCCCAGGGGGCAGAATCACGCCTATATGAGATGTGCTAGTTTAGAAAATAAAAGATAATCATTCAGCCTGACCTCTTACCATACAGATGAGGAAACCAAAGCCCAAACACTTGAAATGCCTTGCTCAAATGTACACAAGATGCTTAATACCAGATCTAACCCAGGAATCCTAGATATTCGCTCCCAATAACTCCACTATACTCCAAGTTCAGCCATTTGCATACCACCATCATGAATTTGCCATACCCAGTCCTACCTATATTATTACTTATTTTGAGTTGACTCATTTTTTAACTTAATAACTTTATTTTAAAATGAAACAGGCATACAAGAGAGAGGACGACAAGACATAAAAGTTAGGAATGATCATGGTGTCAGAGGGAGAGATCTATGCTCAGTTATTTTATGTACTTATTTATTTATCAAATACTCACATTGTGGTACCATGAGCCAGGCACCATTTTAAGTGCTTTACGTAGCTGAAATCTTTTTGTCTTAATAATAACCTTATTAGGTAACTACTATTACTCTCATTTTATAAAGGAGGATACTGAAGCATAGAGATTCAAGATCACCCAAGTCATAAGTGGCAGAACTGGTATTCCAGCCAGGAAGTCTGGCTCCAGAGTTCGTGCTCTTAACTGGAGATGCCTGATAAAAGACAGATATGTCTGGAGCCAAAAACTCCTGAGTATTTCCTGAGTAGTCATGAAATAATAAACACAGGTAAAAAAAAAAAAAAAAAAAAAAAAAAAAAGGCAGCCTGATCTGGAGGACTTAAGCAAACCCTTGGGAAAGGGGAATTCTCACTTGGAAGAGAAAAGTTGGGCATAAATGGGGACGGAAAAGGATGGAAGCTGGGGGAGTGGGAATCAGGGGGAGCGACGAGATGAGGTTTTGACTAAGTAAAGTGTACCAGGCACTGAGAGAAACGATGATCTTGGCAGGGTGAGGAAATGGTGAGACAAGAGGTGAAAATTCAGGCAGAATGGTGATCTGGGGAAAAACTAAAAGGGAGTGTGGGTGGGGGTGGTGGGTTTTGAGGTCCAGGAGAGGACCCTGGGAGGAGAGAAGGGGCTGTCAAGGTGAGAACCTTGCGATGGGGGGGGGCTATTGTGATTTAGGTAGGGCTGGGAAGGGGTCCCAGCGGGGCAAGCTGGGGCACTGTGATGGATAGCAGAAAAAGCACACCCCCACACACTGGGCAGGACAGGGTATCCAATTGACACTGGTGAGCACTGGCCACTGAAGTTAGTGATTTTCCCTTAAAAATCAAGTTGAGAATCAGTAGGGGTATATACACCGCATTTTGCAAAATGTTGAACGAATTCATCTCCAAAAAATATATTAAAAGCTTTTGGATAACATTCGAGAAAATTTTGAGACTTTTATGTTCCCACGACTAGTTCATAAATAAAATATATAACTTAAAAAATGCACACACATTTGTAATTGCTAAATGTAAAAATCAAGCGTAGAACGGCTTTATAATATGTTTTGCCAATTCCTGTTTCTTCAGTACTTGACTTTTCAAAAACAAATTTTCTGAAAAATGTTTTGTCTTTAACACTTTCTAGTATTTGCAGATCAAGATGTTAAGAAAACAACTTGGGGAAATTCAATGAATGTTGAATAGGGTTTCTAGGAAGTAAAATTTCATGTTTTGCCCTTAGTGACATAACAGAACTTATGCAGAAGTCCATCCATAGTATGTCAAGATCAGTCATATCTAAGTTCAACCAGGATATCCAGGTACCAAAAGCAACACTAATGCAAATATAGTTAAAGGAATATATAAAAGATAAAAAAGTGAAGTGAGGCATAGTAATAAAAGCAAGGACTTAAGAGTCAGGCCTAAAACACTAGCATCACAGTATCATGTAGTAGTATATATTGGTGTTACATACGAGCATTATAGGGTATTGTGAGGACTAAATAAGATGTCATATAAAGGATTTAAGGAATGTAATGCTAAATATATTTTAGCCACTATTATTCTAGTACGAAGCAGAATAAACTAAGTAATAAGCTTCTTAGAAGCCTGAGGATTTTCATAACTTTGCTTTGATGAGTTTTAAATCTTGGCACTAATTTCATGTACACAGGTACTTTTTCGTTCTTCTCGGCTCAAGGCTGACCTAATGGTCTTGAGCGGCTCTAAATCTATGTTTCTCAAATTGGTTTACCAACTCCTATAGGTCCCGAAGACCCTTTGAGGGGGGTCTATAAATTAAATGTTATTTAAATAATAGTAATTCTAATTTTATTAATAATGGTAAAACTAATTTCATAGTTATACTAATTGTCTAACACTATTTTCATTTTTCACTGTGTTGACATTTGCACTGATGGAGCAAAAGCAACAGTGGGTAACACTACTGATATCTTAGCACGATTCAAGGCAGGGCTCCCAAAGCATTTTGGTGGACATGTTATTCTTCACTACTGTGTGCTCACAGGAAGAAAGAAAACAGGCAGTTTCACTTAAGGTGATACGTTACTTTTACAAAATCCTGACCCTTCAGTACACATCTTTTTAATATCCATACCTAACCACAATGGTTGTCTTGAAATAAAGCACATGAACCACCACTTGAGTTATGAGCTCAACTAGTCATGTTGCTCACTGAACACCATTTTTACTTGAATGAATGACTGAGAAACTATGGTATTCAGATCTGAGTATTTAGCAGACTTTTTCTTAAAGATTAATGAAGCAAGACTGTCACTTCAAGGAAAACAATAACAATGTTGTTGCTGATAAGAAAATTGAAGATTTAAAGTGGAAATAAGAATTTTGGAACACTTATATCTTCCTCAGTAAGCTTGATAGCTTGCCAACACTTAAAGACTTTTCCAATGAGATCAGTGGTGACATTAATGAATGTGATTTTTAAAACATAGAATAAGGATGTGTGACAATATTTGGAAGATCTGTGTAACTCAGTGAACTTACATTTTCCAAATGACTAATACATGCTGTTACAAAATTTATCATACCCGGGTAAAAGATCCATTCGAAGTGAAAGATACATCAATGGATTTCATTGGCAGTTTTAGATTCCACATTATAATTAAGAAGCTACCACTCATCAAGTTTTTGTGTAATGTCAAAGCAAAATATCCACAATGATCTCAAAAAGCTACTAAAAAAAAGCTACTAAAAAAGTCCTCCCTTTCCTTAACCATATCTTTGTGAGACCAGATTTTCTTCATGTATTTCAATCAAAACATCACTGCATTGAATGGAGAAGCAGATATAAACATCCTGTTTTCTACTACTAAAGCAATCATTAAAGAGATCTGCAAAATGAAAAATAAGGCTGCTTCTCCCTTTTTTTAAAATTTGGAAATATACAATGATTTTTCATTCGAATGCATTATGTTAACATGTAGTAGGTTTAATGTATTTTAAATAAATTAACAAAATTAAAATGCTATCAGTTTTATTTTTTAATATGGTAAATATCAATATCTAAACTTATATAAACTAAAGGTATTTAAGATCTTCAATAATTTTTAAGAGTTCTGAGACCAAAAAAGTGTAAGAACCATTATCTAAATAGTTATCCTAACTTGAGCTGGTCTCCTTTGACTATTCAAGAAGAGAATACTTAGGGCAAACTTACCGCAGAAAATTATCACTTCCTAATCAGGTTAGGCAGTGGAACACTGTGAGGAAAGATCTTCAGGTGCAAGAATTAGCTCTTTAGAGTTAATTCTCACAGTAACGGGTAAGTCTAACAGAGTAGGTCCATTGAGTTCAAGAAAGGCAGGCCAAAAACCTTTTTGCAAAGATGAGCTGAAAGTCTGCATCAAGGAAAAATAAAGAGTTGAAACCCATTTTGATTAGGAATTCTGTTTGCTTTCGATATGTGTCTCTATAAATAGATTAGAGCGAAACTTGCCCTTTCCTAATCAAAAAAGGCAAAGGGAATTGCAATTAGATCTCACCATGGGCCCACAATTTCCACTTGAGAGTAATGAAGTGTAAGAACAGTTTATTGCTGAAATGGTACCATGATCAACTTTCAAATTTCAGTTCTAACACTGGTGTGGGAACCCTTCTACTATCTGTCCCCTTTCCAATCAACAAGTGAACAAAGCTAGCCATGAGGCTCAAGGCCTTTTGGATTCTCTCCTTAAGTCTGAGGGTAGAAAGTGATGTATATACCTGAATATTGGCAGGCTCTGAATTTAATAAGGAACAAAAGTCACGAGAAACTGTTTGACTCGTTTAAGCCTCTTGTCCTGAAATTTCCATCTCACTGTGTGAAAAGAATCAAATTATGATCTAACTCAAAGATAAGTTGTTGTCCAAGAGGAAAGGGGAATAAGGAACAATTCTAGCTTCGTACAGGATAATGTCTGAAAACCAATGAGGTCAAAGCAAGAATTGATTGGAATCACCCAGCAGGCTCTTCAATCTTTCTTTTGATTGTTGCAGGAAGCTTGCCTAATGCCACTTTCTTTATCGACCCAGGCCAACCTGGTCACAAATTACCATTTATCTTCAAGATTTCATATATGTGAAGAAAGTAAAGAATAATGATTTACCTGAACCCTTGAGTCAGCCTGCCTGAACCTGATCCTGTTGTAATGACCTGGGCAGATGACTTCACCTCTTGAGGCCTCAGTTTCCTTCTCTGTAAAATGGGAAGAGTGATAGTACTTACTTTATCAGGTTCTTCCGAGGATTATACTAATAAAGCACTTAACACGAGACTTGGCGCACACTAAGCGCCTAATAAACGTAAATTATTAAAAGGATTCTTTGGTTTAGATTCTCCTCTGTGTTTTTCCGTTATTTCTCAACACAACTTCTTCCTTTCAGGGCTATTATTTCCGAGGTTCTGGTCCTTCATATCCCTGAGTCATAATCATTAAGATGCCGGGTTTCTGAGATCATCCCTTCTACTGCACTCTAGGGCTCCCTCTTTTGACTGCTTAGCTCTAGAGGGGGCCCAGACCTAAATTCCTGCGAGTCTCTCTCTCCTCCCTTCCTCTCTCTCTCTCTCTCTTCCCCACCCACCACCCCCGCTCTCTTTCCTTCCTGGGCTCAGCTACCTGTCTTGGAGCAATGTTCTCAATCCCCTTGGAAACCACGTAAGCCCCTCTAGACTCTGAGAAACTGCCAGACCAGAAGTGGGTGCAAGGCCGGGGGAAAGGCCGTGCCCTGAGGTGAGAGCGAGGATGGGACGCGGGCGTGATAGAGGTGAGAGCGAGGCCACGCCCCGAAATGAGCGGGCGGGGGGCGGGGCCACACCCTGAGGTGGACGCGAAGCCGGGGGCGTGGCCGGGCCGGGGCGCCGCTCGGTCCCTTTGGGATGAGCCGGGCGTCTCCACAGGCGGCGCGCGCAGCCCCCGTGCGTGAGGCAGCGCAGGGGTTAAGGCCGCCGGCGCCACCTGGGCGCCGCTGAGGAGACCCAGCAGCCGGCGAATCCCGCGCGGGCGCGGCGAACAGGTGCCTGCGCGCGTCATGCGTCGGCAAGGGGCGGGGAAAGGGGCGCGGCCGGAAGCCCGAGGCGGGGTGCGGCCGGCCCGGTAAGCGGGAGGAGCCGAGCGAGGCAGGAAGGAGCTCGCCGGGCTGCGCCGCGCGCGATGTGGAATCGCCGCCTCGGCGCCCTCAGCAGCTGCCGCTGCCGCCGCTGCTGCTGCTGGGGCTGCCGCCGAGCCGAGGGACATGGAGCGCGGCTGCAGAGAGCGGCCGCCGGCAGCAGCAGCAGCAGCGAGCGTCGCAGCGACAGCGGAGCGCAGCCCGCCCGGTGAAGCGCTGCCCGGCCGGCGGCGGCAGCGGCAGCAGCAGCAACAGGGCGGCTGAAAAGCCGGCGGCGGCGTTCCTTCCCGCACCCTCCCCTCCGGCTTCGCGCTCTCTCAGTCTTGCCTCCCTCAGCCTTCCCTTTGCCGCCCGCTTCTCCTCCCCGGCGCGCGCCGAGCAGCTGAGCCCGGGTGCGGGGGGGAGGGGGCGCGTGCCGCCGGCGCGGGGGAGGGGCGGGCCGGCGCGCGCCGCGCCCAGGGCTCGCGGGGACCCGGGGGGCGCGTGCCGCGGCGCGAGGCGAGGCGCGGGGCGGCGCGGGGCGGCGCGGCGGGGCCCCTCCCCCCTGCAGCCTGGCGCGCGCCGGCCGGGCCGCACCGCTGCGGGCTCCGCGCGCGCGGGCATGTCCGCCTTCTGCCTGGGCTTGGCCGGCCGCGCTTCAGCACCCGCCGAGCCGGACAGCGCCTGCTGCATGGAGCTGCCCGCCGCGGCCGTGGACGCAGTCCGGAGTCCTGCCGCCGCCGCCCTCGTCTCCTTCCCCGGGAGCCCCGGGGAGCTAGAACTGGCGTTAGAGGAGGAACTGGCGCTGCTGGCGGCCGGGGAACGGCCGTCCGACCCCGGGGAGCATCCTCCGGCCGAGCCCGGGCCTTCAGCGGAGGAAGCCGGACTGCAGACGCCGCCCGCCCAGGACCCGGAGCTCCTGTCGGTGATCCGGCAGAAGGAGAAGGATCTGGTGTTGGCGGCCCGCCTGGGCAAGGCGCTGCTCGAGAGGAACCAGGACATGAGCCGGCAGTACGAACAGATGCACAAGGAGCTGACAGACAAATTGGAGGTGAGGACGTCCCTCCTGGGATGGGTGGGAAGCCCGGGTGGCCAGGCATCCGCCTGCCTGGCCCTGGGCAGCTTCCGGAGCCACTCACCTACCCCACCCCACCCCATCCTTTCCTTGCTCACCCTACCTCGCAGAAAACCGTCTAGGGGGGCGGGTAGGATGGTGGGTTTCAGGTTATCAAACCATGGCATCTACTGAATACACCTGACTTTCCCACCTTGCTCACAACAAATGGGTCCATGCACAGCTCCAGCCGCTGTGAGCTGTTCTATGTATGTACTGTACACAGCATCTAGAATAGAGCTTACAGTATGACTAATTTATACAGCACTGAGGTGATGTCTGCAAACAGAAATGAGAAAGGGAAAGCATTTAGAATATGTTCCAGGTTTTCAAAGTAGTTAATCTCTAATCAGGGTGTTAGCCTAAAGCTTTCCAGTTTTGGAGTTAAGGCCTCCAGATGCCCTTGTCTTAACTTCCAGGCAGCTCAGAGTTGTGGGAAACAAGTGCCTCTAAAGGAGCTTTATATAGCCTTCAAATACTCAGGGATTAGGAACTGTGGTTCCATTGCAGTCAGGCAAGCATGTGACTGCTGTTAGTGGATTTAATTTGAACTTCAATATTTACGTGTATTTAAATAGTACTTTTAAGTGTTCTGGGTCTCACACATGCAATTGCATGGCCAAATGCTACCTGTGTGAACCATATTACTTTAATTATTGTTATAAATATCCCTTAACATATCTGTAAGATTTCCGCCATGTCTCTAGACCAAAGTCTTTCAGAGCTTTGCCTTTTTGTTTGTCCTTAACTAGAAAAGAGTCTCGAAAGTGGTTTGGAGCACAAGCATTTTTAAAAATTAGATTTAAAAAGGAGGGGGGCATCTATGGCAGGGGAGAGGTTGTCTTTTCCTGTCTGTAATTTACTGTTACTCACTTAGGTTGCAACCACTTTTTTTATTACAGGAGAATAGTAAAGCCTTGAACCAATATCATATCACGACTACTGGTTAAAAAGTCAATGTAGGTTCAGAAACTTTTCTGTAATAAGATTTAAGTGTGTCTGTAGTCCAACAACATACCAGAAGTAAATCAGGGAGAGAAAGGAAACCAGTGAGTGCCCTGTGGTTCAGTTGGCCTGTTAACTAGGTCTGCCAGTTGATGAACTCCTGAGATAATTCTCTGAAAAGTGGTTTGTGAAACCTATAGAAAGACTGCCAAAAAGCAACCCAATGAATTGAATTGTTTAATTTTCACTTGAAGTGGAGCTCTAGAAATGAAAGGGTGTCTTTTTAAAAAAAAAAAAAGAGAGAGAGAGAGAGAGAGAGAGATTCAATTGCATAACTCTCTATAGAAGTACTACTGCAGAGATTTATACTTGTGATTTGAAATTCCTTCAGCGAGGGACCTGATTGAAGAGACAGCAAACTTGAAAGGAACATCATGTCAGTCAGTTTGATTAGTGATAGATTTCAGAGTAATCCTGATTGTGCAATTACACACATCCTGGGTTCCATGTAGAGACTTTATACATTTCTTCAACAAAGAAAAGATTTCAAAATTTTATAACAAGAAAGGTTCTATTGTAAAAGAATAAATTACTTTTGACTTTTTGCTATTGACTTGATAGACAATAATAAAATAGTTTAAAGTTCTTAAACTGTTCTTTAAAATCTTCACTCCTCTGCAGGTTAAAAATTCATATTAAATTTTTGGAGCTTGGTTGCACAACTGTGTGAATGCACTTAACACTACTGAACTGTACACTTAAAAATGATTAAGATGATAGCTTTTATGCTATGAATACCATAGTCTCCCCTTATCTGAGGGGAATATGTTCCAAGATACCCAGTGGATGCCTGAAACCACAAATAGTATCGAACCCTATAAGAACTATTATTTTCCCTATACGTATGTAACTCTATTAAAGTTTCATTTATAAATCAGGCACAGTAAGAGATTAACAACAATAATAAAATAAAACGATTAAGTTGAAACTTTCACCTTTTCACTTACAGTAAACACTTCATGGTTTATGTGGCATATCCAAATTGCCAGCATTACTACTCTTGCACTTTGGGGCCATTATTAAGTAAAATAAGGGTGACTTGAACACATGCTCTGCAATACCACGACAGTTAGATATGATAATCCAGAGGGCTACCAAGTGATTGACAGGGAGCATATACAGCATGGATATGCTGGACAAAGCGATGATTCACTTCCCAGGAAGAACAGAGTGGGAGGGTGGGAGATTTTAATCCCACTACTCAGGCGGGAAATTTTAAACTTGTGAATTGTTTCTTTGGAATTTTCCATTTACTATTTTTGGACTGCGGTTGTCTGCAGGTAATTGAAACAGGAAAGTGAAACTGCAGATAAGGGGGGACTTCTGTACTTTACCACAACTTAAAAAATGACATTTTTTAAATGTTTATTTTAAAGAAGCCAAATACAATCATTACTGACGCTGAATGATGGAGGGTTCAGTTATCCTGTTTCTTCTAGATATGTTTGAAAATTATTGTCAAATTTTTTAAGTTTATTAAAATAAAACATATATTTACAAATATTCTTTAAAGATATTGTCATTAGTTCTTTGTTAATTCTTTTAATGTTAATATGAGAGTGACAAACCTGATTTTCAGGGGCCTATTTCATTTGACACCTGCAAGTGAATTTTCCTCGGGTATTTTTTAAGCAGCCAAGATTTTAGAATGTCTATTTAGACAAAAAATACTTTCTAAAGTTTAACATAGCTACCCTACTATGATTTCAATTAAATGAAACAGAGGTAGAGAATCAGCTCTTACTTCAAAAAGCATTTGTAATTTTCCACAAACTGTCAGACAGTGGAGGCAAACACATATTCAGGTTGGTTTCCAAGATAAACACATAAGTAGATTCTAAGAGAATGTTGATTTAACTATTAAGTGATGAGACTGGTTTTGTTTTGGTCCCATCTGCTCCCTTACTACTTCAGAATTGGCTAGATTTACAGAAAAATTGGAACGATGGTACAGAGAGTTTCCATATGCCCTGTAACCAGTTTTCTCTATTATTGACATATTATGATACATTTGCCGTAATTAACAAACCAATACTGATATGTTATTATTAACTAAAGTCCTTAGTTTATTCAGATTTCCTTAGCCTTTACCTGATGCCTTTTTCTGTTCCAGGATTCCATCCAGGGTACCACATTACATTTAGTTTTCATATCTTCTTAGTCTCTTCTTTGCTGTGACAGTGTCTTGGACTTTCCTTGTTCTTGATGACATTGATAGTTTTGATATTAATTTTTTTCTTTTTTTATAATTGACATATAACAGTATATTAGGTTCAAGTGTAGATAGTAATTTTTAAAACACCATATAACCCCAAGAAACAAAGAATAGCATAGACAGAGCCTGACCCATACACTCACTGATAATTCTGCCTAGAGTTTATTGGTTTACTTTGCACTTAATTGCAAATGTAATTCTAGAAGAAACCTTTCATTCTTCAAAGTAAACAAAGGGCTAAATTCTGTATGTTTATTAATAGGAGAGGCTTGATTATTTTTCAGAGTGTTGGGAAACCTGAATTAGGAAGTTTGTCACATCTCCAAAGAAATGTAAGGACAGAATAGATTGATCAGCACCACCTGTCCTCAGACTCTCCCCTGCAAGTGGAATGGATTGTTTCAGTTGCTTGGTTGGGCTGTTCACGAACAGCTGTTTGCTGAATATTTTTAAGTCTCTCTGTTCTTTTAGAACACAGCCTAATTTATCTGGCCTCTCAGTAACACTGTGATTACTGAGTTTTTGTTTTTGCCTTCTGCTCAGTCTTTTTCATTTTGGAAAAACTCAAAACCAAGAATCACAGTTTTAGGATTGCAATTAGCATTTGTTTCTGCATTTTACCTTTCTGAAGTGTCTACAGTGACTAAAACATTCTCATTTTGGAAATTTAGCAATCTGAGAGAAGCATAGATAGAGCATAATATTCTCATGCTGAGTAGAAGTCCCTCTCTTGTCATTCCTTTTCCCCCATACTTCAAACCGAAGCTATATAATGTTAATGTGACTTTTTCAACAAATATACTAGAGTGGCTATATCTAAATGAATTATTCCCTTAAAGTGGTCAATTTGGGAGGTTGTACATTTATTTCTGTGAAAACCGCCTTTGCTACTGTGCTCAGAATTTTAATTTTGGATAACTTTTTATCTTTTGGCACATTCTTTGGATTGCCCTATCATGGTAAATTTTCATCCTTGGGCGGTAAATTCGACTTTCAGGAACATTCAGAGGTCACTGGAACAAAGTAAGGGGAATAAGATAGCAGCATGAAATGGAATAATCTTCTTTAGACATATCTCACATGTGAAGTAATGGCACTGATTTTCTCGTATACTTATACACTGGCCCTTAAGGCTTTACAAAAGAATTATTCCAAAAAGTGTTTGGAAAGTGAGAACTCTAATAGAATAAGAGCATAGCTTCCTTTGCACAATATCGGTGCTCGATATCAACCTTCAGTGCATCAGGATTTCCTGTAGAATATAGAAAGGTAGGTAGGTAGGTAGATGAATGCATGCCTAGATATCATCCCATTCTTAATTGAATCACAGTTGGAGTTGGGGTTCAGGTAGATATACTTTGGACAATCATATCAGAGCTTTTCTTGAGAGCACCAAAAGTTGAGGGACCATTGATTTAACGTGTTTCATGTACTCCTTGAAGTATAGGCTTGGCCTTTTTTGTACATACTGTGCTTTTTAAGTAGGAGACTATACTTGCCTCTGAAAAGAGGCATCCACATTTTTGTCACAGAAAGAAAAAGATGTTCTTATTTCCTTCAACCCAAAAGAATCCTTTTCTATTGAGCTGCTACTTCAAACCATCTGTACTTTTCCTGCATACCATTTGTCACACATAACTTATTGCTTGTATCAGCCTCTCCCACTAGAATGAAAACTCCACAAAGGCAAGAACCACATCTGTTTTGCTTGTCACTATGTTCCCAGCACAGTGGCTGACCCATAGTAGGCCCTCAAGAATGAATGGATGGATCAGAAATAAATATGTAAGGCCGATAGGCCATGATTTAAAGTAGGCCTGAATCTGAACTTCCCTTAATGATTTTGAAATGCAGCGTTATATATAGCAGCAAATATTTATTGAGTTGTGATTTAGAGCAAAACAATTAAGTGATTTAGACACAGATTCAAGCTCTGCCGTTTACTAGTATTGCCCTTGAGCTTGTTACTTAACCTCTTATCTTCTGTTGCCTTGTTTTTAAGAAAAAATAGTTATTATGAAGGATCTCTGGATTTCCTTTTTGTCTCCAAAAATTCTGTGATTCTTAGTACGTAGCATTATGCCAGATATTATAGATGATTTCAAAAGAAGCCTTCTTAAGGAGTCATTGTAAGTTGTTTAAATGTATAGTTCGCCAATTTAGATGATTTGCTAAATTTCAAGTGAACTCCTTTCTAGAACCTCATGCCCAAAGTCAAGAATAAACATGCTAACATTAAGTATTTTCAGTAGGAATGGGATTCTCTGAAACCAGCTTTTTCCGTACTCAGGAAGAAAGGAATATTTTCATCGCTAAAAAATGGGCCACTTTTCCTCAATGGCAGTGTTTCGTTGTGCTGACTGATTCGGGAAAAGGACAGTTGGGAGAGTGTGAACGAGAAAAAAAGAAAGGCTGTGGAATTTTTAACACTTTTTAAATCCTCTTCGCTTTTCACCCAGCACTTAGAACAAGAGAAACATGAACTAAGAAGACGATTTGAGAACCGAGAAGGAGAGTGGGAAGGGCGTGTGTCAGAGCTGGAGAGTGATGTGAAACAGCTTCAGGATGAGTTGGAGAGGCAGCAGGTTCATCTACGAGAGGCAGATAGAGAGAAATCGCGGGCTGTCCAGGAATTATCAGAACAGAACCAAAGGTTACTGGATCAGCTCAGCAAGGTGAGTCATAAGTTATACCATTAATTTATGGAATAAAATACTAAAAATTGAAACAGAGCTTCCGTATAATGTCAATCATGTATATGATAAGAGTGGTTCTAATTTTTGTTGCTTTTAGTGTTATATCAACAAGTTAAGTATTTTTCAACTACAAGAACTTAAGCTGTGCCAAACTAGGAGTCTGGAGCCAAGACCCTTGCCTGTCATTGACCAACTATGAGACTTTGATAATTACTTAACTTGGGAGTTTTCTAATTTTTAAAATGAAAGCATTGTGCTTAATGATTTCTGCGGTTCCTTATGATTCTGTTACCTAGAGAAAGTCTGTCACTGGTAAAATTAATGTGTTTAGTTCAAATATTAAAATGTGCCATTTTTAAACTGAAAAGCTTAGGGAAATTTTCTAGAGCAAATAATTTTCATTGATGTTAAATTTATGAGTGTACGTTCTTTCATATTATTTAAATAGGAAGGGAGGTATGTGTATCTTTAAAATTTGTTCTCTATTTCCACATTAAGTAAAAATTCTTTACTTGTACCTTTATAGGGCGATGCCATGAAAGTATTAATCAACCAAGGTCAAGACTATAAAATCATTGCAAAGAAGGAGTTTGAGGGTTGAATAAGTGGAAATCTAATTTAAATACAGAACATACCTTTTTAACAAATGCAGGAATGTTGTTAATGCCCTGGTCTCTTAATCCACCCACTTTTGAATTAAGAGCTGGATTTACTATTGTACCTCAATCTTTCTTATGTGTTGAAAATAAAAACTGTTAACTCTTAAGTTACCAGAGGAAAAAAGAACTTCTATTCTGAGGTCATCCCTAAGCACTGATGTTCTCATGGGAATGCTGCCCTTGTCTGCCTGGTTAATGTTCGGTGCTTAGGTCTTTGGGAAAGACTTTGCTAAAGCAGCTTATAATAAATTCTTGGTGCTTCTACTGATTTGATGGGTAATACTATATGAAGATATTTCACTAGTTCGTGTCCTGGTTATTTCCCATGGGTACTCTTGATACTGGTCAAAGCCTTTATGCCTTACAAAGAAATGTGAAGTAAATGCTACTACTAGAGAAAGGCAGAGGAAGAAGCCGGGGTAGAGAAGGAGTGAATGAAAGTTGGGGAAGAAGAAAGAGAGATGATGAGGGAAGGAGAGAGACAGAGAGTTTGATAACTTGGAAAACAGCTGGTTGTAGGAAATATCAAAATGTATACGAAAGGTGAGAATTCAGGTGATAGGCAGATGTAAAGCTCTTGCCTGCAGGTTTCCCACCTAGGGAATCAAATCACCACTTGATATGGCTGGAAAGGAAGATTTGGACAGTTCTCAAGAAGTCATTTACAGGGCCATATCAGTAACAGCATTTCTGACTCGGTTCTAAAACCATCTTCAGCAACTTAGAAGGCAATCTGTTTCCTTGTAAGATTTTCACAGGTTTGTGAGTCATCATTCATTATTTATGAACAATTAAACTAACCAGATAGGCCTGGACAGATTAATTTATTTGTTCAAAAACATTTATTTTATACTTATTCTGAGCAAGTGTTTCTTAATGAAGAGTTGAGAAAGGAATACAACAAACTAGAACAAGTAAAAGGGAAATTACTTCTTGAGGGCTAAGTTCATTTTACAAAATAACTCTGCCTTCTGACCTGGTGAAAGGTAAGTGGCCAAGAGAGATGAAGGGAGAAAGCAAACATCAGCATGACGTAGCGAAAGAACACAGAGCTTAGAATTCAGAGGCATGTGGAATTTTGACTTTGCTTCTCAGTAACTGGGTGACCTTGTTTGTCCCTCACTTTCCTCATCGTCAAAACTGGGGTAAAAAATTGTAGCTCATGCGGGTACTGAAAATGAAATAACGTGTTTATGTTAGAGTATGTGAAGGTAAAGGATTTGTTTCAGTGTCGATGGTTATTTTACTAATGCAGTATCTTTATAGTTGAGGTTCCTTTGCCTAATTTCTCTGTAGAAAATCCTGATAAGCTGCTCCCAAAAGAATATAGGAGGATAACATTTCCACTAGATCTAGATTCTTCTTATCCTGTCTGGCCTTGAATGTAGGCCCTTAGTGAGTTTTGTGGCTTTTTTTTCCGTTTCTCTTTTTAAACAGGACAAGCCCCTGGGGTTTCCATGAGCAGCCAAGTTAGATTGCATTTTATTATCATTTTATTAACTGAGTATTCAGGAACTAAAAGAGTTGAGTAGTCCTTTGAAGTGCATTAAGATTCTCCTAGGACAAAAAAATAACCATAAGTAATAGAAGGCCGTACTTTTCTTACCATGTATATGATGTGTTTTTATTAACACGAAATGTGTATTATCTAAATGTAGTACAATATTTCTGTGATGTTTTTATCCAAAGTATTTTTAAATGTATTTCCTTTGCTGCTATGACCTCCAAGATTCTTTTTATTTAATAACAGCTTTATTGAGATATAATTCACATACCATAACATTTACTTTTTTAAAGTGTATAATTTAGTGTCTTTTAGTATATTTACAGAGTCGTGCAACCATCACCACTATCTAATATTAGAACACTTTACCTCCCCAAAAAGAAACCCTATACCCATTAGCAGTCATACCCCCCATTCCTCCTAACCTTCAACCCCATGCTCTAACCCTGGCAGCCACTAACCTACTTTCTGTCGCTATAGATTGGCCTATTCTGGACATTTCATGTAAATAAAATCATACATATATGTGACCCTTTGTGACCAGCTTCTTTCCCTTAGTATAATGTTTCCAAGCTTTATCTACATTGTAGTATATTTCAGTTTTTCATTCATTTTTATGGCTTAAGAATATTCTGTTGTACAGGTATAACACATTTTGTTTATCCATTCATTACATTTAGATTGTTTTTACTGTTGGTTATTATGAATAAGGCTGCCATAAACATTCATGGACAAGTTTTTGTGTTACCAAGGTTCTTTTCAGCTCTAAAATAGGGTACTGGAAGCATAAGTATCTCAGGAGCTTCTGTATCCTAATTATGATGAAGGAAGGGATAAGCATTGTTCTAATTTCAAAGCCGGGAAAACTTGAGGGACAGAAAGATACGTGACTTGATTAAGGATCTTCCAATTCAAGACTGTTTAGAGTTCCTGTGCCTCAATTTCAAATTTATGCAGCAGCAATTAAAATCATAGGCTTTACAGCCAGACAGCCCTGGGACTATACACTGATGCTGCTATTTACTAGCTGGGCAAATGTGGAAAGTTTTTCACCTCTTTTAACCTTAGTTTCCTCCTCTGTATAATGGAGATAATTATATTACTATTACCTGATAATGTCATGAGGACTGAGTGAGATAATGTACGTAAAGCTCTAACCACAATGTCTAGCAGTAGTAAATACTCAATAAATGGTAACCATCGTTATAATTACCATAGCCTCATCATTTAGGAGGGATTTCTGCATCTGTCAAACATCGATTCTCTAATTTGAGAGTGGAAGAAACTGAAGTGTTCCCAGCACATAGCATTGAGTATAAATGTTTTGTTTAGGACTTAAATCTCTATGCAAAAATATTTATGTAAAATCAGTTCACCTAGGAGTTGAGTCAGGTTTATTCTGTGGCACCTAGTATCTCTTGGACACTGCCGCATGTACCCTGGGGACACCTTTATCCCAGTTTATTTGCTCATTTGGACAAAAATGCCCTCTAAATTCTCTTTTAGCTTCTAAGATCCTATGAGTCTTATTTTTGTGAAACTCAGGCTAACATATTTGGAGAAAGTGTAATTCACTTTCTAAGTTTGAAAATAACACCACAGTGACATTGACAGTGGGGTTTAATAGGACATATTAGACACATATCCTAATTATATCAAAAATGGAAAGACTACAATGGGCCTTGCTCTAAGAAAGAGGAGCGGCGAGACATGGGTCATGCTTTTCGCCTAAGGAGAGTCTCTTCTTACAGAGCTTCAGACAGTTTTGTGAGAATCCTCCTGATACATAACTCAGTACTTTTTACTGGCATTACAGCAGAAACCTTCAGAGCCCCCAGATGATTTTCTCTCCGACAGCAGCAGCAAAGATATCAGAGTTCTGATCAGTGCTAAGAGTCCTGAAATGATTATTTACTAATTTAACTAGCTATAGCTTATAACACAGTTTAGACACTGTGGAAAGTTCTTGTATTCTCCGTGTACAGTGGGAAGCCAAAGCAGTGATTTCAACAATGTAGAAACAGTCTCATTCATAATAATAACAATATCAGTAATAACAAGTTTCTTTTTAGCCATTTCAGTCTTCAGAGGCAGTTGAAATAAGTTATTATTCTCAAAATGAATCTCAGTAGTGTTAGAAACTTCGGTAGGAGTTAAAAGAAGGCATTTTTCACAGTACTAATAAAACGCTACTGACATGTTCTTGAAAACACTAAAGTCGGACTTGAGTACCTGTTCACCAAAGAATGGGAAAAACAATTGATTTCTATAAAAAAAAGGGGGGGGGATTTCAGATTGCTTTAGGGACTTCTAAGGTTTTCCTCCTCCAAAATACATAGCTCTAGAGTTTGTAAAACGGGCTAGGAAATTTTTTTTGCACTTTTCCCTGCAATTTAATACATGATATATCAGTCACAAAATATGTTGCCATATTATAAAAACAAGACCTATTTTTTGCATTTAGGTCTTTATCTAGAATTTATTTTTTAGTATGATATGACATAGGAATCCAGTTATGTTTTCTATAGAGATTACTGTCTCACCACTGTTTATTTCCCGCATGGATATCTAATACTGTGTGGATTTTTTTAATGAAAAGAAAAATCCAAACATTTGCTCTTGACTGAGAACCAAAATCACTTAAAATAAAAATTTTAGCAGCCTATAGAAAACTGTATTTGTTTGCTAGGTCTGCCTTAACAAAGTACCCCAGACTAAGTGGCTTAAACAACAAAGTGTTATGTCTCACAGTTCCAGAGGCTAGAGGTCCAAAATCAAGGTATCAGAGGGTTGGTTCCTTCTGAGGGCTATGAGGGAAGGATCTGTTCCAGGTCCTTCTCCTTGGCTCATAGATATCTGCTTCCTCCCTGTGTCTCTTTCCTTCATGTATTTCTTTCTCTATTACCAAATTTCCTCTCCTTATAAAACACCAGTCATATTGCAGTGGGGTAAAATCTAATGACTTCTTTTTAATTTGATTGCCTCTATAAAGATTCTGCCTCCAAACAAGGTCACATTCAGAGGTAATGAGGTTTGGACTTCAACAAAGGCATGTCCACCCATAACAAGAACTGTTTTTCAAGTTTATTTTGTTTATTATTTATTTATTTTGGGGGGGAGGGGGCGGGCCAACAGGTCCAACTCTTGGATCTTAGTCAGTGCTGTCTATAAAAGGTGTTCACAGTGGTATCACTTTCCTTGAGGGTTCCATCTACTCAAAGACACATGTCTATGACCGTACAACTAAAGGTTGCCATGATCAATTGGGAGAGATTTAAAACCCTTAATTTTATTCTTCGAAGAAGTCCCAGATCTGCCTCTGTCAGCACTCTCCCTTAATGACTAATTGGCATTCTGTTCGTTGGAATAAAATAGTAAAACTTCTATTATTTTTTAGATCTCCTTTAACGAACATTCAGTATTTACTAATTGAGCAAGGCACAGGGGATACAGTGGGTAACAAGACCTCTGTGGTGTGAAGCTAGCAGGAAGAGATACATAAATAACTAAACAAATCCACAAGAGTTATAGTGAGTACTTTGAAGGCCGATGTGATGGCAAATGACCAAAAAGCATAGAGCAACTTTAGAAAGGGCAGGTAAGGAAGACTTCTCCAAGGAAATAACATTTGAGGTGAGACTTGCAGGGTGAGGAGTCAGCCACAGAAGAGCCAGCAACAGCAGTCCTTGATGGATGCTGTTAGATTGTAAATTCTTTGAGAGCAGGGACCATATCTGGCTTGTTACAAACATGTGTCTAGCAGACTGGGTGCTCAGTTAAAAGATTGTGGTTATTATTTTTGTTAAGTGGCTCCCTAAGGGGCCTAATAAAGAAATATTTAGAACTATGTATTACTTTCTGAAGAATACACTATCCCTCCATGCACTCTTTAGAAGAGCACTCTAGACTCTCAAACTCTTATGCTGTATGTGTGCTATTTGAAAACCAGTGTCAAACCAGTGTATATCAGCACTGTGATAGGCAAGCTGTAGATAATGGGGACTTGGTTGCCTAGGGAGCTAGCATTGTCTTCATAGATACTCCTGGAATTTCATAAAAACCCAGTCTTCCATGAATTGAGAAGAGTGACTGCGGAATGGACAGAGCTTTTGTATACTGACTTAAAGCCTGTGTTGTGCTGTTTCTCCTCCAGCGGTCTGTGTGTTGGTCAATTACTGAGTGACTGGTCCTGTAGTCCCCCAACCTTGCTGATGGAGATGGAAAGAGTATTTTAGCTTTTATTAAAAAAAACAAAAAACAAACAAAAAAAAAACTTGTCTCATGGGAGGGTTGGTCATTATTTGGGTTTGGGTATCATTATGGCTTTCTGCCTCATTACAGGGAGCATACACTCTGGACAAAAGAACTCCCTGTTTCCAACTGCCTGTCATCTATTCTTGAAACCCAGAGTGGTCTGTAGTGTGGAGAAGGAGGCAGTCGGAGGCTCCCCTTTGGGAAACTGCATAGTGACTGCTTTTGAACGGAGTCTCATCGAGGATATATAATTGCTCCATGTGTAGCCCTGGTTGCAAAACTCTTGAGAATTCACCTTAAAATAACTACTTTTTCCCTTCTTACTATTTGTTTCAATACAGTGTTGTATTCTTAAAGCTTTTATTTCCTAGTGCCCTTCATATAAGTCCTTTCCCCTTTATTGCAGCTCTGCAAGTATCTCTAATAAACCCTCTCTCTGATTCTTCACATCCAAAATTGTGGTCCTGTGCCTAGTCACTGCGACTTTGGGTATTGCTATTTAAATGTGCCGAAGGGAGAAAATATATTTGGGACAATATACAAAAAAAGGCTGTTTTAAAGGCTAGATAAAGCCAAAAAAGGTTGTTATTATAGAATCACAGATAGGAAGGGGGATAAAAAGAATTCAGCAGGAAGTTAGGCCTAGGCCAAGGCCAGGAGAAATCAAAGCTTGCATTTTAAACTAGAAGGGCTTAGGCCAAGAGGTACCTGGAGGAATAGTCTGAAGATTGGTGATGGAGAGGTTGAAATAAAGGAACAAAGATCCACTTGTAGTTCAGATAAAGCCAGACAGTTTGAAATCTATGTCTACGAAAGCTTGGTACCCAGTGGGTTGTTCTTTTGTGAAACTTGGTTTATTTAGCTGAGATAGGGGTGGCTTCTTAAGGAACTAAGTTTTACTGAATATCTCTTACTAGTGGAGATATTATTACTTAGGAATTCTAATTTTGCCTCTTCCCTGTTTCCGCTCATAGCTTTTTACATTAAAAAATATGTATACATTGTCCTTTCCGATGACAAAAAAGAACTCGGGTTCATTGTAAAATAAAATTCAGACAATACAGAAATGTTTGATGTAAACAGTGAAAAGTCCCCCAGGATCCTTAATCAAAGAAAATACTAGGCAGGTTGGTGGTAATTATTTTGTATTTTTTGTATATCATATACACATACATGTGCATAATTTTTCTATTTCTTTGTTTTTTTTCTTTTTTAACAAATGGGTTTTATTAAAGCTTTTGACTTATTACCTTAGACCTATTTTCATATTTTTGATGATTGTATATAGTATTACATGTACATGGGGTTGTACTATAGTTAGTGTAACCATTTCCTGTTAAAGAGCATGTGTTACAACTTTGTAGTGTTACAAATACTTCTGCAGTAATCTTTATGATGTATCTTTGCACTCTCTGATATTAGCATTTCTCTAGATGGATTCCTAGAAGTGGGAAGTCTAGGTCAAAGGTGTGTACATTTAAATTCTTAATAGAATTATCATATTGCCCTCCAAAAATATTTTAACAGTCCATACTCTCCCTAATATTGATCTTTATCAAGGATGAAAAACCTAACATTCTGCATGCATACATAGTAAAACTGTAAACAAAACTGAGGTGATTTTCATTACAATAGTCAAGATAATGGTTACCTGAGGAGTAGGGAGGGAGTAATGTGGGGAGGTTGTCATCATGGAATAGTGCTTGGGTAGGAGCCTTTGGGGATGTTCTACTTCTTGACCTTGGTGGTAGTTACATAGGTGTTTGCTTTATAGTTGTTTGTTAAACAGTATATATGTTTTATGTATTTGTATTTATATATGTTAAGTTTTGCAATAAAAAATTAGTCATTCAACAAATATTTATAATTTGTACCTACTATGTATGTACAAATTCTAAGTAACAGATATACTGTAGTGAGCAAGACAAATTCCCTGTCGTGAAATAAAACAGGAGATTTGACAGTAAAAAAGGAAATAGATTTAAAAAAAAAATGCAAATCAGTTAGTGCTAAGTGCTATGAACAAAATAAAGCCAGGTAAGGGGGAGAAAGTGGTAGCCGAAGAGACAACTCAAGGTTTGGTAGGATTGTCGCGAAGGAACCTTTGAAGAAGTGAAGTTTGAGTAGCCACCTGATAGACAAAAAGGAGTGAAAGAGTGTTTCGGACAAAGAAAATAGCATTTAAAAGCCTAGGAACGAATGGCAAGCAGGCAAACATGACTGCAGCATAGTCAGCTTGGGAAGAGTGTAGGAAATGAGGTCGGAGGGTAGTTCATGACCAGATTATGTCGTGATACAGGGCCTTGCCAGTCGTGATACAAGTTTGGGATTTTACTGAGTGAGCTGTGAAGCTAGTGATATGTTTTTGGCAAGGGAGCATCATGACCGATTGCTAACTTTTTAAGAGATTGCTCTGGCTGCTGTGGGAGAGTGGATTACAGGGGCCAGGTGTGGAAGCATGGCGGTCAGGGAAGAGGCATCTCTCCAAGGGGAGAGTTGATGGTAGCTTTGATCCTGGAGGTGGTGAGAAGGGCTAGATTGGGTGTATGTTTTGAAGGTAGAACCAGCAAGACTTGTTCATGGAATGGATGGATGTGAAAAAGAGAGTTAAGGAAAGAAACATAAAAATTGACTCTTAGATTTTTGTCTCAAGCTACTGGAAGAGTAGTGGCATCATTAACTTGAGAAACCAAGGATTTTCAAGAAGAAGAGTTGGTTGGGATATAAAACTGAATAATTGTTTTTGGACTGTTAGATTTGAGCTATCCTTTAAACATCCATGGTAGTTTCACTTAAGTAGAAGGATAAGAATTCTGTGGTATTGAGGTGAAACGTTGGCTTAAATTTCCCATCTGAGAGCTCTGTCTGTACCTGAGATTCTGTTCTAGTACCTTTAGTTAGGTTGTCACCCAAGAATTTATGCAGAGTGACTGAAGTGTATTCCAGTGAGTGCCTACTCCCCCCGCCGCCGCCACTGACTTCTACCCTCTGTGATCCCCCGTCTCCTTCTCACGACCTCACACTCTCAACTCAGCTCTTGAGTTGTCCTCTGCGAGGTGACATGTGTAGGAGGAAGTCAATGCTCTGTTTCCTGCTGTTTGGAGCTATGTTCTTCCGTCAGCCTCGACTTACCCACATACAAAGAATACAGCGTGCATGCAAGCTGGAGCTCATCTTCCCCTAGAAAGGCTAATTCTCTCCTGAGGTGTAAACAGATCCCTGTTCTTTAAATAAGCTCATTTGGGATTAACAGCTCTGCATCTAGTACACGTTTTGAAGCGCATTTTCCCCAGGTTTCTTTCTCAGGGTTAAAGGCTTTAACATAGTGGCCCTTAGTGTCACAGTTGCTCTGCGTCCGGTGGGTGACGCATAGCTGTTTTTGTTTCTAGGACACTTTTACAGTGAACAACAGCTGTTTATCAAAAGTAGTTTTAATTGCCGAATTGGGTTTGTTTGGTTTTTTTCCATTTGGGGTGGGGATTGAATTATTTTAAAGTCCGCTTCATTTACAGGTGTTGTGTTGTAGAAAAAGGGCATGGCAGTTATTAGTCAGCCATCCTCTAAAGAAGTTATGAAAACAAGGTTATTTCCCAACCAAATAACAGTAATTCAAATTTCCAAAAGACGTTCACATATGAAACCTCCTCTCATCTCATTACTACTCTGTGACGGAAGTAGTGGTAATTATTCTTTATTTGACAGATAAAGAAACTGAGGACCAAAAGTTTAGTGGCATTGCCCGAGGCTTTGCACTGGTTACAGGTTCATCACTGGTTTGAAGAATGGTTTTTATACATTTTCAAGGATGGGCAGTCGATTGCAAATAAAACCTCTCATGTATTTCCATCTCATTGGCTTGTTATTTTAGGCGATATTTACTGGGTGTTATTGTTTGGATTCTCCTTAACTTCAGAATCACAGAGTAAAATGAATCCAAAGGTTTGGGACCTACTTTTAGCAGTTTCTGTTTGTTATGTCAAGGGTGTGCTAAAAGGATTGAAAACAATTTATTGAGAGGATCACTTCAGCTAGAACAGAAGAGGGGCTTTTTTTTTTTTTTTTCATAGGGGAGTTCTCTATGAAGACAGAATTTCCAGGTTTTTTCAGATTAGTAGTATTGCTAATTGGTAGGTTAAACACATTAAGATGGTAATTGCTTATTCTTTCATCATATGGGTGGTTTTATTGGTAGATTTGTGTCTTGATTATCTGAGCCTGTTCTTGTTTACCTAGAGAGCCATGCCTGATGTGAGGTGGGGCCTCCAAATTTTGTACCTGGCAAATAGGTTGCAGGTGGTAGGAAGGTTGATGTTTACTGACAGAGAAAAAAAAAATTGGCAGCAAACTCTGCACTCTTTTGTTACTTATGCAGGTTAACTCATAGTCCTGGCCCCGAAGTATTGTTGCCTTGAAAACTAAAACATCTGTATTCAGCGAGTAAACATAGTCAGAAGAAAAGCAGGTACCGTTTTTGACTCTGGTAGCTTCTCCTTTGCTCTTCCTTAGAGTCCAGGACAAGAATCCAATGCTATCCTATGATTTTTAGACCTGAAAAAGAACTTTGAGTCTCTGGCTGGACCAGTAGTTTATAAAATACTTGCTTTCTAGAAGTTCCGCAAATTTGATTGTGAATGATTCTGGAAGACCATTACCAAAATAGATACCATGCACTCTCGAGTTAGGTGCCACATTGAACAGAGGCATAAAGGACCGTCGGTGCCTGTGCTGCAAGCCTCACTAGCCTTTCTGGAGACGCTGGCCTACAGCCTTTCTTGCTGTCTCTGTTAACCAAAGAGTACTATGCCGTCTTTAAGTTGAGATGTGTAAAAACAGGTGGTATTTATAACTACCGGGTGAATAAAAAAATTTGGTTTTAATACTTTTAAATCAAAAGTAAATCTGCAGATACATCAGTACCGAGTAAATCTGTCATTGATTGTTATTCTTATCCTCCAGTTTCAAATTGTTTTGTGAAGGCCTCGTCATTCTTACTGGGTTTATACATTTTGTACATTTAAATTCATAAAATATTTAACATTAATAAAGTATTACCTTTTTCTGCTTTATCCGTATACGTTTATTGAGCTTCTCATAAGTTTTCATATGGAAAAGGGTTGTGCTGCCAAAAAAAAAAAAAAAAAATCCTCACATAATTTGGAAAACCATTGGTTCTCAAACCATGTTCTGAGAAACCATAGGTCTCCAAGAGGTGCCTCAGAAACAGTTTCAGGGAAGAGCTGGTGGATTCCTGTCCCCCTCCCCCATTTTCATTTCAAACTAAGCATTTTTATGTTTTATATGTTAAAGTTCTGCTTAATATTTTATTTGAAAAAAATAGGAGTTTTTAGCTGTGTATATAAAAAAAATGACTTGTAAATCACTAATCTATTAATAAATAATTAAGGAAGCCGAGACCCAGGGAAGCTAAGTGACTTGCCAAGTGTGCGCTACCAGTTTTTTGCTGTTTCCAGTGGGCTCTTACTGAGAAGTAAAGCCATCTCTTTGGGAGTAAATAATGTAATACAGATTGCAGGAAAAAAACAAAGGAGTGGTATCCACTATTTGTAGAGCAGTAACCCTAGTGATGTATTACAGTATTTATTAGTCAATACGGAAGTTTCTGTAACAGATAAATCCCAAAATCTTAGTAGCTTAACAGAGGAATTAAAAACTGGTTATTCTCCTTAGGCGGGTGGCCCTCAGTTCAAGCAGTGAGTCAGTGATCCAGCCATCTTCTTCCATCTTATGACTCTGCCACCTGCAACAGGTGGCTTCCAAGGTCGCCGCAGAAGGGAAAGAGCCTGGAAGGCTTCTGTGGGTCATGCCCGGAGATGGTGCACACAGCCTCTACTCATTCACTGCTCAGAACTTGCTCATGGGGCCCCACACTCAGTTACGAGAGTGGCAGGGACATGTGGGCCAGCTTTGTGCCCAGGGAGAGGTCAGTTGGTGAACAGTTAACCAGTCTCACTCAGCCATAATGCTGACAGAAGAAAGAGTCCCAGGCTTTCCTTTTCTGGGCTTCAATTTTCTGAAGGGCTAGAGTGGCTAATTAAGATTCTACCAGTTCTAACTAAACTGGCTGACACAGTAATGACAGTACCACCTTTTTTTTATACTATATGCTATTCTGTCCCTAGTAGAAAAGCTATTGGCCTTTTTGTACTCAGATAATACCTCTGGTAATCACAGATTTGGGTAAATTTCTTTGAAGCTCTAACTTGATCCAGAATCCCCAAAATTAAAAACAAGTGGTTATGTTTGTCAGATTGCCTTGGGGTAGGATGGACCCATTCATGGTTATGTAGGATAAACCCTAAGATCTCAATGGCTTGACACAATAGAAGTGTATTTCTCATTCCCATAAAGTCCAAACAGGATTCCTGCTTAAACATGAGGGGGGGTGGAATGGGGAAATAGCATCATGTTTTTATGGAAAGAATTATCTGGAAAGCATAAGACTTCAGTTCTAACCTATGCTTGTCACCTACTTACCTTACGTAAATCCTCACTCTGGGTCTCAGTTTGTGTCAATACAATAATAAGATTGAACCAGATGTTTTTTACACTCTCTAAATGTTCACACGTATGTACGTCATCTCTATTAAAAAGAAAATTCTTAAGGGGGCATGCTCACATTGTGTGATATATTGTGAGCCTGGTAGCTTTGTAATACAGCCTTCTCTACGTGGAGAATATACCATCCTTCTCTGGGTCCAAGGGTGGCTTCCATTCTCACCAAATTTCAGTGCCTCTGTATAATGAGAAATAGACAGAGGTTGAGATGTGTAAAATTTATATTCCATTCTAGTCATGACGCATAAGGTACTTTCCCCGAATACAACTAATGATGTGGGCAGTAAGAAGGTGTTCCCATGCTTTTCCTGTTTAAAATTATGCAGCATAGTACTAAGGTTTTATGAGGCTGACAGTCCCAACTCTCTACAAATAAGTCAGATTTTCCACATTGCCCTAGCATTATTAGTTGCATTCAGTGCTGCATGTTTGTCATTTGCAAAACTGGAAGAATTCCCCTTATATCCACCTCTCGTCATCGGTTGCTAGGTTACAGCTTTTTACATTGTCCTAGTCTGGTGATGTTGCTATGGATACTAGTATTCTTCCCCCTGTGACACCGCTCTGGTCAGACTCAGTGCAGGCAAGACGTAACTATGATGTCAGAAACGTTTTAGTATGTGGCTTTCTCTCTACATTAATGATAAGGTCTAAGTAATAGATGTCAATTTCATGTTTTCTAATATTATATGAATTAAGGAAACAAGGTATATAGCTGAATCCTTGGACACACTCCATCACTTAGGACCTTTATTCCATTATCATTCTCCAGAAGTAAAACTAACAGATGATGAACTATGAATAGGAGACCTGCTGTACTGTATCCAGTGCCTGCTCCACACAGACCAGCATCCTGCCTCCTATGAGGAGGGCTGTCCATGGAATAAACTCATTGTCTTTGACATTGCCCTTAAAAGTCAGGGACATATGGAGATGCTCTTTGTCACATTCGGTTGACCTAAATGATGAAGCCTGTTGTATAAAGTTCATTGCCATTTAATAGCATAAATGGTTATGTTTGTTTTCCTCCTAAGTTTTAGTCAATACGAAGTCAGGGACGATGTCTTTGGCTGGTTTTCATTGCCAACAGTGTTTAGAATAGTGCCACATACATGGCAGTGATCCAGAAAAGGCGTATTGATTTGTTCGGAAGACTGAAAGAGTAGGTAATTACTAATTTGACTTTAGGTTTCTAGCATAATATTTTAAGATGGTGAGACCCGTTTATGTTACACTTGATGAAGGTCGAGTTTATGTTACTTAGCTCTTACCTAGTCTGACTCTTTGATCTCACGATTGAAAAAACAACGAAGGCCCTAAGAGGATGTGACTCATCTGAGGTCACAGAGTAAGTAAAGCTGTGGTTTATACAAATGTTTGTTATAAAAAAAAAAAAAAATCTGTGAAAAAACAAAAAAAGCAGTTTAGAATCTTTGCAGTAAAAATTCTGTTTACTTCAACAATAGTATTTTGTTTTATATAGTCTGTTTATTGGCAGATAGACATGATGTTAAAGAGGAACTTCAGTGTTTAATAGGAGCTCTATGAAGAGCATACCAATTTTATTTCAAGTCAACTCAGAGCCTTGCAGTGTGCTTAAATATTTGACTTATTCCTCAAAAACCAGATGGAAATTGAACATAGCATAGGATGGAGGGCAGACTCTCAAAATTAACATCCTATTTAAAAACTGGCAGAATCTGAATTAAAAAGTCATCCCATTGCATTTGACAGCCCTTCCCTAAACTGAAAGGAATGTATTTTCCAAATAGAATCCTTTTGTTTAGGGGGAAGAGCAAAATGAAGGAAAATGTGTCTTCTGAAGCACGGACTGCCAGAGGTGTCGGTTATGGACTTTAACTGTCAAGAAGACAAGACAAATCCCATGCTAGTCTAGCAAAGTGACAAAGCAGAAGCCCTCAGGAGGTGACATTTAATTCAAAATGAAGCTCCCCTCTTTCCCAGGACCAGGGAATCTGCCCCCCTTTTTCTCTCCTCACGGCCACGTTCCTTGTCGAAACTCTCTGAACTTCATGCTGTAATCCCCCACATATGCCTTCTTTCTCTGACCTTACTTTTTTTCCCATTGTCAGTTTACCTTCCTCCATGGAATTTCTGAACCAACTTATTGCCTTCAGGGGACTCTCCTGAGCCTACCAAATAAAGTTGAGACTCCTTGGCATGGTATTCAAAGCCCAGTACCATCTGGACCTAGCACACATTTCTAGCCTTGTCTCCCCCTATGTTTTGTGACCTGTGCCTCAAGAAGCCTTCTACTGACCACAAAGAACATTTTAATATCTTTTATCACATCAACCATCTGTTATGGTTAATTAATGTACTCGACTCTGTTAAGTAAAAGGCAATGCACTGAGGGTACCTCCCGTAGAGGGCTGAGCACATTGTCTGAAACATAGATGCTTAGTAAGTACTAGAACTACATTCACAAGTCATGTAAGCATGTATTACTTAGTTCTGTGGTTCAAGTGTATAGCAATTTGACTGTTTACTAAAAGGTTTTACCCACCCAGAGAATTGTTTAACTTGCTTTAATGTACACTACTTTTTTTAGGGAATATTTATTTTTTATTATTGTTTTAATAATTATCGAGGTATGTTTGACCTATAATATTAGTTTCAGGTGTACAACATATAACATTTTATTTTTTTCTTTTTCCCCTCCCTTCTGGTAACCACTAGTCCTTTGTCCATGTCCATGAGTCCGTTTGTCCTGTTCATTTGTTGCTTTTAGATTTATATCCCACATGTGTGATATCATGTGATTGTCAACCTTTTCTGTTTGGCTTATTTCACTTAGTATGATTGTTTCAGGGTCCATCCATGTTGTTGGAAATGGCAGTGTTTCATCTCTTCTTATGGCTGAGTAATATTGCATTGTATATATGTAGCACAGCTTCTTTAGCCAATTATCTATTGTAGGACACTTCGATTGCTTCCATGTCCTGGCCGCTGTGAATAATGCTGCTATGAGCATCATCAGTTGCACACTCATTCTTGATGCATTCCTTTATCATTGCTTATACCACTGGTTCCCAATTTCTCAGGATGAGGATCCTGCCCTTTTAAAAATATAATCCAGTGACCTTCTGCAATATTTTTGAACAGCATTATTGAGGTATAATGTATACTTTATAAAAGTCAGCCATTGTAAGCATACAGTTAAGTTATTTTTAGCAAATATATAGAGTTATGCAACCATTACTGCAATCCAATTTGGGAACATTTTCATAATCTCCGCCCCCCCCCCAAAAAAGGAAAAAAGTTTCCTTGTGTCCTTTTACAGTCAGTCCCTACTCTAACCCCAGCCCCAGGAAAACTGATCTGCTTTCTGTCTGTATTGATGTATCTTTTCTTGATATTTCATATAAATAAAATCAGATGGTATGTAGATTTTTATGTCTGGCTTCTTTCACTTAGCATTAATGTTCATGAGGTTCACTTAAACATCAATTGTTCGTTTAATATTGTTCATATTTCATGGTATGGATATATGCATCTTTATTCACTAGTTAATGGACATTTAGATTGTTTCTTGTTTGCCTATTATAAATAGTGCTGTTAGGAACTTGATTCATGTACGTTGCTTTATGTGGACATATGTTTCATTTATCCTGAGTAGATACCTAGGAGTGGAATTGCTGTATGGTATATAACTTTTTAAGAAACCGCCAAACTGGTTTTCAGAGAGGCTTCTTCCATTTTACATTCCCACCAACAAATGTGTGAGGGCTCCAGCTTCTCCACAAGAGGACCCCTTCTTTTATTAAAGAAAAAATTGTAGAGTCTTGCATTATAATAGATGTCATTTTAGTATCTGCAGATTGATAAAAAGTATAAAAATGACACAGTATTAGGGATTTAGTAATACTTTTAGAAGGATTTATACAGGCGTGCCTTGGAGATAATTGCAGGTTCAGTTCCAGAACACAGCAGTAAAGTGAGCCATAATCTTTTTGCTGGTGGAGGGTCTTGCCTTCAATTTGTAAAAACTGCAACATCTGTGAAGTGCAATTAAACAAAGCACTTTATTGGTAGGCCTGTACGCTGTAATCACAACAGCATTTAATGACATGATGTATTCAATCTATAGGTAGTGCTTTATGTGCACTGTTATAGCCATTCACGTCCCCCAAGGATCTGTGGTTGGAAGCTACTGGTCCCGAGGACTTGTTTAGAAATACATATAAACTATCTTGTGTCTCTTCTGTATCATCTTTCAAATAGAGACCTACCTCATAAAGTTGCTTGAAAACATGTCAAACATTTGGCCTGTAATGGATGCTCAATTAGTGACAGCTATTACTGCTAAGGATTAGTGACTTAGTAGAAAAGAGTACATAGGACTCTAAGTTATCTAAACCAGGTTAAATTAATAGCAGCCCCTACTCAAACAACCTTGGATTCATTCTTGGAAACACTTATTTCCATACTTAATTCTTGCTGACTTGAAATATCTGTTGGTATCTACCCATTTCTTTTGGTTTCAACTTTGTTGGATAGGAACCTTCTGCTTCTCCCCAGTCAATTAAGAGATATTTTTCCTATGGTCTAAAGATGTGATTCTCATCTCTGATTACACATTAGAATCTCCTGGGCAGGTTTTGCACTGACTACAAATGCCTGGGTCCTACCCCCAGAAATTCTGATTCAGCTGCATGTGACCTGGGCATCAAGGTTTTTAAAGCATATGATTACAGTGTGTGACCAAGGATGAGAATTACTTTTCTAATGTGAAACCGAGATTAGTGAGAGATGTTTTTGCCTAATTTAGTATCAGCAGCCAGTGTCACAAATACAAGCACACCTCATTATATTGCACTTTGCTTTCTTGCACTTGATGGATGTTGTGTTTTTTACAAGTTGAAGCCACTACCCTCCGCCACAAAAAGATTACAGCTCTCTTTACTTCAAGTTGTAACTAAACCTGCAGTATCTTTGAGATATGCCTGTACCTTATTTCCTTTATCAGCAAAGGGATTGAACAAAATGGAGTCTCCGGGATACCCTGTTAGAACGTTCAAAAGTCACTGGATGAACCTCTCAGGTCAGACTTTCTCCCACCTAAGTAGCAAGGCAGTGTCTGAAAGGAGGGAGTATGGAATGAAAGCAAAAGCCTTAAACCTTGCTGAAGTCAGGGCATATTTAATTCATCATCAGTTCTTCTAGGAGGCAGAGTGTCGTAGTGAAATGCATTCAGGTTCTGGCACTTGATGAACTTGGGTTTATTTTGGCTTTGTTGATTATTGGCTGAATTGGTTGAGGTTCAGAGTTTGCAGTTGCACATTGTCCTCATCTGGAAAAAAACAGGGATTATTAAAAACAAAAATAGATCATATAGTTTGCAGGGTTGTTAGGATTTTAGACTACCTATAAAGTTCTTAGCATACTTCCTGGTTTAGTAAATAGCAGCTACATTTATACTACTACTCATGCTGTGTTTCACTAGCCTTTATTAAAGCCAGGGACTATGAAGTTAGAGACTGTCAGACTCATTTGTATCTCCAATGCCAATTATAATGCCCTGTGCCCAGAAGGCTATAAAATTGGATGACGTATAGAAAATACATCATTTCTTCTTTTTTAAAAGTCTGGTTGAACTCATAGGTTAAATAATTAACAGATGTGGCATTATCACATGGTGCTCAGCAAGTAAAAGTTGGCTGCTACACATTGTTTTAATAGCGATATCCCTTCATTTTTGTTTAATGAGATTCACGGTCAAAGTCATGCAATGTTATACAACCCAGGGACCAAAATGGAAGCACAACCCAGGGACCAAGATGAGAGCACGTAGTATTTAGCAAGAAATGCTTCAGTAGGTACAGCATGTCTGATAGAGAATAGGTATAATAAGGAACAGTTATAAAGAATAACTAGGCAAGGAATTAGAGCAGTGGTCCCCAGCCTCTTTGGTACCGGGGACTGGTGCTCATACAAGAATCTAATGCCTGATAATCTGAGGCGGAGCTGAGGCGGCGATGCCAGCCCTGGGGAGCGGCGGCAAATACAGATGAGGCTTTGCTCGCTCACCTCCTGCTGTGCGGCCAGGTTCCTAACAGGCCACAGACTGGTACCAGTATGTAGTCCATGGGTTGGGGACCCCTAAATTAGAGAGAAGTCAAAACAGGTTAGGCTAGATAGACAGGCCAAAATCAGAACATTTAAGAGAACTGCAGTTTATCATATATTTTTTTCCTAGCTCTGTCCACAAAGGGCCAAGAAGCAATGAAATACTAGCAGTAATGAGTATCCCTATTACCCAAATTTTACTTTCTAAATATTGTTCCCCACTAAAAGGAACCAGGGCTCCTTGGAGAAATTACTAATTCTAAATCTGGAGTAGGAACTTGACAAGGTGATAAGACATTCTCTTGTGCTAGAAGCAAGAAGGCTTTCAAAATCTAATAGAATAATTACAATGTAATTTAAAAAAAAAAACTACTGGAATTGTGTCAAAAGGACACAAGTCAATTTGAAGGGACTCCCTCTGGCTAAAGTTGGGACAATTAGAGCATTAGGAAGAATAATGACTGCCATTGATTTATACATATGAATATGTAAAAATCCACAAGTCCATATTAATACTCAGAAAAGAGAAAGAGCATTCCCCAAATTAAGCTTGCCTAAGCATTAAAAATTAATCTAGTATCAACTTCTTAACTCTAAATATTGATAAGAAATAACTGACCATTTTTCTAATAACGACTATGTTTAAGGTAATTAAATAACTCTAGGCAATGAGAATATGCTCTTCTTTACATGAGACTATCAGCTAATATTTGTAGAAGTAATGATGTACAGACATGCCTCAGAGATACTGTGGGTTTAGTTCCTGAGAGTTGGCAAACAGAAGAGGTGAGACCTACAGTGGCCCATTTGTTCTGCTTTGAGTTTCCAGGCTCTGGTGTCATGAGCAAGAACTGAAGCAGAGCCCAAGTTGACGTGAGCTGTGAGTCTGGGGAGACAGGGCAGCTACCATTCACAGGACAGAGTATCAGAAAGAAGAGAGATACATGGAGAGGACTTCAGGGATTCGCAGGTCTCCCTTGAGTACTCAGCAGAGACTAATCAACACAAGCATGTACACAAAATACTCAAGATTGGGGATTTGAAGCAATTAGAAGGAATGGTGTCCAGTGCTCACACAGTGGTAGCAATAGGCACTGTTACTACCAGCCAGACAGGAAAATTTCATAATTCGTGAGACATTGGCTAGAATACTTGGCAAGGTCTTGCTTTAGTAGGAGGGAATAATTAGTTCTAGACTGAGCACTGCTCTGGACCTGCCTAACAGATCTTAAAAAGCAAGACTCAGAAGAATCAAACTTGTGTCCAAGTAAGTTAACTGCATCCCAGAACAAAGCTAAAGAAAATTTATAGGAACACGAAAATTTTACAAGGTAACATTTACATCTGGCATCCAAAGATTATCAGGCATCAAAAAGGCAAGAAAACATGATCCATAATAAGGAGAATAATCAATCAATTGAAACCGACCCAAGGCTGACACAGATATTAGAACTAGCAGAAAGGAACATTTAATAGAGTGATTTAACTCGTACTCTGTTTAGAAGTTAAGTAAAGGCACGGAATGTATAAAACAGACCCAAGAAGAACTTCTAGAAATTGAAACTGTAATGTCTGACATGAAAAATACACTGGATAGGATCAATGACAGATCAGAGATCGCACGAGGAAAAGATAAGGGAATTTGAAGGCATAGCAATAGAAATGATGCACAATAAAATGCGGAAAGAAAAGAGCATCACTGCTGAGCTGTAGGACAACTTCAAGTGGCCTCATATATGTGTAATTGGAGTCCGAAAAGCGGGGAGGAGCACAGAACATTTTTTAAAGAAATAATGGCTGAAAATTATCCAAATTTGTTGAAAAGTATAAACCCACAGATCTAAGAAGATCAACAAACCCCAGACAAGAAACATGAATGAAACCACACTGTGAGTTATCAGTCTATTGCCTTTCAGCTCAAAATAATACCCTTCAATATATGCTCTGCTAGAAAGGAATTCTTTTAAGTCTTTCTTCAAAGTGAGCATGATGTCAAGCTTTCTTAGTATAGGGTGCTGGCACTAGAGGGACATTATAGGATAAAGAAGCTCTCTTGCTGTTTCTGGTGCAAGTTGAGGGTTGAGGTATGGGTGTAAAGTCATCTAATGGAGCCTTCCCCAGAACATAGTCTTTCTGCAATGTTTGTATCTGTGTTCTTTCTTCAACTCCTTCAACATATAAACTAGAGTTTCCATGTGACCCTCTACCCTGAAGGCTTCCTGCTCCTACCAGCACTTCGACTTCCTGCTGCACATCATTGGTTGCCAATTACTCTCTCACCTATACCCCAGAAGGTAGCTTCTTGTTTGCCTGGGAACTCCAGACCACTTCTGGCCTGACCAAACCAGCAAACATCTATCCAGTGGGCTAAACCGTACCTTCTCCCAATGAGGTCTGAACCCATCCAAGTTTGTCCTTTGTGGGTACTCTCATTCAGCTATAAGGTACCATGTAGAATTTACTTATTTCCTTTAGTTACTCTTTTATCATAGTTAATGATCCTTTAAATTTCCCCTTTTATTCTACTGTGTGATTTCTATTTCTTGATTGTACCTAACTGCTATATACACCAAGACACATGATAATTAGATTTCTCAAAACCACTGATAAAGAGAAAACCTTAAAAGCAGCCAGAAAAGACACACTATGTAAAGAGGAACAAAGATATTACATCAGATTCCTCATTAAAAAAGAATATAGGTAAGAATATAATGGAGCTCTTTCTTTAAAAACTGAAGGAAAAAATCTGTCAACCAACAATTCTACACCCAGTAAAATATGTTTCAAAATGAACATGAAATAGACATTTTCGTACATACAAAAGCTGAAATGATTCATCAGCAGACCCACACTAAAAGAAATGTTAAAAGAAGTCTTTCAGGCAAAAAGAGAATAATACCAGATGGAAATCTGGATCTATACAAAGGAAACCTCTTTAAATGATAATTGACTTTTTAAACAAAAGTAATGATGGTGTACTATGGGATTTAAAATATTTGTAAAAGTAAAATACATGACAACAGTAGCCTAAAAGCCAGAAGAGGAGAGATGGAAGTATACTATTATAAAATTATTACATGTGAAGTAGTATAATATCACTTGATGATGGACTGTGATAAATTAAAGAGGAATACTATACACCCTGAAGCAACCACTAAAACTTCAAGGAATTGTAGCTAATAAGCCAACAAACAAGATAAAATAGAATCATAAAAAATAGCTCATTGATTTTTTAAAAAACAAAAAAAGAATAAAGATCCATGGCACAAAAAGAAAACAGATACAAGATGATAGATTCAGACTTATCAATAAATCACATTAATGGTCAAAACACCACCAGTTAAAAAGCAGAGACTGTCTGATTATACACACAAAAAAGACATTTATAAGTTTAAAATAAAAGAATGGAAAAATTATGGCATTGTTAACATTAGTCAAAAGAAAGCTAGAGTAGCTACATTATTTACTATCAAATAAGGATTTTAGAGTAAAGAATATTATCACCAATAGAGAAGGTCATTTCATAATAATGAAGAGGTGAATCAAGAGGATATAACAATCTTAAATGTTTATGTCTTTGTTAACAGCGTTTCAAAATATATGAAGCAAAAGCTATAGAACTGTAAGCAACAATAGATAAATTTATAATTCAGTACATCTCTCTCAATAACTGAATAGGAAAAAAGCAAAAATAAAGAAGACTCGAACCTACTATCAACCAGTTTAACCCAGTTAGAACTAGACCTGGTGGAACACTTGATCTAACAGTTGCAGAGCGTACACTATTTTCAAGTGCACATTTTACCTAGAAAGACCATTTTATAGGCCACAACAAATCAATAAATGTATAAGGATTCAAGCCCTACAAACTATGTTCTCTGACCACAGAAGAATTAAATTAGAAATCAATAACAAAGATTTGGAAAAATCAACACATTTGAAAAGTAAATAACACACTTCTAATAAACTATGGATCAAAGAACGAATCAAAATGGAAATTATAAAGGTGTTGGAACTCTGTGAAAATACAACCTGTCAATTGATGGGATGTTACTAAAGCAGTGCTTGGGGAAATTTATAGCACTAAATGCGTATATTAGAAAACAAAAAAGTTTTAAATCATTGACCTCAGCTTCCAACTTAAACTAGTAAAAGAGGAGCAAGTAAAACCCAAAGTAAACAGAAAAAAAAGAAAAGAAAAGTTAAAGTAGAAATCAGTGAAATAGAAAACAGAAAAACAGTAGATAAAATCAGTAAAACCCAAGGTAGTTCTTTGAGATCAATAAAATTGATAAAATAAACCTCTAGTTGGACTAATGGGGAAAAGGAGAGAAAACACATATTACCAGTATCAGGAGTGGGAGAGGTGACAAATTCTACAGATGTTAAAAGGATAATGAGGGGATAGTATGAGTAACTTTATGCCAATAAATTTGACAGCTTAGGTGAAATGGAAAAAACCCAGGTTGGTTTGTAGCAGTCAAAAACCGGAAATAACCCAAATGTCTATTGGCAGGTGAATAAAGTGTGGTGTACAATGGAATACTATTCAGTAATAAAAGAGGAAAGTTCTCATGTATAAAACAATATAGAGAATCTAAAAAATAATTATTCTAAGTGGGAGAAGCCAGATAAAAACCATATGTGATTTTGTTCATATAAAACACTAAAAAATACATCTTACTTTAAAGTGACAGAAAGCAGATCAGTAGTTGGAAGGGAGGGGGCAGAGTTGGTGAGAGGAACTTCAAAAGGATATGAGGACACTTTTGGGAGTGGTAGGTTCACTATCTTGATTATGGTGATGGTTTCATGGATATATACTTTTGTCTAAACTTACCAGATATACACTTTAAATGTATACAGTTCGTCGTATGTCAATTATCCATCATTAAAGCTATTTTAAAATAAGCTACAACAGTACAGTTTGTGTTTGAATCCATACACTGTGTAGCAGATGGTATTAAGGAATTTTTTTTTTTATTTTTATAGATGTGAAATGGTATTGTGGTACGTAAGAAACATCCCTCTTTTAGAACTTCATGTCGAAGTATTTTTTGTAGAAATGGACAAGTCTTGATTATAAGTTTGTTCTAAAATTCATATGGAAATGCATATGAATATGGATTCATAGAGATGAATCTCCTAATGTCTGATTCTTTTTAAAATACTTTAGAAAATATTGACAAAGCAAATAGAGCAAAACATTAACATTTAATACTTCTGGGTGATGGAAAAATAGGCATTCGTAAAGTATTTTCTGTATGTTTAAATTTTTTTCCTGTAAAAGTAGTTTTAAATGAATTTAAAAAGATACATTGTTCAGAACATGGGTTAAAAGTTTAGTAGGTAAGAACGTGCAAGATAACATGCTGTGGACTGTATTCTTTCCTCAAAATACTTATGTCGAAGCTCTCACCCCCAATGCAATGGTATTTGGAAGTGTGGCCTTTGGGAGGTAATTAAGTTTAGATAAGGTCCCGAGGGTAGGACCCTTATGATGGGATTAGTGTCCTTATAAGAAGAGGGAGATAAGAGCTCTCCATTTCTTCACCATGTGAAGTCACAATGACAAAGCAGATATCTGCACACCAGGGGGAGGGTCCTCACCAAGAACTGAATCAGCCAGTACCTTGATCTTAAATTTCACAGCCTCCAAAACTGTGAGATATAAATGCCTGTTGTTTAAGCCATCCAGTCTATGACAGCCCGAGCAGACTAAGACAGTATATAACAGAAGCCATTCCAAGTCTAAACAATAGGAAGTAGGCACTGATCAGGAAAAGGGCAAGGCAGATCCATGTCCAGTGAGAACCTACTTCCTGGCTTTTAGGTGATTGCCCTCTCATTGAATCTGCACATGGTAGAGAACCAAGAGAGGAAACAAGCAGTCTGCTTATAAGGGGACTAATCTTATATACGAGGGCTCTACCTTCATGAACTAATTACCTCCCAAAGGCTCCATCTCCTAGTACAGTGACATTGGGGGTTAAGATTTCAACATACGAGTTTTGGGGAGATAGAAACATTCAGACATTCACTTCATAATAGTGTAATATATGAATTTTCATTAAAGTGAGCCAGGAAAATATTGTCAGTCAAGATATAATGTTAATATAGTGTTGTTATTTGTTACATAAAGTATACAAAAAATAGTGTTTTGTAATGTGTAAAGATTGTTGTTAATCTTATATCTTTATTACTACAATTGTGTTTTACAAGCAATAAAATATTTTCAAGGAATAAAAGAAAAAGGGCAAAAATGGAAGATAAATTTAAAGCACCCATAACAAGGAAATACGCTAATAACAGGCGAAGAGCTGCTTCAGCTCAGGTTTTATGGATGCCCGTGGAAGGAAGGACCAGTCACTGATGCAGCTTCCCAACACTTATTGGAGTAGGATGTGAAAAGGATGTTTCTGCCACATTGTCACTAGGCTTTAGCTTGTTAACTTTTTTCCTTTCCTTGCTGTCTCTGTGGATGTGATGATCATCATGAGGCACCATGCTGTGGCCTGACAAAGACTTGGAACTGCAAGAAGTTGTTTTCCCCACGTCCAGCCATGTTGGAGTTGGGATTAAACTGTGGTAGAAATTCCATGAGGAAACTTGGGTAACATAAAGAATATGAATTATCGGCTATTTCGGAGAGAATGAGATTGATAGATTAAAATCACTGGGAAATAAAGTTGAGTCTCATCGTACTCCCTTTGCAGTACCACTTTACCTTAAAATTGCCTAGAATCATTTCTGTGCTTTATAGTTTAACATATTTTCATTTATTATTTAATTTGACACTCACAGCTATTGTACAGATAAGGAAACTGAGACCCAGAGAGGCTGTTATTAGCCCAGTGTTTTTCAGTGAGGCCTTCACAAATTGTGTTCTATCGGTGATGTTTTTCCTCAGACTTCTTTGAGATCTTTAAAATTCCAATTTGCACTCCCCAGGTGTTGTATAAAATACAGCTTTTCTTGTGGAACAATTTATGCCCCAGGATTTTCTCTTGGGCATAGTATAGTGAGTATCCAAAATATCTTCGGTCCCCGTAGGACTAGTTTAGCTATTTTCATCTAAGACAGAGGCTAACATCACTTATTACCATTATTCCTAATTACAGATCTGTTTACTCTTAATTTGCAATTATAGTACAAGATAGGCTAACAGCAAGAAGATTCAGGTTCAGAAGCACTGAAATGTTGATTGTCATGTTCCTAAATGGGTGTTTTTAAGACAGTTTTAATTGAGGCAGTCGTGAGTATCGATCTCACTCTGCCTTACCATGCCTTTAAACTGTTAATGACTCAGAATTCATCCAGGAAATTGGCTATTTGGAAGGCTAGCTGTTAAGTGGTTTTGTTTTACACCTAATGTCTGATCACCAAGGTTGTGACTGTCAATTCAGTCAAAGGTCCGGAATTGGAATGTAGTTCTATTATTATCTAGGACTGCAGGCTTTATTAGGAATACCAGTTTGGCAGTCCCTCCAAGTCTCATTTTCACTAGAGTTTTAAGTAATAAGAAAACATCTCTAATTATTTGTTTTGCTCTTTTCCTTTCGAATTCTTCTGTTTCATTGTCTTTACCAAATGTTTTAAAGGTCCTTTGTCAGTCACCTATCCAGAAACTAATTTGGAAAAAAAAAAAAAAAAGTAATGAATATTGAAAATAACAAGAAAACGTATTTTTTCATGAAATAGGCAGCAGAGGTACAGGGCTGGCCAGGAACCTGGCCAGGTAATCAGGGAGTCAAATTGGAGGGCAGTGGCTGACTTAAGAAAAATCAGGCTGGTGAAAAAAAGATTGCTGAGGTGGTCGTGATCCAGGAAGCCATTGAAGAGGCTGTAGCAAAGCACACTGAACAAAAAATAGACCCGGACCCAGGAATGTGGGGCCTTAGAACCATGGCTCTTAATGCTTGCAGTCAGAGGGCCAAAGTGGATCTGTTCTTAGTCATGTCACTATAGGCACGTTAAGATCAAAACAGGTACAAAGAGAATGTACCGTAGAACGCCCAGGGCAGTATTCTGCTCTATACCCTGAATTACATCTCTATAATTTTACCTAAAGGTTAGCACCATTTTTCCACCTCGATAGGTAGGACAAAGATCCCTCAGCTTCATCCTAAAGAACACAGTCTCTGACATAGTCATTTTTATGACCAAGTGTGTTTTCATTTTTAGCTTGCTTGCCATCAGCAGATCCCTGAATTGAAATTTAGCTTTATTTAGCATTTTCCAAAATGTTTATAGCAGCTTCCCCTTAAAGTATGCCATTATAGCATCAATCCCAGGAAATGTATCTCAGAATTTAAAAAATTCCATGGTCAAGTGAGTCCAGAAAACATTTAATATTACATCCTTCTCTATTTATTTGCAACTATATTAGTATACTAAAAGTTTTTGTAAATCTTATACTAAAGAAACCTATTTGATCCAATGTTTTCCAAACTTTTTTGACCCAGAATTTTGTTTTTTGTTACTTATACTAACTTTCTTTTGAACTATTATTTCTTAACTTGGGAAATGGAACATACTCTTAGGAATAATAGTGGCAAGTGAATTGAGCTTGAAATAAGTAGAGGAGATCTAGATTATTAGTAATGTAGCCCAGTGATTTAGAGAATATTTCAAACCCTCATTAATAGATAAGCCCAAGAAAGGGACTAGTAATGATGATCAGCTCTGTTTTTCTGATGAGATAGGTGCATTTTGCAAAGTGAGACAGGCTTATGTCACTTAGACCTAACAGGATGATAAGGATACCTCACATTTGTATTATGCTGTAAGATTTACAAAACTGACATTTCCATGATCAGAACTCTGTGACATAGAAAGGCAGATATTGTCTCCATTTAACAAAAGAGAAACCACAGATTAAATGACTTACCCGAAGTCACATGACATGACAAAAACTAGTAAAACTAGTTTTACATGTAGTAAAACTAGTATATATAGAAATCTGGGCTTAATCTCCAAGTGCAGGGTTTATGCCCACATCACCAAAGTAGTTGTGCATATCTATGCTAATGAGTGCTTCTTTTATAGAAGCGTGCACTTTCTCTTGTTCACTTTCCTTTTTTCCCTTATAAGTACTTCTAGTTGCATTTCTACCCCTGAGTTCTTTTTGGCCTATGCTACTTTCCACAGCATCTGAGTGATGAGCAGTCTAGACATAACAAATATCCAGTTTGTCTCTAGGCATCCTACTTCTCAGAGGATCAAAAATCTTAGGCCGGAATGAATTGCAGATTCCTCTTATAGAACATGACTGCAAATATATGTTTAGGTTTATGGTCATGCTACCCTGAACAAACCCGATCCTGTCTGATCTCGGAAGCTAAGCAGGGCCGTAGACGTAAAAAATAAAAAAAATAAGGGATCGTAAACTGACAAGGTTTTTGCAATCTCTGAGGTTAACCAAGGGTTTCCTTGCCTAAAAATAAATAAACAAACAAACACATAAATAAAATATATGTTCATTTAGAACCTACTGTATTTAACCTTTTTTGATTTTAGTTTTCATAAGCTCCGCAAACATTTGAGAACCAGCTATAGGCAAGGCATCAAGTTATTCATCACTTTATCTCATTTTCTGATGTATTTCAAAGTAAGCTGAAGGTAGCCGTACACTTTAATCCTTAATACTTTAGGATGTATGTCCTTAAGTAGAGTTTAGAGTTCTTTGTTTACAGTTCCTTTTGTGTCTATATAACTTTTTATGTACCAGGTACATGATAGGTGCTTATCAAATGTCTGTTGAATGTATGAATGACTCGATCAGATCAAAACACAAGAGAGAATACTGGAGTTACGCATTTATGAAAGTAGTAGAACCTACTAGCTGTTTGAAAAGGCCAAGGCCACTACTGTCTTGACAGTCTCAAAATAAAATTCCTTCCATCATATCTTCCCTCACCCTGTTACATGTATACAGGGCCCCACCCATACCTGTGTTAGAACATTCCATTCTCAGAAGCAAAACATTCTATTCTCAGAAACCAGAAAGAAGGGAATCTGTTAGGAAAATGAAGCCAGAATAAGTTGAGTTCCTCTTCCGAGTAGTCTCTTTGGGGTCATGAGCAGGGACAGAAACAAGGAGCAACTGAGTAAGATGTAAGGGGAGGTTTTGTTTGTTCATTTGACCTAAGTATCTCATGGCCTGGGAAAGCTGTCCTCCATACGGCCCTGTCACTTTTAGGCTTACTGATGGGTTAAAGAATCAACAATTAAATTTCTTCTTGTCCAAATGCTACCCATTTTTCCTGGACCAGCCGGCAGTTCATCTCCTGAAGGCTTCCCTGACCTTTCCAGCACAGTGACTGCTTCATTTTCTGAACTCGTTATCATTTCCTTGGCACTTATTATTCACTACCTTGGAGATTTCGTTTTGCTTAACTTGTTTTTTTTTTTTTTTTTAGAAAAGTAGTACCTGTGCACTGAAGAAAATTGTAAAATAGAGACAAGTGAAATAATTAAAAAATAAAAACACATCCACCTTCCAGAGTTCACCATTGAAACAGTGTGACTCTTCAGGGACCTTTCCTTAGATATATGTAAACACATCTGTAATTTTTTAAAACCAAAGTCATATCCTACACTGCACCTTCTGTTTTATAACCAGCTTTTTTAAGTCGGTGATCTCTACCTTTCCACTCTGGTAATTTTTCATTATTCTAATTCCAAGTCTGTATTCAAATTTCCCCAATTGACCTCACAAAATGTCCTTTATTCTTGGTTTGAAAATCAGGATCCAATCCAGGGCCATGCCTTATGTTTGTTGCATTATGTCCTGTCCCTTAAGTGTTAATGATTTTAGTACAGTTCCTCTTTTCCCTTGACCTGTTGCAGAAACTAGGCCAGTTGTCCAGTAGAAAGTTCTAGCCTCTGAATTTGCCTGGTAGCTTCCTTATAGTGATCTTTATCTCATTTTTCTATTCCCTGGCATTTCCTATTAACTGGAGCTTATATATTACAGCCTGACGGGTTCAAGTCAAACGTTTTTGTCTGGAAGATGTGCACTTATGATGCATAACATCAGATAACATACAGCTGGTTGTCCCTCGGTCAGTGATGCTGAGATCGACCCCAGGACTATGGGATCCTCCATTCTTTAGTTGTGTTTTCCCCCTTTGGGCAAGAAAAGTAGTCTGTGCAGTATGCAGGCACTGACTTCTTTCAACATCACCAGATACTGGGACATAATTTCTCATCCTTTAAGGTCATTCAGCATTTTGATGAAAATAACATATCACTAACTAAATTTTCGCATGTAATTTGCATACATGGTTTGGATTCATATAACTTACTGTTCTGATTCTAGAAAATCAGTAATAGTTGTAGAATAATAGAAATTATACTTTATCTCTAAGAATGAAATTAAGGAGACTTTAAATATAATGGACGAGACTTCATGACCCCATTTGGGACATAAGATCATCCAAAAATTTCCCTATCTTGAATTTGGCTTCCCATGCCAATTTCTTTCAAGAGATACGGGAATCAGTAAACTTTGTATTTCTTATCTCACTATTGCTGGTGGTCAGGAGTTGGGCACGGATTAACTGAGCCCTCTGCTCAGGGTCTCACAAGCCCCTCCACAGCATAACCTTCTCCCCAGAGGAACTACTACCCAGACTTGTATAGTAATTAGTCCTTTCCTTTGCTTTATAGTGAGTTTTACTTGCAAAGTGTGTATCCATAAATAATACCATTTTATTTTTTCTGTTTTGGAATTTTGCATTAATGGAACCACACAGTAAATTATTTTGTGTCTAACTTCTTTCGCTTAACAATTTGTAAAAATCATCTGTGTTAACACATGTATTCACTGTGTAAATATATAGTACACCTATTTTACTGGTGATGGTTGTTTATAGGTTTTAGCTATTAGCAAATAATGCTGTTATAAATGATCTTGGACATATATTCTAATAAACAGAAGCACACATTTCTGTAGGATATACACTTAGGGAGTTACTAGTACATAAATCTTTGACACCTTCTTTTTTTATTTCTGAAGGTAGGTTCCTTGCAGTAAACTTAATGGATCAAAAGGTGTAACCATGGAAGGTGATTTCAGAACTACTGTGATTTTACTGCATAATCAGTAGGATAGCCTTTATCCTAGTTTAATTCTTTCTGCTGCAATGTAAGCCAGCTATACTTTGTTCAGTTATAGAATCTGTAAGCCATTTCCTTGTGCTGGGAGCATCAGACTTGGTTTTCCCTAAAGTTCATCTAGAAATGTAGTTCTTTCATGCTGCCTATAGCCCATTATTTTGGATTTTTGTATTTAATATGTCTGATTATCTGGAAAGCTTAGAAGTGTTGGTAAATCTTATTATATAGAAATATCAGCTCACCATGACAAATGTATAGATTCATTGATTCAGTACGTTTTATTTGAGGATTCACTTTCCAGAACTTAAGATCTTTTAAGTAAATATTTTAATATGTGTGCTTCTGTGTTGTTGCTTTTACTTTAGCAAATGCGATCCCTGTTTCGTTCATTTATGCATTGCATGTCCTTTGAATGCGGGGCTGCCTCTTATTCACTGCCTAACATATTGATTTGCCTATGGTAGATGTTCAATAATTGTACGTTGAAATGGTATTGGATTACCACATTATTTGGAATTGTTGCCTTTGTTGTATTTTGTCCTTCCTTAGGTTGTTAGGTTTGTTAATGAATGGTTGTTTTGATTTATAGAACACCTTCTTTGCCACCTAATAGCTCTTAGGTGACAGGTTATTTACATCCTTTTTGGCTTGGAATAATTATTCTGGCATTTAAATGAGCCTCTGTCTGAATGTGCTCCAAATTTTCATTTGTATCTTTTCAAGCTTTTCTGATCCCGAGAAATTTCAGGCTTATAAGGCTGCAATTAATTAGTAATCTCCATACTGGCATCCCAGATAGACCTAGAAATCAACAGACAGAAAGGAAGCAGAAACAAGTTTAAATAGAATGGTGCTTAGCAGTGAGATAGCACTTTCTCCCTGAAAGCCTTCACAGGCATTTACTAATCAATTTTCCAACACCTTGGAGATGTAGGAAATGGGTTTTTATTATACATTCAATAGCTGAGAAAGTGAGATATGCTTTTAATCTCTTAACTCTTCCCGAGAAGTTGATGTTCACTTGGGAACAACTTACTCTGTTTAAAATCATAAAAAATATTTTTCGTAGCCTGGTTTACATAATACATTTCTGTTTTTTTCAATCTGAATTTTTTTAACGGATTCATCCTTTTGAGAAAAATGGACCATCCATTTTTCTCAGAAGGAGACAACGAGTCAACTTGAGAGCTCACTATTTTTATTTTCACAAAACCGATCTGCTAGGCAGTTTGCAGAAGTAGTAAGCTACACTTGTTCCCTTACCATCTTTGGAGACACAAGAAACTAGAACAGACACCACCTCAGAATACTGAGTCAAGTCTAATTCCCCCCAACGGATGGGAGTGGGTAGAGTTCGATTGTCCCATATTTTTTAAAGGCCTGAGGTAACAAGCTAGATTGCTTATGTGAACTGCTCGTGTTCACTCCGTGAAGAAGGAACATTTGGGAATGGAGTCCAGTGACAAGTGATCCTTGTCCGAATACTTTTTCTTATGCCAGTGGTTCTTAGCCTTTTTCCCCATCAAAACTCGTGCTCAAAATGCTTCGGTAATGTTCCATTTGCTTAGAGAAAGTTTACTCAAGAAAATTTAGTGAGTGAGCATTTTGAATTTGCTGCTATTGATATTTTTTTCAACTAAAGTATTTACTTCATTACTTTGTTATAATAACAAATAACTTGCTGCTCATATCACAACTGATCATGACCAAACACCAATGTGCCTAGTTATAGCTTTATACAGGATTTTTAATTAACTTTTTTCAAAATAGTATATGACATTGTTATGTCTTTCAGTACGTTTGATTTCTTAAAAAAAGCAGTCTCTGCCTTCCCACCTACTCACATCATGTGTAGTTCTTTTTATTTTTTTCACTGTTGATTTTCTTTAAATCAATTTTTCAGCTGATTGCCCGTTATGAGCCAAGCATTTTTTGAATACTGGAGAAGTTGCAAGAAAGACTGAGCCACCCTTTTTCTTTTTCAAGGAGCCTGTAGTCTAATGCTGATGATAAGGCTTGTTTGGGGGAAATAACTTGTCATACTAGAAAAGACACTTAACTGAGACCTCATTTAGTTTCCTCATTTAAGTAGTCGGTTAATCATATCTACCTAACGCATCTTATGAGGACTTAGTGAAATAATTCATGTGACAGCACTTAGCACTGGTGGCTGGCTCAGGGTAGGCGCTCAGTAACTGTTCGTTCAGTTTGCATTTAGAGAACCATGCAAGACACTGTCATTGGATACCTAACTTATGATATGGAGGCCATTTTTTAAAATATGAATCGAGAGACAGAGGCAAGAACTGAGAGCTAAGAGTTCATTAGGAAAGGCTTCATGGAAGATGGAGGATTTAAAGAGGCTCAGAACTTGATAATCAAGCTGCAGGTATTTTAAGGAAAAGGAATGAATAGACTCTGATTTAGAGGAAAAATGCGGGCTCCCCTGTCCTCCCCCACTTACAAGGAGTCTCACCAGCTTTTCATCCCCATATATATTTGTTGTTTATTCGGTGACTTCACAGAAAATACTACTACACCCAGTGGTAAAACCCTATGGGGCTAATCCTTGTTATCATTGCTGCTATTTCTATGGCAACCATCAGATGATATATAATCTTATGAGGCAAGATTCAAGAAGTATTTTCATCAACGAATGCCCAGATTTGCTGGTAGAATGTCCCACTGGGAGATTACCAGACTACTTAGCTGCTTTTCCTTATTTCTATGTTTAAACATTTAGTAGAAAATGCTTTTAAGAAAAAAAAAAATGTTGCTATGGATTTTTTTTCTATAAGGAAATAGCATTATACTTGATTTCTGTTTAAATAGTTTTTGCACATAAGTGATCATAAAAGATAAGGTAAATCTGAAGATGGGGAAACGTTTTATATCTAATTTATGTAGAGTTTTTGTGATAGTAAATAGGGGCACAATTTTTCTTCTGTCAGTTTTGTTCAAATGAAAGATTTAAAAGTAAACATTTTTAATATTTAAAAATAAGAAATTTCTGCTGAGAACAACTTTTTCTCTATTATGGGAATTTTATAGAATTTTGTTTAGTTCCCTGTGACATTTAGGAGTATATTATAGACAACCACACTTTGAAAATGGACAAATATATACGTTTTCCCTGTATTCAGCAAATTTGTCTCCAGTGTGCCTGGCACAGTTCTGCGTACTAGGGTTATGGTAGCAAAGGAAACAAAGGCTCTGCCCTTTTGGAACTGACATCAAGGGCAGAGAGAGAGGCAATAATTCAATTAACAAAGAGGTATATATCAGGTGTGATAAGTGCTCTAGAGAAAAATAAAACAGAGGAAGGGAATAGAGATTGACATGTGTATGGGCAGAGTGAACAAAGAAGGCCTCTCTGATGAGATGACATCTGAGAAGAGGCCTGAGTGAGGGAGGGAATGGGCCTTGTGAATATCTAAGGGGAAAGCGGTCCAGGCCGTGGGACAGCAAACTCAGATCGTGATGTAAGAATATGCTCAACAGGGCTATGGTCAGCAAGGAGACCAGTATGAGTGGAACAGAGAAAATGCAGTGGATAAAAGAGGTGATCAGAGACAAGGTTGGGGTGGGGGAGGGAATCTTGTACAGTCTCATAAGCCATGATAATGACTTTCTGATATTTTATTCTGAATAAAATAGAAAGCTTCTAGGCGATTTTGAGCAGTGACAGACATGATCTGACTGGGGTTCTTGAAGGATGCTCTGCTGCACGGAGAGCAGGCTGTGGGAGGACAGGGCTGGAAGCAGGGAGACCAGTTAGGTGATTACTGCAGTGCAGATGAGCCGTGGTACCGGATGGAACTAGGGTGATGGAGTAGAGATAGAAGTGGTGAGATGCTGTATACTTATTTTACACAATAAATACTCATATAGTGCTCATGATATGCCAGGCATTGTCCAGACAGCTTTAAAATATATCAACTCATTCATGCTCATATCGTTTCTCTGAGGTAAATCTCAAAGGGAAAGCTCACAAGATTTGTAGATGAATTAGATGTGGGTGTAGGTGTAAAGGGGGAAAAAAAAGTCCGGGATAATTCCTGTGTTTGGGCTTAAAATTCCTCAGAATGGAGTTAACATCTCCTAAGAAAGGGAAGATCAGGAGAAGCAAGTTTGGGTAGAAGCCTTAGAATCTTGAGTTGGGTCTTGTACACATCGGGTTTGATTCGCACGTTCACTATCCATGTTAAATAGGTAGTTGGATACAGGAACCTGGAGTCAGAGAAGAGGTCAGGACTGGAGATAAATTACAAAAGAGGTCGCAAAGCCTTCAGGAGGAAGCGGCAACGGGATGTCTGGTTTTTAGTGCTAAACCTAATCAGTGGTGAAGGCATGTTCATGTGGTGGCATTTTCACTGGCTTTGAGATCAGGCCTGCATTTGGATACTAGCTCCATCATTTACTAATTAAGCAACCTCAGCTATGTGACTTAATCTCTTCTAGCTTCAGTTTCTTCATCTGTAAAATGGGTCATCTATAAAATAGGACATATCCTATAGCATTGAGATAAAATGAAATAACAGGTTACCTAAGCAGTGCTTAGACATAGAAAGTGCTTAATAAATATTCAGTATCTTCCTTTTCTTCAGGTTTAGTTGGTTGCATTCAACCCAAACTAACAGAACATGGGCTTCCAGGATATATATATATACACACACACACACACACACACACACACACACACACACACACATATATGAATTTAAAGCCTTCCACATGTGCTTGTCACGGGGTACCTATTTAATTACAAGCTCCAAAAAGGATTTCAAATGTATCTCCTATCAAAAAATAATGACCTTATAAAAGACAGGACTTTGATGAAGTTTATGGAAGGAAAAGAAGTTGTGGATTCTAAGTATTAAAATATTCCACATTCAAAAGCAAAGTGAAGGTATAGGTAGAAACACCAAGCAGCAAATCCACGGATTTGTCATGGGTGATTTTCATCAAAGCCTAAGTAAATCTGCTTGAGCCATAGTGATGACCTGTGGAAGAAATAGTGCCCTTTCCTGGCGATAGGCTATTTAAATCAAAGGGAATTATTAATTCCCTGATGACCCTGCTAGAACCTTGCTAAAGGGACACTCCTGGGGTTAAGCTTAATCCCACCTCTGTTTTCTACAGTCGTAGCTTGACTATCTCAGAAAGTACTCACATGAGGTGTTTAGATTTTATCTCATACAGTAAACATTAGAGCACCTATTATGTGTCATGTACTTTCTTCGGGAAACAAAAATAAATAGACATAATTCCTATCGTTAAGTCCTTCACAGTGTAAGAGAGAAAACAGACATGTAAACAAATAAAACAGTTTGTGGTAAACCAACAAAATAGAGTGTATAATACTCAAAATAAGAGTATTACGGGACTGCAAAAAATGTAGTAGTTTTACTCTTGGAGATTATAAAAATATAGAGGTCACCTCCGAACTGGGCTGTTACGGTTAAGAATTTATCAAGTGGAAGTTTTCAGGGAAAGACATTCCAAGAATGGGATATAACATAAGCAAAATAATGGAGGCATGTCCAGGGGGAAAGATAAAGACATAATTTGATTAATAGTTTTGTTTTCATGGTGATAGAAGAAGGTGGCTACCAATTTGGAAAGCAATTTCTTTCTAATCCTTCTCCAGCTCCAAAAAAGAATATTTGAAGTTTTTAGCCTTCTTTAGGGCCCTAGATGAATCCCTTGGTGAGCCATATAACCCAAAAGAAGAAAAAAAAAGTACTAGAATTTTCTTTCTTTATTAGGCTTAGACATGATAGTTCTTTTCTGAGGGAATCATGAATACGTGACACCATTGGCCTTCCAGTGAAGGACTCAGTCCCATCACTGTCCTAACTTAAAATTTGCTAAGTAGAATGTCATTCAAAGTATCTACCTTCCCCTCAACTTCCCTGTTTATTGTGAAAAGGTTCTCAGTTTCTTTTCCTAGTAATCTCCTTTCGAAAGCATAAACATTTCACATTCCAGGAAGTCCTGTGCTACTCCTAGTATGTTCAACCCTGAGAGAACAAGGAGGCTTTTCCAAAGTAGACTTGTTCTTGGGGGCAATGCAGTACTTCAGTTTAACTGAATAGTAGTTCTTTTAATTTGGGTACATTTCCATAGCCACACCTCCTCTACCCACAAGACCTTTCATGGTTTCTCTTTTATTACCCTACCATCATCTGAGGATGGAAGAGAGTGCCTAAATTCTCTAACTTCTCTGCAGTTGGGCCTCAGGGTGGTGGTTCTCCATCCTCCATCAGTTCCTGTGCCAAATTTTCTTAGACTCTTTCAGATCTGTCCTCGTTTACATTTAATCTTTTAGATTTTTCTGTACCAATGACTTGAACATCAGATCTTAAATCAGGGTCACTCTCTGAGATTGTTAGAGCTAGCACATAGTAACGATGAAGATGAAAAAAATAGCAACAGCTAGCACACGTAGTACTTAATGTGTACCAGACACGGTTCTAAGCACCTTGCATATGCTGATTTATTTTATCCTTACAACAGTCTTTTGAGGTAGCTACCACTTTATCTTCATTTTACATGTGAAGAAACTAAGGCACAAATATTTAAGCAGTCTGCCTGAGGTCACACAATTCAGTAACTGGTAGAGAAGAAAGACTGATTTCTTTTAGGAGCTTGAGTTTGGAAGGCAGTTTTCCCACAAGCACTGAGTCTCATTTATCTCTGTATCCTTAGTTCAAAGTATAAAAAGCAAATGTTCCATCCACGTTGGAATTAGTGCAAAGTGCCCCACCATCAAGTTAACACAGAGGATTGTGTCATTTCGGTTAAAAAAGAAAAAGAAAAAGAAAGCTGAATGAATCAAAAGCTCTGATTGAATCAAAAGCTCTGATTGTGAATACAGTATATTGAGAATATCTCAGGCCTATTTTATTGTATGAGTCCCTATAGAACATTTAAAAATAAAACTTTCTAAATCTATTCGTATGAAATATTTTTTATTAACTAGCAGTAGGGAATCTGACATTGAATAATGGCCCTATTTCAAGAAACAAAAGCAGATTAACATTTGTCCTTTTTTCTTTTTCAATTAAAATTCACGTGCCAGAGTTGCTGGTCTTTGACGCCGAAGGATTACATTTGTGACAATGATTGAAAGGATAATAAAAGTGTTCTTGTGCTCCAATTTTTAAGTTAGTTCAAATAAAACAAAATCAGACATGGCCCCTATCTAGTGGGTGTACATTTTCTAAATGTCAGATACAAACAGGACCACCAGTGATGCCTTGACTTCATCAGACATCCCCTCACATGAGTCATTAACGCTGTTAGTGGCATCAAACTACGCATCCGAGGGAGTGAGTTTTTGGCATCCCTGAAAATTGCTCAGTGTGTAGCTATTCATATTGTCTTTAAAAAAAAAAAATTATATTGTTAATAACATGGAAAGAAACCCAGATGGGAGTGGAGAGCTAACTGGCTCTCTCTGTGATCTTAGGCAGGACGCTTCGCTCACTCGAATCGTATCCAGATAGACCTAACTTCGCTGACCCGTGCCTCGGTTTCATCACATGCTAAATAAAGGGTTTCAACCAGATAGTCTGAGGTTTCAACTTTCAAACTGCGTGTTTTCCTTTGAACAAATGACAGTATTCTATTTGGGGTTTTCAATTTAACATAAAAACTAGTACTAGTGATAACATTACATATTAATCCGTGCTGAACATTTGATCTACACTATTGCATCTTTATGCTGGCGTAACTTTAAAGGTAGCTCTTTTGATCACCATTTTTCAGGTAAGGAAACTGAGGTACAATGGTTGTATAATTTTCTCCAAGTCACGGAGCTGTGTACTTTACTATTCCTTCTCTTAAGATGTTTACCATATTCCATTTTGAGCCATCTGTGTACTCCTCATACCACCTGAGGGCAGGTATATACAGGAATATGACACTTTGTACATTTTTCAAACTTGAAAGTCTAAAAAAAAAAACTTTCCCCCCCCTCAATCTTTCTAATCTTCAACTGAGGTTTGTTATGATTAGTGTCACTCTCCCTAAAATCCCTGATCTTTGTTGAGTGTTAACAATATACTTTCACCTTTCTCCGTAGGTTGATGTCTTATGAATTTACTTATGTTTAAAAATAAAAATAGCTATATTTTTCCTACTTATTAAGATAATACATACTTCTATAGAATGTCCAAAAATTACAAAGTAATTTATCCAAAGTGAGAATTGCTAGGAATCTCATCCCCCAGAGGTGATCATCAAAATGTTATCAGTGAATAGCCTTCTGTACATGTGTTTGTACACATACATATATACATAATGTTGTATAAATGAGATCAAATATGCTATTTTTTTAACTTTATATTACATTGTTGAAATCTTTAAATAATAATGTGGGTCGATGTATATAACATTCCATTGTCCTTACAGTATTATAATGTTTTTAATCCAGTCTGTTAACAGTGAACTTTTAGGTTGCTTCCAATTTTTTACTATTAAAAACAATGCTGTAGTGAACATCCTCGTGAATAAATCATGGATGCACAGTGAGGTTCATCTGCCTGGATCGCATATCTGAACTAAGAAAGTATTAATTGGTAAGGTAGTACAGCGAATGTCCACAGCCACAGTATTTATCAACTTATAAGAATCCAATAACCCAACATGGATTAGGTAGGTAGATGTTTACTTTTACAGGCACTGAACTTTGGGTCGTTCCTATTAAACACTACAATAAAATTAAAAGCTTGAACCATATGAAACATCTTCATTTTGTAAAAATCTCAAATTTTTCACTTGAAAGAATCATGTTTCTGTGTTTCCTTTGGCTTGGTAATAAAGTAGTACTGTGCAGAGTCTAGAAAGGATACTCTGTATTATAGAGTGAAAATAGCACTTAACGGGAGAATCAACTTTCGAATAAGAAAATAAATTGTCCTCCAGATATGCACTAAGCACCATTGATGTGCTAAATAATGTCCTGGATACTAGAACTCAGAGTCTAGCAGGAAAGAGATTAATTAATACAATACACCTCAAACTAGTTGAAACCCAAATTGAGAGACCAGAAAAAGGAAGGGTTTTATTTTGAATATTTGCAATCAGTACTCTGCTTACTGTGCTTCAGGTTTGGTCTTGTTTTTGTTTTGTTTTCTCCTTCTCTAAATTTCTCTGTCAACTGCACTGCTATTAAAATTCCAAGTTCCTGTTTTCTGCAATTTCCTTTAATTTTTTTCAGTCATTCTCCCTAAATTGGTATCTCATTTCCTTCCTTCAACTGACTTTGGGCTTCATTTGTCCTTTTTCTAGTTCTTTAAGGTGTGATGTTAGATCATTTGTGATTTTTCTTGTTTGTTGTTGTTGTTGTTGTTGTTGTAAGCCTGTAAAGCTATAAACTTTCCTCTTAGTACTGCTTTTGCTGCATCCTGAAACGTTGGTGTCGTGTGTCCTTCCATTTTCGTTTGTCTTTATGTATGCATCTTTTGTTCTCTTCTTTAACCCAATAGTTGTTCAGTTGTTTAATCACTACGTATTTGTGGTTTTCTCAGCTTTTTTCTTAGAGTTAAGTTCCAGTTAAATACAGCTGTGTTTGTAAAATATGCTTGGTATGACTTTTTTCTTAAACTTATTGAGGCGAGTTTTGTGCCCCAACAGATGGTTTGTCCTTGAGAATGTTCTGTGTGCACTTGAGGAGAATGCATAGTCTGTCATTTTGGAATGGAAATGTCTACAAATGTCAGTTAAGTTCCTTTGATCTAATATCATTTAAGGCCAACACTTCCTGTTAACTTTCTGTCTGATGCGCCGCCCGCTGCTGTGAGTGAGGTATTCGGGTTGCCCTACTATAATTGAATTTTCATCATTTTCTCCCTTTTGGTGCTCCCAGGTTAGGTTCACATATATGGATCAATATTATGTCTTCTTGGCGAATGGCTCGCTTTATCATAACATAATGTTCATTTTGGTCTCTCGTTACCCTTTTTATCTTGAAATCTATTTTGTCTGGTGTAAGCACTGCCGCATCTGCTTTTCCCTGGATGCCATTATTTAGAATGTCGTCTTCTACCCCTTCACTTTGAGCCTGTTCGCCTTTGGAACAGAGATGAGTCTCCTGCTCTTTCAATATTTTGAATATTTCTTTTCACTCTCTCTTGGCTCGTAATGTTTCTACTGAAAAAAATATGATGATAATCTAATAGAGTTTCCTTTGTAGATTATAGTCTTTTTTTTTCCCCCCTCTGGCCGCCTTGAGAATTCTTTCTTTGTCATTGATTCTTGACGGTTCGAATAAAATGTATTTTGTACTGGTTTAATTAGCTCTTCTGTTAGCTTCCTCTATTCTAAGGTCCACTTCTTTCCATAGGCTTCAGAAGTTATCGGTAATGTCTTTGCGTAGGCTCTCTGTTCCCTTCTCCCTCTCTTCTCCTTCTGATATATCTCATGATCTTTATGTTGCTCTTTCTAATGGAGTCAGGTAGTTTTCTCATAGAGTTCTTTCATTTTGTTTTTTTAACTCTTAGTTTTCTCTCTTCCTCCTGGATCGTGTCTGGGTTTTTATCATTGGGCTTACTACTTCTGTCTTGGTTGGTCTGCGCCGTTCTATTGCTCTCGGATGCATTCATCATCTCATTTATCAAGTTCTTCAGCTTCAGAATTTCTATGGGTTATTTTTTATAGTTTCGATCTCTATTGGCAGAATACTCCTTTTATGAAGTTTCTTCCTGAGATCATTGATCTGTCTGCCTTTCTGAGTTCTCTGTATCTCATTGAGCATCTTCATAACTACAGTCTTAAATTCTCTGTAATTTAAGTCACAGTCTTTCTTGAGTGTAAGTTTGGTTTCTGGAGACTTCACTTTCTGTGCTCCCATGTTACCTTGGTTGGTCATGATATTTGATGGATCGTTTCTCTGTGTGCTCATTGGAGGTAGTGAGCTCTTTTCTTGTCTGGATACTATTTTGCTCAACAATTTAGCAGGTTGATAGGTAAGGTACTTCTCGTTTGTTTTCCAGTGGATGATGTTATAGTGCAAATTTTCGTTTTCTTTTACCTGCATTATTTGCAGCTCCGGGACCACAGTGGGGTGGTGTCAGTTTAGTTCAAGAAAATGCCACGTACCTACTGGAATGGTGGGTGTTCGCTCTGTGACCACCTCGCCTCAGTTACAGGGCACTACTACTGTGGTGGGGGCATGTGGCAGGTGGTGGAGAACCGCTTCCGTGAGCTCACAGCACCACCTGCTTTTTACTAGTGGTTACTGGTTCTGCTTTGTTTTAGAGGCAATTCCATTGCTTCTGTTGGGCTCTGCCGGGATGGGGCAGGCAGGGAGGGCAAGTTCATGGTTTTGTGGCTCCACCCCACCATCCGCAATGGCTGAGGACACCATCGTACTGTTACAGACTTCCCAGGCACTTCTCCTGGGATCTGCCATGATGCAGGTGGGGAGAGATGCCTTTTCCCGGAGGGCCGCCGCTTCTACCCCTCTTACAATCCAGGCTGTAGTGTGAGGGCTGCAGCCCAGCTTCTCCACCCCTGTGCCCTTGCTGTAGCCAGGGCGGGTGCTGAACTATCTGTGGTCACCGTTTCCTTTCTCTTATCCCACCCTCTCTACTCATTCCAGTTCACCCACCTTCAGACATTCTCTCAGGCACGTTTTATTTATCTAAATATAATCAACATAGTTGTCTTATAATCTCTGATAATTCTAGGATTCGAAGTCTTTCTAGATCTGTTTCTGCTGTCGTTTATGCTATTTCATGAGTCTTTGTTTCCATGGATATGTTTTTGTTTTTGTTTTACTCTCATCTGTTTATTGTTATTTGAAAATTATTTATGAAGATTATTTGATCTTTGGATGAAGGTTCCGTCCTTCAGAGGTAATTCATTTTCTTCTGTCAGATGTCTAGGGGCACCACCAGTCTGATATTTTTTGTTCGTTCGACTTACAAAAAAGTTACAGAACAAGACAGAGGTTCTCAGATACCCTTCATCTAGTTTCCCCTAATGTGGACATCTTAAGTAAGCATAGAACAGTTACCAAGAAATTAACATGGAGATAAATTAACAAATCTGCATTCCTACTGGAATTTTGCCAGTTTCTCACCAATGTTCTTTTTCTGGCCCAGAACCAGTTTAAGCTCCCATATTGCAATACATAGTTTTAAATAATTCACCCTTTTCTTAAATTAGAGTACGTTCGAGGTGGTTCTAATGTCACCTTCATTTTAATAGACATTTTTGAGAAGGGAGCAAAGGGCACTAGAAAAGGGTCGCTGCGTGTTGAGGTCGAGAGTACGAGGGCAGAAGCTGCAGACCTGAGTAGGAATCCCAGCTCTGCCCTTACCGGCACGAGTGTGACCTTGGGAAAATGGCATCCCCCGGGTGGCCTCGCCTGTAAATGGGGGAAGCCACACTACCTGCTTTTCATGTTGTTGTGAAGATTAAGTGAGATGATAAATGTGAAATGCTTAGAACAGGGCGAAGCACATAACAGGCGCTCGCCGGGTGGACCGTTGCGGTGGGTGTCAGCACCCTCACTGTCACCCCGGAGGTATTTCAGGCAGATGCCCGTTATTTATCACGCCCTGGCGGAAAAAAAAAAAAGGTTGAGAATTTTTCTCCGACGGTAAAACACAGCAAATCAGGCCAAATATTAAAACAGTACATCTTTTCTGCTCTTAATTTCTAGGCTGATTGGTTCATGTATTTTTCCTTTTGACAAATAAGTTAAATCGATGCTCGTGTGTAACTCATGCGATTTCCCTCCCTCTGTTTAACAAGAAAATGTACAATTAACAGTTCTGCTTTGCCCAGTTTAAGCAAATTTAACCTAAATGTCCCAATTCGGGGACGTGTTCACATGTTATTAATCATGTCAGTGAGAAGAGTAATCATGGAACAGCTCTGTTCAGTGGGGGAAGTAATCTCTCCTAGGTGATACTCTGACCAAATCAAGTGTATTAGGGAGAAGGAATGTCAGTCTGTTTTGCCAATTTGAAGGTTAATTAAATAGTAATAACCTAAGCACTCTGATTATAAAAGGAGTTCATTTCAGGTAGCTCAAGGACTATGTAAGTGTCAAACTTTTCAGCTTTCTTTAACAGAACTAGTTATTTTTCTTGAATGTCTTGGTTGTTTTTAATCATCTGATCGGTATGCAATGAAAATAAAAGAGATGTTTTTAAGGAGATTAGAAATAAGTATCTCAAGATGTTTCATAATGCCCAGTGAGTGGTGTGGCCAGGTATTGGGCAGCAGGCATATTTGTACTTTGTTGGTAGAGGTATAAACTGAGGCAACCTTTTTTTTCGGTGGAGGGGGGTTCAGTTTGGCAGTACTTGTATTTGGCAATATGCATATCCTTAGTAAGTCTACTTATAGGAATTTATTCACTTATAGGATATTCTCTCTCAAGTACAAAGATGTGTAAGCAAGGATGGGTTTTGCAGCAGTGTTTATAATAGGGAAGAATTGGAACACTCTGAATCCTCATGAGTAGGGACTATTTAAATAAATTACGTTGTATTCATATAACTAATTACCATGCAGTTGTTAAAAACAATAAGGTAGAGCTACATAGTAACATGGAAATATGTTAAAATATATGTATTTTTAAAGCCAACATTTTTGGTAATGTTTTTGATAGAAAAAAATCTCAAAGGACTCAGAAGAAAAACCTCCAATGTAGACAAAATTAGAGCTATCACTGGAGAGTGGCACTGATGACTAGAGATTTTAACTTTCATTTCAATCCTTCAGTCACCTTCAGTTTTTTTTACTCCGAATGTTTGTTACTCTTAGTATAGAAGAATTGTAAACATTTAAGAAGAAAAGAACAAATACCTGAGCTAAAGTCATACTTGTTTTATGTGTTCACCTATGATTACAGATGTCACTTTTTGCCACAATTTGCCACAGCAGCTTCTAGCTGCATAATCAGTCACGGTAGTCAAAACTCATCATTTTGAGAAGTAAACCGTAAGTCCCATGCCTGCCATCGGAATGAACTGTCCTATTATCACTCCTCACCACCACCAAAACCTAGAAATAGGAGAATTTGTATCTCCAAGAGAGTTATGGCTCCTGGATATTTGCTGGCCATTGAAGAGCTTTAAAAGCTCACCAGGAGACCAGAACTGAAAGGTGTGGCTGCAAAATACTTCTGTATCTCCCGGTGTTTTTCAGCTTGACCCCACCACCTGCGTGACGTTGGCTGAGTCACTTAACAGGCTGTTCTCAGAGCAGACACCAGAAGCGGACTGTGTCTATGACAGTGCCATGTAACGTATACATGGTTCCTCAGTACCTGGTCTTTTAAGAAAGATAGCTGATCCTTGGATTTTTTTACTATTTCCCACAGTTGCCCTAAATTTGTAGTGGTGCAATATTTCTTTCATTTCTTTCTTTCCCTAAACGTTAGTGATTTGACTCACTCCCAAAAAGTCCTGAATTAGAAAGGGGGAAATGGGCGTTCCGTCAGACCTGTCCTTTTTTGTGTCTGTAATTCGGGAAATATGTTTATAATTAGGGAAAGCGAGACTCAGGTTAAATGACTCATATAATTTGTACATGTATACATGGAACTCCAGCCCTGACCATCTGACTCTTAACTTTTTCTTTCCATCATATCATCTCTCTCTCCTCGGGAGCAAAACAGGTCCCTTGAGAAAGACCACTGTTACCCTGGCTAACTCTCCTACTTGAAGAACTTGAAAGAAGCTCTGAAATTCATTATGGAGCTAAAACTGGCTTTATCGGCTTCCTGATACTTTGATCGGAAAGCATTTAGAACATTAGAGCTGTGTACAAACTTAAGAGATTATTACTAAATTTATGCACAGACATAGCTAATATTCATTCTGTTAGGTCTAAAGATCTGAGCCAGATTCGGTCTCTGAAAAATAAGACCATTTCTTTCGAAAGATGTATTAGTTCCTTGCAAATGGTAGATTTATCCATCTGGTTGATCCAGCCCCTCCATTATCGACACAGGCACATGTTCAGCCATCTGGCTGGAAGTGGCCATGGTGTGGACTGGGAGGCCAAAGACCAGGGCAGTGCCACCCCACCCTCCCCATTTCAGCCTCCAGCTCCTTGTCTGTAAAACAAGGGCCAGCAATCCCTACTTCTTAGGGCTGTTGGAGATTCAAACGAAAGCTGTAGATTAAGAATCTTTGTGAACAGTACTTCCCTGGGCACATCTGAGGAGTCACACATTAAAGGGGACATTACAGCTTAGTACTCAGGAGCTCAGATTCTGGAGGCAAGCTTCCTGGTAGGAAGCAACAAGCTTTATTTCTAGGAAGATCACTTTGAGAGGAGACTGGTCCATGGGAGCATGTCCTGTACCACCTGAGCTAGATTCGTAGCCTTCAGTGGATCTCTGTGGCTTGCTTCGTTATCTCAGGCTTCATGTCAAAGTGATGATGCTCAGAATAAGGTCAGCTGTGTGGATTACCCAGCGCTTTACGAAGCTAAATATATTTGAAACCCTGATAGTCAACTGAATTCAGTATAGGCAATGAAACTACAGTATGTATGAGATGGAATTTTCCTCATGGGCCCTAAATTCTATTAGAAGAAATTTCAAGAGTCTTAAATAAAATTGCTTAGTGTTAAAAAAAAAAAAAAGGAAAAAAAGAGGGAGGGGGGAGCCTTGCTGAATGAGACGCATGAAGTTTGCTTTCAATAGTGAGCGATAGAAATAGGAAAAACTATTTTAAGCTGTTAGAAGACAGTACTGCAGTCCTAATTTGGGGATAAGATGGCTTAAAATTTACCATTCTGATGCCATCACGTACTGAGATGTTGGACAAGTTTCTTTACTTCCCTGAGCCTGTTCCCTCAGTAGTAAATTGAGGGCGATAGGCCCCACTTTGATTTTTGACAATTGATATAATGCATTTAAAGCATTTAGCACAGTTCTTGGCAGGTAGTAAGCACTCAGTAAATATTACTAATGTTATTTTTAGGCAAGGATGACTAACATGTTTCTAAGTGATTAAGAAGACTAAAACAAGCCATTGGTGTCTGAAATTAAATTTAGAATAAGGAGGAAAAAGAGATGGTTTGATTTGATTTTGTTGTATGTTTTGCAATTGTTGTTTTAAAATTAGAACTTGCGGTTGAGATTCTAATGTGCCTGTCCAGTCTGGGGGAGGGCAACAGTAGTCGAATCTATGGGACAAAAAAAAAAAAAAAAAAAGGACGGTGATTACATAGCAATCAAAAATAAAAACTATTGAACATGTAACCATTACTGCAACAGCCTCATTGAACAGCTAGCCTACCATTTCAACATTATTACCATCCCACCTCTGCCAAAAGCCTTTCCTAACCATTTCAGCACACAGTGATCTCTCCTGAGAACCCATAAAGCTTACTAACGCCATTTAGCCTCAGAAAAGCGCTGAGGCGGTTATATACCCCATCCTGTGGCTCTTTCTCGACTGGGCAATGTTCAGGGCACCCCTCAGTGGGGCCTGGACGAAGTTCTCAGGACTAGAATTTGTGTCGTACCAAGGGAGCATTCTTTCAGAATACTCTCCTGCATCTTTGAGAAAAGGTGCTGACACGAAATGATATTTGGTTTTTGCTATGTTTCAGCATTAGGATGGGATATTAGCACCTCAGCCAGCACTCCCTAGAGCATTAAAAGGTGCGAAAAATGCCTTGAAGAATGAAAGGTGAAAATCTTAACAGATATGACAGAGAATTTCAGATAATGCCCATCACTGAGTGGAAGTGAGAAATGCAGAGATGATTTGCCCGAGCCCCACTTAGGATATAGGTGGGAGAAATAAAGGAATTTCTAAGTTAGTAGGTATATCTGTCTTATTCTTTCATGTAAAATACCGAGACTTTGTCTTAATTCAGTTGATGTTTGCTGAGCTTCTGCTGCGTGCAGAGTGGTGGCGATGATAACTAACATCTGAGAAGTTACTGTTTACTAGGCTTTCCTCTGATCAGCAAAGTGGTCTTGGACCTAGAGAGTCATTCAAGGTAGAAGCAGGGATAGGGCCTTGTCTTGTTTGGGCACACGAGAACAAATGGATGGGGGACAGTGGGGGGCCAGCATCTCATCATGTACTCCTTAAAGAACAGAGCGTTGCAAAGAGATTCTTGAGAAATGAGAGACAAAATCTGGACAGACGTCCATTGCACAACCTCTGAATCAGCTCTGAAGGTCTTCTCTGCTTTCAGGCATCAGAAGTTGAGAGACAACTCTCCATGCAAGTCCACGCCCTCAGAGAAGATTTTCGGGAGAAAAACTCATCAACCAACCAGCACATCATCCGTCTGGAAAGCCTGCAGGCCGAGGTGAGCTTCCCACGCAGCGGCGTTTGGAAGTGGAAGTACTTTTCTCATTGGAGGCACTGCAGCTGGTCTTTTAGATATGGAGCCCCCTGCACTGGGGAACAGAGACCTGCTCTGTCTAAACTCTCTAAAGAGACATATCCGTGAGAAACTAAATAGGAAACACTTGATCCAGGTTCCTCTGGGTAGTCTGTTGTCTGGAAAAATAAGGTTTTTCAAAGTTACTGCTGAGTGTTTTGAAATTGTAAATGACCTACTTTTGACTGAATATGTTGAGCCCTCCAAAAACATCCTTGCCGATCCTAAATAGAACATGGGAAAGGGAATCTTCCCTTTCTCCATCCCTTTTGGGTCCAGTTCAATCCATTTTAATAGGGCCTTTTATTCCCACCTATAAAATGTGAAGAGAAGTATCTGCGTCATAGGGTCGTTGTGAGGATTTGCTGAGTTAAAAATGGGAAGTACCTTGTATGGTGTTTGGGAGATAGTGCTCGTATTAAAAGCATACAAGAGGGCAGTCAGGGTCTATGACCCTGAGTTGGCCAGAGGGAAAAAGAAAGTAGCTCTTAGGAGATGATACTGTGAGGATCCAGTTGTGTGAGGTGAGAAGGAGAGGGCCATATCACCAGCCCAGATCGGGGCTTTTCCCTGAGGAGGCTTCCGCCCGGTTCACACCTGAGTATCCCTTCTGCTCTGAAGAGCAGCCTTGCGGCTGAGTAACACTTTGAGGGACAGGCCAGGGCCAGTGACTGTGCACCCGCTGGCGCTGTGGTTAAGCAATCAGCCAAGGTGGGCAGGCCCAGAGAAGCAGGCTCCTCCCCTGCTTCCTAAATGACCCAAAGACATTTTTTCCTAAAGTCTGTCAATGTCTTCTCTTTTCTCCTGCCTCTCATTCCCTTCCTCCCTCCCTTCCCTTGGAATTCCTACTGGGATTGAGCAGCAGGTTCTCGAAGTAAGTAGTTTGTTCCGGTGGGTTCGGCATGCCTGTCTGTGACCATTTGTGTGCATGACTTGCCGTTCAGCTGCCTCTGCCAGGGTCTGACTCCTCCAAGCTGCCTGTCTTCTCTCTCTCCCCCACACCTCCCATCACTGTTTCTAGACCCTTGTGACACAGGGTCGTTCCCAGGAGCGTTTATTGCCAGATTTGGTCACAGGTTCCAGGGCATGTGTGGGGGGCGGGGTGAAGGAATTGGCCCCCTCATGCCAATTCCTCGCTTTATCCGGTAACACTACTTTTAAAAGCCAAGCTATGAAACTGTTCATTTCAAATACGTTCCTTCACGGGGCCAGGGTTGTGTATCAGAACCATATTACCTCATTACCTGACCGAGTGGAACTTGGGACACAAAGATCATCCGTGGGAAGGAAAGTGTAAAGGGCGGAGGGTATTTAAATGAAAATCGACGAGCGCAAGAATTCCCTTCGCGTGGGTAGCGTTGCTTCGGCGCAGGGAACCGTGGGCCCGGTCACAAAGGAGCCCGTTCCTCTTGGTCCCTCACCCAGGTGCACACTTGTGAGACAATAGTTCTTTGTTTGGCTAGATACCTGATCTCTCTGGACAAAGGCCACATACTTCATTTCCCCAGGACGGCATCCTATCTGATTGATTGATGGCCAGGGAAGATGTGTGCCCCATGAACAATTCTAGTGCAGCGTGAGAACAGCCAAAAAGCAGAGGGAGAGGTGGATTTCGGGGGACCTGGGATGAGTTACACGTTCATTTTAAAATCTTCCCTGGAAAAGGTCTGAGGCTGGTCGCCATCGTGAATTGTTATCCACATCCGACTAGAGAGCTTGGAGAACATCTTAACCACAGGAGATATTTACAAGCATGAGGCTGGCTGCTGAGAACTGATAAATAAGAGGAGGCAGGGAACCCGCAGGACTCCGAAGGTCCCCCGAGGCCACTGGCAATTGGGGATGCTCGGGAAGGCTTCCCAGAGCCCTGAGCAGGGCGGCGTTCTTGGGGTGAAGCATCGCTGGCCTCGGAGTGATTGGCACAGCTTCCTTTCCTGCCAGCCTCGAAGCCAAAGAAAACTTGGCATCTCTTTCCTCTTTTCCTCTGTTTTCCAGCTGAAACTGAAGAGACTAGACAGACCTTCCTAAAAGGTTTATATCTCTTTGGAGACTGGCTCGATGTTCAGTGTACAAACATACCAGCCTGTTTAATAAAAGGAAAGAAATTGCTTCTATTCAAAAACGACTTGCTCAAGCAAAAAAAATACCTTGAGTATAATCAGCTCTTTCCTTGCGTTCCTGTCCTGTTCCTTCCCAGAACACAGGCCGATGATGCGAGCACTGCTTTGTTTTCCGTGCTCTGCTGGCTCCCCCGTTAACGCGGGTCTGAGCTGGGACCTTAGAGCCAGACCTGCCAGCGGTGGGAATGGGTAGAGAGATGTCGAATATGAAAATACAGCAGGTCCAGGGGCTGTCTCGGGCACTTTTTTGTGCTCATGACTCAAGAAGGAAGAATGGTACATAAATTGTGGGGTTGAAGTCAATTTCGCAGGTAGGTCAGGTGGGGCCCTTCTCTGTCTTATCTGTGGAATTTCCAGAACATGAACCTTCCCTTCCTCTGCCTGGCATCCCACATTCCAGCTTCCCCAAAGCTCCACTCCCACCCCTTTCCAGACAGGTTTCTGGAGGGGAGGAGTTTTCTCTTCAGCTTTAGTGGTTCACAGCTGCTGTCTTAGAGATGGGGACACCGGGCCCCTGGGCAGAGCACGTGGAGAGACACAGACCTTCACGTTTGGGGGCTAGTCCCTTCCTTCCTACTCAGCACAGGTGTAACTCCACACCACCCCTGTGGCTCTCCACCCTTTCAGATCAAGATGCTGTCAGATCGGAAACGGGAGTTGGAGCATCGTCTCAGTGCCACCTTAGAGGAAAATGACCTGCTCCAAGGGACTGTGGAAGAGCTGCAGGACCGGGTGCTGATCCTGGAGAGGCAGGGCCATGACAAAGACCTGCAGGTACTGGTGCAAAAAAGCTGTCCTGTAGGACTAAGGCCAGACAACAGGAGTGCTTAGCTGCCTAGCTGGAAGGAAAGGCTGGGAGGCCAGTGCCACTTCCAAGGTCAGGAGCAGGTGATGTCTCCCTGCGGGCCTGGTTGTAACTCTCAGGCACTCACTCACTTGGCGGTCCTGGCTCTGCCGAGAAGAATGGCATCTGCCAACCACAGGTTATCCTTTCATTTTTTGTTCTGAGCCACTAGCCCCTAGAGCAGTTTTACAGAGTTCTTTCTGGGCTGTTAACATGGCTGGAACACCGGGGGTGTCATTCTGCCTCCTGGGGTTTGTGAAACCTGCTAGGGATTCAGAGGGAGCCTGTGACTTTCTGTGCTAGGCTCACAGTGCTCTCTGCGGCTGCTTTCCCAGACTGACAGATTTAGTTGGCTGGCACTGAGCAGAAACCAAGAAGCTGCCCACTGAACACAGCAAGACATATCCTGCTTCTGCCAGTTGCTAGAAAAGGCACAGGCTGACCCCTTTGTGAGCCTAATTAGCCCCCCCCCCCCAAAAGGAAATTGCTTCATGGCTATATTTGTCCTTATTTGGGAACTGCCACCTGAATCCCTAAGCTCACACTTGACAACCCCCTAAATAAGATAATCACTTTCAGCCTCCCCAGAAATCGAGTGTGGCATCTGCTGCCAAGGAAGCTTTGCCAACTGGCCTCGTAGCCCCCGGGGCCAGTGGCTAAGAGTGCACTGCTTCCCCATCCTCTGGGCACGCCAGGCAGTGGACTAGATTTCGCAAGTGTCATTTGTGTCGAGGTAGGTGGTCAGCCAAGTACGCTTGAGTATCGCGTGGGTCACTGTCTCAAAGACCAGGCCATAGGAGTTCCCCTGGGCTCAGTGGTCATCTGCTGAGGAAAACCCTGGGCTGTGAGATAAGGAAACATTTTAGGCTCAGATCCCTGTTACTGACACCATCAGCTAAGCCACCACCTGAGTAATTAACCTCTTTAAGGGGAAATTATCAATTTTTCTCCCTCCGTGATTTTCGTACATTCCACGAGGAACTTCGTGTATATCAGGGCCTCAGTAAAGGGTGACTAGGTAATGATGCTTGGTAAAGCCTCATGGCAGTTCTCAAGGTGGAAAGGAGTTTGTTCATTATTTTTTAAGGTTGATAATGATAATAGTGGTGAACGTTTCAGGGCTTCTTTACAGGAAACAGCGTGTGTTTGCCTACATTCTACAACTGAGGCTTACCAAAAGTGACTCATTTATCCAACGTGGCATAGTGAGTCCTTGGTAAAATCGAGAATAGGACCCTCCCACCTGCTTTACCTGGTGCTCAGGGCAGCGTCTCACACCGGCCTCTGCGAGTCAGTGTTTCGCCAGCTTTATCACCCTCTCCTGAGAGCGGAGTGTGGAGGGAAGGAAAAGGAGGACACGAGGAATGGAAAAATTGCCCCCGCTTAGAATAAACGTCCAGTCGAGCGTGAATTCACAAATGAAAGGTCCTATTTCAAATCAAGAATTGGGGACCTGGAGATGGGGAAGAGCCGGGGCCAGTGTGGACCATCCGGAAACTGGCTGGCACAGTGGACTGTGTGTCCTCTAGCAGCCGGAGTCCCCAGTCACATCCCATTCCTGTCCTCGCCATCTACACGACCAGTTTCTTTTGACTGGGCTTCTTCTGCAGTGGAGGAATGTCACTCGCCCCAAGGCCTGTATCACGTGTTAGGCAGTTCCCACTCTGCTTTGGAAAATCTGCATTTATGGGCTGAATCCTTGTGTGTCTCAACTATTTGTAATTCCTGTTCTTCACGTGAAACTCCTGAAACAGCTGCTAATGACCAGTGTCCTCCAGAAGGCCCTTTCTGTTGCTGAAATGGCCCGTACTGATACAGAATTAAAATTCCAGCATACTCAGGTAGTAGCTGAATGGTTCTAAATCATAGACATGTAGAGCCTAGTAGCCTTGGAATGTAGATAATCCCACGATTTTAATCCTTTTCCTCAGACAAGGGATGAGAGGCAGGCTGAGCAGGCTGGGTAACAGGCCTGCCGCAGTCAGAGTAGCCTCCCTTTGATCTGGTTCACTTTGTAATTGGACTTCTGCCTTCAAACACAGATTTTTAAACCACTGATCAAATCCAAATCTGACTTTTTTTTTTTCAGGCTGAGAATAGGGATAATAATTATTAGGGACCTGGTCAATTTTTGCTAAACTTTTAATACCCAGTAAAGGATTTTGTCCCTTTAAGGGCCGCTTAACTGCCCTATTTCATACCCAGCTGGGCATCTTACAGATATGTGCAGGGGTCTTGTCCTGGTGAGTGGGTGGGTTTCATCAGCAGGGAGCACAGACCCCACTGGGAGGTGACCCAGGAAACAGGTGACCTGAAGTCTGGACCTTGCTCAGATGCCGAATGGGTACTTTTGGGTAAATCACTTAACACCACACTGTCTCAGTTTCCTCAGCAAAATGGGGAGAGTGCCCCCACTTCTGCCAGCGTTAGGGCTTGAGTATTGTGAGCTTGAACTTGGTGTACTGTACGAACACAAGGCATTTGGTATCTTCCTTACCCATATATTTAATACATCTAGTGTCATCTTTTTTATATAAAGGATGGTATTCTTATTTTAGAGGGCTCTTATGTTTTAATAGGCTCTTCTCTGGTTTGTTCCCGTTTCTCCGCCTAGTCCGTGGATCAGTTATTGACTAGAGAGAGCAGAGAGGTCTTTTGTTCTCTTGCTGTTATAATTAATTAAGCACCTTCGAGTGTGCATGAGTAATTGAACTAATTTTGTCCAGTCCAGAAGAAGTTGTACTTATCTGTGCTGAACTTCTCCTGCTGAGATGTATGTGGAGTTGCCTAGAAAATAATTGTAAAGCACTTCGCCAGTTTAGTATGCCGTTTGTAATTGTGCCAAATGCTTCCTAGGAATGTCTTTTTTTTTTTTTTTTTTTTTTAACCCTAATTTCTTTTTCCTGAGTTTCCTCAAAACTGGGGTTGGAGGAGTTCCCACTGGACCAGCAGGTATTGCTGATCCATGGGAACTGTGCAGAGCAGGCTGGCCAGTTCCTTTTTCATTCTCTGAACAGCCAGGCTTCACATTCTTCCTAGTTGAGGCATCTCTGGACCGCTGGTGCCATTAGCCAATCGTTCTCCAATACCGACTAGCAGAGGTGAGGCTCCCAGGACACTTGAAGAGCTGACCGAAGGCTCTGCAAGGTAGCTTCCTCCATTCATGAGAACTGCAGAGCTCTGAACTGCTGCCTGCCACCCCTTGGTCTCTGTCTGCATCCCTGTGTTGGAGCCACAAGCCCACCTGGCCAACAGTGTGGAAAAGGCAGTACAGTGTCTGCTCTGTTTCTAATAAACAGGTGTCACCCTAGAAATGCCATTTTATAAGAGAAGAAATTAGTTAAATCCCAGGAAGTTCTTCCCCTCATTCCCCCCTAGAAAAGAATCTCTTGGGTTGGGGGGGCAGTCTGCAAACACAAGAGTAGGAAACATTTCTCCCATGCAGGTACAGCATGTGGACACGTCATAGAGGTTAACGAATGGATTAAGATCCTGCAGTTAGGGTCTTACGTTAAAAACACCTGTAGCGAGGGAGCAAACCGGTGAGAGTATGGCACTTAGCAGCCGTGGCGAAGTTAGCCCTTACATTCAGCAGTGGTCATGCCACCAGGTAGCAGTGCCCTGTTTGGACTCCGCAGGAACGGGGCCACAGAGAATACAGACGGGCGAAGTAGCAGCAGCGAGAGAGACAGGAGGAGCCCTGGCCGGTAAACCGTGGTACCCGTGTTGCCGTCCCCTCTCCACTGCCGGCGTCGGCCTCTCTCTCCGAGCCTCACAGGCTGTGCACGGCCCCTCCCAGGCAGGCGCAGGGCTTCGTCCGTGAACAGGGAGGTGCGACGCAGAGGGGAGAGGCTGCCTCTCCCGTGGGTTTGGGGGCTCTTGCCATTCCTGTGCAGATGTTAGTCCAGATCCTACCCCCAGCTCTTTCTCAAATAACTTTAACTTTTTCACGACAATACAACATACCTATGGTGAAGCATGCAGACCTTAAAACGCTAGGCCAGTGAATTTTTACAAGTATATACACCCACGCGACCACCACCCAGATCAACATATCGCCCGTTATCGGCACCCCACAAGCCTCCCGCGTGCCCCCTCCCAGTGGGTACTCTACCGCTTCCTCAAAGACAAACCTCCGTTTCAGCTTTCCGCTCTTATATCTCAGTGAAGTGTTGGCACTTTTTATAAATGGAATCAGGCGTTACATACTGTCTTATGCCTGGCTTTTGCTCCGCCTTGTGTCTCTGAAATTCATCCATTTCGTGGCAGATAGTAACGGTACGTTCTTTTGTCACTGCAGTATAGTGTTCCAGTGTGTGAATATAGCCATTCTGTTTTTATTGGGACTTGGATCGTTTCCCATTGGTGGCTCTTACACGAATAATGCTGCCGTGAGCCTCGCGTTGCTCTTTGGTGCACATATGTGGCCGCTCGTGTTGGGCCTGTGTGCCCGAAGCGTGGAACTGCCGGGTCGTAGGAGAGGCGTGTGTTTCACTCGTTAGAAACTGCCAAACAGCCTTCCGAAGTGGTCGTTCATCTTCCACTCCCAGCAGCGGTGAGAGTCCACATCTTCATCAGCGCTTGATATTACCTAAGTTAGTTAGTTAGTTAGTTAGTTAGTTAGTTTAGCTATTCAGGTGAAAATCTACTGGCATCTTACTGTGTATATGTGTTTGATTTTTACTATGGAGAATTTCAGACAAACTCAAGACTAGTGTAATGATGGTCCATAAACCCCATCACCGAGCTCTGCGAACCGTCCACCTCTGACCAGTCTTGCCCCGTCTTCATTACATCCTCCTGCTCATCTAGTGCACTATTTTAAATTAAGTCCCATAGTTAGATTTCTTTCTGTCACCACATATAGAACTCTAACTATGGGAGGCGAACACACAGTGTAAATATATGTCTGCCTCACTGTTAAAATGTACAGCCGAAACTTATTAGATTTCGTTAAGCGATGTCACCATAAAAATTAATTGATTAATTAAATCACATAACTTTTTTAGACTTCCCTGTGTATGTAATACCTCATCTGAATACCTCTAAATGATAAGAACTTTAAAAATACAACCACAGGACTATTATACCTAAAAAACATGATGATAATTCCTTAATATCATCCAATGTGCAGTCAGTGTTCAGATTTTCAAGTATGTCGTCAATATCGAAACTGGTTTTCACATTTTTCATTTGAATCGAGGTACAAATTAAAACAGGCCTACACACTGCAGGTGGTTAATGTTTCATAAGCCTCTTAATGCATAAGTTCCCCCTTTATCTTTTATCCCCCCTCGAAATGCATTTGTCGAAGAAACTGAGCTGCTTGTCCTGTGGAATTTCCCAAATCTGGATGTTGCCGACTGCATCTCCCTAACGCAGTCTGGCAGGCCCCTCCCTCCTCCGTATTTCTGGTGGTTGGTGGTTGGACCTGGAAGCGCGATTAGCTTCTGTGTCAGTTTTCCTTGCTCGCTTCGGTGTTGGCAAGCCTCACTGCTGTTTGCTGTCTCTCTGAAAGCTGCACCAGAGCCAGCTGGAGCTCCAGGAGGTGCGGCTGTCCTGCAGGCAGCTGCAGGTGAAGGTGGAAGAGCTCACCGAGGAGAGGAGTCTGCAGAGCTCGGCGGCCACCAGCACGTCCCTGTTGTCCGAGATAGAGCAGAGCATGGAGGCCGAGGAGCTGGAGCAAGAGAGAGAGCAGGTGCTGGCAACCCTGTCGCGCTGGCACGTGTGGTCGCCTGGGGATGGGGGGGCGGGCCCTGGACTTCAAGGGACTGTCACTCCTCCCCGTCGCCCCATTGCCTCTTGGGAAGCGCTTGTTAACTCATCATCAGCCTCATACCTCTCGTACTGACAGGGTTCTAGATCATTCGTGATCCATCCAGTGAGCTGGCTTCTTTTCATACTACCCATAACCAGTCATTCCCCTCGTCGTGCACTGACTCCCACCAGAGTAACTGACTGTGTAAAGAAGTGCTTCATTTGGCACATGGGAGGGGCTAGAGGGCAGGGAAAATAAGAATTGGGAGTCTGTATTGATGTGCCGGACCCAGAATAGGTATCGGTATTTCTGGAGACAGGTGATAAAAAAAAAAAAACAAAACTCTCCTAGAACTAGTATCTTGAGTACTTGGGTTCATACACTAGAAAAAGGTGACCAGGTGGCAGTGTGCGCCAGAGCCCATAACCAAGAATAATTCTTTGTTTCGGCAGCTGAGACTGCAGCTCTGGGAAGCCTACTGCCAGGTTCGCTATCTCTGCTCACACCTGCGAGGAAACGACAGCGCCGACTCGGCCGTCTCCACGGACTCCTCGATGGACGAGTCTTCAGAAACCTCATCTGCCAAGGATGTGCCGGCCGGCAGCTTGCGCACTGCCCTCAGCGAGCTCAAGAGACTGATACAGAGCATTGTGGATGGCATGGAGCCCACGGTAAGAGGCCAGGCTGAGAGGCTTCTACCCTGCAGGGCCCGGTTAGTGGGAGGTTGCACCCAAACACAGAGAGCGAGGCTAACCCTGAACTGGAACCGTATAAAATCTGCAAGAATTCCTCCTGAGCCCTTGAGAGCACTGAATACGGGCAGTCCGCCGGAGGGACCGCGCGCCAGGGAATGGGAAGCTGCTCAGGCAAATGGAGTCCTTTCTCCATGTAGCACGTACAGGCCACGGTGGCCTCTACGTAAAAGGCTTTTCTGAGCAGCTTTGAATAGAGAAATTTGGATCCAGGTAAAAACTCTAAGTTACTTTTCTGTAGCCCATTGGTCCTAGCGGCAGGGTTAGCGAGGAGCAGGCGCACTTAAAAGATAGATCTGAAGCTTCCGCTAGAAGGATATAAGTGAGCACAGAAGGTTGAAAAGATCGACCACGAGGGCCCTTTGGAATTCCAGACGTGGCTCTTCTCGTGGAGGCGAGGCGCGCCCCCAGGGGCCCTCCTGGCAGACTGGCATTTCTTCTGGCTTCGTGACAGATTTCTGCCAGCCCTGCTTTCCGTTCACACTCCCGGCTCTCAGGCGTTCGTTCCTCCGCAGGTTTCATCCTCCCAAGGAATAGCTGTGTCATTCTGCCCACGTTAGATGAAGTGGGATGGGGGGCGGCTGTCCTTAGCTGAGCGTGCCCTGTCGATTTGTGGAAGGTGGTGCAGTGTGCAGGCTGGGTCACGGCGGGAGCGGGGAGCTGTCGGGGTGAGGTGTGCTGTTCAGGCCGCTCAACTGCCCTTCTCTGAAGCCTGAGACAAAAGCACAATGAATGTCTAGCTATTGTTTGCAGATTGAAATTGAGCAAGAGAATCTCTCTCCTCTAACCCTTTCTTTCTTCCCTCCTCTGTCTCTCTGTTTTCTTTCTCTCCTTCCCGCTCTCTGCTCCATCTCCTGCTGTCTGAACCATCCCTCCGCTCCCCTCCCCACCTCTCCCGCTGGCCCTCTCCCCGCTCCCCTCCATTCTCGCCATCTCCCTGGTTGTCTGGCTCGCTCTCCTTGCTGTCAGAGCTCCCGGAGGATTGATGATGACTCCTTAGAAGAACAGATAAGGCAGACCAGTGAGGATTCGAGAGCCCTCAGGGAACTCATGGAGGGGGAGAGGGGGAAACTGAGGCAAAGCCTAGAAGAGCTGCAGCGGCTCCACAGCCAGGTGAGCGCCCCCGTCCTCAGCCAGTGCAGGGAATGTGCATGTGTCCCCGGACTCTCTTGGGACCCTCGTGAGTTTGCCTCTCCCACGTCTCTCTGAGAAGAGGGTTTCTTCGGACAGATCCTCAGGGGACAGTGACCTGAAGTTGAGGTGAGCTAGTCGTCTTCAAGAGAAGAAGCCAGGCCTCTGGTTTAGCCCAAAGTGAAATTGTCAGGGGTGAGAATAGCTGACCCTCCCTTTCCTCCAGTGGTGTATACCGCCTGCTACAGAACCCGGGTCATCTGGCGGATTCGGGCAGTTGAAAGCGTCACAGCTCCCAGGACACTTCGGGTTTGAGCAGGGAAGTGTGCAAACCAAGGCCTGACCTTTGCAGGCCTCTGCTCTCTCCGTACGTGCCATCACGTCTGCCAGCCCGTTGTTCGGCGTTAGAAGCCCTGACTGCTGTTCTTGCCGTCCCGTCCCTGTTTGATCACGATTTCATCTCTCTCGAGGACACTGCAGAAGGACATCTATATTCTGATCTGAAAGGGTTTTAAAGGGCTTAGTAGCTAGCCCCACCCAGAAAGGAGCTTCTGAAACTTACCCATCCTAGGAGATAAATAAAAGCTCTTCCTTTTGACGAGGGTCATGTGGAGAGGTTCTGCCCCACTTGTGGGGGGCGAGGGGGGGGCACCAAACATTTTACACCCGGCTGCCACCCAGCCTGCCCCCTTCTTTCCTTGTCCGAAGCTAGTCACCCCTTCCTGCTGCACAAGACCACTGAGAGGTGGAGTTTAAGCCTGGCTTTCACTTCAGTCAGTATTTCTTAAATTCAAAGGATCTTAGAAATTAACTCCTGTCTTTTGGGGGGCCGTGCCCATTAGACTTTCTAATGTTATTCTCTTACGAGATACTGGGAGCCCCACCCGCAGCCACTGCTGCGCTCACTGTGAGTGACCAGATACCGAGGACAGAGACTTGATATTGAAAGCTCGCCCGGGCCAGGCGCAGGGAGCAGTGTTGGGCAGCCAGACATTCTCGTGCCTAAAACCTCAGGCCCTCAGGTGGTCCTTTGGCTAGAGAGTGGTACAGACTTAGGGACAGATCTTCCAAACTAGAAAAATAAAATGCAAGAGAAAGTGGATCTAAAAGTTCTTCAAATTAATTAAAGTTTTATCTGTTTTACTGCCTATTTAAATTTCTGTGGAGCGCTTCTGGTTATCAGCTCTTTGATGCTGGCAGTTTGTTTTTTGTTTTTTGTTTTTTGTTTTTTTTTCCCATTGCTTCTCAGAATTATAAAACTAGAAAACACCAGAGGGCATCATTTCATTCAGAAACGGAAGCAAGGTGTAGGTTCCCAAGTCTGTTGTGGAACTGTTTAGGGGGCCAGCTGCAATTCCCTGCCTTCCTGCAGCCCAGTCACCCTCCACAGCTTGAAAATGGGACAGGCAACCTTTGCAAGTTCCCAAGTTCCGGGCTGACTCCCCAGCCTCCAGGAGCGGGAAGCCGCGCAGCCCCGCATGGAGCCCCGCAGCCCGTTCGTTCTCCCCCGTGCAGCCCCGTTTCCTGTCTTTTGCGTCTCACCTCCTTTGCTTTAGCGGAGCTGAACAGAGGCCGTGAGAGGACAGGGCACACACTCCCCCTGCTCGCTCACATCTGGGCCTTTTCTCCGGCTCTTTCTTTCTGCCTAGAAGACTCTCCCTGTCGCCTCCACAGGTCTCTGCCCAGCGTTCGCGTTCCTGAGCAGGTTTTCCTTCCTCCTTGAAACTCTCTCGATTCCCTCCCTCATGGAGCCTCCCTCAACGCCCTGTGTCCCGGTTGCCCTTGCTCTGCGATCTTATCTTCCTAGTCCAACCTTAGACCCCCCATGAGGGCAAGCTCGGGGTCTGGCTTATTTTTATCATCTCTCAAAGCGTCTAGCACAGCACCTTGCCTAGAGTGCTTAAGCACTCAAATAATCGTCAAACAGAAAGGCAAGTAAAGGCCTAGAAATATAAATTCAGGATGATTTCTTTGATGCTATCCAATCGTGAGGACACCCGCCTTATGTGGGAAAAGTGGATTTCAGGGTGGCTGTAACCTGTCATCGTATAAACAAGACAGCCGTCGGCAAGTAGATCCCAAAGGGGGGGCAGTGGGAGACGGGAGGGAATGGAGTTTGCCGCCGCGTGCCAGGCACTGAACTGGGTCCCGGGTGTCATTCATCTTCTTCGATCCTCACAGCAACTCGATGGTGGGGAATAATGTTTTTTTCCCCTGCTTTTTATGTAAAGTATGTCTAGCTCAGAGAGGGCAAGTTCCTTGTCACTTCAAAGGCAGATAGCTGGTGGTCTCTACCTTGACCAGATTTTCCAGGTCAAAGCAGAGAGTTCTTGTGGAGCTGCATCTGGAGCATATGAAATGTTGGCGTTTCCTGCCTAGCACGTACTTTTAATCTGTCGCTTACTCAGCTGGCAGAACACCTGGCTGGCCCACGGCCGGCCAGAGGCCATGTCAGGGCTCATTTGGTCCGAGGTCTGCCTGTCTCTGCCTGGCGCCGCCTGGGTCTTGAGTTCTGGCCTGCCAGGCTGCACAACCTGCTAACAAATAGGGTGAGGCTGGGCTTCTCACCTTCTGCCTGGTGTGCCTCAGGGCTAGCTGCATTTGCCTGCCACGGCCCCTGCCGGTGCCTCAGCCTGTTCTCCCGAACGCCTTCTAACCCTGCTCGCTGGAGCTGTCCCCACCACAAAAGCCCCAGAGCTGGCAACTCTGCTGTCTCAGTCTGGAGAGTCCAAAGTGTCTCCAGGAAAACTTCATCTTCAGCCTTAGTCCTGAGGCCTTTGCTCAGTTTCATTCTGTCTGGGGATGATTAGTCCTGGGACTCAAAGAGCAGAGGGGTATACTGAAAGGTGATGTCTGTCCCCTAGTGGGAGAGACCGATCTGTATGGATGGTTCTTCCCTTGCAAAAATATCAAAGCGTGTGCAATATTTAACAAGAGGGCGAGGCCAGACGTCCTGATTGCAGTCTGATACTGTTGACTGTGGAGAAAGGGCTCCCACCCTCCCATCCATTCAACAAATATTTATTGAAAACTCTACCAGTCAGAGTTTCTGGTTGCAAACAACAGAAATTCGCTCAGCTTAAGCAGAAAGAGAATGTGTTAGAATGGAATCTGATAGCTTACAGAATCAGCAGGAAGGCTGGAGAAGTGATCTCCAAAGCAGGAAGGAGCCGTAGGAAATGGGGCAACAGTCTGCTGTCCAGGTCATAATTTCCCAGTGGCTTTGCTGTACCCTCAAGAGCCACAGTCCTAGGTAGGGGGGTGTGACTGGCAAGTCTAGGCCTCATACCCATGCCCAAGTGCCTAGGAAACGACATGTCTCTCCCCTTTGGGTTTCGTTAGTAGGAGGAGGGTATGTCCTGTCTCCCACCAAGACTCACACAACCAAGAATGCCCCCAAGATAAGAAGGGTTTTGGGGATGATGACCAGACAAAATATGACAACCATCTATTCACTGCACAAGCGTTTTGGAATTAAGCATCAAACATAGTCAGGCTGAGACGTACAGATGGATAGGACACACTTTCTGCCATCACAGAGCTCAAGGTGTACTGGGGGTTACGCTACAGTGAGCAGGGTAGGCGTGGCCACCAGGGGAGCCACTAGGAAGGGCACCTCACCCACTATCAGAGCATGACTCCCAGTAAACTCCCTGAGGCGTGGACCACGGACAAGGCAATGGGTTCTGAGTACAAGGTGAAGACATCATTTAGGTGTCTAAATTCCGTGCGGCTTTGATCTGGGAAGCAGAATGAAGACGGGAGAGCCAGGCTGCCTCAAGTACTGTCACAGAGATGGGAGCCAGGTTGCAGGCCCTGTGGCCTAAGAGTGTGCTCCACATTGAGTGGAAGACGGCCGGAAACCAAACTTGAGTCCCGACCCCCAAAAACGTGTTTCAGAGCCTTGCCGCATGGGTTGTTTTTATTCGCTGATTGCCTTGAAATGAAAGGGAGATGATGTGGTGGTATCTGGTCCCATGGCTGCCATCCTTTCCCACGGCTGGCACCCTGGCCACTGAGCTCCATCCTAGCATGTGGCCACCTCTCTCCAGGAGAGATGGGCCTCCCTCAGAGCCGGGGGCAGTGAGGAGCTACCAAGCCCGCGCGGCACGCAGGCCCTGCACCGGCCTGGGGCTTCTCTCCCCTTTTCTCCGTCTGGGAGGGAAATACCCCAGGGGCGTCACCCTGCTCATCCCTTTTGTCTCCCCGTAGGTGACACTGCTGAGTGTGGAGATGACTGCACTGAAGGAGGAGAGAGACCGACTCAGAGTGACGTCTGAGGACAAGGAGCCAAAGGAGCAGCTTCAGAAGGCCATCAGGGCCCGGGATGAGGCCATCGCAAAGTGAGTGAGCATGGCTTGTTTAATTTTACTTTAAATTACAAGTGACCTGAGTGTGTGCTCAGTTTTAACAGTTAAATCATGCAGAAAAATATGGAAGTGAAAATGAGTCTCCCTGCTACCCACCCTCACCCCCAGTCCCGTTATTCTCCAAACAGACACGACTGTTGCAAGTTGGGTGGGCATTTCTTGCAGATCTTTTTCCTATGTATAGATGCAGGCGTCTATGCATACCGTTGTCATGGCTTTTTTTAAAACATCAAAAGGATGGTGATACTCTGTATGTCTTGGTTTTTGTTTTCCCCGCTTATATCTTAGAGAGCCTTCCAATTTCGTTTATATATATATATCCACCTCAACTTTTTTTATTTTTAGGTTGTAGGGTTTTTGGGGTTTTTTTTACTTTTATTAGGGACATTTTCAAGCGTACACAGAAGCAGACAACGTAAGCTGAATCCCTGCGTACCCATCTCTCAGCTTCCACACTGGCCCCGCGTGGCTTGTATTTCACATGCCCACTTCCTCCCCCTCCCCACCCTGTCAACGCAAATCACAGAGACATCCTAGCAGCTCTTCAGTAAACACTTCAGTATAGATCTCTACCAGGAAAAAGGTTCTTTTTGTAAAACACACAACCACAATACAGTTACCGTACTTGAAAAAAAAACTTAAAATAATTTCTTAATATCATCTAGTAACCAGGGTTTGAGTCCCCTCTCCCCCGCCCCCCCCCCCAGTCATCCTATAAATCTCTTTCTATAATTGATTAGAATCAGGCTTAAAAGTCCACATATTCCATTTAGTTGATATGTCCCAAAGTCTATAACAATTCCCCCTCCATCTTTTTTTTCTTACTGCGTTTACTTATTGAACAAACTGAATCATCTGTCTGTCTTACATTCTAAGTATGAGTGCATCTCTAAAATGTCATTTAACATTTTTCTCTGACCCCCGTATTTCCAGCAAACTAGGTAATTTTTTAGTGTTTTGAATTTTTCTCTAATAGAGAAGAAATGCAGAAATGCATTTCCTTACATTCAAAAAATTTGGAAATACATAAGCAGAAAACATATTTACGTATTCCCCATATCCCGGTAAATTGTTTCTTAATCATGCACTCAGTCTACCCTGTTCTCTGAGTGTTAAGGAGATAAAAAGTACTAAAAATGTATCTGCTTTTGGTGCTCTTTGCAACACATCAATAACATTCGTGTATCGCTTTATTGTTTCCAAAACACTTTCATCCTTTAATCCTCCCAGCCACAGCAAGAAGGAAAAATTTTTAATACCAGTTTTACGGATGAGGAAACAGACATTTTCCCCAAGGTCACAGCCAGTGACCACTGGCCTCCACGTCGGTGTCTGACTCCAGTCCCTATATTCTTTCCCCTTACACTGTGGCTGTTTGTCAGGAAGCTGAAAGGAGCCCGTTTGAAACAATTTGTGATTTGATACTGTGTGCCTTTTCTAAGAAATGACACGTTTTAATTTCTGACTTTAAAATTCCCCATACTGTCCCCCTTCTCGTTTGCATACACGCTTGTCCCCACCCTTCTTTTTTGTCATCTCCATTTCTTAGTTTCACCGTAGGTCCCCTCTTCTCTCTGGTCAGAGCCTCATATCAGGTTCACTCAGTCAGGCTCATGAACCTGTATGTTATTAACGAACTCAAAAAGACTGGAGGCTTTGACTAGAAATAAATGATAAAGATTTTTTTTTTTTTTGAGGCTCTTAGAGTTTGCAGACTGTGAACACAAGCTAGGCAAAAACCTAGAGCTGTTCCAAAGAAGAAAGGAAAATTAAGAGTTCCCAAAGTCCTGCGTTCTTAGCCCTAGGGTTGGTCCAGGACAGTTGTCAGTCAGATGTCAGGCGGTCTGGGTGATGGATGCCAGGTTGTCTAGAGCAGGGGTCCCCAACGCCAGGGCTGCGGACTGGTACCAGTGCGTGGCCTGTTAGGAACCAGGCCACACAGCAAGAGGTGAGCGGTGGGCAAGTGAGCGAAGCTTCCTCTGTATTTGCAGCTGCCCCCATCACCGCCTCAGCTCCACCTCAAGTCATCAGGCATTAGATTCTCATAGGAGCACCAGTCCCTGGTGCCAAAAAGGTTGAGGATAGGTACCAGAAGATCTGGTGGCTTGGATAATGAGTGTCAGGTAGTCTAGGGGATAATCGGAGGGTTATCAAGGGTTATCTGGAGGTCTAGTGTATGTCCAAATGTATATCCAGGCATTGACACAGGACTGGGAAGGTGAAAAGTTTTAAGTTTCCAGGCTAGTAAAGGAAGGATAGAGTCTTTCCTCATGCCTCAACCTGCATAATGTGAATAATTTTAGCAGCTCGATTAAAGTGACTCCGTTTTATATGTACCCTATCTCCACTCTTTTCTCGGTATCTTTGCCGCTGGATTCCTGGTAAATTGAATTAGCGAATTCTTAAATAGAATGTGATTTTGGAGTGGGAGTATACTTTTATGAATAACAAAGGTTGAAATTGTGTCATGCAATTAGGGAATAAAATGATAAAATTGCGGTGCTAATTGTGGAAGCCCATCGGGAATAAAAAGCAGAATAAAGTTAGAAACAGAGACTGGTTGGTCACCTTTTTCCAGCCAGACAAGTAGAATAGAGCTGAACATCAAGCTCTGACCATTTTTCTGTCATCAGATGGGAGATGCGAGATATAAGCACCTCCTGGCACAAGAAAGTGCCCGGGCGCAGGAGAGAAGAAAGACGTTGTCCAGTCCCCCTCTCTTAAAATAGGTGGAACTTAGCCCTGGCACCTGGGTGACAGGGAGGCCACCAAATCTCCATGAAACCTCCTTGCCTGCTGTCAAAGGAGGCCCAGTTAACCTCCCGGAGTCTGAGCAGATTTGCATATTCTTCTCCCTGAGTAGGAGACTCTGTAGTGAGGCCCCTGCCCTTCCTGGACCCTTTTGAACAGAGCTGACCTTCGGGAGGGTGTTAGATTGCTCCAGGAGGATAGATTTTTCTATCCCTTAGCAATGAAATTCTCGGTATACAAGAATTGGGACAGCAGACCTAAGTAATCATTTAAATGTGGAGGAGCCACACCACATTTGGATAGGACCTTATTTGTTTTATAAGATGCTTTCATATACATCACCTCTGATTCTCCATTCCAGGCAACTCTGGGGATGCCAAGGCCCTCTCCAGAATAATTTGATCTGAATCTCTAGGTTTGGGGCTACATCTTAAAAGCATTCCCCTGATCCACCCTGTGATCCTAATGGGAAGTTATGGTTGAGAACCCCCAAGAAAAATAACTTTTCCTCTCTTCACTGGGCTGCGAGAAATCTTAAAGCATTCCTTATATACAATAGAGGAGTTTCAGAAAAGTTAGTAACAATTTTATCTCCTTGCAGGTTAAAGGCCCTCACTAAAAACAAAATTCTGGGGCTAGCTATCTGCCTTATACAAACAAGAAGGAGTCAGGTACAAGTGGTTTCACTTAAGGAATTCTTCTAGCCCTTTGAAACACCCCTTTTCAAAACTGATTAACATATTGACCCGTGGTTACTGCAGCTTTGCTTTCCTGGTCTGGTGTTTCTCATGAATGACAAGCACCAAGATTCTCTAGTGAGCAAACGTTGGCGTGGATGCAGCCGGAGGCCGGGATCCAGAGGCGGGCAAGGCGGGCCGTTCTAAAGAGGCTTTCTGGGAGGAGAGCCCCCTTCCAAACTGGCCGCAGCTGGACCTCCGCCCCTCCGCCCCTCCGTCCCGCGGTGTTAGCGTATTCTGGGGTCTCCCGGGTGCTTGTGGCGCCATCTGTCGGGAGACACCCTGGAGCTCAGGAGGATGCAGCGGGGCGGGGCGCCAGGGGTTCGCTGTGACGTGCCAGTGCCGACTGGGCGTCCATGGCAACCGGCTCCACGGGAGGGTTTCCGCTGTTTGCCGCTGGCCAATGGCAGCGGGCGTGATAGGGCAGCCGGAGGCACCTGAGACGCCGGCGCTCATTGGACAGGCTCGTCCGCCGTCCCTGCAGCCGCAGTGCGGGCGGGCCTGAGTGATGCGGGCTCCCGGGAGGAGCTTCTGTAGGAGGGTGGGCGGGGCGCCGTCCTGGGGTGGTGAGTGAGGTGTCAGGGGAGGTGACTTAATTGCTCCGTGGACTGGAGGCCGGAGAGGAAATGCTGGTCAAGGTGATGACCTGAACGTTTTACCCCAACTGCCTCGCCTTCCGGCCATTAGCGTGGTGCAGGTGGCGTTCCTGAGGCCCGGGCCGAGCGGCTTCTGCAGGCAGGTCCTCTAGCCGTCCTTGGGCTGTGCCCACTGGTCGCTGGCCCTGTGCAACGAGGACACTTTTTCGCTAGTTTTTGGCTTTTCAAATGCAAAAGGTAACGGTTGATGAAGACAGCTAAATAATGCTCATTTTGGCAATTGGGCAACTGGTGCCTCCTCTGCAGAGGCTGCCCGGTTAGTCTCCTGCACTTGATACTATCCGCCTGTTACCAAAAAAAGTAATAATAATAATAGTAACTTTCTTTTGTATTGAACTATGATTTAGCAATGTTGGAATTGTCAAAATGTGAAAAATTGTCAGTATGTGAAATTGTCAAAATGCAAAAGTGCGTGTGGTTACCCACCAGTAATCAGGGAGCCCAGGGAGACAGGTAGACACTTTTGTCTGTGACCTTCAGGCACACACAGGCATTTCTCCTTTCACAAAGAAAGTATCGTATCAGACCTTGTTTGTTGGTTCTTTCCTATCCGAGGCCCAAATACATCATGAGTGTTTCCCCACTGCCAGGGAGTATTCAACATCATGGTTGTTACATGCGACTGTATTCCATCATATAACTTACCACCAGTTTTCTAGTTGTCAGCCACTCTGATTAGCTAAGCTGTGATGATGGTCACCACTGTGCGGCCACCTTTGCACATGTGTCTCTAAAATAGGTCCCTTAAGGGGGGTATTGCTGGTGAGGAGGAGGGGGCCAGGAGAGCAAGGTCCCCTCCATACCCAAGGACTGGTCTTTTGGGGAAAGGCTTAGCAGACTCCTTAGTGTTCTGTGAGATCTCTGATTTCCTCTGGGTCCCAGTCCTGGTTTAAGTGTTATCCTCTTACCCCCGTCTGTGAGATGGGGTTGACAGATAATCCCTTCACCTACAAGTTGGTTAGGAAAACTGAGAAAATGTCTGCGAAAGCAAGTTGCAAGCACTCCAGCCCTCTGCAGCTAACCTCGTAGTTACTGTTTGTTGTGAGTTTGGGCTCAGAGCCCGCTTCCTCATCCTGTGGACTCCAGGTGCCCTAGGTAAACAGCCAGACACTTCTGGCCCAAGGTATCCATGCTCTCCCTGGCTTGTGTGTTTTCAGGAAGAACGCCGTGGAGCTGGAACTCGCCAAGTGCAAGATGGACATGATGTCTCTGAACAGCCAGTTGCTGGATGCCATTCAGCAGAAGCTGAACCTCTCGCAGCAGCTCGAGGCATGGCAGGTAAGGGAAGGGGAGACGAGGCTCCAGGGGGGATCCGAACGCAGGCACAGTGTGAGGAGAGTTTGTTAAGAGAGGGTCCGATGCGCGTGGGTGAGCTGTCACCCCAGTCTTCACCAGGTGAAATTCAGAGCTCATGCACCCCCAGTCCCTGGGGAAGAATGCCCCAGGTTGTGCTCTTTGGGGGTGTGGTGGCCTCCAGGCTTGGAAGAGAGGCCTCCTTCAGCTAGTCATCATAGCTTTGTTTAAATTAGCTAGAAAGAAAACAGCTGTTAACGTGGAGGGCCCAGGAAGCCCCCATATGACCGACAGAAAACTCACAGGCGGGCATAGCTCTGCAGCCCGCAGGTCGCTGGTAGCTGCTGCCCTTCCCGTTCTCAAGGGCCAGCTTCCTTTTTCTGAAGAATACTGGCCCGCTGCAAGCCTGGAGAAAATGAGTCAGTGTGTCCATTTCCAGGAGCACTGCTTTCAGAGTCCAGGCAGCCTGCCCCATCCCGGGCCCAACTTGACTCCCCTCTGGGCCAGGGCTGTGCATGCTTTTTGTCGAGGTCGGGGCCGTACAGTTTCTGGATGTGGGTGTAACCATTCGTGCTGCTCCCCAAGAGGTCTTAACCGGACCGATGAAAAGCCACTTTCGGCGTTGCCAGGCCAGCCCCGCCGCGGAGGACAGGTTGGTGCTGGCCAGTCCTCCAGGGGCCCTGTTGGGCTGGCCGCAGGAGCACTGACCCTCCTCCCACGCCCCACCCCACCCCAAGCTGGTCGCCGGCGCCTCAGCCAGCCGGCCCTCCCTGGCTTACTGCTCCTGTTCTTCTCTCTTCTCTCCTGGCTACAGTTTGCTTCCTCAGGGCTTTTTACTATCTGGCTCCTTTGGTTTCTGATCTAGTGGCCTTTCTCAGTTCCCGTATCAACAGCTTTAGTTGTACAGCCCTCCTGCCTTTGAGGTGAGACTGAGCCCTCCCATCCCACTCACCCTCCCCGGCGCCATCTCTGTGCAGTGTGCCATGCCATCGAGCCCTCGCCTCCCTCCCCCCATCACCATCACGTCCAGTGAACACAGCAGCACGTGACCCAGTACTAACAGGCTGGCCCATTCGCTGCCGGCTGACCCCCGGTTCCTTGGTGTACCCCCTCCTCGTGAATGGGTTGTCTCACCCACAGAAGTAACGGCAGGCTTAGAATTACGAGCAGCTCACGTGTGTGTGTGTGTGTGTGTGTGTGTGTGTGTGTGCACGATGTTCTCAAGTGATGTGTTCTATGGGATTACCTGGACAGATTTTCCGGTATCAAATATGCAGTTCGCCATGTGCCAGAACAAACCCTGGCAGCTTGGAAAGGGTTTCTTTCTGAAGGACGCTTTAGCAGTCCCGAAGTTGTGTTTAACAGCGTAGATTTTATTGAGCACGTGCTTCAGTTCAGGACACCGGTGAGGATTCGACACTGGAACGCTCAAAGTAGAGACCATGTCTCCTGTTTCTGTGAGGAGGGGCAGGGGTGCAGGAAGGAAGTCAGGTGTGAAGAAGGAGGGATGGGAGGGAGGAAAGGAAGGCAGGAAAGCAAGACAAGAGCAAAGGAGGAGCAAGAGGTCCACACCCAGTGCCGTCTGGTGACATGGCCAAGAAAGTCCCTTCGTTTCACACTGAAACCTGCAAAGGTCTTTACATTTGAGTGACACCCACTGGTGAGAGGTGAGAGCGTAGGAGGTGATGGACAAGCTGTTCAGGGAGGGAGGCCTGGCCAGCTCCACTTCCTGCCCTTGCCAAGTGAGTGGCTGCTCAGAGGGCAGAGGTCATCTGCCCTGACATCAGGCCTCCCCGTCTTGTGCTCAGACTCAAGCAGCTGACTCACTCCAGCATTTAGCCCAAGGCTCGGGGTCTTTTCACCAGGACATTCCGGAGCCCAAGGGGTTCAAGGGGGAAGGAATCAGGCAGCTGCTTGTTGTTTCCCGCTGGTGTGAACTAGACAGGACTGCTTGCATCTAAACCAGTAGCCTTCACACTTTGTCGAATGCAGTCTTGCACAGAATTGGAATCTAGCGAATAGAATAGAGTGGAGCCGCTCTGTCCACAGCCACTCTGTGGAGTGAAAGCTAATGTCCTGCAAGGTAGGGTTGGGGTGAGGGGGGCATTTTCTAGGCAACTTTAACAAAGCGGCAGGGGAACAGTACTGCCTCAGTGAGAAAGCCAAGGACAAGCGCTAAGATGGTGATGCCCGGGCCTCTGCCACAGAGGGGAGCCTCGCCCGCCAGTAGGGGCTGATGGGTGGTTGGGGTGGGCAGGCCCAGTACCCAGGGAGTCTGTCCTTGCCACGTGTGGCCGCCAGTGGTGCGTGGGCATTGGCAGCTCAGGCTGGTAATACTTTGAAAGGAAAAAAAGGACAGAAGCCCCCTGAGGCCAAGCCCTTGGGCTGGAAAGCTGGCAAACAGGTCACTGGTGGGGTTGGGGGCTGGACCAAACTAGAGGCACCCAGTCAGCCCTAAGGGACACAGGAGGCAAGGCAGAGAGGCAGGCGAGGCTGAGCGCTGGTGTGGGGCCGGTGGCCTGGGTGGAGACAGGGAGGCACCAGCTAGCTGCAGCCGTTCTCTGGCCCCACAGGGACATACAGTCTGGGGGGCCCGGTGGGGGGTAACACTAGCGAGGGGAGGCCAGCCCAAGCCCTGAGACTGGAGGTGTCACGCGGCTCCTGTGTGTCCCGACATCGCATTTACACTCGCCGTTTTCTTGTTTTCTTGGTCGGGGCAGCCCCGGCTGCAACTGCTCACTCATCTCATTTCTCATCCTCATCTCCCATCCTTCCTGACACTTGTCACCTCCCACCCCACCCCACCCCGCCCCGGCGCCAGGTCATTGCCCTGCTCAGCCCCCTCCTTTCTGCCCTCTGCAGGATGACATGCACAGGATCATTGACCGGCAGCTGATGGACACGCACCTGAAGGAACAGAGTCGGCCTGCCACTGCTCTCTCCAGGGCCCACGGCGCAGGGCGCGGGGACGAGCCCGGCACCACTGAAGGCAAACGGCTCTTCTCATTCTTCAGGAAAATTTAAGCTGGGAACAGTCAAGCCAGTGAGGATGGGTGGACTGGAGGCGACAGAAAGGGGGTGCAGGCGAGGGCCCAGGGTGCTGTGTTTGCATGCAAGGGCCCCCGCCCTGGGCCAGGCTCAATGGCTACACTGCCTGCCCGCACTGGGGCCACGTTGTCCTGAAGGGCCTGCTTGGCCTCTGAAGGCTGCCCTAGACAGAGGGACAGGCAGGAGCCCTGTCCCCACTGCCCGGCCAAGCCCAGCCTGGGCTTCCCCAGGATCCGCTATTGCTGAGCAGAGCTCATGCTGCCTCCAGTGACCCCGGGCCCATGCCTCGGAGGCTCCGCACCAGCCCCAGGCGCTGCTGCCCTCCTGTCGTGGAAGATGGGGAACGGGAAATGGAGGCCCTTTCTGCATGCCTCAGGGGGCTGTTGCTGCCCCAGCTGGCCTGAGCCTCGGGGCCTCGTCCACAGGGCATCAAGCCCAGGCCTGAGCCGCCATCCCTCCCCCAGCCCCTGGCCCCGGAGTAGGGGAGGCGGCCCCCCTCCACGTGTACACTCCTCTGCCAAGAGCACCTCTGTGGGCAGCAGTCCCAGCCTGCGGGGCCTGACAGCTGGGGCCGTTCTCTTGTGCTCAGCCCCAGTGGGCTCTACCACAGCTTGGCCAAGGCCATCTTGAGCCCAGAAAAAAGAAGGGCCTGTCCCCTGGCTGCCACTGCTCTTCCCCGGCCTCCACCAGTTGCAGGCCTTGCCTGTCTGCAGGCTCTACTCAGCCAGCCTCTTCCCCTTCGTGGGGCCAGGGCTGCGAGGGGTCTCGTCCTCCTCCCACGGCCCCCTGCTCCCTTCACATACACAAGTGCTTGGTTCAGCCAAGCAAGTCGAAGCCACAGAATGGCCCCAGAGGGGTCTGTGGTCAGCCACCTCCACCTAAAGGGCAGCACTGTCACCACGGGGTGGACGCTTGCAGACACTGCCCACCAGGCCCGCAGAGGAATGAATCCTGCAACCTGCTGCTTCTGCTCCTTCCTCAGCAGCCACGGCACCTTCTCTGCTGAGGCCCTGAGGCGCCTTGGGCTGAGCCAGCCCGCAGGCTGCTTCACAAAGGATCATCTTCCTCCCTCACCTGGGAAAAGCACAGCAGGGACGAGCAGAAAGAATGTACCTGTAGATATGTACATACCACAGTGCTGTAATTTTGTATGTAGCAATTGTGTAAATACATGTATGGATTTTATAATATACATATTATATATAAATCTATAAAGGCATATTTTTAGAAACACAGCGCACCACCGCTTCTTTTGAAAATAGTCTAAGAATAAATGAATTTCTACAGAGTTTCCCGCCTCAGTCATTGGGTGCCGGAGGGGTGGTTTGGTCCGAACACAGCTTATCTTTCAGAAACCGCCTCTGGCTGGCATGAAGAGTCATCTCTAGCGAGTCCCCCACACACCGGGGAGGACACCTCACATACTAGGACCTAGCCAGAGGATTGGGCCAGGAAGGGGCACCCCCACTGGAGGGCGAAAGCATCCTGTCACTGACAGCTGTTTGGGGAGCAGTGACCAAAGGCGCCACCTCCATGCCCGTCACGGCTGGGGCTCCCTGCCAGCGCTGCGGTTGCCCAGCTACAGGCGGGCCCTGCTGGCACTGCGTGCCAAGCCCCAACCCGGCCCTGTGGCGGGGCAGAAACTTCGAGCCAGGAAGAAATCACTGCAAGGAAAGCTTCCACTGCATCCTTCCGGGCGTGCAGAGAATAAACACGGCGCTTCCCCTGGCATCTGAACACGGGAGCTCCCAGCCGGTGCATCAAACCAGAGCAGCTCAACCTGGGACTCCTGGTGGAGAACACGAACTTGGCTCCTCAAAGTGTCCCTGAGCCTCAAGAGGCACCTGTGCAGGACTCACACCAGAACCAACGAGCCGGACACAATGGGTGGAAGAAGGCAGGCCCACCCAGAGCACAGCTGGAAGAGAGGAAACGGACCCTGGAAGAAAATTTGGCAGCTTGAACCTTTATTTTTAGTACTTTTTTTTAAAAAGCATAATTAGAAACTTTCAATACAGAAATAATCCTAGCAAACCATTTGAATGTTTTGTTCAACAGAAATTTCACATCGGGTCCACCAGGACACATCGGTCCAGCCCTATGATGCCCCCACCCCCACCCTCTCCATTCATGCGTACTTAACACTCAGCGGGACAGGCACACTGTCATCACCGAAATCGCCCCACCACCTGGGTCTGGACATCCAGGTGCCAGAACCATGATGGTCCCAGTCTGGGCTAGAGGTTTCCAGGACCCCCTCCTCTTATTGCTTGAATTTGCAAGCACTGCCACACACTGATGTCACCTTAATGCTTAAAGTGGAGTGTGCTGCCCGCCCCAGGAGCCCCAAGCTCTGCGCGTCTGCACAGGACCCATGGTCAGCCAGGACAGTCTGAGGACGGAGACCCCCCTTTTGCTCCTGGCCCTGCGATCAGACAAGGTTGCCTGCCGGTTGGCCCTGCAGCCCCTCTCCACAGCACCGCCTCCTCAGGCCCACAGAACTCCCCCACCTCGTCCCACGTTCCAATGTGAAGGCCCGTCACGTGGAACCACGGTGTTTTGGCAGTTTGGGGAAGTGGAGAAACAGGTCAGAAGAAACCCCCAGTTTTGATTGATTAAAAACCCATCAACAGCGTTAATGTGGAAAATCTGCAGTGTGATCCGTGATGTGATTGTCCAATCAGGGCTTCGCCTGGTAATCGCCTAGGAAAGGAAATCTAATAAAACGCATCATGGTGTTGAAATAAATTATTCCCAGGTTACGTGATCCTTTTGGGGGAAAGGTGAATGAAGTGTCCTAAGGGAGAGGGAAGGGGACAGTAATCAAGTGCAGATAATAACCCTGGTTTTTCCTCCAAGGGACCAGGGTGGGTCAAAGCTGGCTGGCTCCCAACCCCAGCTGCCATTCCTTCCCACCTAAGAAATCCTCGTGCTATCTTTGTACTAAAACAGTTGTCAGTGATCCAAGGCTACCTGCCTTCAGCTCAGAGGCACTGTCGCCACACAGTCCAGCAGCCCCTGGCACCCACTCCCCACAGTCAAAGGCGCCCGGTGCTGCATCAAAGACCCAGGAACTCAGTGGGAGGCCTCGGCCAACACAGATAAGGTTGGGAGGCCCCTTCTCCTTTCCCAAGAAACGTCCAGGAAGACAGAGCTGATCTGCCAAGAGCCCGGCCCCACAATGACAGGAAGCCATTCACTTTTTCTAAAAACACTGGCCCCGAAGTGCGGAGGCCACAGCTTTTGCTGCTGTGCCAACCAAACCTCAGGAAGGGAAAAAAAAGTGTGAGGAACTTAATTCATTTGATTTGGCTTCATTTTATCTGTTAAAATAATGCTCCTAAGCCCCATCCCTGCATGAACACACCCCGCCTTTCTGTTGGAACTGACACAGGTTGGTATAAATAGAAGCTACAGCCCCCTGGGTTTGTAGCTCAGAGGCATCTAGAAGGCAGGACACGAATCTGTTGGCCAAAGGGCATGAGTGGCTCCTGCAGAACCGAAGGGCTAGGCCGGCCGAGGGCAGGCCTCTAATGGGAACCCCAGGCCCACCTCAAGGCCAGGCTTCCCCAGCTGCCAGAACGGTTAGGGGCAGAGGATGGAGAAGGAAGAGAGCTGGGCTGGGAACAGAGGTGGCACAGGCCCTGGAGATGGGTGAGACCCAAGGACAAGTCGACGACGGCTTGCAGCAGACAACAGGTAACATGGAGCCCACTCCACCAGCCCAGGTTGGCAACAGACGTGGCTAGAACGCGATCCCGTCTCCTCAGGAAGCTGCTGGCGGTAAGATGGGATGGGGCGGGAGGGTCTGCTGCAGCAGGCTGGCATTAGGGAGGCAAAGCCAGAGCAGGACAAGGGTGACACGCTGGTTAAAGCAATATACATTATGTACAAACTCTGGTTAATCAGTCCACTCGGCTGGCAGCGTCCTTGCTGTGCCCAGGCGCCTTGGCCAAGGGGCAGGGGCACCAGAAGGGAAGGGCGAGTTGTCCAACACCTTCTTAGTACTCGAGGGGGAGGGAAGGAAGTGCCGATGGCGCCTCCAGATACAAAAACGTGGAGAGAATTCTTTAAATAACGGCACAAAACTGAGACTGTCCCCCGAGGAGCCCCGCGGGCCTCGGGCTGGGGAAGTGGCCGCAGTGCAGTCTCTGCAGTGGGCTGAGGGAGGCATTAGCAGCAGCGTTTCTTTCTTTTACTGTTCCTCGTGAGCTTCACCACATCGTTCTGTTGCTGCTGCTGCTGTTTTGCTAAGTTGTCTTTCTTGGCTCGGAGGACCAGCTCTGTGATGCAGTTGAACATCTGTGAGGGTGAAGGAGGCAGGGCGGGCCTCAGACCCAGTGGGGAGGCCTGCCACGGCCGCGCTACCTCTGCCGGCCGGCATGGCCTCCTCCCCACCTCCAAGGGCCCAGCTTTCTATTTCTGCTCATAAATTTTTTTTATGTATATCATCAAACCCCTCCTAGAAGGAAGTGATGAAGTATAAAGGTCAAAGAGGAACATCAAAGACCAAGGAGCTATGTCCTGAAGGAAGTCAGTCTCTCAGCACCTTCCAGTCTTTCTTTTAAAGAGACAAAGGAACCTTGTCTTTCGGCTGGAATTTGAACAGGTAGAGGTGCCCCTGCTCAGGTGACAAGCTAAAGGGACTCAGAGCCTGCCCACTCCATGCCACCTCCCTGCACATCCTGCCTAGAACCTTCCCCAAACCTCCCCAAGACGTCCTTATGATGCCAAGATCCAGCTGAACGCCACCTACCAACTCACAGTCCTGTCCTGCGCTCTGCCGGGAAGGCGACACAATCTGCTTCACTTATTCACTTATTATTCATAACCCAGGAGGCAGGGACCCACCCCACCCCAATCTACGGAAGGAACACATGGAGCCTAGAGAGCTGGAGTGGCCTCCCCAGGTCACACGGAGCCCACCACAGGCCAGGTGGAAAGGCCCACACTGATCCTAGCCTGACTCAGAGGCGCCCGGTGTCCAGGATGCAGTGGGGGGTCCCGGCCTCCACACTCCATGGGGAAGGACTCTCAAAGCCGTGAGTGCGGCCAGCCTGGGCTTGTGGCATAGGTCCGGCTCCTCTACCAGACTCCCACTGCTCTCCAGCAGCCCCGGCAGAGGCTCGGCCGGTCTGCGGGGGGTGTGCACCCCACAGCAAGTGCCTGCCCAAGCTCTGAAGGCCAAGGCCATAGGGAAAGCCAGAGAGCATAAAGTGACAGCAGTGGAGCGGGGACAATGAGGCAGAGCACTGAGTGGAAACCGCATGGCTGTGGTGTGGGACAGATCTAAGTTTGACTCAGCCTATTAGGAGCTGGGTGACATTCCTCAAGTTGGAACCTCAGTTTCTTATCTGAAACGGAACAATTTACCACAGAGAACTGCTGAGAGAGGCACCAACAGCTTCAAAGGGCCTCGCACGATGCCTGGCACACGGCACACACTCAACAAACGGCAGCTGCTATGACATTTCCTGTGGGCCGCCTGGGTGCCCGGAGCTGGAGGAGCAGAGCTGGGCCCCGCTCCCTCCCTGTTCTTGCGCCAGCCCAGGCCTCACCTCTTCCACGTTGACGTTCTCCTTGGCACTGGTCTCAAACAACTGGATGCCCATCTGTGCAGCAAATTTGTAGGCGTCTTCCGTCTCCACCACCTTCCGCTCGGGGTCATCGTTCTTATTCCCCACTTCAAGACAAAGCAGAGTCAGCCGGGTCCTGCGGGAGCGCCCCGGCACCCGCAACCCACTGTCGCCACCCCACTGGGTCCAATCTCACCTAATATTCGGCACACATCATCACAGTTCTGGTTGATTTCGTGAAGCCACCGCTTGACGTTGACAAAGGATTCGGCACTGGTGACGTCATAAACCACGATGACCCCGTGGGTCCCCCGGTAATACCTGTAGGGCCGGGGTCTACATCAGAGCTTCAGCCAACAGAGGGGTAAGGGCCTCACTGGGACCTGCCTGCCCACATCCAGACAGCAGCCAGGGACCCGGTAAGCAGCACACGCTCTCCAGCAAGACACCCAGAGTCTTCTCTGCACTTGGCCTCGCCTGAACTTTCTGGAACCGCAACCCGGCCAGCAGGAAGGGATGCTCGACAGCACTGCTTCTCAGTGCTTGTCACCACGACACCAGTGAGTAGAGGGGGCTCAGCCCTAAGAAGGCCAGCCAGGTTGTTCAGAGTCTGCCACGAGCTTGAAACGTCTTTGAAGTTCCTGTTTTATTTTTAAAATTCAGGCAAGTTTTGCATTTGACATATTATCACTCTCCTTGTTTTAACATTCAAAAATTTTTTTCCTCTCCTCAAATCTCAGTAAAATGCCATTCTAAGATGTACCATCTGTGAAGCCCTATCAAGGTCTGCACTCCCCCCGGGGGGGGGGCAGGTGGGCACCTCCCATCCTGCCACCCTGGGCTCATCCATGCCAGTGGCAGGGAGAGCATGGAAGAGTGTGGGCATGCAGGTACGGTTGGGAAGAAGGCGTCCCACATATGGCACCACCCAAAGGTGCAGACCCCATGGCCCGAAGTCAGCTAAAGGGCCTGGGAGGCTGGAGAGTATAAACATTCCCGTCCAGACACCACGTCCCCATTCATTCATATGGTTCAGGACGACATCGACCCCAGGAAGAAGAGGACAGGGCCTCACATTTCCCTGGAGAGCCTTCCCTGACCCAACAGCCAGGTGACACCCCCGCCTGACACTATGGAACGAGCCAAAGCCGCAGAGGTTATCACTCACCAGGGCCTGCTCAGAACGAGGCAGGAACCACTGCCCACAAGAGGTGGTGGTCATTAGCTGACAGGCTGCCTCCTCCCAGCATGCTGGCTGCCCCCTGGCCCAGACCCAAGCACCTCCAAGCTCCTGAGGTTTCAGCAGGGCCTGAGCGCCTGGCCCCGGGGCCTGCGGGAGAGCTGCGGTTCTGGAGTGCCAGACTCGGCAAGGGTGGAGCCAACACGGCTGGTGGGTGCCGCTGCGTCCCCATCTGCCTGCCCATCAGGCCTCTGGCCAGCTACTTGCATTCTAGGCCCAATTACAGGACAAAGGCCAACCCTAGCTTCATCTCTGAAAAGACTGTGGGACCCTGGAAGGGTCACTGCATGCGCCTCACCGTGCCTCAGTTTCCTCAACTCTAAAAAGGAGACACCAGTACTTTTGGACGGTTGTGAGGAACAACAGAGATGATACACAATTTCACAAGGGCTGGCGAACAGCAAACACTCAGAACGGTGGCTCTTTATTCTCACTAATACTCTTCAGTGACAATCTGGGGCCCCTGACACAGGCGGAAGAAAACCGAGGGACAGCATGGCCAGGCAACAGTGACAGCCGCTTCCCTGCGCTGGCTATCAAGGCTGTGACCAAGCAGAGGCCCTGCCGTGCCCGGGGGCCAAACCCGACCAGTCTCCCCCAACGCCCCGGCTCCACCCCTCAGATGCTGTCCACTGAGGCCTCGCAGGCTTCATTCTGCCCACAGCTTTGCCCTGCCGAGGGTGCAGGCCCCCTGCCTTGAGGAGCCCTAACAATCCAGCAATCTAGGCACGGCGCCCTCAGAACCAGCTCTCCGTCCGGCCCCAGCCCCGTCCTCTGGCAGCTCGGCGTGGTGGATGCCCACCTGAGCAGGCACAGGAGTGCAGGCCAGGAACCAGAGGGAGAGACGATTGTCCCCTGCCAGCAAATAAGTGTGAGTAGCGAATGAAATGTGTTTCCAAACTCTCCTTTGCTAAAGTCCATTGACGATGCCAAGATGCCTTACGGCCACGGCCCCAGCACAAAGCCCCCACTGCTCCCTGAGAACCTCCGCCTTTTCTGCGGCCCAAGCAAGGGCCCTTTATCAGGGTTGGGGGAGACACACAAGGAGAGAACCAGTCCTGGAACGAGGTCGGGAACGCGGAGCTCTCACGAGAGGGAGCTGGTGCCGCTGGGCTTCTTCCTGTCCCCACCACCTTCAGCGACCACTCCCACTCCCCACGCTCAGCTCTGTGCCAGGCACACTACATCCACTACGTAATTAATCTTTGCGACGACCTGGTATGACAGACAGAAGGGTCGCTATTTTACCAGTGAGGATGTGAGGCTGAGTAACCTAATACAGCCACACAGCCAAAGTCACGGGGTCTGACTCCTAGTGTCTAGGGCAAAGCATCGAAGGCCCCCCTTCCTTGTCACCTCTCCCTCTAGTCTTAGCATCCAGCACCTCACTGCTGCCTCCTCCCCAAAACCTCGCCCCCAGCCACACCTCTCACGGTCAGCAAACCCCTAGCTCCCAAGAGACAAGAAAACCATGAGAGTGACAATAGGGCTCTTTCTCGTCAGGCTAACAGGATGCAGTTTCCCTTTTAAATCCCTGAATCAGAAAAAGCCACACTATCGTACCCTGACCGCCCCAATCCCTGAAAAGAACAAACTCTGCTGGTCTCTTCCAAGACCCCTTCCTTCTTGACCCGCTACCATCACCGGGTGTCCGTGGCCCCTCAGCGTGGCCTGCAGTGCTTCCTGCCTCAGGAGGGGCACATTTGGGGACCCCAAGATGGAGCTACGTTCAGCCTTCCCAGACGGGATGGCCAGCAGGGGCTGAGCTGGTGCCCGCAGGCCACCAGTGTGCAGCGTCACCCGTACCCCACCCCTTCTCAAGCACCCTGAAACAAACATGCATTGCCCTCAGGCAGCTGAGTAACTCCAGTCTCCCCAACAGAATGAAGGAGGCTGTTCACCCCCTTTCGGACCCGCCCTGAAAGGAGCTGATCTCATGGCAGCCAGGGCAGGGCTGTGGCTCCTCTGCTAAAAGCAGCATTTCTCATGGCCAGACCCCATATTCTCAGCTTCCTGAATTCCTCGGCTGATTTTAACCCACAGGAGGCACTAGAGTACATACATCTTCCTGAGCCCGGGCCTCTTGGGGGTGGGGGCCAGCAGAGAGCAGGGACTGGTTAAGGTAAGCGCCCTGGCATCGGACGGACCTCAGTTCAACTAACTGACCAACCAAGCTAAGTCACTTCACACTCTCAGCCTCATGTTCTCATCCATAAAATGGAGATAATCACAGGACCCTTTTTATCGGGATTAAATGAAATGAAGTAGGTAATGTCCCTAGCAACAGTCCCAGCTCATCTGAGTACATCCGAGATTGGTGCCTCGGTCTAACCAAGAGGTCTTGGTTTTGTTCGGGCTGGACACGGGCCACCCAAAGACATCCACGCTACCTCAAGGAGCCCGACTCCCGCTGCCCTCCTTAGGGTCTGTCTCACTGGGAGTTGCGGAGACACCAGGGGGCTCAGGCAGCTCATCAGCAAGTAGCTGGAGAAAGCTGCACGGGGCAGCGCCCATTACTGGGGACTCCTGGGGTCTCAGGGAGTCATGGACCACAGCACACATGTGCTCAGCACAGGACAAGCCCAGTGACAGAAACCCACAGAAGCTGCCCAGGATCCAGCCCCTCAGAACCCCCTGACCAGGGCCACCTGTCCACCTGCCCACCCCACTCCCTGCCTGGCCAGCTCCCCCTGATATCCCCCCACTCTCCCAGCCACCACTGTAGGGGCTCTTTGCACTTCCTATCCCTCGGAACACCCTACGGCCAGCCTGGGGTCCACCCCGCCTCCGAGTGGAAGGGAGGGAAGGGACCCCCAGCTGACGACCCCCCTCACGCACCTGCCCCGAAGCTCCCCTCATACAGGGACTGCAGGGGAGGCAAAGCAGAGGCCTACCGAAGAGGCGACTACCACGGGCCAGACACCGGCTCCTACTCTGCACACGACACCGCGCGCAGCTCAGGCTCTGCCACTCCCTGGGAGCAGGACACCTCTCAGAAGCTCCCTCATCTGTAAATCGGGGACAATGACGGTACCAACTGCAGAGGGCTCAATGAGATCATCTGCATGAAGCCCAAGCACAGGGCACCGGGCACACAGGATCAGCATTGAAGGAAAGTCTAAAGATAAACCCTCTGGGAAACCGAAACACTGAGAGTTTAGGCAGCTTGCCCAAGGTCACACAGTAGAACACAGCAATGTAAATTTCAAACCGTTTGCCTTCGAAGCCCTGCTCTTTGCTGGAACCCTCCACGGGACTCCTGCTGTGTCGAGCTCTAGCTGGGTTCTCCTGTTTGCACCTAAGAGCCACAGTGGGGCTGCGGCAACACAGGAGGGCAGCCCGCTGGGTGAGCTGGGTTCCCAGCAACTGACTTTAGGGAGGCCGAGCGGGGGCCTCTCAATGGCCTCCTACGCACCAGGGCCCCTTCCAGGCCTCCCAACAGAGAGAAGCCAGCTCCAAGAAGTCAAGGCGGGTAACGGGAGGCTGCACAGCTGACCCCAGCTGTCACAACTGACACCCAACAACAGTAACTGTTACTATGTCTGACCGCGAGGCACAGCCAGTATCACAGTTACCCCATTTTACAGACAAAAGTACCAAAGGCCACAGGGTAAACTGAATGACCCTTACTGTCCTACCAGGCCCCAGAGCCAGGGTGCTCAGCCACTGCACACACAGGAGTAGCAGTCACACCCAGGCCCCAGGAAGAGGCTCATCTTGACAGCACCTATGGTGGCCAGCAAGGGGCCCACCCCAGTGACATTTCTACCACAGCCAGGGCCTAGTCACTCAAGTGTGTTCACATGTCAGTGGCGACAGGTCAGGCCGGGGGCGGGCCAGGCCGACTCACGTGGAGGTGATGGTGCGGAAGCGCTCCTGCCCGGCCGTGTCCCAGATCTGCAGCTTCACTTTCTCTCCATTGATCTCCACGGTCCGGATCTTGAAATCCACCCCGATCGTGGTGATGTAACTGCCTGCACACACATGCACATTAGCAAGGCTCACAGATGCCCCAGTCAGACCTCATCCTCGACTGCGCGGCCAACCCCAGGCTCCACGATCCCTCCCCACTCACTGTATGGGCCCAGCATGTCACAGGCCCCAGGGACATAGCTCCGAATGAGGAAGATATGGTTTCTGCTGTGAGGGAGAGCAATGGAGCCCACAGTCAAGGTGAGGGCCAGACAGGATATGATGAAACGCAGTGATGAAGAAGACAATTTTAAGTGTCACGGGTACCACGAAATAAATAAAACGGGAAATGTGACTTGGTTCAAGGACAGGCTCCTTGATTTAGAGCGGCTGGGCCACAGACATGTCAGCTGTGGCCTAAAAATGGTGAGAGACCTATCATGCACTTTGGGTTTTTCTTTTCTATTCTAAACATTTAAAATGACCCACAAAATTAACTTCTTAACATACAACAAGTGCAATTTGCTCCAGGCACAAAAGGTAGTAGCAAAAAATAGCAAATGGAGGGGTCACGTGAGGTCAAGCACACGGTCAGGCAGGTAAGAGGTGCCAAGGCCTGATTTCGGGGCCTCTGCGCCATTTCGAAAGCTCGGACTTTCTCTTGTGTGTGACAGGGAGGCATTGAAAGGTTTTAATCAGAGCCTGAGGTGCACTGTAAATAGCTCTCCTGGGGCATCTGTGTGAAAGATGGAGTTGAAGAGAATTTTTGGCCAGTATAATAGTCCTGTGCAAGCTTACCAAGGCCCGAATGCTAAGAAGACGTGTTCTCACTCCATTTGGAGCTTACAATGTAACAGTGCTGCAGACAGGACACACACAACTGATTCTAGGAAGGGTCGAAAGTATAGAGGAAAGACCAAAGGTCACGGTGGGGTGGAGATCAGGGAAGGCTTTGGGGAGGAAGTCACATTCAGGCCTAGCTTGAAAGAATAGGTAAGATTTCAATGAGTAAGATTAGCTGGGGGAAAGACAGGCCACCCAGAGGAAAAGAGCGGAGGCAAAGCACAGAGAGAAAACAGTCAGAAAACTAGCCAATCGCTGGCGCTCTGCGAGCGCTGGATGACAGCAAGGAGTGTGGCCCGGCACCTACTGTGGCAGGCACTCAACAAACAGCTGGTGGCTGAATGCGTGAGTGAGCGAGAGAGCTCGAGAAACAAAAGAATGAACAGTCTGAGAAAGGAAGTTGGAAAAGTGAGCTGAAAATAGATTATGAAGACCAGTGGTTTTCAACCAGGGATGATTGTGGCCCCACAGAGGACACTGGGCAGTGCCTGGAGACATTTTTGGTTGTCACAACCAGGGAGGGGAGCATTGCTACTAGCGTTTAGTGGGTGGAACCCAGGGATTTTGCTCCAAGGCCTTCACGGAATGGCCCCCACAATACATAATCACAGGATCCAGAGTGTCAACCGTGCTGAAGTGGAGAAACCTTGCTATAAACTCTGCTCGCCTAAGAAAGGGCAGCTGAGGTTTTTAAACAGAATGCCCCGCCAGAAGTGCCAGAAGTGTGTATCAGCAAGATGAATTCAAAAGTCTGGTGGGGGATGGGTAGGAGCTGCTGTAATGCTCCAGGCTAGAACCAACTAAGCTGCAGGTAGTAAAAATGGATAGAGGACAGGGACTGCAAAAGAGAGCCCTCCAGGAGTTGAAAGCTGATAGGTTGGGAAGTCAGAGGGATGTTTTTTCAGCACAATGAGAAGCTGCCCATTAGTTACTACTCTTGAACAGAAGGTACTAGTAACAACAAACTGCTCGTATGTACTGAGAGGTTACCAAGTCCCAGGCACTATGACTTACAATACTGCAAATGACCCTCACAATAACTCTTTGTGGGAAGGACGATGATTAGTGCCACTTTACAGATGAGCTGAGACTTAGTCACATTCGTGGTCACACAGAGAAGACAACTCTTTCCACATCACACCACCAGTGCAGGGCTACTGTTGGGAGAAATCCACTTCTCTACCGAGAGGCGTCAGCCATGGAACCACTTCCTAATTGTAGCTCATCCCTCAATCACATCACAGGGAATCCACCATAAGAAGTCACATATCATCCTTGATCAGACAGGCCAAGCCAGCGTGAAGCCTCTGCAATGAACCTGATATACTCGACAAAAACATGTCCCACTTCACCAGTGATCAGGGAAATACAAACTTAAAGGAGATTGTACTTTCTGCCAATTGGCTTAGCAAAAACGAAGACTACCAAGACTCAGCACTGATCAGTGTTGACCAGGACACTTTTAACCCTTGGAGGAGAGTGTCACTTCACTCAGTACAGCTTCTTTGAGAGCTGAGTTGATAGTATCTGTGAAAAATTTAAATGCACATACCCCTGACCTAGTCACTCCATTCCACTTCAATACAAGAATTAACATACGATGTATCCCAAGAAATGCAGCATCACTGAGAAAAGCAGCAACCAGGAAGCATGCAGCTATCAAGAGCACTGTTAATGAATGCTGTGCATCCACGCACAGCCCTGGAAACTTCGCAGGCATTCCAAAGAGCCAGAGGTCTACGTACAGCCGTGGAAGGGTGATCACTGATAGGCTGAGGGGGTAGGCAAGTTGCTGACCCGCTGCATGAAGAGTTGAGAAGGAAAGACCCACCGTGCTTAACAGCGGATACCAGAGCACCGGAGGGGACAGGTGAAGGGACAGCTTTCATTTTTCACTTTATTGAGTCTTCCTATTTGAAATTTGACCCAGGCATATACTAACTTGTAAAATTTGTTTAACTTTTTCTTTTTTAACTGTTAGGACACAAAAAGACCCTGCATGGCAAAGGATGAGCCCGTAAAGGATTTTTTTGAACAAGACAGATTAAGACCAACCACAGAGACTTCTAACCTGTGCCTCCCTCCCCTCCGCTTCTCCTCCCCTCATACAGCAACCGGAATGACAATGTTTCTGACATCAGGCAGAGGCAGGTACGTTCTGGCACCAGGGAAAGGGATTTCAAAACCAAACACCACAGCAGCACCCCGGGGGTACACTCACCTGAGAAAGTGTTGTCTGCAAAACGTAAGAGTAAACTGCTCTTGCCCACACCTGTAGGAGAGAAAGCAGGAGATGAGAGGAGCCACATGACCCCTCCCTCCAACCCGATCCTTCCTTCTCCGGGGAGATGATACCCGGGAGCTAACTCAAGAAGCTCAGCAGGACCCATCTCCCTCCTTGATGCTGCTTTTGACCTCCCCAACCAGTCACATATCAAGAGCATCTCTCCCACTCAGTCTGTGACCTTTTCCTTGTCCTAGTGTAAGACAAGCTGCCCCCAAACACCCCAGGGAGACATGAGAAAGGAACTCATGCCCAGGCCCTGTTTTGAGGTCTAACCCCGGCAACCCAGGGGAAGGTACCAGATGACAGAAATAAAGCAGGGGAAGATCAAATAATAGTGGCCCCAAAGTGTCTCTAAAATGTGATCCCTAGAAAACAGCACATCATGTGCAGAGCTTCAGTTTGTGTGCAGTGTGAGGCAAGGAACTGCAGAGCTGGAAGAACCCTTGAGATCTTCGGGGCTATTTTATAGGTGAGGAAACTGAAGCCCAGACAACTTGAACGGACTGTCAGCCATTTTCCCCCCGCTGATGTCACTGCCGGCTGGATCAGTGGGGAGGGGGTGTCTGCCTTACACTTGTCGGCCCAACACCTCAGCGCCCGTGTGCTCAGAGCATTTCACTTGCCACAGCATCTCCTGGCACATTTGTTCACCCTCGTAAGTTTGGCTTCCCTTTAATACAGTAGCTTTAGCCTGCCAGGTGCATCTGACCTGTGTCCTCCTGCCCCATCCTCACCCCTGCCATCCTAAGGCCAGCTGGCTCAATCAACCACAGAAGGAAAGTACTAGCCTGCATAGAACACTGAGGGTGATGGGCACTTTGATGCTCCTATAATTCCAACTGTATCTCTTAAGATGAGGCAACAGAGGGTCCGAGAAGCTAAGCAGCTGGCCCAGGCGCCTCTGCAGGAAGCGTGGAGCTGAGACCTGAATCCTGGGTTGTCTACTCGGGAGCTCAACAGCTCCTGCCAATACACACTGCTTGGGCAGTCTTCTTGCATCTGTTTCAGGAAGTGGAATAAAAACACTCCAAAGGGGCCCTTGCATCTCGCTTCTGGTCAATTTTTAGCAGCGGTGCTATCAAAGCTGGATATGAGGACATCTTAACCTACAGTGTCGGAAACCCCTGAAGCTAAGTGCAGATTTCGCATATACGTGGATTTCTGGGGGGAGAAGCCTACAGCTCTCAGCAGCTCTTCAGCGAGGCCACTGTCTCCACCCCCACCTCGGCTGTGCTTCTCTAACACTAAGTAACCCAGACGTCCTCTCTGATGATCCAGTCTGGAGGCTTCTGCAGGTGAGTGTGTTGTCCAGGGAGGCCCAGGAGAACTTGTTTCATGGAGCAAACCTGGGCCTGACCTTCCTACAGACAGGTTAGGGGCGCTGCACCCACAGTACCTGCTGCTCAGCCCTGTGCCTGCAGCCCTCTTGCTCAGAGCCACTTCCTCATTGCTGCTTCTGTGAGGCTTCCTGCTGAGCCCAAGGAGAGCCCAAGTCTTGGGCTGGGTCCCTCACGGCGCTCTGCCCAACGCCAACACCCCTTCAGCCCTGCCGGCTCCTCTGCTTCCTCCTGGAGCCTTCTGGGTCCGCTTACTCAGCTAAAATCTGTGTCTGGGCCACTAGGCTGTGAGTTCCTCTAGGAAGGAGATCTCGCCTCACTCGCCCTGAACGTTCAATGTGCTGAAAGCCAGGCCCAGCACTTAGTAGGTGCCAACAAAACATTGTGTAATGAATTTATGACTAAACTAATGCCAATCACAATGACAGCTATGCTATCTACGCTATGACTGCAGCATTAACAGGAGCCAAACCAGTGGTTTTCAAACTTTGTAGGGTGGGGCAACAGAAACCTTTTTTAAATTAAATTTTATCTGATTCCCGTGCAATTTGATTGCATGAAGCAATAAAGTAGCAGTGTTCCCTCCAGCGTGGTCTCTCCAGGTCCCCTTCACTCGCCCCCAGCCTCCTCTGCAGAGCTGCTGAAAACCACTAGACCTCAGAAAGACCACTACAGTCAACACATCGGCAGCTACTCCGAGCCTTCGTTTGGGCCTGACACCAATCTCCAGCATTGCTCTTTCCTTTAAAAGGAACAGACACCCACCCTGAGAAATGCCATCTCCTAAATATACCCAGTAGAGGCCTCCTTGGGAAAACACGCTGCTACCATTCACCCTACAGCACTGGCCTAAAGAAAAAAGAGCTACGTACCAATCTACCTTCACAACCGCCGAAGTCAACAGCTTCCCAAGGGCCATCAAGGGCCATGCCTAGCATGAAACCTCCCCAGTCCAACCCCATCATCTTTCACCCTGCAAGGAGCACAGGCCCGGCATTCGACCTCTCTTGGTACCCAGGAGACATAGATTTATTCTACAAAATCCTCACACACCACTTTCAGTCATCACTGTTCTCCCTGCTGCACACTCCCTCTCTCCCTTGCTTTCTGCCTCTTGGGTTACATAGACGCTCTGGTCCTCAAAAAGCCTCCGCGAAAGTCCCTACCCTCAGCCCTGCTCATCCCTGGGGCTACACTACAGTTTCCTCACTCCTCTTTCCTTCAGTGTGAGGCTGATGAAGACCTTTAGACCGTCAAGTAAAGTGTTCTCAATTTTAAACTTGGCTCAGCAACTAATTCACTGTACAACCTCACAAAAGTCACTTCCTTTCTCAGAGCCTCAGTTCACTCATCTGTAAAGTGAAAGGCTTTACCTAGATTTCTGACGGCCACTCCAGCCTCCGGGTTCTAAGAATGAGGATAACTGGCCCCATGGATCAGATGAAATGCGGTTACACATCGGAGCCGATGCCAGAAGAACGTTAAGAGAAAGTACAGAACCTTAGGCATAAAGAAGAGCTACAGAAGCTGAGAGAATGCATTCCAGAAGTGTGTACAATGTGGCAGAGTGGGAAGTAGAACTCCAGATTTATAAAGAAACTAACATTCATTGAGGACCTGTTTGCCAGGCTTGACACCAGCTGCTCATCCCGGAATCGAATTGATGTGTATTCACTCCTGGCTTTGCCTCTGAGGAACTGTGTGACTTGGTCAAGTCAGTCAGCTCCTGAGTCTTAGTTTGCTTATCTCACGAACCACACAAGCAATGGGTGAAAACCAGATGGGAGAAAGTCTGTGAAATCATTTGATAAACCGTGAGGCAGCATGCACATAAGGAGCCCAGGTCAGGGACGTGCATGATGTTCTTCGCCTCCTTGCTCAGTTACCAAAGCTTAGTTTGAACTTCACGGCTACCATCTCCCTGTCTCCTAAGCATCCGGCTTTGAGTATCAGTTCACTGTAAGGAGAAATTAAACTGGAGAGCATCTGTCTCCTCTACACAGCACAGTCCTCCATGCTCAGACTGACCTAAGAGCCAGGCCACGTAAATCTTGACCCAGTGAGGCTTCTCTCACACCTGACTTCTGAGTGAAAAATCAATACACCATACAAAATGTACTGTAAGAAAGGGGGCCCAAACCATCCCCCGGGTTTTATGGAGAAGAAAAGACAACAATCTGCATCTACTTGCTGAGTTTACATTTTTCATTTTTGGAAATCAATACAGACCCTAGATGTCTTGCAGAAGGATAAGAACCCCTAACCGTGGTGGGCTGACTTTAACTCCAAAAAGGAGAGAAATCACCCAAGTGCCCCTCAGAACCAAGGCCAGGGCTAAAATCAAATCCTGTAAAGGCTGAAGCCTCAGGACCAAGAGGAATGCTGGCAGCCATCTCCAAGAGCAAATCTACACAGCTTGTCTGGTTTTCTTTCATTCAAACCACAACCTCCTCCTTTCAAACTCCTTCCGCAACCACAGCCGCTCTTCGTCTCCATAGTTAGCCCCTAAGTTTTCCCCTTACCTCTCCCTTCCACCAGTAACCACGGAAACCTCAGCCATCCTTCTTCACCTTATCCAAACCACCAACCACATCCCAATCCAGCTCCACGGTGAGACCAAAATCCACCCATTTCCCTGACCAAGATATGACACTGTCACCCAACATTCCTACATCAGGGTCTGACAACCCCTTTGATTTGGTCCCCTCTTTCCTTAACAATCATGGGCTCCACCACCAACCTGGCCTCTGCCTCCAGTCACATGACCCCCTTGCCCACACTCAACTCAGGTCTGGTCAATAAACTCAGCATGCTACCAAGCCTACTTCCCCATCATATAATCCCAGCACCTCAGTTATGCTCCCATAAACCTCCTGGGGCCTGCCTCCCTGACCTCTTGGTCACCCCATAAACCTACTTACCTGCCACACTCCATACCTCTAAAACTTTCCACCCTTCACCAGAAACCTGCCTATCTCTTCTAAGGATATTTATTCATTCATTCAACAAACGTTAGGCACCTACAGGGTGCCAGGCACTGCACTGAGCACTGGAGATGTTGGCAGTCCACTGAGCTAGGAGCTCTCTAAGCGTGTAGATATGGTCAAAGTCAAAGCACTTTTCTAATTGTGGCCAACCCACCTCCCATCTAGCATATAGTATGTAAGAGCAAACAGTATCGAGCACTCATTATGCGACAGGCACCGTTCCAAACACTATGTGTGCATTATCTCATTGAACACTCAGTCAGCCCAGTGAGGCAGATCCTATTATTCCATTTTACAGATGAGGAAACAGAAACATACAGAGACAGGGTAATAATAATTCAACAGGAATGTGACAGGCCTTGGGCGAAGTGCTTTACCTGCCTCACTTACCTCATTTAAACCTCACAGTAATCCCACAAGGCAGGTTCTGGGAATATCCCCACTTTGCAGAAGAAGAAACTGAGGCTTAAGAGGATACTGATTATCACATCAATAGCTAACATCTACTGGCCAGGTTGGGCGCTAAGCACTTTTCCAGCTTTATCTCATCGAATACTCACACCACCACCCAGAGAGGCAAGTTCCCACTTCTCAGATGAGGAAACTGAGGCTAAGAAAGGCGAAACAATTTGCCCAAGGTCACAGAGAGAGAAAGCTGGTAGTCCCAGAACTCGAACCCGGTTCTCTCCAACTCCAGAGACCGCGCGACTTGACCAAGGTCACACGTGAGGCAGCGCCAGGCGCGGCGAGTGGACCCGGCGCCCCAGCCCCGACCCCTACGCGCTGGGCCCTCCGCTCCGCAGCCTGGTGCCCCAACCTCTCCTTGACAAGAGCGGAGCCCCTCGGCGCGCCCCTGCGGCCGGCGGCCTCCGGACAGTCCCGCCCGCCCCGTGCGGGCCGGCACCTCCCCGCCCGTCTGCCCGCCCCGAGGCCCCCGCGGGCCGCGCCCGGCAGGGCCCACGCCGCCTCTGGCCGCCGCGGCCCTTACCGCTGTCGCCGATGATGAGCAGCTTGAAGAGGTGGTCGTAGTCCCGGGCCATGGCGGGCGGGGGAGGCGCGCGCGGGCGGGCGGGGTCGGTGGTGGCCTCGCGATCTGCAGCTCCCTCCGGGCTGCTCCGGCAGCGGCGGATCCACTTCCCGAACAAACAGCCGGAACTGACAGAAACACCTCCCTCCGCTCCCCCTCCTCCTCTTCAGCAGCCGCCGCCGCTGCTGCTGCCTCCCTCCTTCCCGCCCCGCCCCGCCACTGCGCAGGCGCAGCTTCTGGCACCGCCTATGCGCAGCCGCAGCCGCAGCCAGCCGCGCCCTCTCCGCGCTCGCGCACCGCGCATGCGCCCTGTCAGCGTCCCGCCGGCGCGGGCCTTCCTGCTCGGTGTCTTCTTGGTGAGCATCGCCGCCGCCACCCTTGGCCCTGAGGGCTCGGAGAGCGGGGCTGCTGTCGTACCCTAACTGAAAGAAGCCGAGAGTGCTGGAGAATCCCAGCTGTGGCCTGGGACGGTCTCGATCCTTTATCTTCAAGCCTTGCGAGCGATGTGGAGCGGAAAAGCCAGGCACGCAGTGATCGTGGGGCGGGGCTTACGCCGAGCTCCCGGTTCCTAGAGACCTGGTACGCGGATACTCCGCCCCCTTTCTGCATCGAACCGCCCCCGGGATGCTGGCTCTGGCCCCTCATGGTGTCCCGGGCTTCTGGACCCGTCGCCGAGGCGGCTGGTGTCTGCCGAGTTTTTCAGAACGATAATCTGCTGCCGGAGCTTGGCGAATTAGGAGTGTGGCCTTTGAGGTCAGCTCTGGGTCAAAGTCACGTCCTAGCCCTGTGACCTCTTGGAGCCCGAATTGCCTTCTTGGTAAAATGGGGAGAGTCCTGTCCAACCTCACGCCGAGCCGGGGAGATTAATGACCCAATGTGTAAGAAGCACCCCGGAGACCGAAAGCACCAGCTCCCTGGGCTTCGCTTTCACACCACCTACAAATACACAGCTCAGAGTCTTGTGGTTAGCAAGACCTGGGCCCTTAGAGGCTAAGCGGTATTTGCTTTATCATCAGCCCGTTTTTCCAGTTTTAGAGTACCCACCTGCCCTAAAAGTAGGATGTTCCTACTGCCATCCTCATACAATTGCAGTGATTTTTAAGTTCTTTGTAAGTTCCTTATAGTCCTGTCCCTTTCCAGTCAAGTACCTGTTGGATAAAGTAGAAACTTTATCAGACTTCCTTTTTTTAAACCGTGACTTTATAAAAAATAAGGCTCATGGTTTTTTTAAAAAAAAATACACAAGCTTACCAAAAAGTACTAGTTACTATTTTTCCTTAAGACTCACTCCTCATAGGTAACCTGCTAATACATTTCTTGGATACTTTAAAATGCTTAAATATATGCTGAATGAATATCCTTCAATGAGTTTTCTGTCTATGCAAACACAAATGTATGCACGTTGCCTTTTCTCTAACAATATAGACATTTTATTAAAGAGCTGCATGGTATGGTAGTCCCTCTTGATAGGCCTTCATGTTGTTTGTAATTTCTTGATTATAACAGTGTTTCAGGGGAGATCCCTGAACAGCACATGAAGCGTCTGACTCAAGCTCTGAGCTGTTTTCCAGGAGCTGAGAATTGGTGTGATGATGTCAAAAGAACACGGGTTTGGAATCTGAAGGAACTAGCTGAGAGAGGAGCTGCTTATATGATCATTGAAAAATAGTCATTCTTGGTCTGGGAAAGCTTGGTAGGATTCCTTTTGATCCAGTCATTTTATTTAGGAAATAATTAAGTGAAGAAGATAGTCTCAGTATAGCCACCAAGGCAGGCACACTCAACTTGACCGGCCAGTGAGGCAAGAGGTTACACTACTAGATCACCTTCTCGACTTGTTCTGGAGCCAGAGAGATTTTGGTTCAAATGCTAGCCTTGACATCCTGCCCATCTCTGGAAAGCTGTGAGATTTTGGATAAGTCACATCACAATGTCTCAGAGCCCTCATTTCCACACAGGATGGTTGTGACAATCTAGAGATGTTTGTAAATCACCTGGCACATACAGGCACACCTTGTTTTACTGCACTTTGCAGATACTGCATTGTTTACAAATTGAAGACAAGATCCACCAGCGAAAGGATTACAATTCGCCAAAGGCTCAGAAGTTAGCATTTTTTTAGTAATAAAGCATTTTTCAATTATGTACTTTTTTTTAGACAAACTAGTACACTCTTAATAGATTACAGTATTTTGTAAAACAAATTTTATGTGTAAAAACATGTGACTTACTTTATTGAGATACTCACTTTATTGCAATGGTCTGGAACTAAACCCCCAATATAGCCAAGGTATGCCTGTATAGGCATGTGATAAACTGTAACGAATGCTGTTAACGGAGGCCATTCTGCACTGACTCATTCGTACTTTCAGCCATCTCCTATTGTAGACTCCAGCACACCTTTCCAAGGCATCAGGGCTACAGGGTACTTTTGAGAAGTAGAGAAATGGCCATTATGAAGACCAGATTCCTGACTTACCTGCATGTGTCTTCTCAAAAGCAATAAGCATTAATTCCTTTATTTAGTAACTATTTAATGAGTGCTTATTATTATGTGCCACAGATTATAGAGCCTTTTCCCTCCAGGAGCTTTCCCTACAGTCTTGTCACAATAAGACAAACTCGAGGAATTAAAAAATATAAGACCATCCAGTAAAAAACAGCTGTCTAGACTTCAGAGGAGATACCACTTTTAGCCAGAATCATGGGGAAGAGATTTCATCCTACAGATTTCATGATGGAATTGGAAAAGCAAGCTTTGAATGACAGGTGTATTTGGACAGCTACTGTCACAGCCTATGAAAATCATCAATTTTGGCTTTGAGGGGGAATTCCCTATAGACCAGAATATATGCTAGGCATCCCAAAAATGAAACTCCTGAGCACATTTCCTGTAGGAACAGTTTTATATTAATTCAAACTACAGTTCAATGACTGAAGCTGTTATGATAGGTAGGTAGATATTGTATATATAAATATATATATGTAGTTATAGACTTTTGTGATCTGAGGTAAGATTCAGTATGTACTGCTCATGGGAAACTTGGTTCCACTATCCTGAACAGCCAACTTACAGATGAGCTTTTGCAACACCACCTGTTTGTACATTAGAAACTACGCTGGGGAGGCATTGAAAGTTTTTGAGAAGAGGAGCAATATCAATATGGATTTCAGCTGCAGAGCTTTAAAGGTTATTGCTGAGGCCCAGGTGTGAGATCAACAGCAGGAAGGGACAGATGCAGGTGATATGCAAACATCAACCAAAACAGCATTAAAAAAAAAAAAAAAAAACTTACCTGGCAACTAGATTCAATCACTAATTCAGTAAATATATGTGCCTACTAGGTGCCAGGCACTGAAGATATAACAGCAATACAAAACCCCATCCTCATTTCTTCAACAAATATCTGAGGGCTCACTGTGTGCCAGACACTGATATAGGACCTGGAGATTTAGCGGTAAACAAAACTATAAAATCCCTGCTTTGGTGGAGCTTACGTTCAAGCAGAGAATGCAAACATGTTCATAAAAAGAAAAAGGAAAGTAAGGGGGACAGGAGTGTGCAGAGGTTTATAGGAACAATAGTGACACTACGGAGGAGCTGGGTATGCGCTATTCATTCGAGAATACAGAATAAGAGAAAAAGAATGGTTGGTGGTAAGAACAGCAGGGTTGAATGAAGTATTTTTCAGGAGAGCAAAGATAAAGGATTAGAAGCCAATGAATAGTAAGGGATGAGCAGTCAGGACTGAAGATGGGCACTTTAAAAGAGCTTAACTGGCAAAGAGGAGTGTTGGGAAGTGCGGTGTCACCTGTGAGGATAAAGGAGTGGGAACCTCAAGCCTGAGGCTTCAAAGACAGAAACAGCAGTGACCCAAGGGTAGCAGGAGATGGAGATTAGTGCAGTAGAGGCCTGGAGGGACCTGCAAAATCCAGATTTCAGACTGGTCAGCAATAAATTCTAAAGTTGCTGGGGTAGGGAACAAGGTAGGAAGCGCATGCTGCAATCATGTAAGAAGGTAGATGTGAGTGTAAATGAGAATTTAGAGAGAGCAGGTAAACAATGTCAGGGACTTTAAATGAGGAGCCGGGATAGGGCACCACCCAACATGCTGGTCTGAGAGGGAAGGAATACAGGAACTTGCGCCTGGTCTCGCCCTTTGATGGACCTGGAAATGGGCCTTTATCCCATGTCTGCATGCCTAGTGCCATACCTAGGGACTTGGCAATGGCCTTGCCTTGCCCAATCCTGATGTAGCCCCCCAAATCAAGTGGACATTAAGTACCTTGATTGCAGGGACCATCCTGGCATCCTCTGGGACCTAACACATGGTAGGCATGTGCTGTGTGTAGAAATAAAGTGAAGCCACACAGAATTTAAAGAGCTAGAAGGAATACCAGAAATAACCTAGTTGAACTCTCTCGAGTTTGCTTTATGTGGGGTGTGGGCAAAATCTGGGGTCTCTCATTATAACCCAGAGTCAACCCCATACACATACTCCTGCCAAACTCTTCTGTAGGATTTTAGTCCCCTCATCTTTTAGATTAGATCATGGTTCTCAAATTGTGGTTTCGGGACCCTGGGGCTCCCTAAGACTCTGTCAAAATATCAATTAAGTTAAAACATTTCAAAATACTAAAATATTTGCTTTTACCACGCTCATTCACTTACAAGTGTACACCAGAGTTTTCCAGAGCCTAAATGACACACGATAACACAACAGGCTGCAGAAGCAATGAGAATCCAGACATCAAAGAGGCTCGCAAGAATGTAAACACAATGCCACTGTCACTAAACAGAAAATGTATATTTGTTATGGTTATCTATACTAACATGTAATGGATTATTTTCAAATTAATAAAACTTTTAAAATTGACCAGTTTTGATGTCTAAGATGGTAAATATCAACAGGCAAGATATATGTAAGCAAGAGCTCTTTATGGTCTTCGATAATTTTTCAAAGTGTAAAGGGGTCTTGAGGCCAAATTGCTTAGAAACGCTGGATTAGATACTGCTGCACCCCAGCTTCCCCTCTCCCTTTTTTATGGAATCCAAATAGTTAAGAAGGATTTACTATAGCTTAAGACCAGGCTGCCATCCCAACCAGAGACATCTGAGTACCATCATAAAGCGAATGGTGTATTCCCTGTTGGCACACTCAGGAAAGTCTCACCCAGAAATCCCACTGAGGTAATAATCTTTGGACCAGTTTTTCCAGGTTCCTAAGCTTCTATCGACACTTCCAGACACTTCCACCCCGGTAGGCTGCAGGGAACCTTCCTAACAGAGCTGAGGGGCAGCACACAAGCACCCAGTGAAATAACTGGGCTCCACCTTTTGTGAAAAGTGATACCCAGTCACTTTGTAGAGCCACACGCCAAGAACTTGATTAGTTTTTGTTAAACTCACCTTCCAGAATTATTTTTATGAAAAGGCTGAGGGGCTTTGTGACCAGATTATCAAGAAATATGGATTTTTTCCAGCTCTGCAGCCAAGAAGCTACATGACCCTAGAGACACTCCTTTCCACCTGTTCCTCAACTTTACTCCTCAAGATAAGGACCAGCTCCTCCTGGTCTCTCCCACGAGCGTGCTGGAAGCATTGCTCTAACGAAGATGGTAAAGTGCTTTCCTGCCCAGGCCGTGAGGACCTGTCCATGTGCTACGACCTCTCTCTTTCAGTGTCAGAGTCGAACACAGGAATCATCATTCCTCAAAAGAAATGATTTTAGGTTAGCTTTTCAAACTTTGGGCTCAAAAAGTTAATACAGCCTCAAAATTCTGGGGTCCAGTAATTATCTCCTGATTATGAGAAGACTGTGGTTGTGATACACCTTAAGTAACGCCTGGTGTCCAGTCTCTCTTCATTGACTCCTCATTCTACTCACATCGGCCGCATATGAGCACCCAGTGTGCTTGGTCTGGGGCAGAGTGCGCTATCTCATTCACTCCAGACAAGCCTGTGTGACTGAGCTGCCACCATGCAGATGACAGACACATGGGCTCAGAGAGGTTAAGGAACATGCTCTGAGTCACCTAGCATAATACTAAGCGTTAAGGCCCAATTGACTTCAAAGTCCGTGTGGCTCCGCTCCAGTACACTATTCTAAATCTTAAAAGTGCTATCTCCATTTCTTTAAAAATATTTAGAACCTAGATCTTTAAGTTAGGCTGCTTCCTGTTTCTCCTTATTGTGCTTAATTAGAAAAGTTTAAGGGAGTTTAAGACATGTCCACACAGAACCATACTTAGAAGAAAAACATTTCTGCCAATCTCGTTTCAAAATCTGCTCTCAGTAAAATGCCTCCATATCCCTGCAAATGTGTCCCTCCTGTAGGTCCCTTGCTACTCTCTCAAGCCCTCCAGCATCATCACAACAGAGGGACAGAGGAAACTTATCTATTGATTTGGTTCCTGAAAGGGATGTGAACCATGTCACACTTCCACATTTTGAAATAACCTTGACACAGGATTCCAGAGGTTCTGGGAGTCAGCTGAAGGACTGAGAATGCTATTTAATTTTCCCTGGATTAGCTACGAGCACATCCTCTCGTCATTGCCTTTCAGGCACATGGCAGAGAAAGACAGGAATGTCCTCTCTAGAGGATCACAAAAAGGCTAAAAGAATGTTTTTTTGAAAGACTTTCCCAGCCAGTTTCCTGTAAATGAGATGAGGTATTGATCGGGCCACAGAGCAGGTGGGTAGGGCCTGAGGAGGGGACAGCCCTGGGACAGTCAGCCAGAGCCACCTCAGCATTTACCTAGTGTGCTACACCTCGATTTTTGATGCCTGTGTGCCAAGACATGAAAGGTGTCGAGGCACTGCTCGAAAGAATGAAAATACTTGCACCTAACTAGCCAGCACAGAAGTAAGAGAAAGGCTAAGAATATGAGGCTAAGAATCTGGGGGACAGATTGCCTCAATTCCCTCCTCTGGAAGATAGTAACAACGGAACCTACTTAATTAGTTGAGGGGATTAAATGGGGGAAAAAAAAAAAAGCCGAATATCATGTTATGATTACTAGTAACTCCTAAAGGATAACTTTGAGAACAAGAGATTTTTAGACCTTCCGTTCCAAATTCCCCATTGTACAGGTGAGAAAACTGGCCCAGAGAGGTTCGATGACTTGCCCAAGGCTAACCAGCTCTGCGTCTCTGCTGCCAAGCGCCACTTCCTCCAGGGTGTTCAGTCTGGGCTGCTGTTTTCAGGATTGCTGACTCTGGGCTGACCTGCTCCTTCTGCCTGCTCCATTGTCATGTCTGTGACATCCCTTCACAGCTCACTTCCTGGGAACTCACACCCTCCTTCCAGACTCATGGAATATAATTCAACATGCTCTGATGCCTTTGAGTCATCTCCGTCTGTGAATCAACCTTCAGCCATCTATCCTGAACAGAGAGATCTCATCCTCCTCCAGCTTCTGGAACTGGAACCCGGTGTTTTTCCTTTACATTTTGCATACTGAGTGTCTTCCAACATCAGGTTCCCCTCCCAATTTCAGATAGGGGACTGAACACCAGGAGTGGACATAAGCATCAACACTAAGATCTCAGAGGAAACACCAAAACTACTTTAGGGGGTTAAAAGAGGTTCCGAGCCTATAATCTCTCACCCAGGAACTTCCACCTGCCTCCCCAGGGCTAATTGGCAGAGGTGGCCGCACACACAGCTTGCTGAATATATACCCCAGGCAGCAGGATGGACACGGATGACCATCTGAATCCCGGAAGCAGGGAACAGTTACCATGGCTACAGAAAGCTGTAACCATTGTCTGCCTTGACCACAGGGACCAACTCAGCTGACTTCTCAAGGTCCTTTCCAGGCCTGGGGCTCTACAATTACATTGAGCCAGCTGAGACCATGTCTGCTGCAAGAGAGGAAGTCCTGTGACCTATTAGGCTCAGGCATCGAAAGCAAGGATTTCATCAGAAGTACTTTAGAAGTCACCTTTTCTTATTCGTTGGAAGTGCTGAGTCACAAAGCTACTTTTGGTACCTCTGCCACACTGGGAATAAGCAAAGCCTTACATTTTTTGGTATAGTATTTTAGTCCTTTACAAGTGAGTTTGCTATGACCACATTTAATTTTTCTTCCTTTTACAGCTCTGACTAGTAATTTTGATAGAGGTCTGTTCCATATTGTGACCAAGGAAATAGCCCAGAAAAACTTGCATCGCTGGGCCCAGAAAGGTGCGCTCGATCAGACAGGACGTGTGGATCACGAGCCTTCCAAGAACCAGGAGGAAGGAAGTCATTCATAAAGGAGGCAGATGCTGAACCGCCACTCTGGTTTCCTGTGGCCAATCCTCTGACTATAGGAATGCGGTTCTCACTTCATCCAGGGGATATTGCTCTTCTAAAGCTTCACTACAGAAGCTTCCTACCTTCCTGAGTCAGGAGAGAGCAGGGAAGTGGCTCATTCAGCCCCTGAATTGTCCACACCAGGTAAGGTCACAAGCCTGGCTACATCTCTCTCAAGATCCGACCTCAGGACGGACAGAGAAGACTGTAGATATCTACAAGGCTTCCAAGAGCAGGAGAGAGACACCCAGAAATCAGAGAGCTGCCAGTGCTTAATGAAAAGTTGCCAGCCTTGCCTTATTCCTGATGCGACAAGTTTCATGTCTAATGGAAGTTTGGAGATTTTTAAAAATTGGCTTATATCAAGATTAGATCAAAGCCTTTATTAAACATTCCTCCTTCAAACCACCTGCATTTGGACCTATCCCCCTCCCGTGACCTGTGAACTGCCAGGGCTGCGAGAGTAATGCTTCCACCTGACAGGGGTCAGATCCACTCAGGCCACACAACATTGACAGGCCATGCCAGGACACACCACACTGGGCACACTTTCACAGTTCGGTGCCCCACTTGAGACCTAAGCAGAAGACTGGTAGCGTGGCTCTGGAACCAGAGCTCAAGCAGAGAAGAGGGACCGGAAGCGTGACCCTACTTGTCCCGCCAGCCACGCTAAGCTGGATGAGCAGCTCCTCGCTACCATTTGCTGAGCCTCGCGCGTGTGCTTTTTCTTCTCTTCTCCAACGAAAAGGGTGAGAGACGGAGGAGGCAATTTTCAGTTGTGTGTGGGTTTGATTTAAGGCTTTGGCTGTGGTCTGTAGATATAGTAAAATACTTTCTGGGAAGGCCATCTCCTAAGCTCCCCGTTCGAGCAAACGTTATTTTCAAAAATGAAAACACTGAACAAAGAGGTGGAGCTGAAACGCTGATGTGGAGCCCAGTGGAGGGGCCCAGGCCGCTCATGTCAGAATGGTGTCATCCACCTGCTCCGTGGAGTCGGCCTGGCTGGCCAGCTTCTTCAGGGACCTTCGGTTGCACTCATTCAGCATCTCCAAACTGGCCACATCCAGGATCTTGGAGAGGGCCTGTGGGGATGATGGAAATGAGGAGATAGAATCAGAAAAGTAGGCTTCAGATTTCTCCAATCAAAGACAAAGATGAGTGCTAACCTCAGAAGTAGAATCACTGAGGGGAATCTGGCAAAATAAGAGAATCAGATGGATCCAGGGAAAACCAAGAAAACCACTCGTCATGCTCATCACGTGGTGACGTAGTGGTGGTTAAAGTTTTCAGTGCTTTAAGGTTGCCTGGGGGTAGGGAGTCAAGTGAGCAGGGCTCTGGGCTTCAACAGGCAGCTGTCCTGGCATCTGTATTATAGGTTTGGGTGCCATGAGATTTTATTGGAAGAAAGGGCCCTGTTGCTGGAAGAAGTCTGAACACCACAGCAAGAGCAGAATGTGTTTTCAGGCACTAGACCAGTCACCTGATCACAGTCTGCCCCTCCATTCATGCAAGTGGGTGGCAGAGAAGATTATGATGTTTAATAACGTTGTGCAGAAGAAAATCTGCAAGACGAATGCCCACAGCACACCCTGGGAGGCACTCCGGTGCCAAGCTCCCACCTGAAACACTTCTTCACCCTGTCTCATCTTGAGGAGGTTGACAATCGCCTGGTCACTGTAGGCTCTAACGACAGTGTTTTTATCCTTGGTGTTGTCGAGAAGGGCCTTCAGGATGGGTTTGATGGCTTGGGGATCCAGGGGAGGCAGAGGGTCTTTGTTTGCCCACCAGATCATCTTCTCAGCCACCAGCCTGATGTCACTGGATGGGTTCTGCAGACACTGTGAAGGGGAACACAGGCTTTTAGTCAGGCATATCCAGTCTGTTTCTCAAAGCCCGAATTTCTGCCCTGACACTCTCTCTTCATTATGGAAACTGGCCCCATTGCTCCCTTCCGACGTCTTCTTTCTCACGGGAGGGTGACAGGGGGTGATTCCCACTTCATCTCGTGCCACTCTCCCCTCCGCTCACTACTCTTGGCCCACACAGGGCTTTCACTTCCTCAAACATACCATGCGCCTTCCTGCCTTGCGCTTCTGCACTGGCTGGTCCCTCTGCCTGGGATGTGCTTGCCCCGGATCCTCACTTGGTTGGTTCCTTTGCATTCTTCAGGTTTCAACTCAAATGTCAGCCTTCGGACATCTCCCTGACAGCCCTATCTGAGTCAGGGCCCTCCCCCTGGGCTTTCTGTGCATCTCGATTCCAGAGATCTTGTCTACCTGGCTCATCGCTACTCCTTCAGTGTCCAGCCCTGCCAGGGGCACAGCGGGTCCTCAGCAAACGAATGCTGATGAACAGCTAGCTGCACGCAGGGTGATGCCCTCACAGACTCCATCTAATCAAGGCCCTGGAAGCTCTCGGCGGGGCTCTGCAGGTCTGCAGGGTGGAGGCCATCACCCTTTGGAACCTCGCTACTCAACGCAAGGTCCGTGCACCAGCAGCGCTGACACTGCCGGGGAGCTGGTCACAAAGGCGGAGTCTCAGGCGTGGCTGCGTCTCTTAAAATGCAGGTTCTGGTTCTGACTTGAATGCACAGTGATGTCTGAGAAGCGTACTTTATTACACAGGTGGTGGGGGGCCCCACTGTCTGGATCCCCAGCTTACACACCCCAGAATACATAGCCACACTAGTAAGTGCCAACCCAGCTAAAGCGGGGCAGGGAAGAGATGATTTATTAAGATTTGAACCCAGGTCTGTCCCTAATTTTATCAAATCAAGGTAACTAGAATAAATGCCTAAAATATTTGTTTTTAACTTGATTTGGGGTCACGGGTCAATTTGAGAATCTTACAAAACGTTGGGCACTCTTCCAGGGAAAAACACACACACGACTGCTTTGCATTCCTCCCTGGGAGTTCAGAGACGTCCTGCAGGCTCTCCACAAACGGCAACTAGAACACGGCCGCCTGAGCGCTCACTGGCACGTTCTCCAGGCGGCAGCCTCTCACAGGCCAGGCTGCCCCGCTCACCTTAATGAACAGGCTGGAGAGTTTGGCGGGCAACTGTCCTCCTCCCGTCTCAACGTGATGCTTCATCAGGAAGCCCATGCCCCGGACCCCACTCACCGCGATGGGGATCTGCGGAAGGAGGGGAGAGCTAGACAGGGTGGCATCTGGCTCCTTCCTCGAGGCAGCAGGGCCAGGCATGACCCCATTCCCCAGGAATCTCCAGGACCCTGGCTCTGCACCACCAGCTGTTCGAACCACCCCCCTCACCACTTCACATCTAAGACTCCGCGACAGCACTCAGGTGGGGACATTGCCCTGGCTGTGAGGCAGACCCACAAAGCCTGCACCCCTGGTTCCAGGAACCAGGATCGGAGACCTTCTCTCAAATTCCTCATTGTTTAGATAATGAAACTGAGGCCCAGGGAGAGCAAGTACTGGTCCAAGTTACTGGCAAAGGTAAAGCTCGACCCCAGGCCTCTGACCACCCAGTCTGGTTCCCCTGAGCTGTGTGAATAAGGCTCTGGCCGTGGGGTATTGGCTGGGGGAGGGGCGGGGTTGGTCAGGCTGCCACAGAGCCTTACCCTGTCTGCCACGGCATTGCTGAGGATCATGTCCTGAACTTCACTGCTGTATTTGCCTGCACAGAGTCTGCTGGGTGCCACGTTCACAGCCACGGAGAGTGCCAGGCTCCGCCCGTGCCGAACCATCCAGTCAATGCCGGACACATCCGCTGAGTAGAAGGACACAGTGGGGTCACCCTGCATATTACGACCTACCCCTCACTCTAAGCCTGCACCCCCTCTGACTCGGGGCCTCATGGAAACCCCAACTGACATTGCATACAGGCCTCCCTGCCCAAAGTGGCATGTTAAGGAGAAGGCTCTCACGAACCGCCTCAGACCTGCAGCTGTGTTCTCTGAGCAGACACGCTCGGTGCCCCAAGAGCACTGGAAACTCCATTCTGTTTTAACAGCTGGAGTCCCAAGGAGAGGGAAGTCCGACTGCCAGAATACTCTCTGAGGGGAAGGGGAGGCAGGCCCCGACAGCTCTTCCCCACACTGGGAAGTCCCCAGTGTACAAGAGAGACTTACCCAGCAAGCACTGCTGAAGGACAGCGCTGAGCTCCTCTTCAGTCAGAAAGGCACACAGTTCCCCCAGGCATCCGGCTGAGGAGATGCGAGTGTTGTCCTGACAGGACACAGGGAGCAAAAGGTGGTGTGGGCACCCCACCGCCTCCACACCCCGTCCAGGGTAACCGGGGTGACTGCGCCCAGGATGTGGAGGGCAGGGAAGGAGGGACAAAGCAACTCAGGAACTCTAACTCCATTCCTTCCTCCAGGCCCTGGAACTCCTGCTGCCAGATCACGGCTGCGTTCACTGCAACTGCCACTTGATGTGGAGTTAAAAATTACCTACCCAGCACCCCACTTAATTACAGAAAACTCCAGTGTGTGCGCATATGGTAACTGCCATCACAATAGCAGCAATAACTGTGTTTACACAGCACCTTTCTTCTTAGGAATTCTGAACACTTTCTGGTATTATCTCAATTACTATCAACAGCCCTGTGAGGCAGGGAGGGGCAGAGAGAAGGGGCTTCCAGCTAGAGAACCAATGGGCTTCTTTTCCCTCCAGGAATCTTGTGTGTCCAGAGTGACTCCCTGCTATCTCTACTATCTCAGTGTGACACTGCCACCTGTATTATATTAGGGTTTGTCATAAGAAGTCACACAGAAGCCGCTATCGACCCAAGAAAGATAGGTAAAGGCCAAGCACTTTCTGTCAAAATCCCAGCCAGATGCGTGGATGGCTCCTCAGTGCTCCTCCCTAGCCAGCTAATGATAGGACACTGAGCAAGTAGATTTTAGGTGACCTGCTACATTATCAGTAAGTGCTAATTTTATGTGCTTCCCCCAAAATGAAACAAACCACCAGGGACTCAATGGCCTGTGGGGAGGCTGATGACAGGTTGGTACCTAGATTGTCACCTTCCACCCAGGGGCAGTTAGTTCTCAGGGGGAGGAGGGTGGTCTGCCAGTGGTTTAAGTCTCTGAGCTCCACGCAGGAGCCCAGGCGCCAAGCAAGGCTAAAGTTGGCTCTCTGGCACCCACGCACTTCAACTGCATCTATTTTAAACTCCATTGTGGTGAAATGCAAATTAGTTTAAATATTCACTTTTGCTTGCACTATCTATGGCCCTGTAAAAACCCTGACAGACTGTGACCAAAAGGTACTCTCCCGTCTGTACTCCAGAGAAGGCCGGGGCTTTCGTCAGAGAGCAGGTGGCTGGGGATCAGACCAGACTTAAGTTGCCGTGATCAGTGCAGCAGCAGCAGCAGCAATGGCCAGCCCCGTGTGGGGGCACAGAGGAAGTGTGCGTGTGACCCCAAAGGCCTTTCTCCAGAGATCAGCCTCACGAATGTAAATTAAGCCACACAGCACAGGGATGTCTATCAGAGAGGAAAGAGAGCATTCTTATCCACAATCTGAATGTTTTAGACTATGGACCTGCCACAGCCAATGCATGGTTAACAAAGTCTTCCAGACTAGGTGAGAAAAGGCTACACGAACAGAACTGTGACAGAACCAGGAGTCACAGGGCTCCTATTCTGATTCTACTAGTGGCTGGAGTGTGGCCCTGGCAAGTCTCACCCTCTTACATAATGCTAAGACCTTCCGTTGGGACAAGTACCAGACACCCAGTTTCCTGGGAGCTTTATTCAGCCCTAGGCTAGGCCCTTCAGCACGGTAAGTGTTTTCTGAACCAACAAACAAAACTCATCATTTTATAGATGGGAAAATAAAGGTGACTTGTTTAAGATTAGGGAACAAAATAATGAGATATCTGGGACTTTAAAAACCTTACATTTCTTATCTTTAAAACACAACATCAATATCGATACTACCCATTTTGTCTTCCCCACAATCAATGTTGGTAAACCAGAGAGGGATGTGAACATCAGAAATCCCTATGGCTACCTACCAGTCGGCAGCTGTGCCAAGTTCTTAAAAGCAAAGCAGAGACACTAACCAAAGAAAAGGGCCCACCAGCACTGCCAACCATCTGCAGCCATACCTCATCATGTCCCAGCATGCTCAGCAGGAGCGAGACAATATTTTTCCGGATGACCGCATCCACTTTGGCCCCTGCTCCCTGGATCACAAACCTCAGGGCCTGAAGCATGGTGTCCCTACAGAACCAATGCACTCAACTTAGAACCTGGCTTGGCTTTGCTGCCGCCCCCACCATGTAGGCATAGCTGCTTTGGCAGCTGCCTACAGCGCTCCCTGCCAGCACCTCACCTGACACCCGGGTCCTCCATGACACGGATCCCATTCAGCAGCTCTGTGAAGAGGGGATCCACCTTGATGTGGATGGAAATGAGCTTCCCCAGCGCATCGGCGGCCTTCAGGCGCACCCCCCGGTTGGAGTCCTGCAGGGCCTTGGTAAAAGTGGTCTGCAGCTGGGGCAGGAAGGGCTTCAAGGCGATCCCGACCTGTGAGAAAACCCCAAGCCCGAAAGCGAAGCTGTGGTGGAGTCTGAGGCCACAGTGTACCACGAGTGCAAAAACCAGCCACCATAAACCATCAGCTGACCCCACTCCCACACACGGGCTAAGAACAGGCATCCCGCAACAGAGAGCCAAGCGCAGACAGGTCACGCTCAGCCTCCTCTTCTGTTTTCAGCGTCCTTTGCTGCACAGGGAAAGGGGGGAGGAAGAGAGCGGGGAGGAGGAGGACCACCACTACCAATGAGGGAGCCATCAGCTTGGCTTAGTGGAGATCTATCCATGTGGACAAATGACTTGAAATCTCTGTCTCCAAATATGTTAAAGAGCAGCTGTCGGCACCACTGAACTGTTCTAGTGCCAAGAAAAGGGACAGAAAATGGCCCAGGTGTGCAAGAGCAGGTGCCTTCTACTGGGCAACTGACACAAAGGCTGAGCAGTTGACATTTAGCCTCCAGAACAATCCTATGAAACAAATGACCTCAGCAAGTCATCACTGTACACATGTGTACCCCTCTCATTAAAACGCAGTTTAATCCCTGACCGTATATAGAAAAATAGGCACACGTGATAAAACAGATGGGTCCAAAACTAAAGATCCGCTTATTGCTAAACAGGAAAATCTTATCAGCTGTCTGGAGGTCTGGAAATACTGGGGTTGGGAGTTTGCAGCCAAGTGGGAGGCACATCACAGAGTGAAGCTGGTAAATCTGAGGTGAGAACCTCTGCCCATGGGTGACATCTGACCTGAGGCCCAAGGGACAAATTCCAGAAGGGAAGGGCTCCATTTCTACACAGAGTTGCAAAAACACCACAGAAAAAGAACAGCGCAGAAAGGAAAGCAAAGTAAAGATGACGATTTTTTTTAAAGACTCAATTCTGCAGAGCGAGACTGATGCTCACAATCTCATTTTTAGCTGGGAAGTTGCTTTCCACACCATCTCCCAAAAAGAATAAAAGCTACAAATTTTAAGCTTGATTTTGTTTCCAAACCTCAAGTAAGAATTTGATTTTTTTTAACAACAAATCTCGGCTCGATTTATACTTTTTTTAAATCTAAAAGGCGTATTATTGCCCTGTAAAACATCAGAAATGGTTAACATTTTGGATCTTTGCTTCTTACAGTTTTGGCAAAAACCAAAGTTATTCCAGCTGCTTTCAGACTTCCTTTTCATTCTTTCATCAACTTCTTTGCACCTCTCTTTATGAGGAGAAAAGAATGAAATAAAGAATGAAAGCATATTTAAACAATGTTTTAATTGTATTTATGTGGCTCTGGATCTCTCCCTTTGAATCAGTAGTTTTTCAAAATAACAGCAATTACATGTCGGGCGCTTGGAACATGTCAGGTACTGTGCGTGATGCGTTACTTCATCTAAGCCCCATGTTGCACAGCCCTACGCGAGATAGGCAATTCTAGGACTCTTAAATCATAGGTGAGGAAACAAGGTCAGAGGTTACATGACTTTCCCAAGGTCACTTGCAGCCATATAGCTACTAAGTAGTGGACCTGGTAACTAACCACTGTATAGTTTGAGTCTGGAATCTAAGGCCTTAACTCCTTTTCCTGTGCCATTTCTCCATAAACTACTGCTCTCTGCCACGTAACACCTTGTATCACTCTCCTGCGGAGATCTGTTCTCTAAGATCCAAATGGACCGAAAGCATAAACTCATCAGTCACTTACCTTGGCCAACAAGAGGCTGAGTGTCTCGAGCAGAGCCGCCTTCACATTCCAGCTGAACCGGTCCCCCAGGATGCGAATCAGAGGGCCAGTGATGCTGACCACAGAGGGCCTCAGGGCATCAGCTGAGGTCAGCCGGATCACCAAGCCTAAAGCTTTGGCTGCTTCCTCTTTCTGTTCTGGGCTGCCAGTCAGGACTCCCTCCCGCAACACTGGAAGGATGGAGGTTACTCCCTGACAAGAGATCACACCTGAGAGTCAAATCTCAAAGGCACTGGGCCCAGATGTCTCCCACCCAAATTGAGGCACTCCTGTCAGCCGTCCTTTCCATGTGAGCATGATTTGAGCTGCCAGGATCACAGCCTGAGAGGGTGCTGGCTGGCGAATAGTCCTGACTTGCTAGTGACCAGAAGAACCCCAACAGGCCTGTCACATAGGTATACACACTGTCACCTCTGCGACTCTTCTCCACAGCTTAAACCGAAGGCAGCATGAACCCTGTGCCATATGGCCACCATGGGAAAGGGACATGTTGTCTGTGAAGGCACGGGATGAACACACGGCTGCTCCCGCTTCCCTACACAGACCTGGGCCCAAGGGTGAAGGCGGAGGACGGCCACGTGCCCGTGGCACTCTGCGCATGAGCCCTGCCTTACCTTCTTTGGGAGGCAGAACCCTGGCACGTGCTCGCCTTTGCTCTCATTCCCTATGAGCCGGATTTCTTTGTGCAGTTCTTCAATTAGTGCCAGCTGGTTGCCAGCATCCAGCTTCTGTAGGAAGCCAAGAAAAAGTAGAGAGGCAAAGAGTACTAAGTACAGCCTTCACAAGACTGCTCCAAAATATTATAACACAGAGAAGGGTGTGGGTGAGCGCATAAATAAGATTGACCACAAACTGATAAATGTTGAAGTGAGGTGACAGGTACACAGATATTTTTTAAAGAGTCTAGTCTTATAAGCATCTCAAACTGTCTATAGTTAAAAATTGGTTGTGGGGCCAAAGTCCCCTCACCTTGGTGATGGCGTTCAGGGCATCCCAGCTTTCCTCCAGAACCACAGAGCTGGAGTCGTTGAAGAGGCGGATCAGGCCTGAGACCAGGCTCCGCAGGTGGCAGGTATAGTCCGCCTTCGAGCGGGAACAGTAGATGTTGAGGATGATGGCGGCGGCTTGCCTCATGCCCACCTCAGGGCTACGGGTGGCTTCCAACAGGTCCTCGATGATGATCCTGTGCCCAATGTCATCTTCTACTGAAAGGATCACGGCCTGACAGTTGGCCATCTCCTAAAACCACAGGGGAAACCTGAGCTGAGCACAGCTCCTCCAAGGCAGGCCACAAGATGGCCATTAGAAAGCCGACGGGAGTGATCATGACTCTCACCAGCTGCTCGTCTGGAGTCCCAAGCTTCTCCTTCAGGGCCAACATGACTGCCGGGAGAATCACTCCGAGATGACGGGTCAAGGCGTCGCCTGCCACAGATGAAAGGAAGGCCAGCACCCGGGTATTGACAGGCGGAGTTGTCAGCTGCAGAATGACGAACACCATCAACTCAAAGAAAGCTGCCCGTGCTGGCTGCACTAGGCTCTGGGAGAGCCTGTCCTCTCTATTCAGGGCCGAGAGGCTGTTCCGGGGCATCCTGCACCCACATCTGCCTCCCCAAACATCTGAATTCAGAACTGGTCTTCACAGCAGGCCCAGGAACAATGATGTGGCCATGGCTTCTGGGCCAGAGGGTTGCCATGTGCTGGGATGTACCTTAGGCACGAGGTAGGGCAGCACCACACGACTCTTGATGGCCATGACTTGCTTCAGACCGTCCAAGGCAAATTCTGACACCTCATCATCATCCTGCAGAGGGGCATTGGGGGCACCGCTGAGGAGCTGGCTCCTGTCCCCATCCATCTCTGCTGTATGGACCAGCCACCACAGACTTCCTTCTCCACTTTCCTCCCTCCTCCCACTGCACCCACATTCACTGACTATCAACGGAGAAGCACAGAGCCAAATCTGCAGCCACCCCGCAAGGCCCACACTGCGGCTGCCTTGGCAGAACAAGCCCCCTGCGTTTTGCTTCTACAAAGACAGTAAAAGCCAAACTGGTAGGTGTGTGGCAGATCCACTCACCAGCTGCTTCAGTAAAAATGGAAGGATGTCCTCCAGAGCCTGGTGGCCGATGGTGGAGTGCAGCTGCTCAAAGGTCTTGGCCGCCGCCTCCCTGACCTCCTCCAGCGGGTCACATAAAGCCTTCCTTGCCGTGGGCACAAGGGACTCAGAGAAATACAGCACCTGCAACAGCACAGGCACTGTACCTGACGCGGCAGAGGCAAGGAGGGAGTGGAAGCGAGCAAGGGAGGACAGCGAGGATGTCTGGCCCAGCCAGGCCACCACCATTTCCATGGCTTAACTTTTAACATAGCTCTTTTCTGCAAAAATGTGCAAGTATAAAACTGTGGAGATGATGTGTAGTCTACCCCTGAGGCGTCTAACCCAGGGTTAATAATTAATAGCTTGATTTTTAGGGTGAGGTTTCCAGATACTCTCCGTCTCCTGCAGGAACTCCAACAGCGTTCCCATGGCGAGGCCCTGCGTGAAGTGGCCCCGTCCCCCAACTCTTTCTTTTGCTTATCCTGTTGGAAAACCCTAAGTTCTTCTTCAAGTCTATCTCACGTATGTGCTCCTCTAAGAAGTCTTGGGGCTACAGCGGGGCCAACGACAGCTCTGTTCTGTTGCTGTAACCAATTCCACCAAAGCAAAGCTCACTGTGAACCTAAGGGCCTCAGCCTTTAAGGGATTTGGTGACCATTCAAAGAATCACAATTCTATCTGGGGACAAAATTTATTTGTATTCTCTGCCAAATGCAAATATACACACAGGAGAAGGATCCAATAAATCAGGTGAGGAGGTCCACGCTAAGCAACTGGCTTACATTTCTGACTGACCCACTTCATCACTTTGGGGTTTTCCTCCTAATCGAAAGCCCATATACACACTTAGCCTGCTCCCTGGGAATCTTCTGGGGATCAACTACCTTAGAAAGTAAGATGAGCAAAAAGGACTCCAAACCCACTGAATGTCACGACTATGGAAAACAATACTATTGCTGGAGATGAGATGGTTACTCTCATCTACTCCACTCCTTGTAAGAGTGACTGCACGCCCCTCCTGCTCCTGCCACCCTCCGCCACTCACACACGTGCACTCCCTCCTGTCCCTGCTCGGGTACCACATTTTAACTGATACAGTGACACAAAAGGGATCAACCTGAGCTACCTCAGGAGTGGTGAGAAAAAGATCATCTCCAATTTCCAAAGGTTATTCGAGGCCTTGAAATCGCTTCGTTCTTAGCCTGCAGATCTGATAAAAAAGCTGAGAGGAGGGAAACTCTAGACCCCATGTGGTCCCAACAACGCCCTGCTGCCGGCAGCACCCTCTGGAGCGAGCTTTGCATGTCTTCCCTCACGTGAAGTGAGGCTGAAGGAAGTGTCCCTAGTGGTGCAGCTTCTTCTGTAGCCTCCTCCCATCGCCAGGCCCCTAAGTGAGGTCACCTGCAGGTGCAGGGCCTGCAGTGCCCTTAGGAGATACTCACGGCGTCCCGGCTGGTAGATTTCATGATCTCGCTCAGCCCAATGCACACGCCCTGCCTCTCATCGCTCTTCTGAGACCTCAGGCCTTCCTCAAGGATGGGGATGATCTCGGGGAGAATTTTCTCCCCTAACTTCCGGACGAGGTCTCCTAATGTCCTTGCTGCAATCTGTCAGTAGAGATCAAGCCAGGACATCAATTCCCTGCAAGCTCCAGAATGAGGGCCCTGGACATTATCGGAGTCGCTGACTTAACTTCCCCAAATGCTCTTACCCCTGAAGAGCCTCCAGGGTGCTTGCCACACTATAAAATAAAATTATCTCTTTGTGTTACACACACCTACACAAGCTAAAGCAAGAGCCAGAACCTCACAGATGAACAGGAAATTAAGCACATGCTGCCCACTCAAGGGCCAATTTCCCTGGATTGAAAACTGCAGCCTAGAAGTCACTTAACCCTGTGCTCTTGCCCAAGGGGAGCTAAATTTGGAACAAATGTTTTAGGGAAAAAAACATGTCCTCTGAGGCCTCACACAAACCCTTCTTTAGAGAAAAATATGCAGTTTGCTTGCCAGGGATGGGGACTGGGAGTGGGTCAAAGGGGACTGGCAGAAGTAACCAGCCCGGGCTGGGCCCCTCCACCCACCCACGAACACTGCCCGCCCTAACCTGGCACATCGGGCCTATCTCACACCATGCTTGCTCCTCCCTGCTTTCTCACTGCCCACTGGCCTTTGCTCAGCCCTTACTGTTGGCCATGGTCCTGCCCACCACAGGGCCTTTGCACATCCTATTCTTATATCTGAACCACTAGTCCTTCTGTTTGGAATAGCCCTTCATCACCTCCTCACCTGATTAGTGCATACTCATCTTTCATCTTCAAGCATCATTTCTCCTGAGAAGCCTTTCCTAACACCCCCACACACATCAGCTAGGTCAAATGGCCCTGTTAAAAGCATTCGGAGTGCCATGTAGCACTTGCCATAGTTTTATCAACATATGTTTGTGTGATTATTTGATTAACATCCAACTCCTCTACCGACTGTAGCTGCACAAGAACGAGGAATGAGGCTGTCTTTCTTCTCCGTTATATTCTAGGTCTTATGACTTCACTTAGCACGAAGTAGGCGCAATAAATATTTGTTGAATGACTAAGTAAATTAAAATGTTCCCTATACAGCGGTCCCCAACCTTTTTGGTACCAGGAACCAGAGCTCCTACAAGATTCTAATGCCTGATGACTTGAAGTGGAGCTGAGGCAGTGATGCTAGCGTGCTGGGGAGCAGATGCAAATACAGAGCAAGATTTGCTTGCCTGCTTGTCATTCGCCTCCTCCTGTGCGGCCTGGTTCCTAACAGGCCACAGACTGATACCAGTCTATGGGCCTAAGATTGGGGACCCCTACTCTATTAGACCTGGGACCCCAGAACCCCAGTCTCTGCAGACCCAGCTTTCTAGCCTCTGAAAGCAGACATCAGGGTCAGAAGCAAGGCCTGGGAAACTTACTGTTCTCTTATCTGCACACGTGCTGGCCAAGAAACCCAAGAGCAGCCCGAAAAGTGTAGGCAGGATCTCACGCAAGGTGCGGGGGGTATTGGAGACGACGATCTTCCAGACATGCAGGGATGCTTGCCGCACGACCAGCTGGGTGTCCGAGCGGCCCATGTACAGCCCTGCCAACACTCGGTTCCGCCGATCCACCCCCAGGGCAGTGATGATTGCCTGCAGCAAGAGAAGAACCGAGAACACGGCGTGGTGAAGCCCCCACAGCAGAAATGCCTGAGCATACTCCTGCCATCAGCAGAGGGAAATCGACTCAAGGCACACACCTTGTTGGACTGGGCAGTTCCAAAGTTATCATCTTCAGAGGCAGTTTCCGTGGTCATCTTTCCGGTGACGCCTGAGATGTGGAACAGGAGATCCCCGAGGAGCTGAACAGAGCTGAACCTGAGAAGGGTGCCAAGAACAGAGTGACACAGCCACAAGGGGCAGTCTCAGGGCACGAACGAGCACTGTGACGAAATGCACCCAAAATATTCACGGTGGTTACCTTGGAATGGGAGAAAAGTTAGACGACTTTCATTTCTTTACACTTTCCCACATATTTTCTTGCCAAATTTTCTATCCATAAACTTTAATAATAGGGAAGAATAAACACTTTTAAATTTCTATAATAAAAAGTTACAAAAAGAGAGAGCGCAGAAGGAAGCAGTAACAGGAAATCAGGAATGCAACTCATTAGAAGTGGAGGCATCAGAAGAGTCCGAGAAGGATAAACGTTTCTTCTTTTCAAATTAAGTGAGGTTTATTGTTTTGAATGATTATAAAAGATACTATTCACATTCAAATTGAAAATCCCCAAAATATGGAAAAATTTAAAGAGAGTGAGTATGAACAATCACCCAAACCCCAAGACCCAGGCAATCGGCCTGACACTCCTGTGATATCTTTGTACACAGCGCCTGCTACAAAGACACACACTGCCCCACGCAGGGCAGGAGGTGAGCTCGCCTCACATGCGCTGGGCCCCAGCACACACTGCTATGTCAGCTAGAGGCTGAGGAGCTTTCTCCGTCAGCTGACACAGTTTCTGATATCATTCTTTGTAATAATGGCTGAACAAAAGTTCACAGTGTGGATGTGCTGTAACTTTTTAAAAACTAACCTCCAATTTTTCAAATGATAAACAGTACTGCAACAAACATCCTTCTATATACACCTTTAAGCACTTGGAAACAATCTATCCTTGGAATAAATTCCTAGAAGTAAAATTCCCAGATTAAGAAGTATTAGCACTTAAAATTTTAACACAACTGAAGAACTGAACAGAAAGAACTTTTTAAAAGAGAATCAGAATGAAGATACTAGTACAGGGAACTGAAGAGTTACAAAATGGAGGATCTGGAGAAAGTTGAAAGTTCTTGGTAACATTCTGCTCTTCGTTTCTCAATTACAGTCCCCGCAATGCAAAGTTAGGGCCCCTGGGTCTTTGCACCTGAGCTCTCACCTTATTCTCCAGAGGTCGTCAAAGAGGCCTTGCTCCAGCTGGGGCAGCAGCAGGGCAATGGCTGTCTCGGCATACATGGAGATGACCCGCTGGCCTGCACGTAGGGCGGTATCGCGCACGAACTCGTTCTCATCAGCAAGAGCCTGTGCACATAGAGGGTGGGTCAGCCAGGGTTGCCTCCCCCAGGCACCCAGACCCAAAAAAGAAATGGGACTCCCAAAACAGCAAGATGAGGGCTCCTGCCACCCAGCCCATTAGCAGGGAGCCCTAGCCCCCAGGAGAGCACGTGCACCCTGCCCTCCTCAGTAACGCTCTCTTCAGCATGGGCATCGGTGCCTACTTTGAGAATACAGGGGATGATGGGCCCCACATAAGGAGTGAACTTGTCCCCGAAGGTGATGGGTAGGTAGTTGAACATCATGATGTAGCCATCTCGGACGTGGGGTGCAATGTCCACTTTGCTGGCTGTAGCCACAATTTCTGGCATCAGCTTCTCCAACTTCTCTACCCCCAAGCCAGCCATGACCTCAGCCAACCCTGCAATGAAAGGACAGAATGAACTCACTAGATCTGAGGGCCCCTAGAGGGCATTCCGGACTGAACCCTGGGCCTGCGCTGGCCTCACCTTGCGCAGCGCCTGAGCGATCCACGGAGCTCTGCTCATAGGTCAATGTCTCCATCAGCCACGGCAGCAAGTCCTCAAAGCACGACTCCCCCATGCCCTTGACCATGGCCCCAAGAGCCTTTGCAGACACTGTCCGCACCTGTCAGGTAACCGAGAACAGAAACAGGGAGACATGACTCAAAACTCAGTGACCAGTAAGAAGGGGTCCCTTAGGTCTCTGTCCCTTTACCAGACAAACACAAAAGCAACTTCTAGGGAATTATCAGGAATCAATTTTCTGGGGACTGGGCTAAAATAATGAGCCCCTGCACCATCTCCTCCAAGACTCACCTCAGGTACAGGGTCCAAAAGAGAGGCTTTCAGGCCAGGTGTCACACTTGGCAGGTAAGGAGCCAAGTCCTGCAACAAAACAAGAAGCGACTCGATGGAGACCTGACTCTTGCTTTCTCGGGGATCCGCTCTACTATGGACCCTGCCCTCACCTTTCTGCTGACAAGGAACGCTCAGCAGGAATGCTCCCAGAACAGGTGGGGGAAGGGGAACTGGCTGGTCCTTTGAAGTCGCTGGGCAATTGTACAGGGAAACCGCCAAAGGAACCTAAGGCTCATCTTCTAGATGTCGCGAGAACCACCAGCTATGCTTTAATGCTCTTACTCCTCCTGCTCTTCTCTTGGGTCCAAGGCCTGCCCAGTCTCTGGAATCTTTAGGAAATGATTTCCGGCACTTTCCTTACAGAACTGCATTATCTTCCCTTCCTTTACCTTAAAAGGTTTGTGTCTCTTAATATAGCATTCAGCTTTAGGGAACAGTTTTAAATATAGAAAAAGCCTTATGTTCATGGCAGCAACATTTGAAATAACAAAAAATCTTGGATACTATATGACCAATGATAGAATTATGTAAGTTATAGTATGTAAACCTATTGGAATATTACGTAATTGTTAAAAATCATTTTTAAGAATAACTTGTTAAAACTTGGAAATAAGTTTATGTTCAGGAACACAATTTTTTAAATGTAATAAAAAACATTAACAGGAATTGTTTTAGCATTGAGGGATTACGGTTATAATTCTTTGTGTTTCCAATTTTTCAAGTTCCCAAATTTTCTAGGATCAATATAACTTTCCCACTTTCTTGTGCGCATAGCTCGGTAAGCTAAGTAAAACTAAGGGAGATAGTGACATCATACATGAAAGCCCTCAGGAGCAAGTAAACAAACAAACAAACAAAATCAATCTCCCCTAATATCCTGAGAGGCTTACAAAAGCAAATGCTTAAAATAAGAAAACACTGCAATCAAATCAGCAGCCACTTTGCCCACACCCCTGAAAGGTCAAAGGTGAGGCTGGACCTTTTTTCCACCTCAGTCTGTAAAAGGAGCCCACTAGGATGAGTCTCCCCTGGGGCTGAGCTAACAAGGACCTGAACACCATGTTTTGCAAGATGCCCAGAGACCCCAGATTGCCAACCTCTACCCCAAAATGGCCCGTTTCTCCCCCAGAACATAACCAGGAACCCAATGCCCACACCCTCAGATGTCTACTATGCAGGGGCTCTGTGCCCTAAACTAGCATCTACTGGTCTGTCCTGTTCCAGCCCCAGCCAGGCTGCTACCTTCTGGTCCGTGAGGGAGTACATGTTGCCAATGATCTGGGCTGCCATCTTCCGCGTGTCCGTGGACCGGTCCTGGAAGGCTCTCTGGACGATGGGCATGATGAGGGCCAGGGACGGAGCATCAATGAAGTGAACAAACTTGGTGTCCAGCAGGGTCTGCAAGCACTTCTGGGTCTTCCTGGAGGGGTCTGTCAGGGCATCCAGTAGAACGGGGGCAATGGCTGCATGACCAAAACAGAAGAGAGCTGGGTTTATAAGCAAAGCCACTGGGTCCCCAGAACTAGAGGGATCAGAAGAGAAAGGAGTCTCTGGAGCCCCACAAGTCGCCAGCTCAGGAAGCCGGCCTGCCTGAAAAGAGCAATCCTTGCTCCACCAGTAGGAAGCAATGTGGAGGCTGCGGCTGTCACCCCTTTGCAGCGCGGAGCTATGCTCCGCGGGCCCATGGGCTGGCTCCAGTAGGCACTCAGCTACAGTCATGGTGCTGGGCCTCCGCAGGAGAGCTGCTCAGACACTACAAACCAATTCAGAAAGCAGCAACCTAACGTGGTTTTGTGAAAAAAACCTTTGAACACCAAAAGCCCTCAAACCAGTGGTGGGGGTGAACCACACCATGCTCAGAGCCACTAAGCCCAGAAAAAATGAGCTCTCAAATTCAGCTCAGCAGAAGGAATTCCAAGAGTAATACCTGGCTTATCTTTTCCATAAGCCCAGGGAATTCGACCACTAAAAAGCCCCATCCTGGTGGTCAACAATTAATAAAAAAAAAAAAAAAAAAAAAAAAAAACTTATAACCCAGTTTTAAAATGGGCAGAAGATGTGCAGACAGTTCTCCAAAAAAGATATGCTAATGACCAATAAACACAAGAAGTTTAACATCACTGGTCATGAGGGAAATGCAAATTAAAACCACAATGAAATGCCACTTGCATCCCCTAGGATGGCTGTAACCAAAGTGCTAGTTTTGTAGACAACAAAAGTGTTGGCAGCTGGAATTCTCACACATTGCTGCCAGGAACATCAAGCAGGACAGCGCTTTGGAAAATGGCCTAGAAGTTACTCAAAAAGTTAAACAGTTATCATAAGACAAAGCAATCCCATTCCTAGGTATGTAACCAAAAGAACTGAAAATGTGCCTACAAAAAAAAACAAAAAACTGTACAGAAATGTTCATAGCAGCACTGTTCTTAAAAGCCAAATAGTAGAAACAACCCAAATGTCCATCAACAGATGAACAGATAAACAAAACATGGTCCACAGGAACAATGCAATATTACTGGACCATAAAAAGGAATGAAGTGCTAATACATGCTACAATGTAAATGAACCTTGAAAACATTATGCTAAGTGCAAGAAGCCACACACAAAAGGCTATTTTTGTGTATTATATGACTTACATAAAATGTCTAGAACAGGTAAACCAGAAACAAAATAGATTAGTGTTTGCCAGGGACAGGGCAGGGGAGGATGTGAAGACTGGATGTTAATGGATATGGGGTTTCTTTTTGGGTGATGAATATGTTCTAGAGAGTCATGATGCTCACATAATTTTATGAACATACGAAAAACCACTGAATTGAACATTTTTAAAAAGTGAATTTTTATATTATGCAAATTCTATCACAATCAAAAAAAAAAAAAAAAAAAAAAGATCCAGGCTGGATTCTCAAAATGAAGAACTTCTACTCATCTGATAGAGATGAGACTGTTCTGGGCCTCAGAAATCACCAGGGCTGTTGGACATTTGAAAAACAACAACAAAATCCAAGTATACCTAGTCATACCCTAAAAAAACAAAAACAAACAAAAAATCTCATCATTTGTGAACAAAAAAAAATTTAGCAATACCCCAGCTGAAGTCCACTGAATGGATGCTGAGGCTCCCTCCACACTGCGCTTAAAATTTAACAAGTGATGAGCTAGTCAAGTGGCTGGCTGGGTTTGTTTCTAGAAATCAGCGTCTTCCCATCACTCGAGAATCATACTACAGTTAAGGCGAATAACCTATTCCTAACCTTCCCCTCTATGACAGGTCTCCTGGAATGAGATAAATTAGAAAGTTCCCAAAGAACCTAACACTTCAGAGGATGCTGACGTGGTCCATAGCTCATCATTTAATTCTGTTGACTTCAGATTGCAGCTTAGTGTACAGGGTTCTCTCAGAGTCAAGGTGCTTCTGAGCCAATAACTCAGTTTCCCTACCTGTGCAGTCAATGGCAACTGCTCTAAACCAGCAGGAAAACAGACCACTTCCAAACTACTTTCGAACTTCTTATTGTAGGAAAAACAGCTTCCCAGAATTTAGAGCTTATTTCACTGTGAACATATCTGTCATCAGAGGGCAAAAATCTCTGCTGAATCAGGGTGCATGTTCTCTGCAGTGTCCAGAGATAGGAGGAGGAGCCAGGGCCATTGCCCCCACGGAAGAGGCATACCCAGGATCTCCGGGTTCCGGATGACAGAGCCGATCTGCCTGAGCGCCTGCTGTCCAGCCTTCTGCACTTTGACGTGGGAGTCAGTCAGCACCTCCGTGAGCTTGGGCACGATGTTAGGCAAGCAGGACGACAGCTGTTTGGGAGCACAGTATGCCATGGCTCCCAGCAACTCCACCGACCCTGCAGACAGCAGACACACGCTCACTGAGCACAGGCCAAGAGTCACCAGGGCTGACTGCCAGGGAAGGGACAACCAGCCTGCTCCTCTGCAGACTATGCTCAAGCAGTCCCCAGAAGGAGGGCAGAGGGGACCAGCTCCAGCAGAGGCCAGGATAGGGGAGACCTGGCTTAGTCCTGGCAGTGATCCAAGGCCAAGCACTGATTTTCTCTGACCTCGGTCTCCTCATCCACATATGAGGGAACCGATTTAGATCCATGATTTTTCAAACTTAGGGAAGCCTGAGGGACCCAGGGAAAAACCAATTGGGAGGGCCCTACACCTTGCCCTACACAAACCACAGCAGGTTTGCTGGCAGCTTTTACATATTAGGATTCCAGATAAGATTACATTTTTAAAAAGGGGTTTAATGGGGGAGAAAAGCTTCAAAATCACAGAAGTAGCCACAGACTAGCTTTAAAGCTCTGGGATTTCCTGATTTAGGGCTGTGGCTTCTGTTGGAGGCCTGTTGTTTGCATGTAAGCACACCGACTATTGGAAGGACTGGACTGCTTAGGGGCACAGAGTCCTGGCTTTACCTGTGGGCTGGGGAGCACATGCACATGGCAAGAGCTGTTGCTACCTGGAAACCCCGCAAGCAGTTTTCAGAACAGGAAGTTGACACTGAGACACGAAAGGGAGCAGCCTTACCAGCTTTGGTCCTCCAGGATTCCTCCTCCAGGGCAGCCAATAAGGAGGGGAGCACCAGCTTCACCCCGTGAGCGCTCAGGTTGCTCATCACAGCCTTGGCACAATCATCTGCAGCCTCAATGGAGGAGAAAAGGCATTCAGGGGCCTCTTTGTGGAAGCAAGTGGCCTGACACTAGGCCAGTGTTCCCCCAGTGACCAACACTTTTTGGGGATCTACTGTGTCAGACCCTTTGCCTGGGCCTCCAGATTCAGCTGAGGAGGAGAGACACGGTGTCTCATCTCATAAAGCTTCACTACTTTACTGGGAACCAGGGGAGTCCCTATCAGTAACCAGGGCCCAATGTACAGGCTGAAGGGGTTCTGGTGGCGGGGGCCTTACACCACCTCAGGCTGCCTGCTGAGTCTCACACCGGCGGCCATCCCCTGCTGTCAGCAGTTTTCATGCGCAGCCTCAGGACTTACCTCACGTACATACTGGTTCCCATCCCCGAAGCACAGCAGCAGATGGGGCAGCACATGGACCACATACGGCTCGAAGAGTTTCCCCAGCATGGTGCAGAGCATCTCGAAGGCAAAGAGGGCTCCTGGGGAAGAGAAGGCAGGAGAGCTGGGGCAGCATGGGACAACCTCCCTGCCACCTGCTCACCCTCTAGAAACACTCAGGGCAGCTGTGAGACTGAGTGGCTGTCCCACAGGGAGCAGCACCCCTTACTTCCGCTGAACAGAAAGGGGAAGGGAGGGAGTATCCGGGACTTCTTGGCACTAACAGCCAGAAAGGCAAAATCTGTCTCAGCTAAGAGTGTTGCTGAGTCAGAAAGTCCAGGCCACATCAGCAAGGACCAGATGGAATGGGTGACACACAGCTGCCCCTGTGCAGCCCACACAAAAACACCAGCTCTTCAGAGGGAAAGGAAAGGCCAGATTCTTCCCTAAGGCAGCTGTGGGGACTGATGTCCCACGCTGGGCAGCCCCAAGCTCAGACACTCACCCTCTCGCCGGCGGAAGTTCTTCTTATCCTGGATGGCATCAGTCAGCGCTGCCATCATTTCCTGCTGCTTTAGTGACAAGATACCCAGGCCCTTCACCAGGCCTGCCAGCCCGTACGCAGCCCCTTTGCGTTCCGCATACTTGTCTGACTCCAACAGCTGCTGCATCAGCTTCTGGATCATCCCTCCTGCGTCTTCCTTGATGGCTGGTACGAGGGGCGGCAAGCAGCTGGCCACAGATTCCTGGACCTATGGGAGGGGCCCAACTCATCAGGAACCACCAGGAACCACAGCCTTTCCTGGTGGCTGACACAGTCCTACATAGTACCTCACCACTAGATGTCCCCAAACCCCATCTCAGCCACTCTGACAACACAGGGCATCTGAGAAACAAAGGATGTTACACACTCGTGTATGACGTGAGCCCTATTGGGCTGTCTATCTGGTGACGTGAGCATCAAAATTCTGGGAAGACTAAATCCACTCACAGAGAAACATCCAGACAAAAGCTGCTACTGTGCCTCTGTATCTCCCAGTTTTCAAACTTGTCAAAGTCACAGAGAAATCAGGCTGGGCCTTACAAGGCCAGGCCCAAACCCAGCGGTACCAAAAGGTACTAACAATCTCGCCTTCCAGCCATAGCTCATAAGCCCAACTCAAGGGCAGCAGATCTGCCAGGGGCCCAGGCAGAACCCTTTGTAAGTCATGTTTTCTGACTACTTATTTGACCATAGTTCTGTGAATCTATATTTGATGGGGATGTTCTGGCTGGTCCAAAATGCAAATTGCAGAAGATACATGTAAAGGTATTTTTCAAAAAAGAAAAACACAATCCTTGCACTCTGGCTTGGAGGTTACATTAAAAGGCCCCTGAAACATGTAAGAAACACACAGAGAAAGTCAGAAAAAGTTTGACGGAAGAGGCGGCTGTCTTTTTTTATTTTAATCTTTGCATCCTCACTGCCAGATTTATACTAAATGCAAGGAAAACTACTAGTAAATGAGTAGGAAAAAAATATACCTAGGTCTATTAGAACGAAGTAACAAAATAACTCCTTATTTCAGAGGTCTTTTTGCCTATAACAGGCTGTCCTGTAAGAGGGGGATGACTCCTTTAGAGACTGGGCCTTCAGGACCCTGATACCCAACTCTGACCCTAGCAGTTGGCGCCTCAGGGCAGGTGGCAGGTACCTGCTGGGAGGGGGTGGAGAGGGCGGCAATGAGCTTGGCAACAATGGGCTTCACTTTGGGGTCGCTCTTGTCCAGGTGCTTGGCCAAAGATCCCATCAGGACCACCACGCTCTGCCGCACGGCGTCGTAGCTGGCGTCGTTGGGTGCGTTCTTTAGGAACTCCTCAAATACTGGCAGCAGCGAGTTGACATTCTCCTGGAAAGCCAAGTGCACCCATAGCACCCTACAGGCTCTGTCTGGGAATGACAGTCTCTGCCCAAGAACAAGTAGGCTCTGGGATAGCCATTTTGACAAGCCAGCAGGTTTCCCAGTTTTCTGGCAAAACTGCAGCAGACTTATAAGAATTTAACACCCTTTTGGGGTCTTTCTGGCTCAAAAGAAATATAAATGAAATTTTCCATGGGGCCAGCGCCCTGCAAGGATTTCGGGCACTCGGCCTCTCTGCATCACCACTGTTTAGCCCCACCTCCTGCCTTGGCCCAGCCTTCTCCCCGGCACCTCAGAAGGCTGAAATCTTTTACCTTCCCATGGGCATTGAGCGTTGCAAGGGCTGCATCTAACATGCACTTCCGGACATCGGCGTTTCGGTCATTGAGAGCATCAGGGACAAAAAACTGAAAGAGTGGCTTCACCTGAGAGCTGTCTAAACATTGGGAGAGCTTGTTCAGGGCCAAAGCCAAGCCACACCTACGAAAGAAGTAGGAGTATGTTAGGGGGCAAGGGCCGGTCAGCAACTCCCTCTGCTGGTGGGACCTATCTTGGTACATCACAAGGAGGGAGCCTACCAGGAGCAAACCCATTCTGGGGGGCAGAGCACAGCATGAAGCCCAGTGCTTCTCCACCAGTCTGCACAATAATCTGGATCAATCCACTTGCCAAACAGAAACCTCTCATCTTCCCGGAGATTCCCTCCTACCGAGTGACCTTGGGCAGGGAACTAACTTTGCCTGTTTCCCCATGTGTGAGTGCGAATCCCACCCCTCTCCTTCCAGGGCAGGTTGTGGGAAAAGAGAGAGGTAAAGGAATCGAATGTGAAGTACTATTATTCTTTTCAGCTACAGAACAGTAAGAAGGTCCCCAGGGACCTCTGAGGACATAGAAGCCCAGAGGAAAAGAGAAAAATGCCCAAGGCCACACAGCTAGCACGGGAGGAGCCAGCACTCGAACTCTAGTCTGACTCAGAGGGAGGTCTTATCCTTTCCTACCACCGTTCCATTAATCCGTGCTGTGTCCTCACAGCACCCGGCCCAACCAACCCGCCATCTCTCAGGCAACGCTGAATGGGACAAGACTGCAACAGCTGTGGTACCTGGCTTCCCACTGATCTGGAGGAGATTCCGAGATCACTCGTCCCAAAGCATCCAGCACTGGGGGCGGCCGCTGCAACAGACGGGTTGATAAATGCACTGCAGTGCTCTGCCCAGCCAAGCCAGGCAAGCCAGCCCCCAGGTGTGAGGTTCTGATCAGTCCCAGCCACCCTGAGCCGTAATGCGCTTTAAGACACCTGCCTGGAGCAAGTCAGAGCAGAGTCCAAGCCACCCTCACACCACTCAGACCACTTCGGGGCACACAGGCTACTCACGTAGAGCTTCTCCTGGTAAATCTCCATGAGCCTGCCCATGACCTCGGCCGCCTGCCGCTGGTACCGTGCCACGGCGTGGGAGAGGGCTTCGGCCCCAGCCTGCCTCACGGCTGCCTCGTGATAGATAACATCATCGATCAGCAAGGAGCAGAGGTCTGGCTGCAGATCGAGGCCCATCGTCGACCAGAGCCTACAGCAAATGGAAGGAGAGGGCTGGTCAAACAGTGAAATGCAGCACACACCTGCCAAACCTGACCACTCGGACCTTCTCTCACTGTACCTTGAGCACACTGGGTCCACTTATTTCCTGAGGGGAAAAAGGATGGAGCAGAAAAATACAACCTTCTGATGGCTCTCACCTCTCAGCCAGCTTCCGGATCTCCTCCTCCTTGTCAAACTTGACCACCCAGAGCCTCCGCAGAAGATTCAGGCCATTTTTCTCGTCGGTGTCAGGGGCCGGCAATACCATGTGGAGTTCCGTCAGCCCCTGAGAGGAAGTGAAATTGGACCTGTGAGGTATGACCTTTTGGAAAAGCCCCCAACCTGCCTCCTCACCTGCATCTAGGGCTGTGCTGTCTAAGATGCAGCCACCAGCTACCTGTGGACCTCCAAAGTTAAATCAATTAAAATCAACTATAATTCCTTAGTCACACCAGCCACATTTCAAGGGCTCAACAGCTACACAGTGGCTAGTGGCTACTGCACTGGATGGCACAGATAGATGTATTTGCATCACTACAGAAAGTTCCACGGAACAGCACTGGTCTAGGCAGTGAAGAGCTCAACTCACTAGCTGCTTTGTCTCTTTAAATAACTTCTCTTTTATGAAATAATAGAATCTTTTTTAATATTAAAATTAAACTCTACATATGCAAGACAGACAAAATCTCAGGAAAGGGATATTCACTTGGTTTTGTCTTTAAGAAAAATTTACCACATTGGCATCATTTTTCCAATTTTACCAAGAATCAGTGAAAACTTTGTCACTGATCAATAGTGGGAGGCTGCAGACTGGAGTATGGAAACCACTGTCTCATACTTCAAAGGAATCCTTTAGTTTTTTTGGTCCAAAAGTACCAATAAAAGCCACATACGAGGTGGTGAGTTGACGAAATGAACTAACCCTATGATTATAGCTATCTATAAAAGTACCAAGATCCACATTCCAGTTTGGAAATCACGTGAAGTCTTCCAAGGTGAAGAAAAAGTAGATGGCAACACAGCGTGACAACTGCTTAGTCGTTCCAATTCCTAGAATGACCCCAGCCCCTGTGACGCCTTCTCTCCACTGCCAGGGCACACTGGTGTGAAACAGCTCCCATCAGGCTGAGGAGCATTCTTTCAAATGTACCTCAAGCAGCTCAGACACTTGTGGCAGAGCCATAAGGGATGCTATGGTGGCCTGCAAGGAAGTGGGCACGTACCCGCAGTGCAGTGTCCCTCACGCTGGCACACGGGGACTGCAAGGCACAGAGCAGCACGTCCACTTCTTCTTGCTCTGCAAAGGCACAGCCATCCTTGCCACTGCTGCTGGCACACAGGGTGGTCAGGGTGTCTGAAGCCAGAACCTAAGGGGAACATCGATCCACTGGGCTCAGTTAAGCAAATTATTTACTACTACAGAGTCGGGCAGGGTGCCAGGTGATGGGTTAGGGGCCCAGAGAAGGATCTGAACTGAGAATGCCCAACCCACAGCCCAACTAGAGCTAGGAATTCAGCTCCGGGTCAAAGCCAATGGCAGAACCCCTCACCAGGTGAGAACAGTCAGGCTGGCTTTCAAAAGCAGCCCTTCTATTCAAGTCCAAAAGTGAGGGCTGACAGAAAGAACTAGGACTCAACCCCAAGCACCAGGACCTGTAGCTGGGGTCACAAACCGAGTCACAGCAACAGCCAACTGAAAATCAGATCACCTGCAGGCGGGGAGAGCCCGTCCCGATCACCCAAGTCAGAAGGCGCAGCATGGCCACACGGGGCAGCAGCTCTGGACCATTCTAAGAGAGAAGAGCAGATAAGTCCTGTGAGCCCCTGGGGAAAGGCTGGAACCAAGGCCTGTGGCACACGAAGCAGCACAGTGGAACATTCTAGGTCATACAATGGCCAACTCCACTAGAGAAACCCCTTAAGGTTTACAACTAAACCTACACAAGCCAACCCTGGTCAATCATGATCCTTAGGACTCAAAATAAATTCTGAAACTTGCTTGAAATTCATAGAATATGAAAGACAGATGGCCTATAAACATACAGATACTTTACAAGTACATAAAGACATGCAAAATAAAAGTAAAAGGAGGTACATTCTCCACCTATCGTTAGCATGATTAATGCTATCTGGGGTCACATTTACTTTGCAGAAAAGAACTCTTAGTGAGGGTGGAGCTCGGAACATGTCACGCCACTTAGCGATTCCACATCAAGTATCCGTCCTATGGAAGTGCCCGCATGGGGGTGCAAGGGCATATATGTGCAAGGGGGCATACCACTGCACTGCTCAAAATAGGGCAGAGTTCGAAATAACCTTAAAATACCTATCTCAGGTAAAGAATTAACTAAAACATGCTGCATCCACAGCGCAGAATCCCACACAGACTGTAAAATCAATAAAGTGGATCCACACGCAGACATGGGAGGAGACGCAGAGCACACAGTCATGTGAAAGCAGCAGCACGACCTGTTTTAGTTCACTGTGTGTGGGGTGTGAGTTCTACACATGCATGAGAAAAGGTCCACAAGGTTCGACACCCAACTGCCAGCAACTGGCACCTCTAGAAAGTGGCTTTTTTTTTTTTTTTTTGCTTCTGTATTGTTGGAATTTTTAAAGATATGCATGTATTACTTGAGCAAATTTTTAGAACACAATCTATTAAAAAGAAAACCCCTCAATGAATGAGAGCCAATCTCATAATCATAAGCAAGTCAAAGGGAGAGTAGTCTGTACTATTTTGAGTTAGAAACAAATATAATAAATTAATACAAAACCCTTCAAATTCTTTAGGTCAGAACTCTCAGATACAGGACATATCTGCACATTTCTTTGAAGCCCTGGAAACTACACTAAATTGAGCATTTGGGTTTTCCTCACCAACGCTGCTGCTATGGGTATAAACACGTGCCCCCACTGCCCCACCAGAAGTGTTGATGGGCCAGGAAGCGTCAAAAGTCCCCCATCCCCACAAAGCCCCTCCAGCCAAGGGGAGAGCTAGGCTCCCCTGCCTACCTCATCCACGCGCCCGGGCGGGTGGCTTGGTGAGGCCCTCAGCTGGGCGTGGACAGTGAGGATCTGAAGAATCTGGGCCATGCGCTCCTCCTCCTCCTCGCTGTGCTGGGGCATCTCGGTCAGCACCATCTTCAGAAACGGGAAGACTAAGGAAAAGGCTGGCGCGGACAGGGGCGTGGCTTCTGTGGGAGTAAGAAGCAGACACAATACTGAAGGCAGGGCAGGGCACTGCTACCTGTTTCCATCCTCAGGGCAAGTGGGCAGGGGGAGGATGAGGCCCTCTCTGACACCTGGCGGCACATGGTACACCTGGGATGGCAGCTGGTAGCCCAGTTCTAAAGCCGATCCCGCTCCCACCCCAAACGCTGCCCAGCTTCAGAATGTGAGAGTTAAAACAGACGAGTAGATTCCAGTGACAAGTCGCAGCAACTCACAGAGTACCAGGATTGGACTCGGAAATCCTCCATCTGATCCAAACCACCGCCCCATCCCCCCATTTCTCGCATGAGGAAACCAGGTCCAAGGAAAGAGAAGATTCACCCACGGCCACAGCCTCAGGAAGCCCTGGGGGTGCAGTAGCTCGTGCATTTATTTCCTATACCAGTTCGTACTGCCTCGTGTCCTTTGTCTGCGATGCCCTTACCTGGCTCACCCTTCCCCACCCTGCTAGTGATGGTGTGGCTGTGCAGCAGGGTCACCGCCCTCTTCACGGCCACTGACAGCTCTTCCTGGCACCATGACTTATCCAGGGCACACTCTGGCTTCAGCAGGCGCAGAGTCACGTGGCTCACCAAAATGCCTGTACCCAAGAGAAGAGACTCAGCAGGGATGGCTCACACAAACACGAAGAATCTGTCCGAGCATAGACATGCCACATCTCTGATTTAACAGTAATCAATTCCGTGGTGCCAAAAAGTTCTCAACCTAATTTCTCATTTCCTCTTCGTGACCAGCACCGAAGGGTAGGCAGGCAGGGAGCTGTCCTTTCTAACACTAAGAAAGGAAGTGTGCTGAGAGGAGGCATAAGCCACCCAAGGGTTATTCGGCCAAGAGCAAAGCTCTATCTGTATGGTGTTCCCGCCTTCCATGCAACGAGCCCCGCCAGCCAGGTAACAGCTCTGGCAGGCTCCATATGCACTGACTCAGAACGGGTTTCTGGACTTCTTTTTCCAAAACTCATTTTCACTTAGAACGATTCTCAGATTCCAGCCTCACCCGCGGGAACATTTTCTCTAGGCTAGGAAGGAAGTCTGCTTAATTTCAAGCCACCCTACCTGACCTGTTTCACCACGGCGAACAAAAAGCTATAGGTCACAGAGACCTCTTGTCACTGATACATGGCTTAGGAGCTCTGGGCTGCACTGACTCGCCACGTGGCATCAACCACCCACAATGCCACTGAATGTCCGACTTTAGTTTTAAAACTGCTACAGAAATGTCACACTAACTAGTGTCTAAAACCTGAGTCTCGAAGTGAAGGTACGGCAGACATAAAACATGAGGACAGGCACTGTGTCACCTCTAAGGACTTATAGCTGGAGGCTCCCATGCTGCTTTCATACAGAAATAAGTCAGCAGTCTAGGTCACCACGTGACTTCCCACCAGCATTCAGGGGCATCCTTTACCCACCCCCTAACCTGCCCAGGGCCATGCTCACAGCCAGTAAAACAAAGACTAACCCAAAGCCTTGAGCCGAGGGGGCATGACACAAGCAGCCAAGGACAGGAAAGGGTTCTTGATCCTGGGAGCGGCCAGTGGAGATTTCAGCAAGGGCAGAAAAGAGTCGACCAAAACAGGAATGTACTGGGTCAGGCCAGAGGGGTTCTTGGTCAGGATGGTGTCCAACAGTCCTAGCGCTGCCTCCAGCTCACCGTCCAGCTGCAAGCACAGTCAGCCCAGGAGGCAGGTCAGCAGGGCCCTGCTCCTGGACAGTGAGGAGCGGGCCTGGGCTGCCCAGCATTCTCACCTCCTGCAGCCGCCTCCGGATCTGTGCCTCCTTGTCCAGCTGGGCCTGCAGCATCTCCTTCTGCTTACTGGTCAGTTGCACCTCCTCTTTTATGCCTTTCTTCTTCTTTATCTCCTGAAGGCAATGAGCAAAGCAATTCCATAACCAGGGAACAGACCGCCCTCCTTACCACAGAGGAGGGCGAGCTTGGGTCCACGGTCAACACCATACCAGCTCTCAGTCTGTGATCTGGGCCCCCAAATCCACCATGTGGCATCCCCACCTCCCACAAAGTCCACAACCACCTGGTTCCTACAGAATAGAGACAGCAGTAAAGAAGCGATTTCTTACTGAATTCTCTGACAAATGCGAGGAGGGCCTTTTATGTGTGAGAAACATGAAAAGTCCCTCAATGTGCTGAAAAGGGCATTCTGGTAGCACGCAGCTTCAGAATCGACATTTCAGCCCCCCCTCCTGCTCCACCCCCCTCCCTACAGTTGCTCTACCCTAGTAGAAGCTGAAGCTTGGAAAAGGCTGAGAAAGCACTCATTCATTCAACAAGTACTGACTGAGCACCTGCACTGTGCCAGACACTGTTCTAGATGCTGGGGATACTGTGGGGAACAAGACCAAGTGCCTGCGCTCATGGAGTGCACAATCTAGTGGGTGAAGACAATGGACACGTAAGCAAATACATGAACAAGATGACTTCAGGTCATGACAAATGTTATGAAAGGAATATGATGCACAGTAATAACCAGGAAACGCAAGGTCTACTTTGGATAAGGGTGGTCACCTCCCTGAGAAGCAGACATGTGGGCACATGGGCTGAGAAGTGAAAGAAGAACCCAGACTTGTAAAGACCAAGAGCAAAGGCCCTGAGACCGAAAAGAGCAATGTGAGTTGTTATAAGCTGAATACAACCATTGAACCACAATTCCCCAAAGGCTACACTGTGCCAAGCCCTGTGCCTGGCGTCAGAAGTAAAGATGGATCTCAGCCTTCAAAGAGATGGGTGGAGAGGCGTGGTTTCAAAGAACACCACTTAGTGGAGGAAATGTATGAAATGCTGCCGGCACCCAGCAGAGAAAGAAATTATTTTTCGCGAGTTTGGGGTAGAGAAAGCTACCGAGAAAGGATAAAGGGTGAGGGAGGAGGACGTGGGACACGTCGAGGGCATCAGAGGCGTGTGTCATAGGCCTCGGGATGACCCAAGGGAAGAGCATATGTGCAACAGGAAAAGCCACCAGTCTGAGGCCACCAAGCTCAGCAGGCAATCTATGTGCAATGCCTCTGTGTACTCACCTCCTTCAGCTCCAGCTCGATGATCTGCTCCTTAAAGGAATAAGCTTTGTTCTCTCGCTTCATGTTGGCCTTTTTTATGCTGTCCTGCTGAGCACTGAAACACCAGAGCAGGGGATCAGCCAGCTTCGCAACAGCTACCAGTCCCTTCTGCCTCCCACCAGCCATGAAATTCCAGCTAGCATTTAAGTAGTATGCACCAGAAAAGTGCTGGATACTGGACATACTCTTGCATCCCAGGCCTAAGCATGTGCCTAAAACAGAGCAGGCACTTGTCCAATGAATGGGTAGATGGTTTCATTCATTCCTCACAACAACCCTACAAAGGAAGTTTTGTCTTAATCTTACAGACAAGAAAACTAAGGCTTGGGAAGGAAAGGCAATTGAGCTCATAAGTGGCTTTTCACCTCTGGATGATGGATTTGTCATACAGCTCCCCAGCAGGGGTCTGCATGATGGCAAACTCCTCCCGTGTCACCTGGCGCAGCGCAGGGTTCTGCACAGAGGCGCTGATGGTGCTGATGAGCTGCGGGAGAACCCTATCTGGCGACAGGATGGACAGGGAGCCCATGGCGTTCATGGAAGACTGTCAAACACAGACATAGTGAGTGTGCACCAAGGATGGCACTGGAGAGAGGTCCCGCCCGCCTCTATGCCCCCAGCAATGGACTCCTTTTTCTTGACCTTGCTCGTTCTTTCTGAGTGCTGCCCACAAAAGCAGATAGCTGTAGCATGTGCCAACCTTCTCGGCAAGCATTTATGACTTTGGTACTTGCACCCTGATTTGGAGGGATGCACTCCTCCCTCACTCTCAATTTATGGTTGATATGGAGCTGCCCCCACCCTTTCCAGGGGTAGGTACCCAAAACAAAAGGACAGGCCCAGGGATGAGGACAGGACCCAAATAAGGCCAACCAGGGGCAGTGAGACCCCATGCTAGTTGAAATAATTGGAAAACGGACTCTTCTTTCACTGGAGCTGATGGGAGACAAGCTATGAGTCTGCAACTCTAGCAGCTATCCTGCTACCAGAAAGGGGAAGAACATCGGAGAACGCGGTCCCCAGCGTGGAAAGCAGAAGAGACACAAGTGGAAGAGACAGAGTAGGGGAGACGCCACCTACAATGTCATGAGTCCAACATCTGAGTCCCTATCCAGTCAGATCCTAGTACTTAGCAGTTAGATGACAATAAATACCTTTTGTGCTCAAACCGGTTTGCATTTTCTGTCACTTGTAAACCAAGGGTCCAAATCCGCATTACATCACAGCTTCACCTGTTTCTTTGACTCCTTCCTCCCTGTACTCTGACCTGAAGCTAGAACCAGCTAACGCACCAATCACCTGGTTCAGGGGACTCTGTGTGGTGATCCTGGGGATGATTTGATCCAGGTGTCTGGTGATGAAGGCTTCTGGATCGATCTTCATTTTAGCAAGAAGTGAGGGCCAGAGTCCAGACTGCACTGCCACTGGAGGGGAGGGGAGCAACTTGAGGCCTTCTGCTTGGCCCACTCTTACCCTGCCCAATAGAGCCCTGGCCCTCCTATATCCGCTCCAGCCACAGACCTAAGGATGGGTGGTGGGAGATGATCAGCATCTCCTGGGCCAGCCGTTCGGTGTTGGTGATATCACCCTCCAGTCCGGGCACCCCAGAGATGATGCAGAGCGCCTCCTGTAAAACCCGTGGAGGCACGCAGGCCTTGCCCGCCTCAGTCTCCCCGGCATCAGTTACCAGAGCCTCTAAGGGTAGCACCTGCGAAAAGACAACACATGAGCCCCTACTGCTCAGATCCCTGAGCAGGCCTAGCACACAAGGACACAGCTGCTTCTTGCCGATATTGTTCTCAGGGGTCCTTGCTCAAGAAGTATGATGCCCAGCTTCCTGCACTAGGCTCCACAACCCAGACATATGCCTAGAAGGAGGAAACGCCTGTAACTTTACACCAAAGAACTCGTAGTGGAAAAGAAGGTAACAGAAACTGATTCGGGAGACCCAGCCTGAGACAGCAGTCTGCCACAGGCCCACACCCTCAAGCTGGCTTAGGGAGGGAGGGAAGCAGGGCACAAAGAGCATTGAAACAGAAGCCAAGTCTTTGGGGTCTACTCCTAGTTCTTCTACTCACCAGCTGGGAGACCCTGAGAGTCACTTCAGATCCTAGAACCCTAGACGATTCATATAAAAAAGATAGGAAGCCTGTCTGCCTTTTAAAGACTTTATAAAAAATCAAAAGGGAGAACAGGTAAAAAATGCTTTACAAATTATAAAGCACTTACAAAATCCAAAGTGTTATTCAATTACTCAAGAATAAAAAGGTTAAGCTATGTATCAAAAGGCATGAAAAGAAAAGAGTTTAAAAAGGAAAAGAAATTACAGTTGACCTTTGAACAACATAGGTTCGAACTGAACAAATCCACTTATACGTGGATATTTTTCAATTGAGCACAGATTCAATTGACCTGTGCAGTCCAAAGGGTCAGCTCTGCAGCTGGGACTCATGTATGTAGAGGGCCAACTGCAGTTATACTCAGATTCCCACTGTGAAGGAGGTCGGAGCCCCTAACCCCCGCATTGTCCAAGGGTAAACTATGTATGAAACAAGATATTACTGGAGCTTAAGGGCAGGGGAGAAGATTCTGGCATCACAGGGTCTGAGTGAGAATATCCCAGGAGCGACGCAGCCAACACCCCACAGCATAAGCAGGGCTGGCGAAGCTGCTCTGGAAATCCCAGTTCTGGACCCCGGATGTCCTCACCTTGTGAGAACTGAGGACAGTCTTCAGCTCCTCTAGGAGTCCATACGCCAGCTTAAAGCCCCCGAGAGAGGCCAGAAGCTTCCGAACTGTCTGCTGGGCCTGCCTGCGCACGTGCCAGGTGCGGCTCAGGAGCACCGCCACCAGAGCCCGGTGGTACTGCCTGCAACCACAGGGACAGACCGTCCTGGGGGAAGGCCAGATGCGGGCCTCTCCACAGCCAGCCCTTCCATCCCCCACACACCCACTTCTCAGGCTCCCGCCAGCCTCGCTTCCTTTGGCCCAAGGGGAAAGGAAAGTGAGCCTCACGTACTGGACTTTGCTGCCGGTGAGTCTGTGTGGGTGGTCAAGGAAAAGTCTCTCTGTCAGATGCAACACGGTACATAGGGCTAGAAGGGGAGAGGAACAACAAAAGTGTTTTGAAAGTACAGAACACATCCAGAAAGAGCTGGAAAATGAACACCAAGATATAAATGTGATTATCACGGGATGTGGAATTAACAGCTCCTCTGAATTTCCTTCTTCTTGCTTACTATGCACACGTGTGGAATAAGAAAAACTATACACTTTCTTTTAATTAAAAATAACTTTGTAGTTTTTCAAAAAAAAATGAGGACACTCATTACATACTAACAGGGAGTGATTTCCAAGTCTAGACAGCACACTGGGTGTAGTAGGCATGCTACCATTTGTGTAAAAAAGATAGAGAACTAACACATAAAAGATATTTACTCTTCTTTTAAAAATAAAATGTCAAGGATACACAGAAGTTAATAAAGTTGACTCTCTATGGCCAGGAAATTGGGTGGCCAAAGATCAAAGCAGGGGTATAATTTTTAGTGTAGATCTCTTGGATCTTTTATTTTTTAATTATATGAATGTACTTTCTATACAAAAACTATTTTTCTAAATCAGGAAGTGACTAACAGTTATAGCTCATTAATAGGATGTTGTGATTTGTGAGTCAAAGACTTTTCAAATCACCAATTAGCAGCAGACACCTTTAAAGCAACACAAAATTTTAAACATACATTTAAAGATCAACTGTTCCCTCTCTGCTAGGATAGAAACCAGTAGTTTCTGTGTCTCCTAGAGGGGGAGTAGAGCCAAGTACACTGCACTAGAGCTGCTCAGCTGCTGCTTAATACAAGGAAACCTGAGAGAGCGCCAATTACCCCATCAGCTATAATTACACCTAATATCACAGCTCCACAGCCATCAGTGCTCTGTCTCCACAAATCTCCCACTTCCTCCCATTTCTCAAGTCTTCCACACCCCACAGGAATGAATTCACTCCCATGAGATCCAAGCTCCTGGCAAGATCACTTTGGTCCAGGTTTCTACAAAGCTGACTGGTCAAAACACCATGTAGTCAGGGAAGCATCTTCTCTGAAGACCCTCCAGAGAGACTCGACCCCAATCTCAAGTTCAACTAAGGGAGTGGTAACTCACCATCCTCTGAAGCCATGAGCAAGAACTTCTCAGAAGCGAAAATCTGCTTCTTCTCATCCACAATCAGCTGCCAGAAACTGCTCAGTTTGGCCTCTGCAAGAAACAGAATTTCAAATCACGGCGCAACGCACCATGTTCACCAGGGCTGGTCCCCTACATCGTGACGCTGCCAGGGCTGGCTCTGCTGACAGACCCTCTAGGTCACTGCTAGGCTCTCTGTCCTCCCCGGTCCTGAGTCTCATCGCCCATACGAAAACCTTCAGTGGTTTTCTGCTGCCCACAGGAGCCCAAGAGTACTGTTCCCAACAATTCCCACCTGGTCCGGCGCCAGGCTGAAAGACCTGAATTCACACGTGATGCTTTCCCTGACCTTCCATGACTGGGGTTGGTCTGAACTTACACTGGGCGGTTCCCTTCCAGATGGTGAAATCCATCCTAACCCTCTGGACCCTAGTTCAAATGCTCCTTCCTTTATGAAGCCTTTTCTGAGACCCAGCCCCTAAACTAAAAGCAATCCCTCCTTCAAAAGTGCACCAATGCCACATTTGCCTGAAACAACAAATGTGTTTTTGCATCTCCTTGCTCCTACTATAGAGCAAAGCAACCTGAAATTTGCTGAATCAAGGTCAAGTTCATCTTTGCACCCCGACCCCCAAGGTAGTCCAGTGCCTTGACAATTACAAAGATGGCACACAATAATGTATGAAAAGAACTGAACTCTCTTTCTAACCATAGGAATAAGTCAGCTATATCCACATACATACAGAGTAGGAGATGTACTAAACAAAGCATGGAATACCATGTAGCCACAAAAAAGGATGAGAAAGTTCTTTCTGTTGTACTGATGTAGAATCTTTTTCAAGTTACGTTCAGTACATAACATGGCATATGTAGTATGTTACCCAGCATGTTTGGTTAATGACGCACTGACTATCTCTGGACACAAAACTAATAACACTGTCTGGGGAGAGAACTTAGTGACTAGAAGACAGGCTGGCTAAGGGGAAGCTTCTCACGTTCTCCCCTATAGAAATATAACCAATTTTTAAGTCCCACTAATACACCCAGGTCAATCTGGACATTATGTACAAGTCTCCGTCCCAGAGCACTGGAGCAATAGGGAGAAGGAGGGCAGTGACAGAGCCCCTGCTACATTCCCACTGCCTTGAAGATGACAAGTGGCCCTGTGGCTAGATGAGTACAGTTAAGTGGCCAAGCTGATCCTGTAAAATCCTAAACATTAAGACACTCCTCCCAAGGACACTGAGGTCCTCATCTGCTACCATCCTGGACATCTCTGGACTCTTACCAGCCTGGGAGTCAGCCACCGAAAGCTTCGAGAGCAGCAGGGCAGCAGCAACACCTTCGGTGACTGTGGGAACCTGAGTGCTTTGGGAGGCTGCCTTCTCCACTGTCTGGATGAGCAAGGGCAGTAAGTCCAGGGCCTGCAATAGCGTGTCACCTGTGGAGAGAGGACCAGCACCTTATAGAACACCCTGATCCTTGGGAATAACAAGATTACTTGAGAAAGGAGCTATCCACCCAAGTCTGAACTGGTCAGCTAAAACCATTCAGTTACCTTGTGAAATATCATGAAGAATCTATAACCATCAAATTAGAGCTAGAAGGATCCTTACTAATCCAATAGTATAGCTATTCATTTGATGCATCAGAAAAAAGACTGAGAGAGGCTGAGTTGCCCAAGGCCACACAGCTGGTTTGGGAGAGAGCCAAGGCCAACCTTGAGTCTACTAATTTCTTACTCGGGCTCTTCCCCACACCAGATGACCTCTGGACCCAAATTCCAAAATCAGAATCAATCTGCTGACCTATGAACTAATTCCCTTTTTTTAAAAAAAGTAGAAATCTGTTAAAACTACAGCTAAACCTGTTTTCTTAACTACTAAACTGGTATATCAGAACATTTCACAACAAAACACGTATTTCATGCAGATGATATCGTGGATTTACACCTAAGAAATGTTTATTTTAAAAGTTTATATTATGTTTGTTTTAAAAGCATCGAGCAGAACTAGTTCAAACCAAAGAGATTAGGTTAAACCAAGTCTCTGCTACCTAGAACTCAACCTAAAATCAAGGTTGATCAACGTAGCAAAATTGCAAACTGTTATATGAGTACAGGACTGTACAGAAAGATGTCCCCTCTGCAGAGACGGCTCTGGATTCTCCCAAACATTTCTCTACAGTTCATTGTAAGTTTAAACTTTTTAAAAAAGAAATACAAGTCTACCTCAAAGGTGAAAATCACTATTAGAGACTGTTACCTTGAGATGAAGCTCCTATACAGATTTCAAAGTTTCCCCTAGCTACTTGGGAAGGAGGTGGATGACCATGCCCAAATGACAGGCTAGCACTGAAGCAAGGACAGTGGTTGTTTTTTTAAGAGATCCAGCATAAAATGTATATGATGATGGACCTTTTAAGTTGGACCTTTTAAGTCAGTCCTATTCATTTCTCCATGATTTCAGATAATATAGTGACAGGTTCTAGTTCTGGGTCCTCTCAGAATAAAACTTTGTCCTTTAAAGGTCTGATGAAGGAAGAAGCTAGAATCTGTTGTGAAGATTGGGCTCTGATTCTGGGCTTTATGGATGACTAAGCAAGATGCTCCAAGAGGCTCAGGAGGACATAATGCAAAATAAACTGGACCAAAAGGGAAAGCCTAGAAAAGCAATGATGCCCTGAAGACCTGGTCACCTCTGCGGGGCAGGAATCTCACCTCGGAAGCAGGCCAGCATACACTGCAGGTAGGCGTGCCGCACTGCAGAGGTGGAGGTTTTAAGGCTGAAGGCTTTCTTGAACCATTCGGTGAGCTTCTTGGGCACTTCCGTGGTGAACCGATTACACCAGAGAGCCAGGACAGAGACAGCGTGCACCAAGGTGCCTTCGTGAACTAGGGCAAGCAGCAGAAGTCCAGTCAGTGCGATGTCTTCGACCCGTGCACAAAAACAAGCAGGAGTGCAAGGGAAAGGGAGCAGTGATGCTTTGGGGGAGGTGCGCCTACAGAAGGGGTTCCTGGCAGGTGCCGACTGTGAAAACTGGGACAAGGATGGGCCCAGGCTGCATCCTCACCACTCTGCCCAGAATTACCTTCTTGCTGGAGGAATGGGATGAAGAGCTCAGCCACAGTCCCATTCAGGACTTGACTGGAAGGCCCAGACACCACATGATGACTGATGCTCCCGATCCCTGGAAGGCAAGAGAGCCTCTGCTCAGCCCGTCACCTCAAAGCCACCACCACGCGAGTCTTCCTGCTGCTGCCCACCTCCTCAGCAGCCATGCCTCTCCTCTGACCATCACCGACTCTCCCCAGTTCTCCCTCCTTCTGGTTTTTACGGAAGCCAGGCCTCCTGCTAGACTTAAACAGGACCCGCTAGCCAAGCAGGGGGCAGCAGAGTCCCAGGGGCCAGGCTGAGATGTCCTTGACTGTCAGAGAAGTCGAGATCCAAAGATGGACTTGCCTTACCTAAGAGTTACATTACACCTCATCTCCTACCACACCACCCACTACCTGTGGAGAAATTCTGTACCTGAGAGGACACTGATCTTCTGGGCCACAACGGTTAGTTTTCCCTCCGAGCCTGAGAGGAGAAACAGCAAAGATTCAAAACTCATATCTGCCACATTTCCCAAGAGGGTGAATAATGTAGTCATGTGTGTGACATCAAGATACAGTTTCTGATTCCGGAAGTAGCCTTTCTACTAAGAAGCTGGTTTAAAATAATATTTACTAACTTTTTTCCTGACTAAAAAAGTAATATGTTTTTACAGAAAATCTGAGAAACAGAAAAAAATATTTTAAAAAACATTTAAAAAGCACCCATGGTCCTGGCACCAAAGACATTTCTAACATTTTGGTGTACTTCCCTCTAGTTTTTTTTCTACTATGCCTCCAATAATGTATTCACTTAAAAAAATAAAACCAAGATCATCCTGTCTACACTGCTCTCTATGTGCTTTGGTTACTGCGCACGTCGACATCCTACCTTGAGCATCCTCCTGGCTTGGTCTCGCCACCAGCAGACTCAGAGCACCAAGTCCCAGTCAGGTCCTGGTGCACGAGGAGTGCCAAGGGCCACACCTCAACCATCCCCACAACCACGAAGGCCTTGCTCACCTCCGAGGATAGCAAACAGGTGCTTGGTCAGGGCTTCTGTCGCAGAAGAGTCACTGCACTGGCGGGCCAGGTTCCGCAGCGCCAGCACGGCTTCGTCCATCAGGCGGGGACTGTTGGATTTCAGCTGACCTGGACACACAGACAGCCGCTGCTCAGAAGCCGCTGAGAGCTAACTTTTGCCTTTGTCTTTTCCATGTTCACAACTCTTCCATCCTAGCTCTATGTTCTCATTATCAAGAGTCTCAGAGAACAAACTATGCAAAGGTAGTTTATGTAGAGGATACTCACTAGCCAGTCCTTTCACGATGTCCAGGGCATACTGGCTGAGGTCGAGAGTCACTGATGCCAGCAGACTGGAAATAGCTAAGTGGGAGAGAAAGCACTGACCACGTCAGTCTCAAGCAGAATACCCATTTTCGTCCTACTGCCCAGAAATGCCATCAGGCCCACTGTATAGCCACACAAAACTGTGACTACTCTTCATCTCTGTATGGTCACGAGTGGTCACACCTTTTGTCCCAAAACTCTGCTGTAAAGCTGTGCACTGCCCCATCCCACTCAGGAAAAAATCGTCCCTCCAACATTCCACCTATACCTTTTACCAAGATAAATAAGAACAGAGCTCACCCCTCGTATCCTATGGTTTCAAGCACTACCCCCACGCCAAGTTTGAACTATCTAGAGCAGAAGTTAATCTGAAAGGTCTCCAAAAGGTCCTTGGACCTCTAAAATTATATGAAGTATTCTAAGCTGATATATACTTTTGTGCCTTCTTCTAGCAAGAGGGCCCATAACTTCCAACATATTCTAAAAGGGTCCCTGATCTCTCTCTCAATGAGATAAACAGTGACTACACCCCCTACCCCCACCCCAAATGCTTCCTGCTGCCGATATCGAGGATGCTGTTTATCAGGCAACTCATCTCCCTCCCACTGTCCCACTCAGCAGCAACCTACTTTCTATAACATTCTCTGGACTCCTCAGTAAGGACTTCTGGATGGAAGGCAGGATCAGATCCTTAAATTCCGAGTGGGACATGTATCGGAGCAGAGGGGCACAGTTATCCTACACAGAGAAAAAAGTCAGGCCCTCAGCCCTCCTGGGAGCAGACCAAGAATAAAGGACAGTTCTGAATCACAGAATTTAATCATGGGATTGAGCTTGTCCAGGTGAGTGAGCCCCACTTCTCACTCACCAACAGATACTTCTGAGGCTTTACTTTGCTCATCAGGATGTTCTTCATATAAAAATCCAGCAGGGCACTCTAGAGAATACACAGACCTGGTTAGACCCTGACATTCTGAAGCATCTCATCCCTGGCCTAAGAGATCCATCTGGTGCGTGTGCCTCCAAAAAGTACATATCAGTGACCTAAATTCCACAGTGTCAAGCAGAGGTCCCATTGATTATGCCATTCCCATTAAAAAACCTTCCATGGCTTTCCATCGCCCCTAGGTCAAGTCCAAAGTCCTTGGCACAGCTCACAAGGCCCACTCGCTACCTGGCCAGCTGCCTCTCACACCTCTAATCCACCTGTACCACTCCAACCCCACTTGCCTCCTGTATATTCCTGCCCAAAATGCTCTTCCTCACCTCTTGACCTTGCTAACACCTATTCATCCCTTCGGTTCTTTCATTAGAGATGTGTGCTCTGACCCATGACGTACAGAGTATCATGGCTTCCTGCACTCTTGTAATGCTTATCACGGATATAATTAAGGAAGGGATCACAGCTCCCTAGCTCACTACTGCAACCCCAGCACCTGACACTGTGCTTGGCACATGGCAGCTGCTCAACTGTGTGAGAATAAATGACTGCATGAACAGGCGAACTATCATCTCAGTAACTATGCCGGGATTCACCCCAAGCCAGAGCCACTCTTGTGTCTCTGCGGAGTGAAAGTTTTCCAACTCCTCAAAATTCATATATCATGACGAAAGGCTGGAGTTTCAAGTGAGAAAATGAGTAAGCTTCAGATGAGGCTGGCAGCTGGGACCACCAGGGCAAAACCAGTCCCCCTCCTCCCTTCCTGTGAGTCCACTTGCCTTGTGCTGGTTGACCACATCTATCTCCTTGTGGTTCGTGCAGAACTGCACCAGCAGCCCCAGCATGCCTGCATAGTTCTGGTTGGGTTCTAGGCTGAGGATGGCTGACAAGTACTGTTCCACCAGCCCAGGGTTCTGAGGAAGAAAGTGTAAAGCAGGTATATCGGATGGCAGTTGGGGACAGCGTGCAAGAAGCAAGGCCCACCACGCCCTGCTGCCTCCTGTCACCTCTCTCCACAGCTTGGTGAGCTTCTTCACAGCACCATCCACGGCATGCTTGTGGGAACCGCCCAGCACCTCCACCAGGAGCAGACACTGCACCTCCACCTGCCAGGATCAGGAGAGGCTCAGAGTAGGACATGAACTGGGACTGAAGGTCCCATGGCCTTCACAGCCTATCCAAGGCCTTTGTCAGGCCCACCAGAACCGGAATTCACCTCCACTAGGCCCCTCCCACTCAACTCCAGCCAGACCCTCCTCCGTCCACCCCCCACACTTAGACTGTCCTATAATTACATCTGATCATGCAAGTGTTTCATTAACAAATATTTGTTTAGCACCTCCTATGAGTCAAAGAATGAAAACACATGGGGAACAAGACAGATATAGTCCCTGCTTTCATGTACCTTATAGCCCAGAAGAAAAAAAGGATATTAAACAAATAAACACATTAATGAATATATAATTCTAGAGAGGTTAAGCGCCATACAGGAAAATGACAAATGTCCTCTTTAATATATTTCTTTAGATGCCTTGACTTTTCCTTCATTAATTCTACAAATACTTACTGAGCACTGACTAAATAGTAGGCACTATGCTAGGCACTGTGGGTACAGAAGATCAGCAAGATGAGCCCCACCTATGTGGAGCTCACTGCTCAACCCAGAGTAAAGCACATAGTAGGTGCTCAGAGACTTATGTGCCACAAACACCCAAGGTCACTGGTGAAGTGTCAGCTGCCACCCTGAGAAAAAGGGCATGCTTAAGAAGTCTGCTGAATTCCACGTGCATGTGTACAAAATGGCATATATTATTCACTGCAACACTTTTTATAACATATAATAAAAGACTGTAAACAATATAAATCCCCATCGGCAGGGGACTAGCTATATATACTGTGGTACATCCAATCAAAATATTAGTAACCAGTCACACAGAACAAGAAATTCTAAGAAGGACTCTGACTCCAGAATAAATTCCAAGACTGGTAAAGAAACAAGATGAAAAAAAAGAATGTATGATACTGTATCATTTGTATAAAAAAATCCACTTGGTCATTGATACAGAGAATATATCTACACATAAGAAACTAGTAACAGAGGGGTCCTAGGTGGCTAGGGACAGGGGTGGGAATGAAACCAGTATATCCTTTATACCTATTGAACTCTGAACCATTTATTTTTTAATTAAAATAATTTTTAATTTCAATTTTAGTTAAAATAATAAGCTTGCTGATATTACATTCAGAACTATACTGCTGCTCCTTTTCCTGGAATGTTCTAACCCCTGACCTGGGTTTGGTTTGTTCTCTCATGTCTCCCTGGTCTCTGCTCAAATACCTTCACTGAGAGGCCTTCCTCCCACATCACCCACCCCATTCTCTCTATCCTACTACCTGCTTCTCTGCCGCGTGACTTCATGTCTCATCATTTATTTGTGGACCTGTTTGTCGTCCACCTCCTCAAGAGTGTCAGCACCATGACAACAAGGTCCTGTCTGGTTCTCCGCTACAGGCTCAGCGCCTGGCTCATAGGAGGCCCTCAACCAATACTTGAGAGACTTAATGAACTACAACTTATGTGTATGGTTAACATCAGCAATGAGCAAAGGATTCAAGAAAAAGAAAAAATAAATATGGTCTCAAGCTCCTGACACGTTCAGTCCCATAAATACAACACTCTGGGGCTGATCCCGCCCACTCACTAACCCCTAGGCAAATTTACCTCGGGTTATGGTTACAAGAATTCACTGGAGATGAGCCAATGAGGGAGCCCGTGATGAACCATCTTATAAGGAGGCCTTTTGTTAACAATGAAACCCACATTCTGAAGAGTGTTCCATTCTAGCATATCCACTACCTGTGAGGTTTCAGTGTTATCTTTTAATCAATCACCAGTTGGCCATTCCATGGTCATCCCCAGAAGTATGCTGGATAAGTCCAGCTCCCAAGGACAAGGCGATCAATATGGCTAACCACCTAGCTGCTTCAGGGAGAAATGCTTTTGGTTTTCTGAGGCCACTCTCATTTACCTGCATGGCCCTCTCTAAGTTTCTACAGCCCTCTCGCACCTTGTCTGAGCCCATCTTTATGCAACTCTTTAAAATGAATGGGATGGATGATACTTTTTCCCATTTGGCAGATAAGGAAACAGGCTCAGAAGTTAAGTAATCAGACAACTCTCATGGCCAAAAACAGATCCACATCAAGCTCCTTAGACTCCTTTTCACTAAACTGTGGGACCATTCCCCTTGTCCTCTACCAAGTATATCTAGATATTGAAAAGAACTGCCGAACATGGCCTACTGGGCCATCTTCAATCTGTGAAAGGCAAGGCAGGGAATATGAAAAGAGCAGGCAAAGAAAGGAAGGCGAGAATTTAAGGACTAAAACACATGGCAAGAATTCTATTCCATTCACCAGTTCAATGCTGAAATCCAAGCACAGGGAAAGGAATGATTAGCCAAAAAAAATTTTAAAAAAAGCCCCAGAATGATTTACATCACTGTATTTTCTGGATTGTTTTCTGGCTATCTTCCCCTCTCTGGCCTGTCATGTCTTCCACATACACCACAAAGGCAGAAACCACATTTCTCTTGCTCGTCACCATATTTCCAGTGCCTATCCTCATTCCTGACCCAGAGTGGCTCAAAGACAGTTGATAAATAGATGAATGTTATTATGTTGCACTCATGCTCATCCATCAAAGTCACACACCTCAGGACAATTTAAAGTGCCTGGTCGCCTGGCACTGAGAAAAGCCCTTAGCATAGAGAAGGTGCTTAAACATGCCCGATTCTGTACGGAGAGCTGACCATCACTACTCCAAAGACCTGAGAACCTACCAGTTTATTCCAGATGTCTCCTTGCCGCTTGGCTCTCGAGGGAAAGACAATGCGCACCAGAAGGCAGGTCCAGGACAGGGCCAGCGAGGCTGCCGAGCCACTGCTCTTACTGCGGAAGGGAGGGGAGGACAGGCAAGAGGTGAGTGAAGTCCAGCAGCCTCCAGCTAAAGGAAAAATGGTCACTGCAAAGCTATTTGGCATGTAGGACCCTCCCTTGACCTGGTCAGAACTTGAAACCAGCTTCCCAGAAATCACCTGTGACAATTCAACACAAGGAGTGCAGGCCTCATCAGCCAAAATGCCATCTCTTAGCACTCACAACTATAAAAACAAAAAGATGGTCTCTCCCATTCATTGCCTGGTGGGCATCTGGTTTCCCCTCAAAATGGCCTGCCATCTTGGCACCTTCATCCACTCAGAAGACAGACTGCTGGCGCCATTCAGAGTTGCAAAAGGAAAGACAGGCATGCTCACACCTGCTCAACACAGCTTACCTGCACCAGATTCTCCTGGGTAGGACTCTACCAATCCCCGCTACCTTTAAATCTTACCTGGGAACACCTGCTTTGGAGCCAATGCCTGAAGACTGCAGAGAGTGCAGAAGGTTCTTAGCAGTGGCTTCTGGCTGGGCCTCAGCCAACTGCTGGATGGCTGCCTGCAGGGCCCTGCGGGAAGCTGCATCTCTAAAGGAAGGAATGAAGAGAAAATATGAACATGTGGATGTGGAGCAGGGCAACGTGTCTTAGGCCAAGTGCTGGTCTTCTCAGAAAAATCGGGCTGCACTGTATTCCAGAGGATTATAAATGATGGGATTAGGAAATAATTAGATCGATCTACCATCTCCAGGAATTCTGGAGTCACTAAGACTGTAAGGGCAACACTTACATTTATGGAACACTAACTATGGGCATCCAACTAGGCTAAGTGCTTTTACACGCATGACTGATGACAGCATACAGACAGCACTCATGGTGTGCAGGCACTGTTCTGACACTTTATGCTTACTAACAACCACCTATCATTCCCAGTCTGCAGATGAGGAAACTGAGGCAAAGAGAGGTTAAATAAATTGTCCAGGACCGAACAGCTAGGATGTGACGCAGACCAGATTTGGACCCAGACAATCAGGCCCCAAAGCCTGAGCTCTAACCACCAATCTGCACAGTGTTCCTGACACTGGGCCTTTGGTTGGGATTCACCTGTATCGATGCAGAGTCAAGCAGAATAACTTGCAGAGCCCTTTCACTGCTCCCTCTGGCAGATCTGAAACCAAAGATTGCACAGAGATTAATTAATAAAAACTATTTTGTGAGTATCTGCTTGAGCCAGGCATTCTGTCAGACATGATCTCTGCCCACTGGACACTCCCTATTTGTTTGACAGAGAATTCCCAAGAGGAAAAGGCAATGACAAAATGGAACTCTAGGAAAACATCTGATACAGAAAAGCTCTCAGGTTGATATTTGTTAAATGAATGAAACTAAGGTAATACAAGTGGCCTCAAAATTTAACATGCTATCAAGTGGAGGTGCCAGCATGTTAGAACTATTCTGTTTCTTGATCTGGATTCTGGTTACACGGGTGTGCTTAGTTTGCAGTCATACAGTGGGCTGTTCACTTATGATATATGCACTTTTCTTTACATATGTTGTAATAAATGGTTTTAAAACCTAGGACAAAAATTACTGTGAGGGATCTGAAAAAGGAAGAACAGTTTCTGAAGGTTTTTAGGATGCAGGTGCTTGGCCTAACAGATTAGAGGCTGTGGAAAAATGGAAAGAGAGGGATGTGCAGGTCAAATGCATTAACATGAGCAAAAATGCAGAAGTAAAAATGCATAATGCCTATTCGAGACACACAAGGAGGAAGAAAGGAGGAGGAATAGTAGCTCCCAACACTTCATTAGTGCCATGAGTGCCAGGCCCTACTCTAGGCATTCCCACACATTAATTCATTTAATCTCCACGAGGCAAGTACTGTGATTGAACTCATTTTATGACAAAGAAACCGAGGCACAGGAAATTAAGCAGGCCGGTCGAGTGAAAGAGAAACTCTGGTTGAACGACACTGCTCAGTAATAGGAAGTCAACCTGTGACAGGTTCTGTTCTGCGTGCCGGATTGAGGCACGCAGACGAAAGTGGGAAGGGTCTGAGGAAGGAAATGTCAGCTGCAGTGGAAGACTCACTGACATGAGCAGCACTAACAGCAGGAGGCCCACGAAGGGCTGGCACAGTGTCTCACACTCCAGACACCCAAGGATGGAGGGGAAATGAAGGAGGGGCAGGGACCCAGTTCCCCCAGGGCCCGGAACATTGCTTTGGTCCATTGGATTTGGGGCTATTTCGGCAATCAAGGAAAAGACTGACTGGGGCAGAGACAGGCTGGAGTTAAGAAAACAGTAATAACAACAGCTAATGTATACCAGGAGCTTACCAGAACCAGGCACTGTGTTAAGCACTGTCCATACATGTTCTCACTCATTCCTCACACCAACCCTGTGAGGGAGGCACTACTGCTATCCCCATGTTCAAAGTAAGGAGTCAGGCTCAAACAGGTTAAGTGTTTGAACCTGGTCACACAGCCTGTAAGTGGCAAAGCCATGGCTAGAACACAAGCCCGTCAGAGGCCTGAGCCGAGCCCTTCATCACTGATTGCCACACTAAAAGCCTGTGACTGGACAGATCAGGCACAGGAGACACTACATCAGCCTCCAAAGGTTCAAGCACATGAACACAGGACTAAGGTGAGCGAGCCTCAGAGGCCTCCAACCCAGGCTGGGCTGAGCCATGCTGACCATGTGCACGTAGGGTTAGACAGATTTAAGAAAGTCTTCGACTCCTCAGCCTGGCTGAAAATATGTCCCCCCACCTTTGGTTTACGCACTTGGTTACCTGCTACACTAACAAAAGGAGAGGCCAGAAAAATGATCACTATGCAATGGCCCCTGCTTACTCGGAATATTATAAAATTGAGAACTAACAATTTCACGAGGGAGTAGTTAACTTCCCACCATCAGCCTGTACACCAAAGGCTACAAACATTTTACAAATGTAATTCACCCTGAATTGTAGAATTTCAGGGAGATTGAAGAGTAAAATAAAATCTCCCTGAAAATGTCTTGAGTAGTTCATAAACTTCACCCATACACATCAAACTCCTTACTCCATAAAATGGGGATAAGTGTAGTATTCAGCAGTCATTTAGCAGTGAGAATCAACCATTATGGTTTGTGTGTATACAGCTAGTAACTTGTCACACAGCAGCCTTTTCTAACTAGAATCCTGTTGAGAAAAGTGACCAGAAAGACTTGTGAAGGTGCCATAAAAGTCATACACTAAAGCATTAATATAGAGGAGAATCTCTTAGAAGCTCACGATGAGCAACTGACTTCATTTATAAACAACTTTAACAAGCTTGGGTATGTTACCAGGCGACAGTAGATCAGATGCAGCAAAGGAGAACCTGAGTGAGTCATAAAAAGTAGGCTCTTGACCAGTAAGAAGTGAAAGCTGACAGAAAGACACAACTCTATACAGCTATGGTTCTTGAACTTCAGCAAACAAGGGAATCACCGAGAGGGTTTGTCAAAACACAGATGTTAGGCTCTAGTCCCAGGATTTCTGAATCTCAGTTGCTGGAGTAGAGCTGAGAATTTGTATATTAAGTTCTGAGGTGATGCTGATGCTACTGGCCTAAGAGCCATACTTTGAGAACCAATGCTGTGTAGCAAAAACACACCAAGAGGGAACTTGAAAACTAATTAGGATGTATTAGATGACGGCAAACTAGTCTTACATACCCTGATAGCCCCAGTTATGGTACAAAATCAGGATGACTATATAGAAAACGTGGGATTAAAGAAAGCTTGATAAAGTTAAAATGCCTTCCTATAGAATATGTTGTGAATCTTCCAGAAGGCACTGGAAAATCTGACATCTCCCAGACTTGTATGACCTTGGAATCCTTTACTAGACAACAGCCCGTTACCATCTTGCTGACTTCCATGGAACACAGACTCAGAAAAATGGTGCCCCGAGTCATAAGGGAAATGTTTTTGCATATAGTAAATTACTTAAGAAAGATTGTTGGTATCTTTTAGAACTGTTTCCAATCAAAATGGTTAAAACTATAAAAAGCTTTGGCACCTAAATGGATAAACTCTCTACTAATCCAACTGTTTCAATGAAGATCATAACAAGCAAATACAGAATGTAAAGGCAGAAGTTGTTGCAAAGAGTGGAAAAGGCGGCCATGGTTTTAAACACAAAAAACAATTCATTTTGAAATGAAATCATCTCTAGGCCATATGGATGGAAAATAAATACCTTTTCCAGAAACACATTTCCCCAGTTCACTGAGGATTTCTCTCCGCTCCTTCACACTGGCTGTTGTCACCTTCCCTGCAAAACGCTTTAGTGTCTCAGAAACCTGTGAAGACCAAGCCCACAGAGAAAATTTCATCAGTCAGACTACAAAACAATGAGTGTGCATGTGCTGGGGAAGGGAGACGCAGAATTCAGTGAAGAGCTCTCTAACCCAGGGTTTTTCAGCCCCCACCGTACTGACACTTGAGGCCAGATAACTCTTCGTTGTCAGGGGTTAGCCTTATACATTGAAAGATTTCTGAGCCGCGCTCCTGGACATTACCTACGAGATGCCAGTAGCAGCCCTCTGGAAACTCCTCCCACCCCAGTTGTAACAATCCAAATTGTCTCCAAATGTTGTCAGATGGGGGGGTGGGGGAGGGCAAAATCACCCCAGTTGAGATGTACTGCTTTAACTCAACCTGTCAACTAGTCAATCAATGTACCTTACTTACACTTGGACAAAAAGAGGCAAGACAAAAGGCAAAAACCTCAGGATAGGAAAAAAAAGCATTCAGGATCATATAACTTCTAGTGAAGACCTACTATGTGCTGTATATATCCTCTTTATACTAACACATGTAAACATCCCACAAGGGGAATGTCAGTACCCTGGCAAGTCAATAGCGAAGCATAACGAGTGGCTAAAGGGTGAAGAAAGGTTAAGAAATGGAATCCCAGCTCTGCTTCTAACTAGCTACAGACACTCAGTCCAATTATGTCATCTCCTCGATCTTCAGTTTCCCCATCTATACGATGCAGATAACATGACCTACCTCATGAATATTATGGCTCATATGACTACATGCATGTGAGATCATGTATGTAGAACATTTACTCTCCTTCCAAGAACAGAGTCGGCCACTACTATCAACCAGCCTTTGAGGTAGGTAGCAGCGTCCCCAATTTACAGACGACAAAGGAGAAGAAACTAACTCCAAGAGGGTAAGCCACTGCTCGACTGGAGTTGAGGGCCACAGCACCTGCATTTTTTAAACTAAAACCGAAACCAATAGGTCTATAAACTGATGATAACAAGTCCTTGGCTTTCAACCACCATCCCAGTTACCACAGCTGCAGCCCCTGCACAGAGGGCAATTTGCAAATACTCCTGAATCTGCTCCTGAGCAATATAGTCTATAAGCTACAAAGTGGGTAGGTCGTGGATACATGAATGAAGCAGGGAATAAGAAGACCCAAGTAACTAACGCTGGTGTCGTCATCTTTTTCTTGAGTCTAATTCAGACAGGCCTTATTAGTAAAATAAGATTCAAGGGTGAACAGAGATAAAATAATGTTTTTCTTATACTTAAATCCCTACTATAATCCTATTAGCAATGAATGAACTCACGTCTAAAACTGTCTTCTACATAAATGATTTGTCTTGTGTCTTTACAGTCACACATGCATGTAATTAAAGAGTCAGAGTTCTGGGAGGTTTGCTATAAAGACCACTCCCCTGCCCTTATTCCCCAAAGGTAACCTCTTTCCCCAATTCTGGCTGATTATTTTGGTAGTTATCTCTGTATCTTTAAATAACTTGCTCGTGCTATTTGTTGATTTTTCAGCTTTACTGCCCTTCTACCGTAGCTCTTTCCTTCTCCAACCCCAGCACACACCCTCCCATTTGCCCAATGTAATTCCTCACCTGCATAATATGGGCCTGCTCAGTAGTCAGTGTTTATATTACATGTAAATGGTATTCAACTTCTGTTTAATAAACTGTGTTTACTATCCCGCACAGCTCTTTAACCCTGAAGTTAATAATTGCTCTGTCCCACCTTACCTCAGTTTGACTTGTTTTACCTGTTCTAATTATTCAATCCCAAAATTTTTGCCACTTGTCTCACTCTCAATACATGTGGGCACATCAGGTATTCTACCAAATTCAGTCTTCCCAAAGAAGTCTCTCTCAACATCTTCTGACCTGCCCCAATTTGGCAAGAGATCCCTATAGTGGGAATGCAGTTTATCACTCTGAAAATGTAATCTTTCTTGTGTTTGAGTGAAGCGCATCTTCTATTCTGTGAAGTCCCTGCAAGTCTGAAAATGTTCTAGCTTCATACTTTATTGCCTACCATATCTCTAAGTATGTCCAGAGTTCTAAAATTTCACACGAATGTGCTTTGTTGTGACTCTATTTTTATCCACTGTGCTGAGCGTTTTTGGTCTGGAATACATCTTTCAGTTCAGGAACATTTCTTGAATTATTTTCTTGATAATTTCCTTGGATATTGGACCTCCTGCACTAGCCCTCCCAGGTATCCTGCTTTACACTTATGAGAAAGAAAACACCCAATCCTTTGCCGAGATGGAAAAAGCTGGGGATCTGACTGCATCTAAAAATGGTTTTCAACTAATCCTCCTAGCTTAGCCCCTCACTTGCAGAGGTTAGCTGATACCCCCAATTCCCACCTGTAACAGATTCCACAACAGAAACTAGGTTGGTTCTCAGCTTTCATAAATGTTGGCTTAGAACTGATTTTCCTTGGGTCTGCTAAATCCTTTCCCACTCATCATTTTCTAGCTTCCAAAAGTTTGCTGTTGTCTGCTCCCCATTCTCCCAATCGTTGTGGGACTATTTCTTTAAACCTCGTTACTAGTTTTACTGAGATTTGAAGAGATAGCAAGAGAACATCACATATACAATCTACCCTCTACCTAGAATTCCCACACAACTGTCTTTCCACAATAATATAAAATTCCTGGCTAAAGTTTCACTCACAAAGATGAAAGAGCTTTCTTTCGGCTTCAATTCTCTTAATTAGAAAATGAATGTTAACCACTGGAGACCCCTTCAGAACAAAACTGAGAAAGAGCACACTAAAAACTTTTAGAAAAGTCACTAGTTGGTGAGATTAGCTACTAACAGCATTAAAGTTCACACAGCTCTCTCTCTAGAGTAGCATTATCCACTAGAACTTTCTGTGATGGACATGTTCTTTTGCACTGTCCAATACAGTAATTACTAGGCACATGTGGCTACCCAAGCACTGAAATGTGGCTCGTGCAACTGAAGAACTGAATTTTTAACTTCAATAATTTTAAGTGGCCATTTGGCTATTAATTAGCCAAATGGCTAGAGGCCACCATACTGAGATTTTTTTTTTTTACTTGAGTATTAATGTTAAAAATTCAACATGTGTTCCTCCAATCCCTTTAGAAATATCCAACAGACTAAGAAGCTTTCAAAATAATACAACTTGAAACAAATTATAACACAACTTGAAACAAAGTACCAGCCCCTTGCACGGGACACTCTCAATAAGTACCTTTCAAATGTTCCCTTTTTCCTGGTCACTGCCGCATCAGGGCCATCATATAATAATCAATTAATCTCCTCAACGTGGAGACCCAAGTGAGCCAAACTGTCCTATGGACACTTGCTTCTTTTTCCCCTTAATATTGTCTTTTCACTCTAAAACACACTGCAAACGAGTCTGGAACAAAAAGGCTTTCCTAAGTACTTTCCCTGAACTACAACGTACCCACAGGTGACAACATTCAAGGGTGACAAAACCCCTCCTAGGTAGTAACAGTATCTAACCTTGGGCCTCGTAAGACCAACCAACGGATAAGGAGCCCTACTTTATCTCACAACCACCTTACACAATCGTATTCTTTAAACCCCATTTGATAGATGAAAGACAGACTTGGCGAGGTTAAAAGTCTCATAGAAATCGACGAGCTGGGGCTCAAACTCCGATCGGTATGAATCCAAAGCCTATGCTCTAAGTTCCTGCACGTAGTAGGTGTTCCAGAAACATTCGCTGAACGCTAAGTTTAAGAAAGAGTTGGCGCTGGCTCACTGCGGGAGGGCTTCGAAGAAACAGGGCACAGTCTCTGAAAGGTGAACTTCTGCTAAGGGCCGGGAAGGGGCCTGCCCGGCTCCAGCTGCCGATGCCGAGGTCGGAGCCCCTGCCTCGAGCCCGGGGTGGGTCAGAGCCGCTCGGGACGGGGGGCCGGGCCGAACTCGGAGCCGAAGCCGTGAGGAGGCGGCCCGAGACGGCCCCGGGGCCGCGCTCTCCGCAGCCGGCGCCCCACACACTCCTTGGCTAGCGGCACAAGCGGTCCGGCCCCGCGGCCGCCGTCCACACCCATCCGCTGGCCGCGTTGGCCCCGCAGCTGCCCGCCTCACCTGCGTGTCCGCCGCCATCCTACCGGCGCTGACTCCGGAACCGCTTCCGGAGCGCTTCCGGGTCACAGCGCGGGCCCACGCAGCAGGGCGAGGCCAGGAGCACGCTGGGGCCTGGGCCTGGCGCCCCCGGGCGGGACGGCGGTCGCCGCAACGCAGGCCAGGCTTGGAGTGCAGTAGCGAGATCGGGCTCCTGGGCGCGCGCCAGGGACCATGAAGACCTTCTCTCCAGGGCCCGCCCTTCAGCCTTGGAGTCCCGGTCCACTTCTCGTCCTGGACTCGTGGCAGAGGATTCTTAACGCAGTGAGACGGCCCTGTATAGCCTCCAACCCACTGGAGTCTGCATGTCCAGCACGGACTCCCCCATGGGGGCCCTTCCTGAGTGAACACCGTTGTGTCGTTTCCTAGATGGCAGGAACTGAATTATGTAAAGACAGCAAACTAGTGCTGCCTCAAAAAAATTTGTAACCCATGATAGATGATGTAGGACTTAGAAAACAAGGGTGGATATAGTTGTCAGAGGATTGAGGAGCCGAGAGGAGCCTGCCCAGGGGAAATGCTGGGTGCACAAGATGGAGAGCTTAAGCCAAGGCTAGAGTAGAAGGCTGGAGGAAGGAAAGGGCCCCATGTCTACCGAGGCTTATCTGAGTTTCATTTCGGGTGCACATCTGTCAACTCTATTTATAGCCTAGAGAATGGAGTCTGCAGTTTAGTTGTTGGCCCTCTTAGCAGTGGCTTTCAGACTGTTATGCAGAGACCTTACAACATATTCATTTACATCATGACCTAGTGCAGATTTGTGAGCTTCACAATTCATCCTTTCAGCAAGCGGATGTTTAACCTCTTCAAAATGGTCACCACCTATATATGGTGAACTGGATCACCACCCGGTTTGAAAAAAACTGGCATTGTGTGCTTATCTCAACTCACACTAAACCTACTCAAAAAGTATAAGAAATAAGAATTCTGGTATAAAAATACTGAGCCTAGAAAAAATATCAGATGCTAGAACAGTATTTCACTTACAAAGAGGACACCCAAATGTCAACCCCAAATAAAGATCTATATACGGTTCTTCCACGACTCTAGTTTCTAGCGTACACGCTATAAACTTCCAAATACACAAAATGAAGAGTCCAGAGACTTTTAATTAAGAGAAGACTGCCTTTATTTCCTCATTTCACAAATAAATCTGGTTGTGCTGGTTGCTTTTTGGTGATTAGTCAAAGAGACCAAATCCCATATCCTCGTCCGACTCCTCCGACTCTTCCTTTGCTTCAACCTTGGCTGGGGCTGCGGCAGCAGCAGGAGCAGCAGTGGTGGCGGCGGCCACAGGTGCAGCAGCCACAAATGCAGATGGATCAGCCAAGAAGGCCTTGACCTGATGGGGGAAAAGTTCATGGTCAAAATGGTCACTCATAACCCCTACTACGCACAACCCATCAGCCTTTGTAGAGCTTCAGTTTAACAGCCAACAACTTCCAAGCCAGTGAAGCCTTCCCTGGAAGTGACCAGGCACGACAATTTGGGTATGGCCTGGTGAACTTAGGCCTAACACCCATCAACCCCTCTGAGAATCTCGTCATTTCTAGTCAAGGACACACCTCCCCTGCCCCCAACCTCTCAAGTATACTTTTAAAAAATGTATCTGCTATGTAGAATCTAATCCTAATAGCACTCGCTCAAGCAGGCTGTCATTTACCCCAGGTAACTAACAGGCCTACTTATGGTCCTGGTAAGTTTTTTACCTTTTCAGCAAGTGGGAAGGTGTAATCAGTCTCCACAGACAAAGCCAGGACCCGCTTATACCCATTGATGATAGAATGGGGTACTGATGCAACAGTTGGGTAGCCAATCTGTAGGCACACGCTGGCAACATTGCGGACACCCTGTGAAGGGAAAGAAAAATGTTTTTGGTGAGATGTTGTACAGAAAAGATAGTTAAGTCCAAGCAAGGCTCAGTGGCTGACAAGACTTCTTGGCTCAGCATCTTAGTATCACATGGGACACTTTACACCAAATACTTCTGACAAGGCAATTCAGACTCAGTTAATTTATAAATGCTTTTTGCCCTTATTCCCAATAAGGGTATTCCCTATACCAGAAGTCCCCAACCTTTTTGGCACCAGGGACCAGTGCTCCTATGAGAATATAATATCTGATAATCTGAGGTAGAGCTGAGGCTGCAAACACAGATGATGCTTTGTTTGTTCGCCTGCAGCTCACCTCCTGCTGTGCCGCCTGATTCCTAAAAGGCCACAGGCCGAGACCAATACGGATCCCAGGAGTTGGGGATCCCTGCCCTATACCATAATGATGGGATTTACTTCAAAAGCCACCACTTTGTAAAAAATATAAACTGTTAACATTAACTGTTGAGTGCCACAAGAGAAAAAATGTTAAATTCCAGATGTGAATCTTTCATCCAGTAGTGAGATTTCCAAAAAATAGCTAATCTCATGTCTTATGGCAGGCCCTAGGACAGCCCAGCACTGGCCTAAGGCTTTTTTACTTATTAGTTCATTAATCTTCAACAATCTTATATTACTATTGCTATTTTACAGATGAAGAAACTGAAGTAAACAACAGTCCTTGGTTACACGGCTGGTTTCGATTAGATGGCCAGGATTCAGTGTGAAGCTAGACATGCTGTCCATCATTAATGTAAGGACCTGGAATGGGCGTCATGTACCTCCAGGAAGCGAGAATGTAAAGTTTCCTCTGTGATGTCAAGCACTTCCGGGTTGTAGATGCTGCCATTATCAAACACCTGCTGGATGATTAGCCCGAAGGAGAAGGGGGAGATATTCAGCATGTTCAGCAGTGTGGCTTCGCTGGCTCCCACTTTGTCTCCGGTCTTAATCAGTTGCACATCACTCTGAAGAACAAGGATAACAGTTGGCAGTTAACACCTGAACGTCAACAGATCCATGGCCACCAAGGGGAGCCCCCACTATTGGCCTGGCTGGCACTGGTAAGCCAGGTCCACTCACCAGGATTTCAATGGTGCCTCTGGAGATTTTAGTGGTGATGCCCAAAGCCTGGAAGAAGGAAGTCTTCTCGGGCCCCAGACCAGTGTTCTGGGCTGGCACGGTGACTTCACATGGGGCAATGGCACCAGCACGGGCAGCAGCTGGCACCTGAACAAAAACAAGAAACATGAGAAATCTTCTCTCCACAAATACACGCTGAGAATGGTCAATTTTCCTCTTCGGGAACCAAAACTGATAAGGTCTCTTTAGCCAACCTGATTCTCCTCTTACCTTATTGGCCAGCAGCATATCCCTGATCTCAGTGAGGTCCTCCTTGGTGAACACAAAGCCCACATTCCCCCGGATATGAGGCAACAGTCTACAAAGAGAAGTTTACAGAGAGATGGTCACCTTTCAGCACCATTCTTATCTAGGAAAAGGGAGAAGGGCACAGAAAAGGAAAGACAAAGATGCCCAGGGAATTAACTGACTTCTCCAGAGCTGGGTTGTTTTCCAAGTGCCCTCGGATGGCCTTGCGCATCATGGTGTTCTTGCCCATCAGCACCACGGCCTTCCCGCGGAGAGACATACGGATCTGCTGCATCTGCTTGGAGCCCACGTTGTCTGCTCCCACAATGAAGCATTTTGGATAATCATCCAGAAGTTGCTACGAAAACAAGCATAGTTTAACAAGAGGAAAGGAGAGGGAAAAAAATTAGGAGAAACCAAACCCCAAAATGGCTTCTTTCCTTCTTACTCCCTTCTCCCTTCCTTCTATGCTTTTGAAATGACTCAGAGATCAGACCAACTCCTCCCACTGGAAGCCACCTCAGTTGTTAATACTGCCAGATTTGTCAAAGATTTGCTTGTTGGGTATAAATGATAATTGGATTTGTACGTTCCATCAAAACATTGATTGAGTAAAATGGCTAACAGAAAAAAAATTCCCAAAAAGGCAGAAGTTACAGTATTCAAAAGACAATAATACAAAATATTAGTTGTAAAATCTAGGTTGTGGATAGGACTATTGCATAATTCTGTTAAGGGTTGTGTCTGAAAAACTTCATAATAAATGAGGGAGGATATAGACTAAGCTCTACAATGAAGCATGGTCTGAATTTCTGGGCAAAAACGACTAGTCAAGGCCTTCCAAAAGATAACATTCAATGAACTGACAAGACCTAATTATGTCACAACTTGCTTTTATATGTCACTCACTGCCTCAGACCTTCCCGAAGATGGAGGCGGAGGAGTAAAAGTGTGACAAGCAATTCGTAAGCCAGACAGACCTGGGTATGAAAGCTGTCATCTCAGGAGCCACTTAACCCACCTGAGTCTGTTTATCTGGAACAAGTAAGGCAGGGGCGACATGTCGCAGGTTAAAGGAGACTTGCCTAAAACGGCCTAACTCAGCAGCTAGCACGGAGCAGGCGGACAGCTCAAGGCAGCAGATTGTCCCTATTAGTGCCCGGGGCCGAGGAAGCATAATGGGTGGCTGTGACCCGCCCTGCACTTACGATGATCTTAAGAAAGTAGTTGGACTTCCAGGTCGCCCTGTCTTCCCTGGGCATCACGGCGGTGCGTCAGGGATTGCCACGCAGGGTTTAAAGACGGTGTCACTGAAGAGAGAGAGGGAGCTCAGACACCCCGAGATCGGTCCCCCCGCCCCGCGGGACTCCAAGCCTGAGGCCTACACAGCGCAGGCCACGCGTGAGCGCCCGCCGCCGGCCTGGCCTGCGGCTGCCGCCGCCTTCATTCCGGAAGCGCGAGCTGCTGCCGAGGTCCCAAGCTGAGCAAGCCTGGACCCTGCGACCCCCAAATGGCCCCCACCAAAGACGGCCGTGTTTCCCGCCGCCCGTCTCCGGCAACACACAGGTACACGCACCTCTCACGAGGACGCCTGGCGAGAGGACGGCCCCGCGGCCGCGCGCACCTTTTATATCCGAACGAAGGGGCCGTTCACAAGCCGCAGACAGCGCCCCAACCTATTGGCTGATGCTGACGCCTGTCTGACGAAGCAGAATTCATCTAGACAGCCATTGGATGACATTGCTGCCACTCCAGCCGATGGGAAACTGCCTTTCAATGAGGAAGTTAAGGAAGCGTTACCTTGTGGCGGATGAGCTTTTACAGAGCTGCTTCCCTCTGCTGGTCTGGAGCTGCTGTCGTGTAGGCGCTAGAGTTCGTGAACTCAAAAGAGTCCCCGTTTCCCCCCAGTCTGTCCATGTCTCAAATTAAAGAGTTATGACGTGAGGCTTAGAAATTATTGCACATGTCTTAGAAACAATCATCTCGTCTCTAAAGTTTGTTCTTCCTGCTGCCAAAATAGAAGGGTCCTTTAAAACCTAAGTCGGATCATTTCCCCATCTGCTTAAAATTCTTCGAAGGCTCCCATTTCCCTCAAAGTAAAAAGCCTAAAACAAACTGCCTACAAGGCCCTACATGATCATCAGCTCCTTACCTCTACCCCTATAATCTCATTCCCGCTTTAGGGCTCTTGCCCTAGCTATTTCCTGTTCCTGGAAGGCTTTTTGCCAGTATCCACCTGAATTAACATTTCCATCAAGTCCTGGCTCAGCTGTCACCTGCCCAACGATTGTCCTACATAAAATCACAAAAATTAAACTTAATAAAAAAAATAAAAAATAAATCCACTCCATTTCCCCCTTACTTTGTTCTACTTATTCCATAGCACTTACACCTTCCACGCTATGTTTATTCCATTGTTGTTTGTCCCTGCAAGAATCCCTACCATGTGCCTAGCACATAGTAGGCATATAATAAATATTTGTTGAAGGAATGAATGGTTTGCAGTCAGGTGACCTGGAGCCATATCCTTGTTCTGCCACTTGCTATCTGTGTTATCTTGGGAAGTGGTTTCACCTTGCAGACACTCTGTTTCCCTTTCCTTATCTGTAAACGGGGACAATAATGGTATCCACATTCCAGAGTTGTTGAGGATTACATGAAATATGTATTAAGACTTAACACAGTTCCTGGAATGCAGAAGGAAGTCACTAAAAGTTAGCTTCTTTTATTATACATTCAAGCAACACTTATTTGAACAATTGTGGTAGATCAATATTTGTTTTATGAATGAGCTCAGATCCTAGGGCAGACGGGGTATTTCTTCCTATCTCTACCCTTTATACTTGACCAAGTTAGAAATCTCTGTATTTTGCTTTAAGGCTTCCTAGTGCCTCTGATGATGAGCCTGTTTCCAGAACTGATGGAATAAATTACTGCTAAGATCCCTTTTCAAAGACAAGGTACTACTGCATGCTTAACGTTGAGCTAGTGTGCACATTATCGCTGTTAATCTTCACAACAATTCCCTAAGGAGGTAGTTTCAGAATTTCCATTTTATCGATGAGAAAATTCATGAAGAGGTTAAATAATATGCCCAAGTCCCTAACTCAGTAAATGATGGCTTCAGAATTGAAATTTCAGAGCAGGTTCAAAGCCCATAGGCCTCGCTATGTTATAGTCCCTTCCAAAACCTGAAATTTTCTTCCCCCTAAATGCACTTTTCCAAGTATATACATATGCACGTGGTACCTTTTCAAGGACATCCTGGCTGATGATATAAATACCATCTTTAACTGTAGTACATCAATATAATGGATTACCATGAAACCATTAAAAAATGACTCGGATCTATATTATTGACAAAGGAAAATACTCAGAGTATCCTTGAGTGAAAAAGTAAATTACAAGGAAATGCACCATATCTACTTCTATAAATAAATCTGACATGGGCTGGAAGAATAAACCAAGTTATTATTTTGGGGTGGAGGTTGAAGGTAATTTTCACTTCTGAGCTCACTATGAAATGGGCACGGTTCAGACTAGAATTCAACATGCTGCTTTTGGAGGACCATTTCAAACAACATGGAAGTTGTGAAAGCTTGAAGGGGTATAAGCTGCCCAGGAAGCTCCGCCTGGGGCCCAGGACTGGAGTTCAGGCTCTGACAAGAGCAAGGAAGTATGCAAATATGAACATGACCACCAGGGAGCAGTAGAGGCCAATCGTAAACGGTAAGTCCGCTTCCTCACCTAGGAAGGTTCTACACCCAGTCTTCTGCCAATACGTGGGGGTGGTGGCATCTGGTCAATGCAGGAACACAGGCAGAAGCAGGCCCTGGATTCACATCCTGTCTGCGCTCACTCAGAGGTTTGCCTTGTGCATGTTGGTTCTCCCCCGTGAACCTCCTTCCCCATCTGTGAGTGAAAGTAAAGCCACCCACAGGCCAATGCGAGGATGGCCTCAGGAAATCATAGCAAAGGAGGTAGGTCAGGGCCTGACCCAAGCAAGCCCAATAAGGTTAGCCCCCACCAACAAAGCTCACACAAAGAGCCAGCAGGACCCGTGGCCACAGACCAGTGTCTTGTGGGCCAAGGGTATGCCATTCCCAGGGCTTTTTTCCTCAAATAAGGGAGTGTCAATGATTTACACTCAAATTGCGCTTGGGAGTCTGGGAGGGTTTGTTCTCCCTTCTAGGACTAAGCTGTTATCTCAGACCACAAATAAAAGCCACTAGCACAGGTCAAAATAATGGCAAACTTTATTGGCATAAATCACAGGAATTGAAATGAGGAAAAGCCAAGTTAAAAGTTTACAGAGAAAGAAATTAAAATCAAATCATCAAATAACCATTGACCCAGAGGGTGGACCCCAGAAGCCCCAGTTCTCTAGGGGAAGGGCCTGGGACAGGTCACTGTAAACAGAGCAATAAGGCCTATGGGTGGAAAGGGAGACATCAGACCTTTGGAGGGGCCTAACTGTCCTCCTCAGGCCCGGCTGGCTGCTCCCAGCCCAGCCATGAAGGAGGGACTCTCTTCTGAGACCCCAGTTCGCTCAGCCTTTGCTATGAGGCTAACGGAGTGGTCTGGCTCTTCCCGACCTTAGACCCTACCAGGGCCCCTTTCTGCTGACCAAGAACCCCAGGCCTGACTGCTTCTGTTTCATCCTTGGGGGAAAGAGCTCTGGGGACTTCCCATGGCTCCAGCAGGATCCTGTCCCTCTGCCCAGGATCCTATCGGGCACCCTCACAACAACCTGGGTGGGCCCTTTGCCCCAGACCTCCATTTTCCAAGGAGGGCAGGAAATTTGGAGAAGTGACGTGCCCAGTGGAATCAACAAGAAGGTAGAAGGAGCCCCAGAGGAGCACTGAGGAGGCCAAAAATGCTCACTGGGTTCTTTTTGATGCCAAAGAGTTCACAGGGGAGCGGATGCTCCTAATGGCTTAGACAGGAAACAGCACCCCGAAAGTGTACTTTCCCTCCCTCAGGAACAGGATGGATGAGGTTCAGACTTCTAGGCCCAAAAGGGCAAGCTATATACCCTTAGGCCAGTTTCGGTTAAGAGCTTGCTGGCCTGGGTAGTAAGGAAGGGGTTTCAAAATACAGCAGTTTATAAAACAGTCCTGGTGAGCCGTGAAGTTCAAGAAGGGGAGTTTCAGAGCTGCTCCAAGTTCACCTGCTTATGCTAAGAAAAAATAAAATACAAATTGCTTCCCCTCCCCAAGCCCTCAGTACAAGGCAAACCCCGTGCCACAGCCACTGTCACCGACAGGACCAGTGGCCGTGGAGAGTACAAAAAGGGACATCTTTAAAATCTCTTCAAAATCATCCTGTATAGAGAAGTAAAAGCAACTCAGACAATATGAATTCAAACCTCAGTGTAGAAATCTATCAGTCGGTACAATGTCCAGGCACGAGGTGAAACGCCCCACCTCACGCCATCCCTGGAGACGGAGGAAGTGAATATAAAATATTATTGCTGAAGAGGCCCGTCTCAGTAGAATCAGAGCAGTCATGGGGGGTGGGGACAGTCACCCAGGCCTGGGGAGACTGGAAGGGCAGGAGGAGCACAAGGAACCTTTCATGGCTCCTGGCCACTGTGACCCTAAGATGGATGGATTTATGCTGGCATTGTCTGGATGAGTCAGGTGTCCCTCCAATACTCAGGACAAGGATAATTAGGTCAGGGGGTGGGGGGGAGGGATAAGGATTAAAAAAGACCCCATCTGACTCTACCTGCCCTCCCCCTGGCTCCGCTGCTGAAATATGAGTAAGAGATGGCTCCAGTGTGGGGTGCTGGCCTGGCCAGGCGAATTCATGGGGTGGGGCCCTCCAGCCCCCGCCTCCGGGAAGGGTGAAGAGCTGGCAGCCTGGGGAGAGCTGCAAGAGGAGGGTGGAGGCCCAGAGGCTCTGGCAGGGGGGAAGAAGAGCAGGCAGGACTCCTCGGGGCCCTCCTGCCACCCTGCACAGCGAGGACACGGTTCCAGTTTCAGTCGGGCTCGGCCCTTCACCCCTGGGCGAGGCCTCTGGGTCACAGTAGCAGTTGGGAAGGCTGAGTCAGGGGACAGGGCAGATGAAGGGACGAGGGTGCCTAGCAGAAGAGCTTGAGGAAGCAGTTCTGACAGTAAGGCTTGTCGTTCTGCTCCTTGAAGGTGCCCTTGTTGAGCTGCTTGAGGCAAAAGGCACAGACGAAGTGCTCCGGGTGGAACTTCTTGGCCATGGCGGTGATGCAGCGGCCCGTGATGGGCTTCTGGCAGCCGGAGCACAGCGAGCCTCGCCGCTCGTGGTAGTGCACCTCACAGTAGGGCTGCCCGTCGTGCTCGAAGAAGCTGCCGTTGATGAATGGCGTGAAGCATTCCTGCCAGGTGGAGGAAGGGGTGGGGCGGAGGGGAGGGGGCTCAGCCTGGAGCAGGGGACAGTCAAGGCTGTGACGGTCGTGAGGAGTCCCACTTGCTAAGCTTTTCCTATGCGCCAAATGATGCACTAAACACTACTGAATTCTCTCAGCAGACGGGGCAACTGAGGCATGGAAGTTAAGTGACTTGCCCAAGGTCATGCAGCTAAGTTGCACAGCCTGGATTCGAAACTAGGTCTGACTCCGGGGTACTTAAGCAGGTGGCTATAACGGCATGTCCCAAAACTCTGCATCCTAGATCCCCATGTAGAAATTCACATGCACACTTAGGTCAAAGTCCCTGAGAAGCCCTGCAGAGAACAGTGCCTCCAAAACTTATTTTGTCAGAGGGCCCTTGCTGGATTCCTAATAACGTCTGAGGGCCCCCGATACGCCCCAGACTGCAGTCTGGAAACCAGTGCCCGTTTCCACGGAGGCTGCTAAATGCCTGAATTATCTTGTTTCATTCTCACGTGCCCTTCTCCCGGACGTGACCAGCTCCAGGGCCGCTGCACAGGACGAGGCTGAGGACACACCTGCCTTGCTCTTGGTTTCCCCCAGGAAACCCTTGGACCTGACGAGGTGTACCCCCCACCTGCTCACCCCATTAATAACCCAGAACAAGGCCTCCAAGTTGGATCCGGGGAGCACAATGCCCACTCCCGGTGCCCTCCAGACGCGGGGGGGAAGGGGCTCCTTACCCGGCACACAAAGCACTCGGGGTGCCAGAGGGTGTTAAGTGCCGAGATGTAGTTCTCCAGGATGGCCCGGGCGCAGCCACCACACTTGGGCGCAAACATGTCGAAGTAATCCTTCCGGCAGTAGGCCTTGCCGTCTTTCTCGTGGAACCCTGAGGAGTGGGGTTTGGGGGTAGAGTTAGGGCCTCTAGAGGTGAACACCCTCCCCGACTCTGACGTCAGCAAAGCCCCTGCCTCCCCGACACTCCCGGGGGCCACGAGTTTGCTGGTCAGTACCTTCAGGGCCGAAGAAAGCGCCACACTGGGCACAGAAGAAGTGCTCAGGGTGCCACGTGCGGTCGAGGGCTGTCACCACTTTCTGTGAAAGCAAAGTGTGGGGTCAGAGCCAAGCTGCCACCCTACTGGACAGATTCTACAGTTGGCACTCACAGGCAAGGCTGTCCTTCCCGCCCCCACCCCGAGCTCCCAGCCAAAGATTGGGGTCTCTCTTGTGCTCCAAACACCACTGAGAATTCTGATTTATTAAGGGAGGTGACCTGCCAGACACTGTCTCTCTCCTTTAATCCTCACATGTGGTGAGGTCATAGGTTCTATCGTGACTCCCATTCTATCTGTGAAGAAACTTAGGCTCAGAGAAGCTAGACATTATCCTAATGCCACACAGCGGGAGACTGAGGAAGCCGGCACTCCACTCATCTGGACAGACAGGGCTCCCGACCTCTGGGAGTCTCCACGGAAGGGAATCTGCGGGTGGGGGGGGGAGGGGCGCTAACATGCACCAGGCGGCCATGCATCGGGCCTGGTTCACATCCCAGCCCCACTGTTGGCCGGCTGTCCGAGCTCGGGCATGGGATGGGACCCCCCTAAGCCTCAGGCGGCACCGCCTGTGCCCTCCGAGGGCGACGGCGAGGCTGGAACGAGCCGGCCTGCTGCCACTGCCCGCTGTGGCCAGGAACTCACGTCCAGGATGGGACCGTTGCAGTAGTAGCAGCGCGGGGAGAAGAGGCTGTGGTAGTCCTTTTCACAGTACGGCTGTCCATCCCGCTCAAAGAAGTTCCGGGACCCGATCTCCTCCTGGCAGTGGGTGCAGACGAAGTGTTCTGGGTGCCACGTCTTCCCCATGGCAGTCACGACCTGAAGAGGGAGGCAGAATGTGGCTCAAGGCCCTGGCCTGCCATAGGCGACCTCCCCAGCGGAGCGAAGGTCCCTGTGCCCACCTGCCGCCCCCTCCCCTGCCGCGCCCCCATCACCTGCCCAGCGATGGGCTTCTTGCAGGCTCCGCAGACCCCTTTGGCAACCGTGGCAACCCCAAGTTTGTTCAGGTCAGACTGCAGGCTCCCCAGCATGCTGTCCAGCTGGCTCCCAGGCTTGGGGGGCCCTCCTGGGGGAGAGCTGCTCCCCGTCTTCCCCTGTGCCATGAACTATGGAGAGAGAGGGCAGGTCAGGTCTCCCAGGGCTTGGGAGCGGTGTCTCACAGCACCGGGGGCTTTTCTCCCACAGGGCAGATGGGCTGATGGAGGCAAGAAGGGCCACCTCCTCCAGGGGCCTCAAGAGCCCGAGCTGGGAATCCACAGACATCCTCGGTGGTCAGAGGGGCTCACAGCACCCCACTGGCCTGACCAAGGTCCAGGAAACATGGTAAGCAGGATGCTGAGCCCCCGGCCTTGGCACTGACCCCTCCCTCGTCCTGCCCTCCGGGACTGCTCTGCCCGCCGTTCAGAGGCCAGTCGGGGGCCCAGCACGGCTCTCCACCTGCTCTTTGTTCCAGGCCCTGGATCTTAGGTAGGGGAGGAAACGAGGATAAGAAAACTTTTTTTAAGTTAAGGGGAAAAAAAGATCTTGTTATTGTACCATTTCACAAAAGGGAATTCAGAATGAGATAAGAGGATTTTTCCCCCCCGCCGGCAGTACCAAAACCAGGAGAAAAAGTCTATAGAGAAAAACAACATGGGACAGAAGAGAGAGGAAGGTGAGCCAACCAAAGCAGGGGACCCAGGAAGGGCAGGGAACTGGGGCCGGAGAGCCAAGAGGGCTCCCAGGTCCTGGGCTGGGGGCCACAGAGGGAGGAACAGGTTTTGGTTTCTCTTCTGGGAATGGCTTCCTCGGATGAAGCCTGTGGCAAGACCGAGGGGCGGTGGGAAGGGTCAGGCAGACAGGAAGCCCCAGAACAGCTGACGTCCTGGGGTGGGAGCGAGGACATCGGGTTGAGGGTCCTCAAGGCGAGCTCTAAGGCAGGACCGTGGGACTGTGGAGGGACGGAGGGAGTACGTAAGTGTGCACGTGTGCGTGTGTGCAGAGTGGGCACAAGCAGGACTCGCGCTGGGGCCCTGGGCCTGCCTGCATCGGGGGGAAGAGCGGGTCCTCATCGGTCTGGCAGCCCACGGACCTCGAAGTGTGGGGCGCGGTAGAGGGAGGGGCGGGGCCCTGTGCATCCTCTTCTCGTGGCCCTGCCCCAGCACTCTGGACCCCAGGGGAGCCACGGGGGATCGCTGAGGGCCCCAGGGTGGAGGGGGTGGGCAGGCTGGGTGGGGGAGAAGAGTTGCTGGCCGAGGCGTCTCTGTGATGCTGGAGCAAAGGGACAGGAGGAGGAGAAGGCAGAACAGAGAAGGTTCTTCTCAGGGGAATCGGGGAGCCAGGAGGGAAGACAACCTGGGGAGAAGGAAGGAAGGAGAGAGATGAAGAGGACGGCAGAGGAAACATCAGCTCAGCAAGCAGGGGCACAGAGAGGTGGCACCCCTAGGCTTCTCTGGGCTGTCCCCCTCTGGTACCAAGAGTGAGGCCGGCCTCCCAGGGCCACGGGATGCAGGACCCCAGCACACACACCCAGTTCCCCCTCTGGCCAGCGCTGGGGAAGAAGTGGGATGCCCTGGCCCTGGCCCAGCCCTGGGCATCTCCCCGCTACCTTCTCTACCAGCTGCCCCTCAGCCCGCCTCCCTCTTGGCTGCACAGTGATGACGACGCCCTCGATCATCCAGTCCTCGGCAGGGGCGCCCGCCAGCCCCACTGCCGGCTCCGCCTCTGGCTGGATGCCCAGCCGACCCTGCAGCTCTGCGATGAGCCGCTCCTGGGACGGGGTCCTGCTCAGGATGGCAGGGTCCAGCCGGCGGCGTGGGGAGGGCTCCCGGGACATGGGGTGTGCGTGGCCTGTTTCCCGGCTCCTCCTGATCACGGAGCGGATCTGGGGGGTGGGGGGAGAAGCAGTCACAGTCCCACTCAGGGCTGTGCTGACATTGCCCAGTCCACACTCAGGTGCCCCGGGGAGGGAAGGGCAGAACGAAGACACCACGGTGGCCTCCCCATACCCCACGCTCATCTCCAAGTCGGTACTGACTTTGGGCAAGACACACTACCTCCGGCGGCCTCAGCTTCTCCACCCTTAAAATGGGGTTGCAGCATTTTCTGGGCTGCCTTACAGATTATGAAAATTCTTTGAGAGAACGTAAGTGGACATTCTTGAAAGGGCAAAAGGCTTTTTTTTTGATTTGTAATAAAAAATGGGGTGTTTCCTTCCAAATCTTTTAACCAGTTATTTTTTTATGTTATAACCCACCGGTTTGTGGTGGTTTGGTTTTGTTCTTGGAAAGGGCATGAAGTTTTAATAAAGCAAGAAGCGAATAACAGTAACATCGGCCACAGTGTACTGAAGGCTGTATGCTGTGTTCTAAGTATTTTCTAGGAATCATCTCATTTAATACCCTGGACAGTCTCGGAGGGCTGAGATGGTCTATTATTATCCCCATTTTAAAGATAAGGAAACTGAGGCCGGTGGGGCACTGCCCAAGGTCACGCAGGTAGCAAGCGTTAGAGGCGGGGCTTGGATTCAGTTCTACCTGGTCCCAAAGCCCATGCTTTTAACCATTGTACATGTATCACCTCAGGATGTCAGCGGGGCTCATCTGAAGGGAAAAGCTTCAAACAAGCAAGAGGCGGGTTGTCACTCAGAGAAATTCCCGAGCCCAGGGAGATTGGCTGGCTGACCCCACAGAGCCCACTGCTGAGTGCCGGTCATCAGGGGCACAGGCCACAGTGCCTCGGGATTTGCCGGCCAAGCAGACATGCGCAGAGTGAGAGGCTGCATGCTGTTAACCAGGAGCGGCCCACACTCAGGCCCACTGCAGGCCATGCCCAGCAGCCGTGCGAGCTGGCGCCTGCCTGGCCAGAGGTGGAAATCCTCTCGGTGGCGCTGGGCACGTCCATGACCATGGCACGTGGAAGCTCCGGCTCCTCCCTCTGGGCTTCGGCAGCAGCTTCGGTGTTTCCCTCTGGCCTCCTAGGAGTCTCGGGTCCCTGAGTCAGCCTGACTAGGCTTCCCCTTGTGGGTGTCTCTCCACCTAACTGCTCCTTGTCAGCTGGGGCAAGGCAGCTGCTCTCTGGCCCTGCCGGCTCTGGCTGTGCCCTCTCCTTCCACTGTCCACGTTCCTTTGTGAGGCTCCAGGTATCTGGGAAGATGGCCTGACGGTCCACGGCCACGAAAGCTGGCTCTGTTACTTCCTGGAAGCCAGGCGTAGCTCCACAGGGAGTCCCAGGCCTGAGCGCCCCCGAAGCCCACGGCCACTCCCACGTAGCAGCCACGGCCTCCTCTGCATACACATGGTTGGCTGACAGCCCTTGGGCATCTCCAAGCTCCTGGGGACCTGTGCATCCAGCTCGGGGTAGAGTGTGGCCAGGGGGAGCCCTGGAGAGATCACTTGTGAGGTTTGGCAGGTCCCTCCGAACTTGAGCCTGGCTCTCAGCACCAAATGATTCCAGAGAACCTTCCGCAGAAGGAAATCTTGAGTTGGGGGCATCACCCTCCACCACCCCAAGGGCAGCCAAATCAAGCCAGCTGGGGACCACAGGAGGTAAAAGGCCCTCTACATCATCATCACCCTCAACACGGAGGACCTCTGGGGTATGACTGCGGCCTCGAGGCGGGGGTTTAGGGGTGGATGGCAAGAATGCAGAAGGCCCAGGAGGAGGAGGAGGAGGAGGAGGAGGAGGAGGAGGGAGCATGTGGTGTGAGAGCGGAGCTGAGCTGGGCAGCAGCCCCGGGGAGCTCAAGGCCACAGAAGAAGAGCTGGTCTGGAGGAGGAGAAAGACAAAAGGCAGAGAGGAGAGGAGAAAAATAAGAGAGGTGAGGAAAGAAGCTCACTGCGATGGATGGGCTCAGCCGTAGGGCTCTGGGAGCCACCGTCTACACTGACCAGGGTGGCTGCAAAGCTGAAACATGAGGACTTGCCCTTGAAGAAGATCCAGATGCCCAACAAGTTTTTCCTGGGCTCCGTGTCCTTGGCCCCCATCAAACCCAGGCATCAGAAAGCAGCCACTGAGCAAGGCCTGGGAGGCCACCCCAGTCAGAGCAGGTAGGAGAGAGAAAAAGGCTAAGTTGAAGTGATCACGGCAGACAGGTGACCAGGGAGATCAGCACAGGTACCATCAAGGGACGGTCAGCCACAGGCGGCTGCTCTGCCTCTGCCAACCTTGGCTCGATTCTCGGCTCGGTCTCTCCCAGACAAACAGAGCTTCCGAACATCCCCGAGACTTTGCTCTGGGGGCATTAAGATGCTCTCAGAAAGCAACGTCATCCCAAAGGGGGCTAGGGCAGGGCTCCTCAGTCTGATGCCTGGGTCCAACAAACTTGCTCCTGACCTTGGCTACTCAAAACTGCCGGCAGCTTGACCTCCTCTCCTCCAGGCTCACCCCCATCCCCCACCGTGAAACCCCAGCTGAAGGGAGGTTTGCAGGGACCATCGGGGCCACTAGCGCGTGGACCACTCGCTCCCCTTCTCGGATTCCCTATGTCATGCGCCCTAGGCCGACCTGCAGGGAAAGGTGCAGTCTGCAGCTCTCGGAGAGCTCGGCCAGTATCGACCCGCATCTTCTCAGTAAGACACCTCAGGCCTGGCTGACCTGGGGGTGCCAGGGGGAGGGGTACCGCAGGCAGGATTGGCTCAGTAGCACAGATGGGTTCGGTTTCCCACACACAGAACTGTGGAGTCTCAGAGGCCCGCGGAGGGAGAGGGGGCAGGAGAGGAGGCTGGCAAAAAAGGCCTTTGGATTCAGAAGCCAGAGGCAGAAAGAAAGAGGATGTGTTGAGGACAGCCAGCGTGGGAGATGGGGCTCCAAGGCAAATGACATCTCAGGCACAGGATCCCAAGTTCCACATAGCCCAGCAGAGAATGTCCTCCCCCACCGGGAGCAGACATCAACACAGGGCCCTTTGTCCCAGCCCCCTGATCCCCGCCGCACCCCCGGGGTGGCTGGAAGCTGGGAGAACCCAGGAGAAAGGAATGTCCCTGCTGAGCACTTCTGCCTTCACGGGCTGCTGCAAGGCAGCTCAGTCCCTGCTAGCCTGGCCCGGCCCTCCCTCCCCTGGGTCCCGGCAAGGCCAGGGTGCTGCAGGGCCCCTGGCTTGGGGCGAGGCACCCAAACTGAGGAGTTGAGATCCTCTCCTCACACCGAGGTACAGGAGAAGGATGGGGGAGACGGGAGTCAGGGCAGGGGAGAGGAGAGGCCTCCAAGCACCTTAAAATCCGACAGCGAGGCCATCAGCTCGTCCAGCTCCCTGGTGGCAGAGGAGGCCGAGATGCGCGTCTGCTGCTGGCTAGAGGTGGCGCGCTGAGGGCTGCTCATCTCCCCCTGATTCACAGTGATGGCGGGGCTGCAGGGCGGGCACAACATCAGCGGGGACCCCGGAGCCCAGCCCCGTGCTCCCCCAGAGCGGCCTCCCCTCCTCAGGGCATCAGCCCGTCAGCTCCGACACCGTCCTGCCGCCCCCAAACCCGGGGAAGCCCACCCGCTCCCAGTCTCTCCTGGGAAGCCGTCGTGGGGAGGGGGCCGTCGTCTGCCGAGTCAGAGCTGCGAGGTGAGCTGATGTGGGAGAAGCAGAGGGCTGTTCGAATGGCACCTTTCCCAGCAAGATGCCGTTGGCCCTCCAGCCCAAGTTCAAGCTTGCCTGTTAAACAAGCCTGAACACACTGTGTACTCTCCACAGCACTGTATGTACATGTGCGATTGTTCCGACGACACGGTCACACCGAGAGGAGCTAACGTTTAGAAAGCACTAGGCATGGACGTTATGTGCTGTGAACCACAAACCATTCCATGTGCTCTACGTGTATGTCTGGGTCTCACCTCTGTTTAGGCAGGTGGCCTTATCCCCATTATCTCATATCCCCAATCCCATTTTATAGATGGAAAAACTGAGGCTTAAGAGATGACAGTTAGTTAAGAGCAGAGCCAAGGTTTGAACCCCATTCTGTGGGTCCAAAGCCTGTGCCGACAGCCACTAAGCTACAGGCGCCCTCAGTGTGCAAGATGTCCGTTCTGTCTGAAGGATGGTGGCTCACTGAAGATAGGAATGTCCTTGTGACTCGCCACTGCTCCCCAGTGCCTGGCGCAGGGCCTGGCAGACAGCAGGGAATGGGTGGCTTGGGGGCTGAGTGGGCAGACACTGGAGCATGAGCCCCGGCTGGGCACGACCCGCCTGCCCGAGCGAGCCTAGCGGGTACTCACACAGGGCTGGGCACAGAGCTCTCCAGTTCATCCAGGAGGCTCTCCACGCTCGGCCGCACATCCTCCAGGCCCCGGCCTCCGTTCCGCTTGGGCTTCTCTTTCATCAGGGGCCCAGTTTTGCCTCCCAGCGGGCTGTTATTCTCCGGGATGCCATAGTGAGGACTCAGAGCCCCAGGCAGCAGGGGGCTTGAGTTGGCCTCATCTTGGGAGAGGGAGAGAGAAAGGCTGCTCAAGCCCGAGCCCTCTGGGAACCCAGAGCCAGGGGGTGGGGCCGCCCCGGGGACCCCTCCTACCCGCGGGGAAGCCTGGGGAGTTGTGCTGCACCGCATTCAGTTCCAGCAGCAGGCGGTCCAGTTCGGACAGGTTGCTGCCCAGGGAGGAGCTCATCATGGCAGGCGAAGGCTCCGCCGACTTCTGCTTGTTGGGAAAGCTTGGAGAGGCAAAGGGACAACCACGCTGAGATGCTCCCCAGCTCTGGCGACCCCCAAATTCTCCCGGAGAATAAAGGGGAGGAGATAGCCAGTCTCCCCAGCAAGAGGATGGAGGATGGGGAAAGGATGTGGTAAAAGGAGGGGAGGAAGGAAGTCTTGCCTCAATTCCTCAACTACGGGGGGGTGACGTGACAGCTGCGACATGGAGATGGCAGCAGATGGCAGCGATAAGGCCACCGGGCCAGTCAGGAGGCTTCGTGAGCTGGCCAGGAGCCGTGGGGCCGCCTGCCCAATGACCCCTGAGGCGGGACACCCACGGGCCGCGGCCACGCCTGGTCCCCAGCCCTGGCTGCCTCCGGCCCTGGCTGGCCCCCGGGACTGCCGAGCAGGAGGGGCAGGGGCAGGGGCTGAGGCAGTACCTGTAGACGTGCTCTTCCTCGCCGCCTCGGGGGCATGGAGGGCCGAGGCCGTCCTGGGGGATGGAGGCACTGGACGTTTTGGCACTGGAGCCGTGCGTGGGCGGTGGGGACTGAGGCTGCAGGAAGGACAGTGCTCAGGGGGAGGCAAAGGAACAGCCCGTGTCACCCCCAGGAGCCTGCTGCTCACAGCCAGTCTCATCAGGGAATTTCCCTGCTCTGGCCGAGGACAGGTGATTAACACTTGGTCACTGCGCCCCTCACCCCTCACGTGGCAGCTGGTGGGGAGAGCGGGACGTTTCCCGGCCTCCCTCCCCTCCCCCTGAGCCCATTCCTTCCCCGGCTTTCCAAGCCGCTGCCACATAAGCTCCTTGAGCCCCAGAGCCCCTGGGGACTTGCGCCTCCCGTCCCCACGTACCTGCTGGTGAATGAATCGGGAGGCGCCGGGCTGCCACTGGTCTAAGGAGTCAAGGATCGTGCCATTGAGGGCCTCGCTGGATGGGGGTGGCGGGACAGGGGGTGGCACAGCGACCTCCTGGTACGTGTGGTTCCCAGCTGGGTAGGCGTAGGGGGTCTCCTCGGACAAGAACACGGGCCGTGTGGAGATGTGCGAGGTGGTGGACTCCAAGTCCTCCAGCAAGGCGTCTGCAAAGAGCGGGCACGGCGGGTGAGCGGCAGGGAACCCGGGGACTAACTCCCTGGTGGCAGTGCCCTCCCTGCCTGCGCCTGAGAGTTAAGGACTTCTGAGTACCTGCCCCGCCCATGGGGAAATGACCGGCCCCGGGTCAGGAAGATCCCGGGCCGGGCCAGCCCCACGCGGGCTAAGAACCAGTTCCGAAGCTGACCTCTTCACCCGGGCCCCGGACTGGAGGTGCCCTGCAGGGTCCTGGGGCTGCTTCTGTGGCTCTCCTACCTCTGAGAGTCAGACACCTGCGTTCCCTCCAGACAGGGCTGTGGAGCTGGCTGGCTAGGAGTCAGAAATGCCTTCCTGGAACTCAGAGCTCTGACTCCGCAGGGCAAGGCGGAGAGAGTGGCGGGAGGGGCCCCACGTCACGGGGAGGGGCCCGGGCACTGCCAGGTCCCACTTAATTTCCAAGCGCTTAAGCTTTCTCAGCCTCCAGATCAGGGGGACTCTGGGGTGGTACCTGTCTTCCTGACCAGGATGAAGCAGAACCTCAAGCCCCTTCCCAGGGTCCGGGCGAGGATGGTGCAGCGTCCCCCACCCCCCCGGCCAAGGGGGGGGGCAGGACTGCTCCGTAGGCTGTTTCTGCGGAAGCCTGGCACGCAGCCTGGCCCCAGAGGCTCCAGGGCCCCACTATTCTGCTTTTAACAGCAGCAAGGGAGCAGAATTGGCCCTCGAGTGCAAGCTTCCATTACCTTGGCAATGGGCAGACATCAGGGGGGCCCCGGATCTCCCTAGTCTCCCAACGAGAGTCAAGGGGCAGGGGTAGAAACTGCTGATCTCCCCCCACACACACATCTCATCCCTCCCCTCGCAGGACCCTCACTAGCCCCACGGCCCAGAGAGCCTGGCCCCACATGCCACACCCTCATTCCTGTCATGCTCATGGACTTGCTCACTCTCACCTCCCTGCTAACCTGCTGGGGGCTCAGTCCCTAGCCCTTGGAATAGTCATCATCAGAAAGCAGTCACTGAATTTACTGCCATTTACTAGTGACAGCCACAGTGCTGGGCACTTTGCATTCATGGACTCAATTAATCCTCCTACCCTATGAGATGGAATTCTGATCCTTCCTTTACAGATAGGGAAACAAGTTTTAAGAAGTGGTGGGACTTGCTCCAGATCATAAAGCCAGTAAATTACAGGATAGTCTGACTCTTCAGAAGCCCCAAACCCCAAAAATCTGGCTTGCAAGGGGCTGCTGTGATCCCGAGACGATGCCACATTTAAACGGTACGACTTCCTGAATGATGGCGCCCAAGCTCTGAGGGCGGCCAGTCTGACCCTTCCTTGCAGCCCTGTCCACAGCCCCACCCCTACTCGGAGGAAATGAGAGTGAAGCAAGGCCCTCACCAGGGCCTTCTTCTGTGGGCTCACACCTTTTCCCAGCTGCCAGTTCCCCCAAGTCCAGCAACACCTACCCCCAGCTCCTACCCAGCTGTTCAGAGGGAAAGCTTGTTCCAAGGTCCAGGACCCCGGACCCCGCTGCCCAGCGCAGGTCCCCTGACTTCTGAGGAAGGTCAGTTCCTACTCCCCCTCCAGGTCCTTTGGAAGAGGTCTGGCTTCCTGTCTCTAGCAAACCGGAACTAGAGGGAGTCAGTATGTGTCTAGGTAACAGCAGAAAAGGAACCAGTGTCCAGGGCCAATCCCAGTGGCCCTTCCATGGCCACACCTCTGCCCTGGCTTCATGTAGAGTCCCCATTTCCTCCGGGCCCAGTGCAGCAAGGGCGGGGTCTCTCCTCTATCATGGGCAGAACCAGCTGGGCTCCCCAGAGCAGGTGACAGGTACAACCCCGTCGGGGCAACAGGAGCAGCCGCCATGTCTGAACGCCGGCCACATGCCAGGAGCTTCACCTGTGTCACCTCCCTCACACAGACACTAGCACAGATGGTAAAACTGAGCCTCAGAGACAGAGTCACATCCCCACGCTGCCAAAGCTGGCTGAAGTGACACCGCTCGGATCTGAACTTGGGTCTCTTTGGCTCCACTCAGTAGAAGACAGATAGTTAACCTTCCCTGTCAAAACTTCTAAGTCAGAGACACCAGTTCCCTCTGCGTCAAACACCCTCCCCCGTCACTCATGACCTGACTCTCGAAGTCTAGCTTACTGGTTTATGGACTAGCTTCTGGTTTATGATTTCGACGGGCTCTTTTCAACACGGATACATCTGTTGGTGGGAAAGCACAGTCCTGGGGTACACAGACAAAAGATTTCAAGCTCTGGAGTCAAGCAGAGCCGAGGTGAAGTCCCAGCTGCTCTCTCCATTATCCACAGCCACACGGAAAATCATTTAGCCTCCCCGAGCCTCAGTTTCCTTGGTCAACTGGGGTGGGTTACTGAGGATAGTAGATGCTAGAGTCTACACAGGAAGCTGCGAACATCAGATCTTATTTGCTCTGTGAAATTCAGAAAAATATCTTCCTCCTAGGAAATCAGGGTAGGATGCAAAGTACTGACTTCTCCTAAGTCTTCCACGGGTAGAATCTGGGCAAGACATGAAAAGAGTGACCTTTAAAGGAAAAGCAAAGTAATGAAGTTAACATTCGAAGTAAAACGTGTGTGGATGTCAGGGAGAAGCCGCGTTGTTTTTCAAACTTCTGAATGAGAGAGAGGAACCAAGGTGAGCTTCTTTCTCTCTCCACCCTTACTCTTTATTCATTGACTGGACAAGGCTTAGTGTCACTGTCCCCCCAAACCCTCCACAAATGCCTCAGGAAAGTCAGGAATATAGAAGGCAGCCAAAAAGTACACCTGAGCACCACGGTGGGTTCCTGCAGGCGCAAAAGCCTGCTGCCTCCCTGCAGGGTGATTACAGGCCAAAGTCTCCGTGCAAAGTCAGCAAACTCCTTTGCTTGAGTAAATACAGGTAGCAGAGGGAGGACTACACAGTAGAGTCCACTTGCAGGCAGTGCCCTATGGGGAAGGGTCCCCCCATTTTCAACTACAGCTGCTGCCTGGCAACCCAGCTCTAAACACCCCGGGGGCAGGCTCAGAGATTTCTTCTACTCACACCCCAAAGGTTATCAGAGAATATGGGGCCCACTGGAACACAGAAGCAGTCTAGAAAGCAGCCAGGGCTCACTCATTCAGGCTAAGGAAGGCCTAAAACTTCTTCAGCATCTCTTCAGACCTGAGACCCTCCACACAAGTCAGAGCCACCAAGACTGCCTCAGTCACGCTGAAGAAGGAAGAAGCTCTCCCTGGGGCTTCCAAGCCAACGTGTGTGTGGAGGAAGGGGTGCTCCTCTCCAAACTGGGGGCGAAGGGGCAGGGGAGAAGGTTGCTGACTGCGAAGTCTCCAGCCCACCACGGGCAAATAAAAGCCACTCAGCTACGCCATGGCAATGAAAGGGTGTGGACCTTCCGCAGCTTCCCGCCAGAGGGCGCCATTGGCCCGCCAGCTCCCTGCCGCGGGGAGTAAAACAAGGCGCTCGCGCAATCACGGAATTTCGGACCGGGGAAGACCGGGAGCCCCCAGCCACCGACGCACTGGGTTAAGTTTCAGTGCCAGGAAGCTCGACTGAGCTGAAGGAACAGGACAGACTACGAGGAGGAGTATGAGGCGGCCAAGGTCTAAAGCCTCTGGCCCGTGTCTATCACTACTACCATTTGAAGAGGTGACCCAAGAGTGACACAGCCTGTGGGGTTCCGGAGACCCACAAGACTCACGCCCTGGCTGCCAGGGGATGCACACTCCCTCTGCAGACGCACCCCCGGTGAAAGCCTGGTCCCCATCCCACAGCCCTGCCTGGCTTTGGGCCAGAAGACCACCGCCCCACGGGCAGGCGGCTAGACTGGCACGGTGCACCGGGGCCTTCCCCAGGCCCCAGCCACCCATCCTGAAGACCGGTGGGAGCCAACCGGTCTGCAGCCCCGAGAAGGTTAAGACACAGAGTCACTCCTCCTGGAGGGAGGGGCCTGAGGGCCGAGGGGCCGGTCTGCCCACATTCCAGGGCCAATGCAGCAGCTGCGCCCAACCAGCCCGGGGGCACAGGATTGAGGAGAAAGCACCATGCTCCCAAGGTAGAGGATGCTCCCAAGACTGTGGCCCTGGGGACCTAGGCTGACCCACTGACACATGGCACCCAGTGAGTTAAAGAGAATCAATGAACTCTTTCCGCCTCCACCCCCAACTAGTCTATAAAAACAAGTCAGGGCTCTTTCATAAGACTGGCTTCTTCCTCCTGCCCAAGCCCCAGCCACCTCCCAGTATGAGATAAAGACTGTCAAGACCAGAGGCCTAGAGCTGAACAGACGCCAAGAGAGATAAAGGCCCATCCAGGATCCCTCAAGTGCGTTGGGAGGGTATGGGGGACGGGAAAACCCAGGGACATTCTCTCCTCTGAGCACAGGAGCTGTGAGAACTCACACAGGGGGGTTCTGAGTCACAACAGACTGCTCAGTGGTCGTGTGTGTGTGTGTGTGTGTGTGTGTGAGACACACACACACACACACACACAGGCTGCTGGACAACTCTTGTGCCTTGGTTTCCTCGTCTGTTGGATGGGAATCCCACCCCCTTACTCACAGGAATAATGGATATACAGTGCTTGCTTAGCAAGTCCCTAGAACAGAGCATATGCTTAGTACGGGGGAGTCGTTAAGCGAATGGGGGCTCCATCCCAGAGAGGTGATTAGCCCTGGAGGGGAAAGAGAAAGCACCTCCTCATCCCATCCCACTCCTGGGGGCAAAGGATGCTGCAACCCTGGACCAGCAGTTAGGGGCACCATTCTGGGGAAAACAAAGACCCCTGGAAAAGCCTTCCCCAGTCTCTATCAATGAGGACACGTAAATCATTGCGTCCCAGAGTGCACACTGCCGTACCCGCCCCAGTGCCAGGCCCTTCACCGTTCCTAGATCCGATAGCCCCGGGCAGAACCAGAAGAGATGGGGTCCTGTGGCCATCAGGCCTAGGAGAGGCCCACAGTAAGAACAAGATATTTTTAAGACCTGGTCACCCACCTTCTTTCCGCAAGCCAGTTTAACTCAGCTCTCATCACCCCAAACAGGGGGTGGCACAGTTTCCTCGCGAGCTGACGAGTACAATGAAGAAGCAGCAAAGAGCCCCCTGAGAGCTCCAGGGCAGGCGGCAAGGGGCTGCCAGAGCACAGGGCCTTCCCAGCAGCCCAGGGCCAGCTGTCCATCCCTACCATTTAATACGAGACCCTGGCTTTCAGAGACTGCACCAAGTCTAGCAAGTCCCTTCCCCCCAGGCCCTGGAGAGGCCCAGCCTTAATGGCCTATCTATCCTGCTGGGCTCAGAACTCTGAGCAAAGGTTCACCCCACCCCCCACCCCCATTGAGCACCTGCTGGGCCCTGGTGGCCTCTGAGCGTCAGAGGAGAAGCTGCCCAGTCTCCTTAAGGCTGCCTGAGCTCAGGGACGGACATAAGCAGTAAGAGGACCTGGGCCCTTCCCAAGAAAGGAGCTACGTAAACAGCAGGACCAGCGCCTGTGGATGGTCTCGTCTCAGCCCCTTTGCTGAAACTCTTCCAGATTAGGAAGGAGAGCAGAAAGGAAAGACGGGTCTCCCCCTCCCCCAGCCCTGAGCACATGAGCAGTTAGAGCAGAGGTAATCTAATCCGCAGCAGTGGGGGTACTTTTGCTCGGTGAGTAACTCCCCAGGAATGGGGAGCTGGGTATATTTATCCTGATAACTGTCCTGGAAGGAAAGGCAGAACTGTGACCAGTAAGGGCCGATCCACAATTAAGCCAGATCTGCTCTGCCCCCACCCAGCCCGGGGACCTGGGGCCCAGACACTGACTAGGAAGTCAATCTCCTAGAGGGGCCTTCCCTGCCAATTTGGGTTCTTGTCAACTGACTGTCTCCTCTCCAAGAATTCAGCTCTAGAGAGCAGGGACCTTGTCTTGCTAGATGCCATGTCCCCAGCAGCTACAATGAAAGGCTGATTAACAGAGGGACTGTACAGAGAAGGAAGGTGGGGAAGGAGCAGTGGGCAGACAAAACAGCCAGTCGGAGCGGCAGCCAGGAGGCTGTGATTCCGGGCCCAGCCCGCTGGGTGCCTGTCCACGGGCCATACCACCTTTCTGGGTTGCCTTCTCTATCTACAGAGTGGGTAGAACCCAATTTGTACCCATTCCTGGTAGCAAGCTTTGAGGAGAGAATTTCAGGTGAGATTTATATAGCACCCTTAACCTCTTCGGAGTTTGTCTAAATCCAAGATCTTGCTATTATATGAATCCCAGACAGGAACTGCTTTCCCTAAGGGGCTGGATGAGAACCGATCAATACTGTAGTGTCACTTAAATATTTAATAACCGTGCCTGGAGGTTATGAAGATTCAGCCACCATTCTCCTTGGCTGACTCATGCCTCACTCAACAGGAACTGCCATTCTACTCTCACGGCCCTGAAGGAAGTGTGGGCTGGGGGTGACACACAGGAAGCCAGGGGAGAGGCTGAGTCTTCCAATCTGCTGCCGGGAGAGGCGGGAGGTGGCCTGTGCCTTCCCTGGGCGTCCCACAGGCTGTGGGAGGGTGGTTTCCTGTCTGCTGAGGGCTGACACAAAGTCAGTGTGCCTGCCGGCAGGTTCGCTGTACTGGGTGCCTGGCTTGCGCCCAAGGTCACTGAGCACAAGTAACCAGAGACTTGAGAGAATAAAGGTGGAAAGGCAACTCCAGAGGTCACCCTGAGTGCCAGGCAGAAGCCCAACTGTGCCAGGCACCCGCCAGGGCCCCCCACCGATCAGGCATTCCCCATCTGATGGGGCTCCAGGAGGATAAGCGGAAGCAGGTGGAAGGAAACACCCAGGTTTATTCCCCACACCTCCGACCCACCCTCCAACCCCCCCAGGCACAGGAGCAGGTCCAGGCTGGCCAGACAGCTGAGCGTCTTTCCTATTGTAAATAACTCATCTCTGAGGTCTAGGATCAGCAGGCTCCGCCCTCCCCCAAAGGTCCCAGAACACTCCGGAACATTTCATTGGTCACACTTCATCCACCTCTTTAGGTCACCCAGAGACTCCAGACTTTTTAAGGTCAAGTCTAGGGCCCATTTCCAGGCCCATATCACAGTTCCTTCAATGGATAAAGCATGGATTTACATACAAAAAGACAGACAGCCTGGAACTCAGGAGACTCCAGTGCTGGAAATTTCCTCAACACTTGCAAATCCACCCAATCCATTTCTGCAATCTGGGCTCCGGGAGGCAGGGCGGCTCCTTGGGCCTCTCACCCCTGCTAATCACCAACAGGGGTTAGGAGGGGCTCAGAAGTGAGTCATCCGCCCCACAGAGACCCAAACAGAAAGTTCAAAAGTTTGCCTGTTCCAGGAATGAGCTGTAGTTTCTTCACGATGTTTGTGAATTTTGCAGTACTTGTTACCCACTCTTTGCCAGTCAGGTTCTGACCAATGAACACAGCGACCAGGTGGCCACAGAACAGGTCAGTGCTTCCTGGTCTCAGGCAGCTGGGGCATTTCCCTAATTCGGCTCTCTGTTGCCTGCCATTCCCAGTTCTCCAAGAGTGCCCATAATAGCGCCTAGGGCGCCGTTTCTAGCTCTCGCATTTCCCTGGTCACCATGCTGCATTAATTCTTCCTTCACAGGGCCTCTCCCCAGTACTTTCCTCCCTTTCTTTTCATCGCAGGCAGCCAACAACTTGGACTGGCATCCAAATCCACGCTCAGCCCCTTCTCCACCTCACCTGCAGCATCCTGCTCTGAGTTCTCCCAACTCCAACCCTCTAAGCAGACACTGGCAGCTTGACGTCTTGGAAGCTCACCTTTTTTGAGTGTGTCCATATGTCACTTTTGCCTCTCTCACTAGACTGCAAACCCTCTGTGGACAGGGACCTCCTCCCCCTGGCCGGATCCCCAGAATGAACACCCTCGTGGCCTCTCCTACAGTGACTGGATGTGAGCCGAAAAAGGAAATCGCAATACTTGGCCTCTGACAGCTCTCGCTGCCTATGGGATAAGATCAGAACCCCTGGAGTTGGCATTCTGGTCTTGAGCTTCTTGGAATAAGGCCCCAAACTAGCCCTTACCTCTTCTCCGCCCCCACCCCCTCACTGAAACCTGACTTTCCAACCAAACTGGGCCCCTTCTTCCCTTTCCTAGCTGTGTGCCTTTTTCTGCAATACTGAATGTACCCCCCCACGCACACACACCCAATCTTCTACTGAGATATTCATACCCCCAGGGGACAGAAGGAGGCTAAAGTCACAGAAGCCACCTCAGGGTAAACCCAGAATACCTTCTGAGGATCAGATTTACTCAGGAGCAAGTAATTTAAACCATTGCCTTAAATTAAAACAAGCAAAATATGGAGTCAAATGCAAAATGCCAATGAATTGTAAGATAAGGAGTCAGGCTTCAGAGATATTTTGCACATGCACTTGGGGATATTGGTGAACAAATTTAAGCGGCACCACAAAGCCACCCCTGTCCATACCACAGATTTGGCTGCTCTGGTGGTGTTGGGAGCTGGGACAGTAATTTAGCTGTGTGCCCTTCTGACACTCCAGCTGGCATGGCAGTGTGGCAGAGCAGAAAGAACCGGCCTCCGGGCAGTGAGGCAGGTGGGTTCAAGTCCACCACTCATTAGCCTGGGTGGCAATTTACTGGACCATTCTGGGCTGTAGTTACTCAGACACTTCATAGAGCGAGCGCACAGTGAGCAATCCATGAAAAAGTGTGCGAATGCCACCACGAAGGCTGGGGAGAGCCTCCTCTACCCTCCCACTGCGACACAGAGGAGACACTGGGTAAATAAATCCACATCACTGATTTTCATCTCCCTTAAGCACAGGATGGGGAGGGGGTGGAGCCAGGGACTGCGGCCAGGAATCTTGGAAGCTGTGACAGGCCCGTCACTAACTCAGGCCTCCTTGCTGAGAAAACCACTGACCTCACCCATCCGTGCCTCGGGTTCATTCCAATCCTCCTCAGAGAACATCAGCTGAGCCCAGAAGCCTCCAACTCACTCCCTAGCAAGGACAGAGGCAAGAGACAGAAGTGTCAAGCCTCCTGGGTCCCCCACCCCCACCCAGCTCTACTGCCTGCCAGGAAGTCACAGCTGTCTGAGAGCCCTGTAGCTTTGAACCTGGATTTCAGACAATAGAAGGAGCTACCCGAACTCCATGGAAGCTCTCAGCCTCTGACCTCCCAGAGGAGCAAGCCCAGGAGAGAGCAGCCTCTGCTCCTGCCACCGAGGCTCCGAGCCCAGCAGAGTGCTAGGAAGGGACCCAAAGACAGGGCTGCATGGCCAGAAAGCTCAGACAAGGGGAAGGGAGGAAGAATGAGATAATCCGCATTGAGCATCTACTAGGATCCTCGCCTCACACCCCCATTTCACAGATAAGGACAAAGAGGCTCAGGGATGTCCAGAGTCCCCCAGGCGGACAGCGCTGCCTGGCTGCAGAGCTCAGCTATATTCTCTCCATGACACCCCACAGGGAGAGGCTGTCAGCAGCCCTGCCTCATTCTGCCTGTCACCACTCTCCAGTTTCCAAGGCACAAGTCCTGGGAGTTCCTGGACAATCCAAAAAGGCTGGCCGCTGGGGTGCCGTTCCATTACGGCCACAGGGGCCCTTGTACTTCTCCTTTCTCTTTCCCCACTTCCCTCTCTTCTTCACCCTCGGCCCAAGTCAGGGTCCTGACACACGGAGGAGCCCCTGGTGGTGGCGTGTGGCGCTCAAGAATTCAGAGAAGGCTGTACTTGGTTGCTGGATGGCCGACCTGTGTGAGTGTTTCCATCCTGTGCCATGCAGCCAGCGGCCTCACCTGAGCAGCGTGATGCAAGACAGGGCTGCGTCAGGCACTGGCCTCAACCCCCGCTTACTGTCAAGCGGCCTTCTTATCTGGATGAGGGAGGGGCCTGGACACAGACAGACCAGTGGCTCTTTGGTGTCCTCAGAAACAGGCAGAGGAGGCAGGAGAATCACCAGGGGATAGACGGGCGGTCAGGGCTCCACTGAAAACACTACATGGCCAAGGGACAAAGAAAATCTGAGGCCTGACGTGCAATCGGTCAGCCGTGAGGTATGCCGCCACCCGTCCTTGGCTAACGATCATAAAGTCTTGACATTTGCAACTCGTTTGCTTTTAGTTTTAGAAAACAGATGGAAGCAGGTTCAAGATTACCCCATGACCATCGGCCCCACCCATGGGTGTCCCACTATGCTTTCTCGAGTGAGAAAAGGAGCCAGGAAGTGCACAGAAGCCCAGGTGTGCCCTCGAGAAGGATGGGCAGCACACGATCCTCACCTGCCACAAGTGTCATTCGCAGGGTATGTCACTGTGGAACACAAGTTGGAACCACTATCTGAGGCAGTCAAGAGCTCTGAGAAGGCGAGGCAGATGGGAGAGGGAAGAGCCGAGGCCAGCTGCCCTCTGCCCCGGGCGGCCCTCAATGACACTTTCACTTCCCTAGAGGCATCTATGCCACCCAGCCCTGACCTTCTCGGTCTCACAGGTTTTGGAAGCCGCTGGCTCAGTTCTGGGTAAGACAAAGTTCTTGTGCCACTTGGCAGCAGGTGTCACGAGGAACTGTCTGAGTAAGGAGACGGTCTAGGGAGGGCCCGTCACATACAGAGGAGCCCCAGGTCTTGTCTCAGTCCCTTGCAAGCTCCCCACACTTGTTCCGCATGCTGGCAGGCAGCGGGCATGGTCTGACCAGAGGCCCTGGTGGGATGGGGTCACTGATCTACACAGGAGGGATGCTCCGGCCACTGTCCTGAGGATACACATTTCTCTAGAAGCCTAGATCCTTGCTGACTCTCCTCACTGGGAAATCAGCCTCTTCCTGGACAGGGAGGGAGCAGATGGAGTTCCACAGTCCTCATGGCCTTGGCTAACCAGAGTCATACTGGGAAACCACAAGAAAAAAAGGAGGGAAAAGACACACTTTCCTGAAACAGAAAGCATCCTCTGAGACCTCTGGGCTGTTAGTCTCGCTGGCAGGGCTCACGTGGAGGGACATCAAGGAAGAGGACAGGATGGGAACAGGACCAAAATAAGACCCTGAAGTCTACCTGCAAGAAGCGCACCAACCCCAGGGCTGAGGCAGAGAGCCAAGCAGATGGCAAGCCTCCTGGGAGCACTGAACCAGCGATCTGTGGCCCGGGGCTCATGCATTAGAGAGAGTCCCCAGGCTCCAGCTTGGCTTGGCTTGGCTTGCCTTGATGTGGCGTGGTGTGGCTGGCGTCCCTCTGCCATGCCCAGCTGGTTACACCAGGAGACTGATGGGAGGGGGGAGCTACGTACCTCAGCCCTGATTTGGATTTTATTAGAGGAGACAGTCTGGGGCTCTGGGCATCCCCCACCCCCAGCAGAGCCAGGACATATGGCAAGAGCAGGCCTCAGCCATAATGCTGAAATCATCTCGCAGGAAGTCCCTGATGTGTACACATGGAGAGTATTCCAAAAGTCTGTTTGGAAGTTGGACTTTGAGCAGTACCATGGGGACAGTCTTCTAATAGAAGCAGAGCTCTGAGGGGGGGATTTGGGTGACTTCCACTGGACGCTGGGTTCCACAGAGTTCGCAGGGAATACTTCCTCACTCTGAGGGGCCAAAGAGGAGGGCCACCAGGGCGGGGGGCGGACGGGGTGGGCCGGCCAGCGTTAAGTCAGCAGCACTGAACCCATCGCTCTGCGCTCCCAGAATCTGCTTTGTGCCCGCAAAATTGCCCTAGATGCTCCTGGTCTAAACTTCCCAAGGACAGACGGGACAAGAAATCCTGTGCTTCGGTCCCCAACAACTGTAAGGAAAGTCGGGGAGCCTCGTGGTTAACTTGGCCACCTCTGACCTGAACAAACCTGCCAGCTGGGGCTGCTGCCTCGCCTGTCCGTCTCTACATCCAAACAGGAAGTGGTCACCAAGGAAGTCAGGAAGCATCGCCCGTTGCTGCCCTCTCTGACGTCATCTCTTTCTCTTTTTTAAAAGTGGAAGTCTCTGTCCCCATCCACCCTTCCTTTCTGTGCCCCAAACTGCGATGTCCTCCTCTGTGGGCACGGTCCCTTGGAGTGGGTTGCCTGCAAGCAAAAGGGGGTGCCCGGCTCCACTCTGCGGTCTCACCCCACACCTAGGAGAGGTAGGAGCTGGGATGAGAGGAATCGAATCTCACCGACTATGAACAATTGACTCCCATTTCCAACTAAGAGGGAGACATTTCAAAATGTGGGCACAACGAACAGCCACAGCACTCTCTCCTAGCGTCCAGATCCTCCCAGGGGCCGTACCACCCTCAGAGCCCAGGGGCAGCTCAGTGTGGAGTGGCAGAGTGCAGGAAGTACTGGCAGCCACTAGGGGCGCCCCCAGGGATCTGGTGGCTGAGCCCAGACTGCTCAGGCCCAGACCACTCAGGCCTGTGAGCATGAATGGCCTAGAGCACATTTTATTCTTTCTTCTGCCAGATTCTACAGTTCCTTACCTTCCCATGCCTACCAATGTTTTTGGTGAAACAGGACTTGAACGTGGTTAAGGAATGGCCCAGACATATCTACAAAGATCTCTTTCGGCAATGACCTCTGATTCTTCTCCTTCCAGAGGGGATCCTAGAGGCAGCAGGACCAGGGGGAAGGGTGGGGTTAAGGGAGGCAACAGAGAACATGACAGAGGTCACCAGTCCGAGGCCCGAAGGCTGCACCCTATCCCCCATATGCGCCTTTTTAGAAATCTGAGTTAGATTTCTTAAGAAATCAAGAGACTACACATGAAAGCCAGGATTTCTGACTTCCCAAAAGCAGTCAGAAGAGCTAGTAATACTGGTCTACTCAGCTGCAGGGCAACTGCTGGCTAGAGCCTAAAATCTAGGTCCCTTTCTTTTTCGGCCTGCTTTATCCACTCACAACACCTGCTCAGCCTCAGCAGGTAAGAATTTGCAGCATGATGTAGCATGGGCTTTGTAGCTGAACTTGGGTTCAAGTCCCAACCTGCTGCTTGCTAGCACTACACTTCTTTGAGCTCAGTTCCCTCATCTACACAGCAGTGTAATAACAGCCCCTAACATCACGGGGACTGTGAGATTCCTAAGCTTGGCTTAAGCCCTTCAGAGGAACAAGTAAAGTAATGAACATACAGCAGGCCTGGCGTATCACGAGCATACATATCATTAGTGCCTACATCACCGAATGACACCAGGTGACAGACCGGGGCTGAGGGGCTGTCCCACCCACAAAGCGGACATCCCTGACTGCCCCCACCAGAGCAGGTGCAAAAGAATACTCAGCACAAGCCATGAGCAGCTGCACAGAAAGTGCTCTGCAAGGTGTCGGGAGGACAGCCTGACCCTGCCGCACTGGCTCCCAGCTGCATCTGCTAACACACCGGGCCTGGATCACTGGCCTCTGCCCACGAGCAGATCTTAGGTAAAAAACTGACAGGCTCGTGAAGGACCCGACCCAAACCGATCTCTTTCCCCTGCTTCAAAGCCGTCCCCAAGTTCAAAGACTTGCCAAGCGGGATCACCCAGAGGCCTCTGTTCTCAGGGTGTGGGGAGCTCAGTACACAAAGCCAAAGGGAGGAAGGGCACTGCGGGTCCTCCCGGGAGCCCGGTCCAAAGGCCAACCTGCCAGCCCCACAGTGCCATCTGCTCTGACAATCCGAGCTCTGAGGAAGGAGTCCAGGGATGGGCCAGGGTAGTCCTTGCTGCACGCGCCCATCTGAGGTGTCTAACTCCTAACTCGGCCAGAGGGTTCAGCCTTTGGGGTGACGTTGACACGGGCCACCCTGGACTTACTCCAGAGGCCTGAGTGTTAGGCATGACAAGCGCCCACCTGTTCGGTGCAGCCAGAACCTGGCTGCGCAGCTCCCGCCCTCTGCTGACTCAGTTCAGCTCCCCACCGTGGACAAAAGGACTCCTCAGCCCTCTTTCCAGAGCAAGAGCTCAACCTTACAGTGGAGGGCGCCACCTGGCCTCCACAGATGACCCCCTAGGGGCTGCGTGAGCCACCTAAAATTCCACGCGAAGCATCATGCGCACATGTCCCTACAGCACTGCTTTAGGGAGATGGTTCATCGTGTTCCCGGCCCCGAGGGCTGGGAATCTGCAAAGGCGAAACCGCTGCCCAAGACGACAGCTGGCAGTGGCCGCCCTGCACCTCTCAACGCGCTGTTGATGGAAACTGGTCTGATCACTTGGGGCTGAAGCAGCTCCATCTGTGCCTCGATCCGAGGTGACCAAAATGTCTGGAATGGGCCCTGCCGGGCACTGACCCAGGCAGCGCACACACTCCTCTCCAGCAATGCCACCGGCATGCAGGAGCACTAAACCCGTGGGCGATTGTCATAACGGGGCAGGGGGAGAGAGCAGGAGGTGTTTCTGGGCAGAGGAAGGAACAGAGCTCCGCAAGAGGTGCACAGCGGGCTGGCAGACAGAGGGGGCTGGAGTTCAGGGTAGAGTCCCAGCTGGGCGGGAGAGGAGTCAAGGCCCAGGGGTCTGCAGCAAAAGCTGGACTCTCAGGCAAGCCCTGGAAGCCCTGGAGGCTCTTGGCGGGAATGGCAGGACCAGGCTTGCGTGTTAGATTACTCAGGCAGTGCGTGCTGAGGCTCAGCTGGAGGAAGACCAGCAGGCGCAACGCTCTAAAAATAAAAACAGGTAAAATCAGCAAGACCTGGTAATTGAGTGGCTATGGAGAAAGGGAAGAGTGCAGGATGCCTCCCACATGTTTCCTGCAGGGAGATGGAGGTTCCACCAGATGACAGAAGAGACAGGAGGCGGAGCAGGAAAGAAGTTGCAGGGGAGGGTCGGGGTGACGAGGACAGTGATGGAGGTCAGGCAGAGTCACAGGGCAACCTGGCCACATCAACTATGACTATCTCAGGGGCCCAGAAAGCAACGGTTTGGGAAATGATACAGGCTTGCCACTTTGCTCTTTCTCTGAAGACAAGCAGTTCTCCCAGGCCAGCCGTGGGGGAGCTCTAAACTGCACACTGCCAGCTTCAGGAATTCCCAGAGTGCCCGGGATCACCAAGGGTTTCCTCCCTCTGTCCACACCCTGGATCTTGAGACTGAAGTCTGCCCATCCCCCGACAGCCTCTCAGGAAGAGGGGCTAGGCCAAGCCCATTATCACAGGAACCAGGTCCTTCCTGCCACACAAGCTGGGGGGCTCACTCTGGGCTCTGGTGGGCCCAGGATGCAATCTCAGGCCCCAAATTCTCGTCGAAATGCCCTTCAGAACTGGCCCAGGGCCCCAGCCGCTGAGCCCAAGAGGAGTTTGCACGGGCAGAGTACAACAACTGACTGGAGGAAAAGAGAAGCCCCACAGGCCACCCCACTTCAGCTGTCGTGCCAAGGCCACCCCAAAAGGTCATTCCACTGAGGAAGCAAAGGCTAGCAACTGTTCCTGGCCTTGTGGCCCAGGTTGAGTTTGATTGCAAGATCCAATTGTGAGGACACAGGGTACCAAATCATAGCCAACGAGCCTGTGTCTGTCTCTCTCTCTCTCTCTCTCTCTCTCTCTCTCTCTCTCTCACACACACACACACACACACACACACACACACACACACACACACCTCCTCCCTCCAGGCCTTTGCCCTTCTGTTCTCTCTGCCTAGATCACTCTCCTTTCTCCTTTAGGAGGCCAAATTATTTCTTATCACTTGAGACTCAATCAGTTTCCTATTCCGTAATGTGAGAATAAAAAGATCTGCTTTGCCTACCTGAAAAAAAAAAAAAAAAAAAAGGAATGTGTAGTTTTTATGCTACAGGCCTCTTCTGTAAGAGAACCCCAAATCTTAATTAGGAAAACTGTATTATCTATGTAAAGGATGAAGGTTTAGGGCTTTTTCTATATGTCAAGATTAAAATAAATACGCAACAGAGGGTCCGTTTAGGGTCTGTTTCCTCCAGGAAGTTTTCCCGGACCACGATCCCTGCAGAGTCAAGACCCCTCTCCTCTGAGTTCCCAAAGTTGTGTGTAGTTCCTCTGAGATCACCTATCAAACTGGTAGGAACTATCGAAGAGCCTAAGTGTCCAGCCAGCCTGTGACCGCAAGGATGGGGAGTGTAGCTTTATTATCCATCTTCACCTTCTCCTATAGGGCAGTGCCTAGCACATGAGAGGTGCTCCATGGACGTCTACTGAATAAATGAATGAATGACCTCCCGCCAAGCCCACATGCTATAGGGATCTGTCCTACCACTGCAGTCCATGCCACCTCTAGCCTCTATAAGTGCTCACCACATGCAAAGCACGATGGGGAGAGCAATACATGCACACAGAGCCCGAGCCCTCCCTATGCTTCTAACGCAGGAAATTCCCCTCCACTGTGAACTAGTGACCACCACCCCTCCCCAGCAGGCACCACTCCTACTCTTAAAAAAAAAAAAAAAAATCAAAAAACACTCCACAAGACTTTGCGGCCACAGCACAGCAGCCCCTTGTGGGCACTTAAGGTCTGAACTCACTGTGTGGCCTGTCTGGCTTCCTCTGTGGGTGGGGAAGGGCAAGCTGGTGAGGTGGGCTAGGTTCACAGAGGCGAGGCAGCTGGGAAGGAGTCTGGGTCCCAGGCAGAGTCGGGACCTCGGCTGGGTGATGGAAGAACAGGTGGAGGAGGGGCATTACCAAGAACAACCAGACACGGAACAAGGGGAATGGCAACCCCAGTGTCCTGCCGATCTCATCCTGCCACAGCTCTCCCCATGGGACAGAGGAGGCAGGAGATGTGAGCTGGAATGTGCGAATTTTCTGAACCATGCATCACTGGAATGTGTTAGTAACACCAGGCGTGGGGCTCTGTAGCTGGGAGCAGCTGATAGCATCATTGATTATCATGACTAAGCCACAGATGAGACAAACTGAACCACAAAGCATTCACTGAAGATTAGTGATGCTGAGGGAAGCTCCAAGGGAAAACTAGCCAGGGAAAGAAGGAGGAAGACAAGTTTTTGGAAGAGAAACTGAAATGGAGAGGAAGGAAAAAAAAATGTTTTGCAAACATTTTTTGTTAATTTCTTTCGCCTTTAAAAGGCTTTTTTTACAAAGGAACAAAGAGGGCGAAAAACAGTAAATTTGTGGGTAAAGAAAAAACTAATAATGCAGTGTGGGTTTTATAATATATGTAGACATAAAACTTATAACAACAATGATACAAAGGACCAGAGTGGGGAATGGAAATAGAAGATTCTTACGTTACACCTGAAATAGTATAGGGAGACTGCAATAAGTTAAACCTGTAACTCATACAGCAACCACTAAAAAAGGTAAGCCGATGAAGTATAGTTAAATAAACCAGTAGTGGAGATAAAATGGAATCCTAAAAAATAGTCAATGAATCCAAGAGAAAGCAGTAAAATAAAAAAGAATAAAGAACAGATGGTACAAACAGAAATCAAATTTTAACATGGTAGACAAACTCAATCATACTGACAATTACTTTAAATGTTAAAAGGTCTCTATGGCCATGCCACCTTGAACATGACCGATCTGTTTTGATCTTGGAAGCTAAGCAGGGTCGGACCTGGTTAGTACTTGGATGGGAGACCATCTAGGAATACCAGGTGCTGTAGAGGTTCCAAAAAGAAAAAGAAATAATTGTTAAAAGGTTTATACATTCCAATTAAAAGGAAGAGCTTGCCAGACTACATAAAAAATACAAGATTCACTATATGCTGTCTATAAGAAATACTTTAAATATAAAAACACAGATAAATAGTTCCTACTGGTTTGGTATGTTAAAACAATGGAGAAAAACAGACCATGCTAACGCTAATATTGTGAAAGTTGGGAGTGGTTCTGTTAAAATCAGACAAAGTAGGATTCCGGACAGGAATATCACCAGAGATAAAGAGGGGCATTTTACAATGATAAAAAGGTCAAGACATAGTATCCTAAATGTATCTACATCCTGTAACAGAGCTTCGAACTAGATTAAGCAAAATTGACAGAACTCAAAAGAAAAAGTCAATGATGGCAGCTGGAGATTCCAATTCTCTAATCGAGAAAGCTCAATAATTGAGGAAAAACCTCTCAACAACAACAACAACAACAACAACAACAAAAAAGCAAGAGTAAGATAGAAGCGAACAACCTGGAAGTGAAGAACAGCAGGCCAGAGAGAACCAACAGAGTCCCAGTCTGAGGAACACAGGGGACCCCCGGCATTTGCTCACTGAAGCAGGGGAGGCCAGGGGCGGCCATGGAGCAAGAAAGGCGCCCTCCCCTTTGCTGGACCACACAGGCCTCCCCCAGGAAGGCACATCAGCTCATGCCACACTTTTCAGTGGCTTTCGGTCCCTAACAAATCTGGGGGGGGGGGGGGGCGGGGGCAGTGTCCAGCACCCACACAGCTGGTTGATCACTTTCTCAACTACTATGCTCCCAAGCATGTTGGGATCCTCATACCGGAAACACACAGACACACACCCCAGCCCGTCCCCCTTTCCTCCTGTCTTCCCAGTGGCACTCAGTGGCATCGCTGAGTGGCAATCAGAATGGGAGTCTACAGTATAATCAAAGGGGCTGTATGGCACAGTGGGCTAAAGCAGCCTCTGGATTCCGACACCAGCTCGGCCACTGACCAGCAACTCGCTTCAGGCAAGTCACTTATCCTCTCTGTGCCTTAGTGTCTGCATCTATAATACCCGCTTCACAGGGTTGTTCTGAGAAAACATTAAGGTAATGCAAGTAAGGCACTTAGAACAGTGCCTAGCACAGAGTAAATTACATTAATGCTGGCAATATTCCAATTATGTAAACACATATGCACTGAAACAGTTTTATAGAAATGTATTAAAATATTAATTACGGTTACGACTGGATAATCATCTCTAAGAGTTTTTATTACTTCCTTCTCTATATATTTATGTAGTTTTCTAATTTTCTACGGTGAACATGTATAACATTGATAATTAGTAAAAAAAAAAAAAAAGTTAAATGTTAAAAGGAACATAAACATAATTTGTCCTAACATTTATAATATAGAAAAATAAACTTTTAAAACAGTGAAGAGATATAAACACACAAAAAAAAATTGCAAACAAGTGTTCAAATAAATACCTGAACACTAATGTTCACAGCAGCACTATTCACAACAGCCAAAAGGTGGAAATCACCCAAATGTCCATCAACAGATGAATGGTTAAGCAGAACGTGGCCTATCCCCACAATGAAATATTATTTGTTCATTAATAAGAAATGAAGTATTGACACACATGGGTGAACCTCAAAAAACATCATACTAAGTGAAAAAAGCTAATGGCAAAAGGCCACGTATTGTATGATTCCATTTATATAAAATGTCCAGAATAGGCAAATCTATAGGTGCAGAAAGCAGAATGGCAGTTGCCAAGGGCTGGGGGAGGAGGTAAGGGAAAGAGACTCCTTAATGGGTTTCGGGACTCCTTAGGGATGAAATGTTCTGGAACTAGATAGAGGTAACACCTGTACAAATTGTAAATACACTTGAACTGTACACTTAAAAATGGTTAATTGTGAATACAGCCATGCCACCCTGAATAAGCCCAATCTCATCTGATTTCAGAAGCTAACCAGGGTCGGGCCTGGTTAGTACTTGGATGGGAGACCACCTAGGAAGACCAGGTACTATAGGCATAATAAAATAAAATAAAATAAAAAATAAGGGATTGTAAATGGACAAGGTCCTTGCAATCTGTGAGGTCAACCAAGGGTTGCCTCGCCTTAAAAAAAAAAAAAAAAAGGTTCACTATATGTTATGCTAATTTCATCTTAATTAAAAAATAACAATGAAGGGTATGTATATTGTATGCATGCTTATATATTTATAAATGTATAGCAAATGGTTGAAAAAGATACACTTCAAACTATTAATAATAGTTACCCCTGGGGGGAAAGAAAGAAAAAACTTTCACTTCTGTACCTTTTTTTCATTCTTACAATAAGCATGTATCTTCTTTGACATACAAACTTTAACAAAAGCAAATAATGATATCAGATACAAAATGACATGATAAAAGTCTCTAGAGGAAAAAAAAAGCTCAAGGCTACACTGTGGCAGATGTGTAGTTCTATAAATGAAGAAAACTAGGACCCTAGATATTTCCCTAAAATGGCTAGAAAGAGTTAAAAGCACAGGTCTGCTGTGCCAGTAAGTGTCCCAAGTGTTTTCTCCTCAGAGGGCCTCAGTTCGTCCATCTGTAAAACGAGTCAGTTGAACCTCGTAAGTGATTTCCAAACGTTCTTACATTTTTATTTTAAGTTTCTCAAAAGCCACAAAACCCCTTTTGCAATTGTAATATTTGATGGAAGCCCAATACAGAAACAAATAAAAAGTGAGCATCGCTGACTGAAGAAGGTGATGGCCAGAGACCCTCCCCCACCATCCACAGAGGTAGGTGACATCGTAAGTCTCCTTCAAGCTCTAGAAGCGTAGGGCTAAGAAAGCCTAAATCACAGAGAAAGGACTCTTGACTGATCATACCCAACAGAACATTCAAAGGAGAATCTCCCCAGCAGTAGAAGTAGGAAGAAGAGAAAGGGCAGAAGCCCAAGACAGTGATGTCAAAACAAGCTGCTATCAGCAACACCATCAACAGCCAATGACCAGCAAGCCAAGGGTCCCGGGGGCAGGTGAACTATGACAGCCCTGGTCCCCACGCCTCTGTGGAGGTCGGCCAGATGACAGCTGTCTCCAGGTCAGTGTTCCCGCTGCTCTAGAGGCACAAACAGGATGTTTGGAAGCAGATGACCAGAAGTGACCACAGGAAGCCATGACAACCCCCTCCAGGTGATGCTCCTCTTCTCACCCCCCACTCCCACCCCTGCTTGTTTCCGGTGTGGCTATCTCAGCAGATGCAGCAGAAAGACTTCAAGTGCTGACTTCCAAAGAGAGAGAAAGGGCAGGAATTCTTAGAAAGTTCGGGACACAGCAGAAGAGGCCATCTGAGGTGGTGAGGGAGGGAAGAAATGAGGCCACCTGACCATCCTAACAGCTGTCCCAAAGTCACAGCTAGGCTGATGCTACTAAGGAAGGGTGAGGAAACCACACAGCTACTCATGGGCACACAGGACTTTACAGATGAGCAGCATGTGACCAAGCAAGGCCGGAAGGACTGCCAGGCTGGGTCTCCAAGGCACAGTGTGGGGTTCCAGGTGCCACATTCGATCCTTCACAAGGACCTCAAGGAGCCAGCCTGACCTGACCTGATGTTCCCGGGGACCATCCCAGAGGGCCAGCCGAGCCAGGAGCCCACGGGGGAGATGGCAAATCCAGAGGAAGCCAAGTGCAGGCCACGGGACACTCCCATTTCCACATATAGAAGAGGAATGCTCCAGGCAACAGAGAGCGAGGAAAAGCCTGGCCGGGGCTCTCTGAGCCACTTCAAACCCCAACAGGGCCCAGGGTTGACCCAATGGATTGAGTGCCCCTAAAAGGGTACACAGGTGGGAGGCAGCCCATCACTGGGGGAGGCTTCCAGCAAATGGGTATGCCCACTCGACTGACAAAAACCACAGTTCACAGTCCAGATAACCAATCTCTCTCTTTCTCTACTGCTACCAGGGGTCTCACTGGCCTAGACTCATCCTGTGAGGCTTCGCCAGTGTCACGGAGCAGCCTTCATGGCCTGCCTTGACCAGAGGAGACCTGAGGATTCTGGGAGAAGGCCAGCACTGAACTGGAGGCGGATGCTGGCGTGGCTCTCTGTGGCAGCTTTAATGTTAGTGTTAGATGAGCGATTAGTATAAAGCAAGCCACTGAGCGACCTCTTCCCCTAGCCGCTTCCTCCTTCAAAGCCACCAAAGAGGCTCAGGGAAATTGAAATGTCTCAAAACCAAAACCCAGCTAACACCAACAGCACTGGGGTATGGCCATTGCACCTGCAGGGCAGAGCCACCAACACTCTTGACCCCACAGGGCCATGAGGAGTCCCAAACCCTATTCTCCAGGGAGACGACCAAAATCAGATTCCTCCCCAGGCCCAGGTGAACAGCCAACCAGGCTCAAGTACACTAGACACCCGCCACCAAGGCCACAGCAAACACGGGCAGCAGGTTCCCAAAGTGGAGAGGTGAGGGGGGAAAGTCTTGTGTAGATTATTCCAAGAGTCCATAATAATCATAATTGTTACCATTTATTGAGCACTTTAAAGCATTTCAGGATATGTGCCTGAGGCTCAGGGTGTAAGGTGACCTGCCGAGATCATGCAGTCAGCAAGTGGCAGCATTGATACAGACCCAGAAGTGACAGATGGTGGAGCCTGTGTTCTCTCCAGGGCACCACGCGGCCTCCCCACCCACCTGGAACCGGGACGGTTTCTCGCTCAGATTCTCCGGCGGAGAAAGTGGTTTGCTGAAAGTAAGGCGTCACGGTGGACGTCCGCAGTTCATACCCATTTAATCAGCAACCACCATCAAATATTCATTAAGTGACCACAGAGAGAACTGAGCCTTACTTGATGGTAAGAGACACTAGAAAGGCAGATAAGATTCCTGTCTTCAAGGGGCTTACAGAGCTGGGGCGGGGGGGGGGGGGGGACAAAAGGTAAGAAGCCCAATTTCCGTAGATCTGTGAAGTCTTACTGAAGTGGGAGGGCCAAGAGGTTGGGCATTTTAACTGGGAAAAGCCTTCTCAAGAAGGTGGCTGCAGCTGAAATCGTAAAGGTAAGAAGAACCATAAAGAGAATGATTTGGGTGCCACGAGACCCAGGGTCAAGTTCTTAACATCATTATCCGTGGTGACACTGGGTGTGTCTCCTTCCTCTTGCGTTCCCTGAGCTTCAGTTTTTCTTCCTCATCTGTGAAACGGGGAAAACTACCATCTGCCTCAAAGGGTTGTTGTCAGAATCGTATAAAAAAATGACAAAGCACATGCAAACGAAAGTGTTGCACAAGGGCCCAGGATTTCACACGGGCCAGGAGAAGAGAGGGGACAGTGACAGAGAGCGCGGACAATGGACGAGACCACGAGGAGAGAGAGTGGGAAGGAAATGAGTTGGGTCTTTGCTGGCGAACAGGCCGGAAGAATCTGGACAATGGGACTCGCGTCAAGGGTGGAAATATAAACTTAGGAGTCGCCAACACACAGTGGGAAAAGAGGTCACGCAAGTGGATAGGTTGACCTAGGTGCCCAGGAGGGGAACGGGCGGCCCAGCGAAAAGCCTTTGGGAAAACGCCAAAGAAGCAGATCTTCAGAAAGGGAGTGGGAAGAGTGGGAGGGGGAAGAGTTCCCAGCGAGAGAGAAAACATGAAAGAACAGCCCAAGCTGTGTTAAAAATATATAATAATAATAATAATAATAATAATAATTAATTAATTAATAAGGAGCAAAGAAAAGAAGCTCCAAAGGGCAGAAAGGTAAAAAGAACGAGAAGAGAAACAGGTTGAAGCAAACCTGCGGATGGAGACTATTAGGTCACATTAGGCCGCAGCCGTCTACGATGACGATGACTGATGACGATGACTGGAGATCTGGGGCAGGAGGGCGCAGGGCGTTATAAAAGGTGTTGGGGTTGGAAAAGATGCTGGGGGTGGAGTAAGGAGGGAACAAACAAAGGAGAAGTCAGCCGTGGATGGAGTCTGCGGTGTGCTGGCCTCCAACTACGCGGGAGGCAGGTTTGGGGACCATTTTACAACCTGCTCTCAACAGGGTTTTTTCTGTTGTTCCAAGAGGCCCAGTCTCCACGGCTCATTCAAAAAGACCCGCAGACTGGGGGCCAGAGGAGAACTGACTCGCCCCCGAGGATCCCTGAGCTAAAGTGAAGCGCTCCCCGGAGGCCTCCAGCCACCTTGCTCCCGCTCACCCGGGGGTCCTACTATTCGAAACAGCTGGAAATGTGTGCCCTGCTCTCCCCAACAAGAAAACAGAACAGAACATGGCTGTTTCTGCCAAGTGAGTTCTGAATAAGCTGCATTCCATTTCATTAAAACAATTACCTGAGTCCCGGCCAAGAATTACATAAAGCTTCCTCCCGGCACCACCCCTCCCCCCATAAAACACACATCACGCTGCTTTTCAAACAGGCAGAGGAAGGCCATGACACACCACTCTGAGACCACACTAGGAAGATCCCATGATCCCTGTCAAGTGGCCAGCCTCTGTGTCCTTGCACGCTGACAGACAGGAGTTGGGGCTCAGAGAAGATCCTTGCATGAAGCACTCCCCGATGACGGCCTCCTGGTTGCCCGAAATGTTTCTAGAGAGCATGAGGGCCCTCAAAGCCAAGGGGGTCACTGGCGTCAGAATCCGGCTATTTCTCCCAAACAGATGGGAGACGCAAGTGGCCCAGCTTTGAGTCGGCACAAAACAAGACAAGAGGGGCCTGGGAGTGGGGACTCCAGGAGAGGAAGCCTGAAGTCTGAGGAGCCCACAGCTAGATCTGAGCTGTAAGCAGGAGCCAGGGGCCACTCTAGCCTGTGCTGGCCACAGGCTGATGATGCTCCTTTGGCCACAGAGAAGAGGTTCCTCATGTGAACTGAAAGGCATTTCATCCTCCACCCCACCCCCCGCCCCAGGCTCTAGCTGCCCAGAGGCTGTTCTTTGTCTTTTGTAAAACTTGTTCTGCATCCCACCCAGGCGACCTCTTCCAAACCCCAACCAGGGCCCAACATCTCCCTAGCCCAACCCTGAAATTACCCCCAGAAGCTGCCTCCACACCATGGAAGCTCCCTGGCCCTGGCTGGCTTTGTCTTTTTTCTGCACGGGTCATGGTGGCTGTATGCCCCCGTCCCCGGCTGAAGTTGCCAGTCACTATCACACCAAGCCAGCTTGGCTCCTGTCTCTGCCCACCCAGCCTTTGTATCACCCGCCCAGGGGCACAGGAGGCCACAGGAGCCCGAGTCACTCAAGTCAACCACAGGTAGACAGACACTGGCCGAAGCCCACTTTGGAAAAGCAAGGTTTGCTAACTTTTTTCTGACTTTTTACCACGAAAATAGCTAAACATATGAAGACGGTTTCAATGAGCACTTGGACACCCTCCACCTAGATTCAATTATTAACATTTTGCCATTTGTGTAAAAAAAAAACTTACATTTTTTTCCACCCTCTTTTCCCACTGCTGTCCCCATCTCGCTGTATATATGCACACACACATATTTATGTTTTTTTTTTTTAATATTTAAAACTAAGTTGCAGGTATCACACTTTACTCCTGAATAGTTTAGCACGCACCTAGCAATAATACTGTTCTCCCATAAAACCACAATACCACAATCACACAAGAAATAAGCTTTAAGAGGCCGTCTTTAAGGAAAATTTGGCCACTGGGGCTCTGCCGGGCCTGGCTAACCACACATTCTGCCTGCCACCGGCCCAGCATCCAAGGCCTCCCTGGAGAGGCCAGCCCTGAGCCCCACTGGTTAGGCAATCAGTTTGTGAGCTGGAAGACTCATCAGGACGTGAATGACGCTTGAGGCCAGATGTGAGACTCCCAACAAGACCCCAACCGAAAAGGCAAAGCCAGTCCGGGAGGCTGTGGGGGTTCCGGGCCTACCCTCAGTGAGATGTCCCTGTTAATCAGCAGCTTTGTCAAGATTTCCTGGAAAACTCTGCCTCTTGATTCTTCCTCTCCCACTCTCTCTCCCACAGGACATCCTGAATCATCTACCTTGAAAGTTATCGACAAAGTGGGATGGCTCCAAATGGCAGCCATGGACAGACACCTGAACAAAGACAGGAGCGTGTTTGTACTGGGCAGCGGGCACAGAGGCTTCTGATTCTACCCAAAAGGGGCAGAAGAGGGACCTCAGAGGACTGCTCCTGGCTCTCCACAGCGGTGCAGTAATCAGCTCGCGGCTCTGTCTTGAGGGTAACAGGTGACCACACTGGCGATGGGTGGAGAAGTGGGGCCCTCCACTGAGCAGGAGACACTGCCACAGGTGCCCGGGATCCCATCCTGAGTCCCCAGGCAAGAAGAAAGGGGAGAGAAGAAGCCACCAAGAACAGGAAGAGGATAGATATAGGAGACTGAACAGAAAATGGGGGTGGGGGAGGAGATGGAGGCAAAAAAGATTTTTAGCCTACTAGTGATGGAAAGCAATCAAACCAAAAGGCAACGGAGATCCGATCCAGCATCATGAACTGAAGTGTAAAGCAGCGGTCCCCAACCTTTATGGCACCAGGGACCGGTGCTCCCATGAGAATCTAAGGCCCGAAGACCTGAGGTGGAGCTGAGGTGGTGATGCTAACGCTGAGGAGCAGCTGCGAATACAGGTGAGGCTTCCCTCACTCACTGGCCGCTCACCTCCTGCTGTGTAGCCCGGTTCCTAACAGGCCACAGACCAATACTGCGTCTGTGGCCCTGGAGCTGGGGACTCCTACAATAAAGAATGGTTACTAGCTCGACTCTGCATTTAAATCGCAGGCCTGGGTTTAAGTCCCAGCCCTGCCACTCATTAATTACAGAACTTGGGCTAGTGGACCCGCCCTCTCTGTATCTGTTTTGTCATCTGTAAAATGGGTAGTAATAATAATATGGCCTCATATGGTCCATGTGATTCAATGAAATAAGGTGCGTAAAGCGCCCAGCAGTGCCTGCACATAGTAAGTGCCTAGCAAATATTACAGGAAAGAGTTTGGTAAACAATGAAGAAAGAAAAGTGTTCTACCGATACCGTGTTCGTTATTATTAACGGAGGCAATGAGGCCGGGACGACCCTCGGAAGCGCTGGAATGAGAGTGAAGCCAGGAGGAAGTTTTTCACCATCTTGAACCTTGGAACAAGGTAAGGGCCCAAAGGAAGCTTTGGAAGGTCAGCACACTCCTTGTACGATGACTAAATTGAGAAAGCGGGCAGCTCAGCACCTCAGCAGTAACTCTGGCCTTCTACCGGCCCCTCTGGCTAAGGGCTCACCCTTCCTCTCCAATGCGTGGCCATCACTGGGGAAGACGGAAGAAAGGAAGATCGAGGTGTTCCCTCGGAAGACCTCAAACCCGTCCTGGTGGGGCTACAGACCCCAGCAGGCCACGCCTTTCCACAAAAAGCTGTGGCTGCCCAGGCAGCAGACGGCTCAGCACAGCACAGCAGAAAGGGCACCTGCTAAGGAGACACGCCAAGGTTTGAATCCCCCACTAGTGTAGAGCCTCGGAGAATCTCTGGCACGGACGCAGAGCCCAGTAGAAGTGCACATCACTCCAGGAGCGCCTCTGTCACAGGCCCAGAAGCTGGGTACCTGACCCTGGCCTAACACACAGAGGCGCCACAGACGAGCAAGCCCGAAGTCCAAACTTTCCACGGAAACAGGGAGGATTAGTAGCCCGGAATGCCCCAGGCAACTCCCTTGTCCTCCCGCGCCCCCCCCCCAACCCAGTACACCCCTCCAAGGACAATGAGGCACTGTTTTCCAGAGGGTCAAGACTGCTGAGAAGCTGAAAGAAGACATGTCCAGATTCCAGCGGCAACTGGGCACTGCCAACAGCTGGCTGCTTCCCCTGGGGAGGGAGCGAGGAAGGCAAAACTATCAAGTGGACCCACCCTCCGCCCGTAGAGGCCATTTCCTGGGGATGGCCCCCAGGGCAGAAATTTTAATGGTAACTGACAATTACTCAGCAGGCCCCAGGGCTCATCTCCCAGGTTAGACGAGGATCACTTACAACCTTATTAGCAGTAATACTAATTAAGTATGGACCAGATCTGGAATTGGATCAGTCTGGGTTCCAATCCCAGCTCCTCCAGTGAACTTCCCAGAGCTCAGGTTTCTGCAACTGTAAAGCGGAGATAAAACGTCCCCCTCTCAGAATGGCAGTGATGAAACACATAAAGCGCTGAGTCGGGTGCCTGTCTTCCGTCAAGCAGGAGTGATCATTATTGGACCGCAGCTGTGGTCACAGCCCCCCCCCCCCAGCCCGCCAGGCGCACTAGGAACGTGAATGAGGGGAGAACAGGGAGTTGGGTCGGGAAACGGAATCAGAGTGCATCTCAGTGTTGTGGGAACTCTGTCCAGGAAACTCCGGCCAGAACACGAACAGGGCGAACTCCCGGCCAAACCAGCATCTAAACAGTAATGAGAAAAGCCACCAGCAGCCACCCCACAGCACAAAGCAGTCAGAACACACAGCAAAGAGCCGTGTATGTGTTTTTCTGCCCGAAGAGCCATAAATTTGTAACTTATTAAATAGCACATGGCAAGTCTGTCACTAGTAGCTATGGGGAGGGGAGTGTTTCCTAATTTTTTTTTTTTTTTAGGGTAAAAAACAAAGTCAAAGCAGAGACTCTTGGCCCCTCTAGTCTTGCCACAGGACAGACCTTAAGCTCTCTCCTGTTTCAGGGACCACGAGGCTCACAGCTGAGAACACTCTCAAGAGAAAAATAAAAACAAGAGGCCTAGCCTTTGTGTCTGCCCTAACTAAGTAAAACAGCTGACGGGCAGGGTGCTGAGCAGTCAGCCAGACAGCTGATGGGGCCTGAGCGGACAGGCAAATTCCTCTCCCTTCCTGCACGCCCCATTCCTCCCACCCCAGGCTCCGGTCAGCCAGGCGTGGCTGGCCCCCTGGGAGCTTAGACCAAGGAAGTTGGGCAGCCAGGATCCAAACAACTGGGAAGCCTGTGGTGGAAGGCAGCAGAAGTTACAGGTGGCCGTTATCACCCAGCTGCGACCCCTCCCCTTCACATGTAGCTAGCCCCCTCCTCAGGAAGAAAAGCCTCTGGGTACCCAAGAACTACAGATATAGGAGGAGACAGAGACTGGGCTTCTTCTAAGTCATGGTTTTGTCATTTCGTGGATGTGCAGCCTTGGGCAAATGAATCAACCTCTCTTAGTCTCAGTTTTCTCAATTTGTAAAAGGCAGGTAGGTAATAATGACAGCAGTGGCCCTAAGGAGCTCTTATAAAGGGCTGCTGTGAGAACAGGACAAGTCGAGGTATGGGGAAGTACTCCATAAACAGCAAATTTAAAGTCCTATGGTCCCCCTCTGCCAGTACACTCTCTTTCCTTTCAGAGACTAATTCAGTTTCCTGGCCCTAAATGGAAGACTGTCAGAAGACAGGAATTTAGGACTTCGTCTGCAAACTCTACAAAGACTTTCTTGGTCCTTCAAACAGCACCAGAACTGTGTAGAAGCACCAGAACCATATCAGCATTTTAGAAACTGTAACTCTGCTTCTCAGTTCCCATTGAGAAAACTTTGAGAATTTCAGATCCTGATTTTAAAAGCATCTCTCAGCCTCCTTTCAGCTTAGTTATTTTTATGTGAAAAAAAAAAAAAAATACCTGCCTGGAAGCCACGCCAACCTTGAATGTGTTGGAAAACTGGGTGCCAAGCCTGACCCAAAGGCAGAACTATGCTTGGCAGCCATCACACTCTGCAAAACAGGCAGGACCTTACACCATCCCTAGCTCCAGGATCTCTTTGGGGGCCGGGGTGGGGAGGCAGAGGGGCCGATCCCAAAAGGAAGCTGCCAGGAAGCAGTGCAGTCCCTGTCCTCCTCCCTGTCCTCTTGGAAATCCAGTGCCTACAAATAGCCAGTCTTAACTTAGTGCCCTGTGTGCTTGGGGGAGGCCCGCCAGTTCTGTCTGATGAATCTGCTCCTCAGAGCCTAGGACAGAGAAAGCATCAATGGTCACACAAGCCACCCACAGTCCAGAGAGGGAAGACAAGGCTCCTACAGAAAAGAAAATTTTCCCCCCTCTGCACCTCCCCAGCTCAGAGGCCCTCCAGCTACAGCAGTGAAGGGGAGGAGTGAATCCTCTCACTCCAGGGTTCACGCCACTCAAGCCATTCCTAGAACCCTGGCACCAACCCCCTTGGGTTTAGTGTCTGGTTCCACCAGACACTTTCCCCTGCCCTAACATGAAATCAAAACTGGACTGAAAAGAGTGGTTTTGGAGCTCCGATAAACTGAAAACAGTAAAACTCTATTCCGGGCATCCTGTCCTCCTTTCCTGTGTGGCTTCCAGCAGGGTCTGATGCTAGGGAGGGTGAGGAGACACTGCCAGCCAGGACAAACTCAAATATGGCCATACCTTGGGCCTCACTTCCCTCCTCATTCCCCTGGCATTTCATCAGAGTCTAGGAGTGGGGAAGAATCACGTCTTCCCAGCTTTCTCTTCTAGGATTAGGCTGGTCTATGACATGAAAGGGGAGGGGCTGGTCCACAGAGGGGACAGGACAGTCAGTGAAATGGAGTGACCCGCCCAGGCGATGGGGTGACCAGACCTGAAGTAGGGGGCCAAGAGGGCACATGGGAAACTTGTCTTTGTAGGGGTGTGGTCATCAGAGGTTTATCTCTAACTTGTGAATCTGCCTAGTGACATGAAAGGGCTGGGCTCAGAGGGGCTATCCGAGAAGTGAGAGCAGTCCTCGAGGGGGTGGGAGCAGGTCCTGGAATTGAGGTACCAGCCTGTGAGATTAGGAAGCTGCTCCCCAAATTGGGCGGTCGATCTGTGAGGTGGGGGTTGGGGGACGGTCTGTGAAGTGAGGGTCCCGTAGCTGGGGGAGGCGGTCTGGTCCAAGCAGTGAGGATCTCGCCCGTGAAGCGGACGCGACGGGTCCCTGAGGTGCAAGCTGGTCCCTGGGGATGGTCTGGGAGACGGGGGTGGGTCCTCGAGGTCGGGGGTCCAGAGGTGGGGCTGTCCCCGAGCAGGGGGGCGACGGCTCTGAGGACAGCAGCGGAACCAGCTTGAGCCGGGACTCAGGCCCAGCCCGGGATCCCGGCCGGGGCCCGCAGGAACTGGAGCGGGGATTCAGGCCCCGGGGGCGGAATCCCGCAGCCCCCACCGCTCGCTCGCTCGCGCCCGCCCGGCCCGGGGCCGCGCGCCCCTCGCTGCCTGCTCCCTCGGCCTCCTGCTCACTCACCGAGGTCGTCCATGGCGGGGCTGTGGGCGCCGGGAAGCGGCTCGGCGTCGCGTTCGCTGCCTGTCCCGGGGCCGCTCCTCTCCGCCCGGCAACTTTTCCGCGGCGAGCCCCGGCCCGGAACGCAACGCACCACCGCCGCGCGCGCCCGCGCCCCCGCGCGCCCCCGCGCGCCCCGCCCCCGGCCGCCCGCGCGAGCACGCGCGCCGCGCCGCGCCGCGCCCCGCCCGCAGCAGCCCGCGCGAGCGCGCCGGCCCCGCCCCCTCCGCCGGCCCGCGAGCGCGCGCCCGGCCCGTAGTGGGCGACGCTGGGCGGGGCAGCGGCGCCCCCACGCGGCGGAGCCGGCAGGTGGGCGGTTCCCAGGCCCTCACGCCCTGCGGTCAGTCTTTCGATCCGTCTCAAAGTCACATGCCTGACCCTTTGGCTGACATAGCCATCCGCCTGTCTTGATATCTCACAGCCTGGCTTGTGTCTGTCTATCCATCAGTCACTTACTCATCACATGTCTGTCAACTGGAGAGTTAGATTTGTCCGCCTGTTTATCTCATAGTTAAGTCACCTCCCCAGAGAGCCCTAAATCAATATCGGGCAAGGTCAGGAACCTTCGAAGGACTTTCCCTGGGGTCGCCTTCTGGGCCCATGGCAATGCAGCTCTTCACAGCCCACTTTTGAGGCCAGATTCAATACCTTCGAGGTTATATATCCCTTAATCGTCCGCATGTCCACCCTCGCAGGGAGATTTTCCAAAACTCCGCACGGAGCAGAGGGGATCCCGCCTTACACGTTATAGGAAAAGCTACAGAAGTTTATACCCAGTGCCAGGCACAATGTCCTAAAACACCCCAATACCACCCCAGACCCCAGAGGGGCTCTCACGACTCGGACTCAGAAGTCAGATAATTGTAACAGCTGCTATTTACTGAGTGCCAGATATTATGTAGCTATTGTCTAAATTAGTCATATAAAAATAGTTATTACTATCAGCCCTTCCCCACACTTTGAAATGGGCAATGGGTAATTTGTCAATTTTATGTAAAAATGCTCTTTAAGCACAGCTGCAGGCTCCCCTTCTCACAAGAAACCACCCCCCAAGACCTTCTGTGTCAGGCCAGGTCCTCCAGGAAATAGATGTTGAGATAGAGCTGTGGGCAATGCCTGTGAAAGAGAAAGGGGAAGAAGCAAAATTGGGCAAGGAGAGACACAGATCTGACAAACATAGGCCAACCCAACTGGGAGCTCCTGAACAAAATTCCATTAGAGAAGTCCCAGGCCCCAATTCCCCACCGTGTTCAGCCATTGGCTGGGGATGCCCAGGAAGTGTGTGACCAGCCTAAAGGCCCTACATCTGGAAGCTATCATTCCCGGAGCTGGATAACGAGCTCTTTTTGGAAGGCAGAACCAAGCAGTTCACCTCTGTGGCTGCCACGTCCTCCTACATTAAAATTCAAGAGCCAAGACTGCTCCTCAACTAGGCAGTCACTCTGTTACATGCCCTTCCAACATCTTTCATGTACCTCTGTTTTATGGGCATTTCTCACCTTGGACTTGGGCCCCTACCTAGGATTTCCTCATGTTAATAGCCCCTAAATCCCATTTTCTCCCCTTCTTTCTCTGCCCCTCTAGGACTCCCATCCCCACCCATCAGACTTGGCTAACTTAATCCAGGTTTTCCCATGCTTCCTAGCTGACATTGGCAAGGCAGATGGATAGCCCTGACAAAAATGAATTCAGGGTCCCCATAGTGAGGAAACAGCTCCCAAGAAAGCAGGTCCTCTGAGGGATCGCTCCATGGCCAAATGCACAGAGATCCATCTAGTTCATGGAATGTCTGTCTGTCTTTTCACATGTACTGTTCATTCTGCTTGGAGGGCTCTGGATGCCTCTTCCTGTCCCAACCTTCAGGCTTCTCTGCCCAAAATGTGGGGTAGAAGTTAAGTGCACAGGCTATTGGACTGAGTCTACCCAGGTTCAAGTCCCAGTTAAGCACCTTGCTGGTGGTGAATCTCAGGGCCAATTACTCTGTGCCTCAGTTTCTTCCTCTGCAGAGGGAAGGTTAATAAAATTACTTCTCAGAGTCATCATAGGCTTAAAGGAGATACCACACATTTAGTACTTAGAATGTTTTTTGTCACCAATAAGCACTCTCTAACTCAGTGCTCTCCACTAGAAACAAAATGCAAATTACATATGTCATTTAAAAATGTCTGGAAGCCACATTAAGATAAGTCAAAAGAAACAGGAAAATTAATCTTAATATATTTTCTCTAATTTAGTCTATCTTAAATGTTATCATTTCAACTTGTAATCAATATAAAAAATATTAATGAGATCACTCACTTTTCTTTTTCATAGCAAGTCTTTGAAATCTGGTGTGTATTTTAACACTTGTAACATGTCTCCATTTGACTAGTCACATTCCAAATGCTCAGTAGCCACAGTCTGTTTGCTTGCTTGTTTGCTTTATTTATTTGGGAGACATTGGTTAATAAAATTATATAGGTTTCAAGGGTACAATGCAGTAATACATCATCTGTATATTGCATTGTGCATTCACCACCGAAAGTCAAAGCTGTCATCACCGTATCTTTCATCTCCTTTACCCTTACCTTCCTCTCCCCTCCCCCCTTCTCCTCTGGTAGCCAAAAAACTGTTGTCTGTGTCTATGAGTTTTTGTTTGTTTCTCTTTGAAATAAATCAGAAAGGAAAAGTTGAGAATAACCTGATTTTACTCATATGTGGGATATAAAATTATAAGCAACAAACAAACGAGAGAAACAAATAATTTTATATCCCACATATGAGTAAAATCAGGTTATTCTCAACTTTTCCTTTCTGATTTATTTCACTTAGCAATGGTAATCTCAAGATCCATCCATGTTGTTGCAAATGGCAGTATTTCATCTCTTCTCATGGCTGAGTAATGTTCCATTGTATGTATGTACCACAGCTTCTCTACTCAATCATCTATCAAAGGGCACTTTGGTTGTTTCCATGTGTTGGCTGGACAGCACGGCTTTAACTGTTATCTGGCATCATTATTTTTTGGGATTTCAACCTAAAAGCCACTTCCTCAGAAAACCATTCCCTGCCCTGCCAGACTATGTCAGGTATTAAGATCTTTATTTCGCACCCTGGATGTCCTCATCACAATTATGAATAAACAATTCTTATGCATTTGTCATATGCCTCTGTTCATTTCCTACTAGACCCTAGACTTCATGAAGGCAGAGAGCACACCTGCTTTGTTCACTGTTCCATCCCACTGCCTGGTACAGCGCAGAAGGCATAATAGGTGCTCAATAAAAATATGCCACCCAATGAATGAAGCTTAGCATTGCACTAATTGATGTTGGGAAGAAAGAGATTAAGGGAAAAAAAAAATTCAGAAGAATAAACTTCAGAACTTACAATATAGATGTAGAAATTTTCTTTATAAAAGCAACAGTTGTTCATTGTAGGGATAAATTTAGGGGGGAGAAAAGATAAACTAAGAGATGAAAATTAAAAGTATCCATAATTCAAAAAAAAAATTCATGACCAGTTGTAGTTATCTAGACCATCCTTTTATACACATGCAGGCACACACACACATCAATAACACATATATGAAATATTTAAATATGTATTTTTATATTTTTGCATACTGTTTTGAAACCTGCTTTTTTTTTCACTTAACACTATTTTGTGAACATCTTTTCACAGCAGTCAATATTCTTCTAAAACATCATTTCTTTGGACAAAATAGCATTTTATCATATAACTGTACCAGCTTTTACTTAACCAGTTCCCTGCTTAAATTCAGTTATTTCCAAGTTTTCACTATAATTAGCAATACTGAGAGGAACATCCCTGTGACTAAATCTTGAAGCACATACTTAATTATGTCCTGAAGATCAATTCCTAGCAGCAGAAGTGCTGTATCAGCGGTTAAGTGCACTGTTGTTAGTCTGGGTGCTAAGAAAGTGCTGCTATAACAACTGTATCTAGGTTAATATAGAGTATATTTCATGAACTCGGACACAATACTAGGGTGAGCCCATGAAGAATTCCCCCAAATGTGGTACAAGTGCCATCAGTAGAATGAGAGATATGTAAATGGTACATAGACAAAGATTTCTTATTTTAGTAGTTATGTATTTATAGATATTAGAAAATATCTAATTAGCACATAAAACCAATATACAACTTAGGATGAGACTAACTTTAAAAACGGATCATTTACAGAGTGAGACGTTAAATGAGTTACAGCGCGATGAGTTCTCACTTAACAGCAAAAATTGTGACTGGAGTTTGAGACACTTCCTGATGTGCGATCACTCCCCACAAGTATTATGTAGTTGAAGAAGTTAAGCTGGAGCAGAGAAAACACTCAGGAAAACAAATCGACGTTATTGCGGTATAATTCTTACCCAGTAAAATGCATGCAATTCAAATGCACTGGCTCCATGAGCTCTGACAGATGTATACGCCATGTGACTACCACCTGAATCAAGACACAGAACATTTTATCACCCCTTTGTGTCCCCTGCAGTTGATCTGCCCTCCACTTCTGGCTCCAGGTAACCACAGATTTGCTTTCTGTCACTGTAGATTTGTTTGCATTTTCTATAATACATTTATATAAATGGAATCATACAGTATATATCTTTTTTTTTTTGGCAGGGCCTTGCTGGGAAGTCTGGCTTCTTTGGCTCTATGTGCTCTTGAGATTTATCCACTTGATTGTATCAAGAGTTTACTCCTTTCCGTGGCTGAGTACTACTCCATTGCATGGCTGTGCCACCATTTGCTTCTCCATGTCCTGTTGATTGATGGATATTTGGGTTGTTTCTCCGGTTTGGGCCACTACGAAGGAAGCTGCCGTAACATTCACGTAGAAGTCGTCGTGTGGACATGTTTTCACATCTCTTAGAGACATACCTAGGAGTAGAATGATAAGGTCACAATGTAATGTTTTTAAAAAGCATATTATGTGTGATCCTCACTCCCCTGCTTAACCACTCCAGTGGTTTCCTGTTTCCCTTGGAATAAAATCCAAACTCTTCACAAGGGTCTCTGAAGTCATACCTCAGATCTTGTCTTCTACTAGTCTCCCCTTGTCATTACTTTCCGGCCACATCAGTCTCCATCATGTCCCTCAAGCACAGCAAGTTTGCTTTGACTTTAGAGCCTTTGCAGTTACGAGCCCCTTTCTGGAAGGTTCTTCCCAGATCTTGGTATGGCTGTTCCTGCTCATCACTGAGGTCTCAGTTCACAAGTCACCTCTGCAGGTCCTGGACATTTTAACTAAAGTCTTTCCATCAGACCCCAACCTATTATCCTGGTTTATTTTATTTATTTTCACCTTCTGACATTACGTTCTGTATTTATTTGTTTACATGTTTATTATTTGCCTCTCCCATTCCCATACAAATCTCAGCACTCTGAGACAAGGGACTATGTGCCTATCTTATTCACTGCTTGTTCACCAGGGTCTAGAATGGAGGGTGTTCAGTAAATATTGTTAGAAAGAATGAAAGACTGGGGAGGCCAAGGTACAAAGAGATGAGTGGACTGGACTGTGGAGATAGTTCCAGGATCAGGACCACAACCCCCGTATCCTGGCGCTCAGCCCAGTCCTCTCTCCTCTACTGCAGGCCATTCACAGAGCTTTCCAGATTGACAGCAAAACTCAAGCACAGGGTTCTTAGCTGTGGTGCTGTTTTTAAGGGCAAAGGACTGGAAACAATGCAAATGTCCATCAATAGGGAATTGGTTAAGTAAATTACATGTAGTTCTACAAAGGAAAACTGTAGCCACAGCAGAAGACATTGAAGAAGCTTACTGTGTACTGATAGGAAACAATCTCCAAGATCTAAAAAAATAAAACCAAATAGTGTGTGTGCATGTGTATCTCGTGGAAAAAATTGGAAACAATATATTTGTTTATACATACTTGTACATGCTGAAGCATCTCTGGAAGAATACGTAAACACTAGTGTCACCTAGCAGGGGTGGCAGTGGGGGGATGGGGTGGCTGGGGGTCAGGAGTAGGAAGGAGATTTTCCTCTATTGCATTTGTACTCTATTGGATTTCAAATCACATATGTCCCCCAGGTGATTCTTTTACCTATTCCCAGAATGAATATTTTCAAAATAAAATGCAACTGCACTAGAAAAATGGCACTGCAGACATTAACAGAGTTCAACCACCTAAGAATGATTCTAATGAGGCTTGGAAAATGCTTCCTGGAAAAGAGTTAACTCTGACCTAATTTTTGGAGAATGGGAGGTGGTAGGAAGGGCATTCCAGAAGGAGGGGTCAGTGCTCAGAAAAGTATTCCGAGGGCCCCAGAACAGGGACAGCAAGACTGAAAGTTTCTGGCCTCCCCTGCTTATCTCAAGGATGAGCCAGGTGACCCTAGCAGGCACTCCAGATCTATGGGCGAAACCCTTTAGGGTCCAGGAGTCCCAAGATAGACAAGGGTTCAACTCTCAGCTCTGCCACCTGCCAACTATACAGCCTTGGGCATGATACCTCACCTTTCTGAGCCTCTGTTTTTTCATCAGTACAATGGGCATGAGATTCTGCAGGTTTAATACCTAGCTGGGGAATCTGGGGCAAGTGGTTTAGCAACTCTGTTGGTTAAGCCTCGGTTGCCTGATTATAAAATCTGGATAATAAAACATATACCTCCCCAACTTGTTATGTGGATTCAACAATAGCAACCAAAACGCAGGAAAAGGGCTAAGAAATTGTAGCTATAATTGTCACAAGAGAACCCAAGTGGGACTTAGGGTAGGAGAAAAAAGGACAGATCTGGAGATTTATCCAGCCACCAGGGGGTTACAGAATCAAGGTTGTGAATATGATGAATAGTGATAATTATCATTAGATAATTATTATATTAGAATAATAATTCTTATTGGGAACATTTATTATTTAACATGTAGAAGCACCATATTAAGCCTTTTACATTATTGTCTCATTTAATCTTTACAAAGACCCATTGGGGGGTTTTATGCTTATTTTACAGGCCAGAAAATTGAGACTCATAAAGTCACCTGCCAGGGCCACATAGGTACAAAGTGGCAAAGTCAGGATTCAAACCCAGGACTGTCTGACTCCAGTGTCCATGTGCTTGCTCATGAAGGGGAGCATGGGAGTTATGTCGCAGCCCCTTGATAAGTTCATGCTCCCCAGCTGGCTTGGACACAGTACCCTGCAAAGGCTTTGCTGCTTCTGAATTTGGGGGCAGGGCAACATCTGGGTCACTCACTGCCCTGCTTAGAACTTTCATGATGCCAGAATAAAGCCCAGTGATTTTCCATGACCTCTGACCTCATTAGAGGACCCAATGTCACGTGCCTTTTCTCCAACTCTCCCTTTTCCCTTTCTGAGCTCCAGTCAGTAGGAATGACTTTAAGTTCCTCCAAGAAGCCACATTCTCCTGGCTCGAGACCCCTGCAGGTGCTGTAACTCCTGCTAAAATGTATCCTGTTCTCTTTCTTCTGGTTAACTCTTCTCCTTCAGTTCACAGCTCATCCACCCCCTCCTCCAGGAAGCCTTCCCTGACCACTGCCTAGACTTGAATAATTCTTCTCACAACCCTCATTTAACTCTGTGTCAGGCACCATAGGAATCATTTTTCCTATATTATCTAATTTAACACCCGCAAAAGCTCTATAGTAGCGAGCCTCTTCCTTGGTGGCACCTAGGAAGTTTTAAGACATATTTTTTTTTTTTTGCCCAGAAGTCACCTTCAGAAGTTCTGATTCAATTGGCCTTGAATGCAGCCTGGGTATCAAGATTTTAAAAAGCTCCCCACTTGGATGTGGTTCCACAGTGTAGCAGTTAGCACATTTGCTTTACACACAGAAGGTCCTGGATTCACATCCCCTTGGAGCCATGGTTCATGATCTATGGCCATGCCACCCTGAACAAGCCCAATGTCTGATCTCGGAAGCTAAGCAGGGTTGAGCCTGATTAGTGTTTGGATGGGAAACTACCTGGAAAGACCAAGTACTGTAGGCATAAATAATAATAAAAAATAAAATAAAATACAAAAATAAAAAATTCCCCCAGGTGATTCTTGTGCACAGCCAGGTGGAGATCCACTGGTCTCTGAGATAGATGTGATCCTAACACTCATTTTACAGCCAAGAAAACTGAGGTACAGAGAAGTTAAGTGGCTTAGGGTCCTGCAGCTAGTGAATAGTGGAGCAAGGATTTGAACCCAGAAAGTCTGGCTTCAGAGCTTTGTGGGGGAAAAATCAATTGGCCTCAGTTAATTTCTCAAGTGATGGAGAACTGTGAGCCAGTCTCTTCTGAGATAGACTCTGAAGGCCCCTCAGGCATGAGATATTTTTAACCTAGAAAAAGCTAGGATTCTTGCAGACATCCTCCAGTAACTTGAACACTGAAAAGATTGTTTGGGGGCTTGTGGACCCTTTCCCAGCTGAAATAGTGCCTGGAGTCCAGCTATTCTGTCCCCCGGAGCCAGCGGGTCCAGGCTGGCTCTGGGCAACAGGGTGGGAGGGTGGGGTGGGGGTGGCGGTTAGTTCCAACAGGGGCTGATGTTTGCAAAGATATTTCCATACATGGAGGAGGGGAAGAGGGTCAGGATTACCTCACCCAGCCCAGCTCCTTCTCCCTGCTTCTTGCCCAGGAAGGAGCTAGAGAACAAACAAGTGTTAGAACTGGATGAGTTCACCCTCCTGCCTTTTCCCCTCCCTCACCGAGGAGAGTCCAGTGAAAACTGCAGTGCACGTCCAAACATACACATTAAACATTCTCCAGATGCTCTACGTGGCTTTGTGGGCGAATACGTTGGTACAGTGCTGGAGGAGAGAAACTCTTAAAATGAATGCTAAATATTCATGGCCTTTGTGCAGGCAATCTCACCTGTAAAAATACCCCACGAGTAGGCAAAATTCTTCTGAAAATATCCTAGAACTTCCAAGGATATTCATCGTAGCATTGCTTGTAATCAGAAAGAACTGGAAACAACTGAAATGTCCATCCATAGGGGATGTAGCTGAAGTGGGAGCTGTGTGTTGACACGGAAAATATGTCCATGATATATTGTTTAGCAGAAAAAAAAAGAAAGTAGTATAAATGTATGTAGAGTATAATCCAACATTTGTTCATAATTATGTTGACACATGAATAGAACCATTTGGAAGAATAATCTCCCCTACCTGTGGCTATCTCCTCTAGCAGTGGGAGTGAGATTATGGTGGGAGGCTTCCTCACTGCTTCATATACAGGATGTTTGGATTTTATACACAGACATGATGTAACTTTGTAACTAGAAAAAGATTGGGTTGTGGAACAGTAAATACTATGTAAAAATCACAGGGATCCATTTTAAAACGGTTAATTTGTTATGTGAATTTTACTTCAATTAAAATAAAGGTGTCGTAACTCAAACTACCCAGACAAAGGAAGATGCCAGTAGATGAGAGTAAAATATCACATGCACGTTCCATAAATTTTACCTTTAAAAAACAAAACAAAACAAAACATTGTTTTGCTTTCCTTAAGCTATTTGTTCTTTGTATCGGTGGTATTTTATTTTTCATGCCTTTCTTTCTTGTATTTGTTTACAAATGAGTTATTATCTTTACTTGCTACTATAAATTCTAAGAAAAACACATAAGCACCCATACCTCACATGAGTTAGTGTTTGCCAGATCATCATTTGACTTTCTGATCAATACAAAAGTTGCTTGGAAAGAGCATTCATCTTCTCTTTCCTCCAGGCCTGGTTTGACACCCAGGTTAGCCATCTTGGCAAGCAGCTAAAATGGAAAGAAATGGTTGGAGTGAATTTTCAGACCACACTATCAAGAATCTTTGTAGCTCCTTGAAATTTCAGCTTCTGGGCAACACACCCTGGCAACTTTTGCAGTTCCTGTAATCAAAGCAGGGTCTCCAGGATGCCCCTTAGATCAGTTGTCATTGATCCCCTCTTTCCACTACATTTCTGACACACTGGCTTCTCAGGGGGACTCTTCTTGACTTCCTGGGACCACAGGTCCTGAACATAAGCCCTGATCTCAGGAAACTCACTGCGGGTTTCAAAGTAGTGATGTTAATTTATCATCATTCAGCCATATCTTTTTTTTTTTTTAATTTAAGTATAGTTGTTATATAATCTTACATTGGTTATATTAGTTTCAGATGTATAGTACAGTGATTCAACATTTTTATACCTTACAATGTGATCACCCTACTAATTCTAGTAATCGTCTGTCACTGTGCAAACTTCTCACAATATTATTGACTATATTCCTCTTCCCCTTTTCACCCATCCCCCAACCCCTCTCTCAGGCTCAGTATCTTGATGCCTGATCAGGAAGTGGTTCATGGAATGGTTGTGGACAGCAAAGGGCTTTTAGTTTCAAATGGTTCCTATGTCAAGGGTTGTTCATCCACAGATTAGTGATTACATAAGGAAAAATGCACTTTTACATTTGTGAGAGAGCAAGCTACTACTGCCTTTACCAAGTGCTCTAACTCAGCATCACTAATAGTGCAAGATGCAGTACAAAGTTCACAGTGACACCTCTGAAGTTCTCTCGAATCTATTCAAGCTCGGACGTCTAACTTCCACTTTACAGGAAGTACAGGGGACAGAGAAACATGATAAACAACCCCGCCACAAAGGACATATTCTACGAGATAACTGTCTTAGACTCTAAAAAATCAATGTCATAAAGGAAAGAAAAAAGGCAAAGGGACTTGTATGGATTTTAAAAGACTGTAGATGAAATGTAAAATGGTACACCTGCTCTGAAAAATAAGCTGGCAGTTTTTTACAAAATTAAAAGAGCAATTACCACATGGCCCAGAGAATTAAAAACAGGTCCACAGAAAAACTTGTACAATTATGTTCTTAGCAGTTTTATAATGTCTTTCAATGGGTGAATGGTTGAACAAACTCTGGTACTTCCATACAATGGAATTGTGGGGATTCAGAACAAGTCACCTTAATACCCTGGCATGCAGATTATTCTGAACTAAAAACAACGAAAGCTCAGAAGACTAAAGAAGAAACTTTGGTGTTTCTTCTTACTGACTAAAAGAATTTTAGAGGACTTCCTCCAGGAAGGGAGTTACCATCATCGGTAACTATAGTTAAACCTTAATTGGGTATGACAGACAGCAGGAACCTAGCAAAGCCCTTTTGATCAAAGTGCTCCCTGTGTCCCATTGTTTCAAGATGGCCCAGCAAACATTTGTTTACTAAACATTAACTCTTTTCATCCCCTTGTAAATTTGCCTTACCTATCCCCTTTGAAGTCCCAGACCTCTGCTTCCCACTCCTTGGTCCAGAATGATATATATGCCTCATTTTCTCTTTACTGCCTTTGGAATTTTCATGCTTATGTGAATTTCCAGTGTGCATGTATTAAAACTTGATTTTCTTCTGTTAATCTGCAGTGTGACATTTGAATTATTCAACCAAGCAGAGAAACTAAGGGGGTAAAAGGAAAGTTTCCCCCTACCCAACAGAATACTACTCAGCAAGAGAAAAGAATGAACTACTGATACATGCGACAACCTATAAAGGATCCCAAAGACATTACATTTAGTGGGGGAAAAAAAAAGTCAATTTCAAGAAAAAAAGCAAGGACTGGGCCAGGTGTTTCTCCCAGTGTCTCCTTGAACCAAGAGATGCTATGCTGTTCCACCACCTTCGCCCTTAGTAATGGCATCCTTTTGTTTACAGGTCAGAGGAGAGTTTGATGGGTGGTGGCCAAAACAGGCGCAGCTGAATCTGCCATGCACGGTGGTAGGACTGCTGAGGTCGTCTGTCCAGGGATATCCCTGGCCTTCCTAACAGGACAGGGCTAGAGGCAGCCGGTGTAGCGGAAACCAGCACATCGCTAGGGGTAAGAGGACTTGGTTCCAAGCCCAGCTCTGCCCGGAACTCCACAGTGGGACCTGAGCGAGCCTGCTCCGTTTCTCTCCTAGTCGCTTTTAAAAAGGAAACACTTAGATGAGACGATTTCATATTCCTTTCATTTCTGCAAATTTGTAATTCTACGGATGGAGATGCTGGTGGATTCTGCCATTTACTAATTGCAAGCTTTTAGGTAAAGAACAGCTACGAAAATTATTACGACCAAGCGAACACCCCCTTTAATGGGGGGCCTACGCGGTGCACTCCAAAATACATGAGAGAGAACACTGCGTTTTTTAAACACCAAATGTCATGCCCACTCTGCACGTAAAAACCCCCAACACTACAAATGTACCTCAAAAAACTGCAACTTGCTTTCAGATCATATCACAACCACGTAACTAATACCCAAAACTCCTTTTTTTTCAGACCAGTAAGATTCAGTCTCCGTAGAGACTGTCAAAAATTGCCAATGCCGACTATATTTCAAGTCGTCATGGCGGGGTATTGGGAAAAGTTTTCAATTAGCAATAATCGCGCCTCGGATAAACCTCATTGGCTACGATACTGCCACTGCGCAAAGCTGGACGGTGTAGGCACACACTCCGTTCCCCGACAGATGACAACGGACTTTTCACAAAGGGTGAGCGACTCGCACCGAGTTCGTGGATCTGACGCGTTCCCTTTCGAGCAGTTATACTTAAGGTCCGTCCGCATGGGAAGATTCTTGTTGTTGGATCATTTCGTGTCTAACACTCAAAATTTGGAAATGAGCTCACATTCGCTGGGGATGCTGGGGAATTTTATGCAAATCAACGTGACGTCACAGAGATGACAGGATTGACTTGAATTTTGAGAAACTGAGCGCTGGAAGGACGAGGCTGAACCGAAAAAGGATGAATAGCTAAAGGCCAGGGTGCATAAACAGCAAACAGGAACCAGAGGGGGTACAATTCAGAGTCAGAATCTAAAACGTTAGGGTGGCGAATAGAAAAAACAGTGTGAACGAGGATTTTAAAAATCAACTATTTAGGTAAGCTACAAAGGTTGAATTGAAATGCAAATCCTACAGAGATCTCTAACCCGAAAAGTAGAAGATAACTTCGTGAAGACCACGTAAGTACCGATAACATTCTACCCACCACAAGCTCGGAAATGAAAGAAACGAAAATGTAAAAGCACAAAAGAAAGATCCTTTTTTTCAACTGATATATTCAGTCTCCGTAGAGACTGTCAAAAATTGCCAATGCCGACTATATTTCAAGTCGTCACGGCGGGGTATTGGGAAAAGTTTTCAATTAGCAATAATCGCGCCTCGGATAAACCTCATTGGCTACGATACTGCCACTGCGCAAAGCTAACCAATACTCGTCCCTACTCATCGCCCCCAATAAGCAAGGTTCCTATTACAGAAAGGCGAGCTTGAGTCCCATGGAAAAACCTTCAATTATTGTTTGGTTGAAAATTATACGACCATATGAAGATCTCTAAGAAATGCATAAGCTGTTTCCGAAGATTCTTCTGCTTGGTTTCACTTAACTAGGTTTTGGCGAAGCATGAAGCAAAGCATTATGGGAGGAAACATGCTAATAACAATTCAGAGAATGAATTGGGCAGTGACAAATGGGCTATTTACTCATTTGGCTCCGGATTAACAGTGAAACTATGCTTTCCAAACGAGATTTTTTTTTTTTTATTGTGATGGAATATACCTCACAATTTACCAGTTTGACCATTTTTAGGTGTATAGTTAAGTAGCATTAAGTACATTTACATTATTTACAACATTCACCAGTATACATCTCCAGAACTTTTTCATCATCTCAGACTGACACTCTATACCCATTAAATACTAACTCCATTTCCTCTCTCCTCTCGCTCTTGGCAACCTTTATTCTTTCTGTTTCTAAGAATTCGATTATTCTAAGTACCTCATATAAGCAGAACCACCAATATTTGACCTTTTGTGTCTGGCTTGTTTCACGGTATGTTTTTAGGGTCCATCTATGTTGTAGTATATATGTCAGAATTTCATTCCTTTTTATGACTAATAGTCAATTGCATGGAATTTTACTATCCATTCATTCTTTGAAGGATATGCGTTTCTTCCACTTTTTGACTATTGTAAAAAATGCTTCTATGAACATTGGCATACACGTATCCGTTTGAATCCTTGTTTTCAATTTTTTTGTGTGTGTATATACCTAGAAATGGATGATATGGTAATTCTATTTAAAAACAAAAGAGTTTTCTGTGAGCATCCTAATTCAGAGGGGAGAGGCTGAAAGAAAAAGGCTATTTCTACAGAAATGTCCACAGTTCATGAAATTTGAAGTAACTATGTCATGGTTTGTTTTCTCCCTTCAAGTGGAAAGTTATTAGTAACCTATATCTGGATTTTTTTCCTCCCTGAACTATATTCTCCAAAGTACTTTTGGTTTTTGCTACTCATTAAGATGCTACTCATTAGCAGTCTCTAAGAAAATGACATTGTCTCCAACATTTTATTATAAGAAATTTTAAACATGAAACATTCAAGGTATTGCTAAGTGAATATTCATGTAGTCATCATCTAGATGCAAAAATGAACATTTAAAAAAGGCTATTTGATACTGATGTGTAGTTAATTTCTTTTTTCACAGCCCTAAGTACCAGGGTAAGAAAAACCAGCAGAAAAAAGAAAACACTAGCAATCCAGTTAATTTAGATTAGTTTACTTTGATACAATCAAAGACTTAGTAATTTCTGGTTAAGAGAAATAAAAAGACTTCTCAGTCTTTGAGATTGTAATGATTGGATGGCTCATTATACCCTGTCAGTAGCTATAAGGGAAAGTGTGTGTTTCATCAGTTGTCTTGGATGACGACCTTCCACAGACAACTTCTCAGCACTATAAGAAAAAAGGAAAACTCGGTTAATTTCTTCCCTGAACAGATTCTTTGGTCCCTAAAAGTACAATAGTCATATATTCCTAGTCAGTCTCCATTAATAATGCTTATGTCACTTGGAGAACTGAAAAAATAACATGAGTTTGAAATTTTTCATAGTAAAATTTGTCTGGAGTCAGAGGGAATGTCACTGCTTGGGCATTTCCATCGGTTTTGATCAAATCCTCACGTGTGCAGAAAATATTCTGAATTAAAATTTTTTCGACTTAGTAAAAGTTCCCAGTCTACATATTGGTCCTTTATTCAGCCACTGTGGACAGGTTAATGGAGGCACAAAAGGCTGTCATGTCAGGTGATTCTCCCAACTAAGTGACATCCTAGCTGTTGCTGGAGGTACTGCTCCCATACTATTAAACTGGCTTATTTTACCAATATTTACTTCCATACATTCAATGAGAGGACCAGAAGTAAAACACTGACTCCAGCTTCCATTCTACTCCAGGCTTCCGTTCATTTTAAACTGGGGGAAGTGGTATCCTTAGGTGGTCTTCACGTTCCCCGTTAGCTGCCCTTTGATTATGTTCTCATTCATAAATTGACTGATGTCTTATTTAGTTGATGCAGCGGTTCTCATAGGCTACACATTAGAAACAACTGGGACGTTTGTAAACCGATTTGATACCCAGGCATCTCCCCAGACCAATTAAATCCATCTCTGGGAGTGAGACCCAGGCATTGTTTAATAAAAACACAAGATAGAGAATGAAATTGGAGAGGCCAGGTGGGTAAACACATTAATTCCTGTGTATTAGATTCGGCTTGAGTTGTTCATTAATATGTAAAAACATCAATTTCTCAGGCACTTGTGAATGTGCTTCTTGACAACTCACTGCAAGGTAGGGAACTTGATTCTGTCACGGTAAGTCGAAAGGATCATAAACACTGAAGTTGAGGGTGAATCAAATCTAGACCCATTATTAAAACTTCTATCTTAAAAGAGAATGAATTCCTAAATTAGTGCTGTTTGGATGCACAATTTTGCATTCAGGACTTCGGCGGCAAGTTCTAAACACTTCTCTCGGAGAAGATAATAAATTGGCTTAGGCGAGAGGGGTAAGTCGCGAACCGAGGGTTCAAATCCTTTGACCAGGAAGAGCAGACAGGGAGGGGGCGCTACTGAAAAATATGAGACCCTCAATAGTGAAACGCAGAGAATTGTGGGACTTGCAGTTTCCCTTGCAGCATTTAAGTTTGTGAACTACATTTCCCAAAATGCAAATGTAGCCAGTCAGTTCCGCTGTCGGGAGTGACGTAATTCTTCAGCTGTGAAAGGTAAGTGTGTTCTGTGCAGGCTGTAAGTGTCTAGAAGTTGTGGATTTCTTGTTAGGAATTTCTCCTATTTCTCCTCTTTGCCTTTTGGTGGGACCTGGGAAAGAGTAGCTGTTCTAATAGAGCGGGTTTCCCCCAGCCCTCTGGTCTCAGGAACCTGGACTCTGTATTTGTTCAGCTGTTCAAGTATCGCTGTGAAATGTCAAGTTGAAATCAGGGTCCTGATCCCAGATCTGAAAAACCAAGCATAAAATAATAGGAGAAGCCAGTTTACCCTACATATAGGGTGCATATCACTAGAGAATTTCTGCATTCGCTCAAATAATGTCAAAGCCTTGTTTTTACAGCTATAGAAGCAGACATGCAGGGGTAGAATGTCTTGCCATGTCTCACTACTCTTTGCTGTGTGCAAGTAGCAGTTCGCAATTGGGACTAAATTAAAAGAATATGGAGGAAGTTAAAGAATAAAAGGTTCATGTGCTTAATTACATTAATAAAATAAAAGGCCTGAAAAGTCTGAGCAACAACTTCATCAACACCTGGCTTAGTAGGACTCAATTGTGCTGTTCTTAGAGTATGAAGAAATAAGATAATTCTAATTTATAAAATGGGAAGTAGGTTTATGGGACACATATTTCCACAAGGGGTGGTATTAACTAAAAATATAAATATATTCTTTTTATAGAGACATATCTAGTTGTAGTCACAGATGGAATAACAATGAGGTATTAAGGGATTTAAGGGATATTGAGGGTAAGCCATTAAACCTTTTGAAGTTTACAAGGAATTCAGTTCTGCCCAGCCAGGTGCTACTGGGAGAAACATAGTAAGCCTCATGTTATGCAGCTTTACTAATTTTTACTTCACCTTCCCTCCTTTTTTAAAAAATAGATTCTTTTTTAGACCTCTTTTCTTATTTTTTAATGATAAACCAAAATATACGGTTTCCTTTGAGTACGGAAAGCCTTGGCGGATTCACCAGCCATTTTAAGTTCATTTCTCTCTGAAGGCCACAGCGTAGTAGAACTGTCTGTAGGTTCTTAAGAGGTCAGGAAGATAAAATTGGCTTGAGCTGTTATGAAATAGTCCAGGGTGGAGACAAGATTCTGTTTTGTGGAAGGTATTAGACATCCTTGACCAAAATAGATTATTAAAATATAATAAAAAGGTAGGCTTGTTGTTTGAGGTTGGACTTCACAGGACCCAGGAAGATGTTGGTATCATTTTGTACCAGTGAGGGCCAGTTGTTAAATATTTAGGAATTTGCTAGCAAGTAGTTAAACCATTGGTAGCCTGAAAATGGCCATAATGGGATTCTATCTCTTTTTGAGGTGGAGGGTAGAAAGGGAAGCCAGTTTCCCAGCAGACCCCTGGTAAGGGTCAGTTTTTCCTAAAAGCCTGGAGCCTCAATGTTCAATGCATCCTTGAGTAATCAGATTCTGAGCTAGCTCACACCCTTTCAAATTTTACAAAAGATCGATTTGGATTTCAAAGTAAGATTATTAATACACTCTAGGTGTGTGTGGAGGGAAGGGGGCTGTACCTTTCTAGTGAAAGATATTATTGTGTATTTTGGGGGCCATCCTTTGAGGTACTGTAGTTATTGATTAATTCATTATCAGTAGGTTGTTTTAATAAGTATGAAATCTACACAGGAAATAGTATAGTCTGGATAGATAGCTTTCTTAGACATGTAAAAACCTGTGATCCTTTCCAATACATTTTTCTAATACCTAGATATTATCTTCCAGAAGACAATATTGTGTGCAATGCTAACAGATTCCTACCCTCCAGCTTTTTCTCATTATCATGCTCTTGGCCCTCATCATAATATTGAAATATTTCTCATAAAATAATTCAAGGTTCAAGTTTGCTGATTGATAGATACCTTTTGGCTTGGCAGCTTCATCAGTAGCCTGCTCCATAATCCCATTTAGAGTGGACTACTTTGGGGAAATAAGGATGCTACCCAAGCTTTTCTTTACTTGTGGTTTCTTGCTTAGAGTTAGGATTTGCCTCTATTTTTAAAGGCTACACTTAGGCCTTGATTATCTCTCTGTACTTTTGATAATCATATACCCTTACTTTCATTTTTATCTAGAACTAAGGCAACATGAGGGAGGTATACTTTTAAGTTACCTACCCTAATTAACTTGGTACAGTTAATTTCACATATGTTTTCTCTGAATACTGTATGACTGCCGATACAGTCTGGATATGGGCGTTTTGTCTTCTTTTTAGGTAAAGCATTCCACGACATTTTAGCTTTTCAAGCATCTCCATTCTTTTTTTTATTCTCTCGCTTCTCTGACTCTATGTCTTAAATTTTTTAAATATTCAAAAGCTATAATCATTTTTCTTCATCTCATGGCTTTTGGCATTTCTGCACTACCACCGCCGTGGGCATTCCAGGACATCTGCAATCCAGACATTCCTCTAAGGAATTACTTTAAAAAAAATTTTATTTTATTTTTTTGTGCAGATGGAATAATATTATGGACACCGATCTACGGACCCATCACCCAGCTTCAATAATTCACAACTCTTGGTTAAACTTGTTTCATTTATATGCTCCTATCTACTCCACCACCCCCATATTATTATCATTATTATTTTATTATTTTACTGCCCACAGCACCTGGTCTTTCTAGGTGGTCTCCCATCCAAGTACTAAACAGGCCCAATCCTGCTTAGCTCCTGAGATCAGAAGAGATCAGGCATGTTCAGCCTGGCGTGGCCGTAGACACCCCCATATTATTTTGAACCATTTCCTGCCACATGTAGCATTTCATCTAAATATTTCAATGTATAGCTCTGTAGGATAAGACGTTTTTAAAGTTCACAATGCTATTTGTCATACATTAAAAAATTAATGGCAGTTTCTTAATATTAGACATCCAGTTAATGTTTAATATTCCGATTGTCTTATGTCATACTTCAAAAGTTTGTTAGGATCAGGATTCAAATAAGGCCCACTGATTACATTCGGTTGGTCTTTAAATTTTAATCTATAAATTCCCCTTCATATCTCTGTATATCTACCTTTTGCAGTTTATTCGTTGGAGAAACTGATTTGTCTGTTCTGGAGTTTGCCAGTTGACAAATGGCATCATCTAACACATTGCTTTGGTCTCTGTAGTTCCTGTAATTGTTAATTAGCTTTAGAGACTTGATCAGGATCAAATTAATTTTTTTTTTGCTCAGACATCTTGGATGGCAGTGTGCTCTTCTGTCAAGAGTCTCATAATTCTAATTCTTTTTGTAATGTTAGCAGCTGTTGATGCTCAATGCTTAGATCATACCTTTGTTCTTCAGCTATAAAAATGAATGAAGTTCTGATACATTCTCCCTTCCTCCTGTTCCTGGCAACTACTAATCTACTTTCTCTCACTACGAATTTGCCAGTTCTGGACATGTCATATAAGTGGAATAATATGGTATTTGTCCTTTTGTAACTGGCATCTTTTACCTAGCATAATGTTTTTAGTATTTATCCATACTGTAGCAAATATCAGAATTTCATTCATTTTTATAGCTGAATAATATTCCATTGTGTGGGTAGGCCACGTTTTGTTTATCCATTCATCAGTTGATGGTTACCTTTGTTCTTAAAAATGAGTTTCTAAAACACAAAACAAAAAACTCAAGCTCACAGATGCAGAGAACAGATTGGTGGTTGCCAGAGGCAGGGGTTGGGGGATGGGAGAAATGACTGAAGGTCATCAAAAGGTATAAAATTCCAGTTATGAAATAAATGTCATGGGGATATAATGTACAGCATGGTGACTGGAGTTAAAAACAGGGTATTGCATGTTTTAAAGTTGCTAAGAGATTATACCTTAAAAGTCCTCAACACAAGAAAAAAGAATTTTTGTAACTATATATGGTGATGGATATAACTAGATTTCTTGTGATCATTTCACGATATATACGTATATTGAGTCATTATGTCACACACCTGAAATTAATGTTATCTATCAATTATACCTCAATAAATAAGTACATAACTGGATTTCTCACGAGGTTTCTTTCTCTCTAGAATGAGAATGAGCTTTGGGTTGACTTTCAGGGCAGCGAAAGGCTGCTGGATGGTGAACCTCAGCCGGCATTGCTCGCGTGGCTCCCTTGGGTTATTTGTGCCACCAAGTCCTCCTACAGACCCTGCAAAGGTCAAAGAGTTACAGCGCTTCATCACCCTTTCCAAGAGACTCCTAGTGATGACTGGGGCAGGAATCTCCACCGAATCGGGGATCCCAGACTACAGGTCAGAAAAGGTGGGACTTTATGCCCGCACTGACCGGCGGCCCATCCAGCATGGGGATTTTGTTCGCAGTGCCCCAGTCCGCCAGCGGTACTGGGCCAGAAACTTTGTGGGCTGGCCTCAGTTCTCCTCCCACCAGCCTAACCCTGCACACTGGACTCTGAGCAACTGGGAAAGACTCGGAAAGCTGTACTGGTTGGTGACCCAAAATGTGGACGCCTTGCACACCAAGGCGGGGAGCCAGCGCCTGACAGAACTCCACGGATGCATGCACAGGTGCAGGATGGTCTAAACGGTTTGAGCGCAGAAATGTGTGCTCCGTAAGAGCGGGCACCTTGGCCGTCTTGATCACTGTTGTTGTCATTAGACCTTGAGAAAAGGATTTGGGAGCAGGTTGTTTATTTGGGAGGTGATCTCTGCAAACTCAGTGAGAGAGTGGGGAAGAGAAACAGAGAAGGGAGGAAAACCAAGAAAGGGTACATTAATAAATGGGTTACAGCTTTGGGCAGCTGGAGCTCAATTTAGTGAGGGCCCCCTGACTGCCTTAGAGGAGGTTTCAGGATTGTCTCACTGAAAACCAACGAAGCTGGGGTGTTTATCTACCATCTCCGATCCATCACTGGGTGAAGGTCACTCTCGGGGAATTAACTCCCTAACACTGACTCTGCTCCTGCAGAGAAGGCTTCCTCGGTCACAGGAAGTTGCTTAAAAGAGAACTGCATGCAGTGACCTCTAGGTGTGTTGAAGGGACTATGAGCAGAGCCCCAACAGCATATGCTACAAACTGCTGCGTCTGGTGCCCAGACACATAGAACACACCATAGCCTGGCATATAGTCAGAACCCAGTAAATATTGATGGAAGGAATACATGCAGCCCTGGCAATAACTCGTAGCTAATTGGAGACCATTTCCTTATCTTAAAGCCCCAGAGATCCTCCTGCCAATTGTAAAATATTTATTGGGTGCCTGTAACATGTGGTGTGTACTGGTGTGCTACTTGGTGGTGTGGCAGGATCAAAACCAAAGTATAAAATATGGTCTACTTTATATGTGAGAACTTTGTAATCTGTTTGGGAGAGACCCAAAAATAACATGTTTAATGACAAACAACTCCACACTTGATTGTTAAATTGTGTGGTCCTCAGTAGACGTGCTTTACAAGTTTAAAGAAACAGACTTAGTAAAGATTGGAGAAATGAGGACAGCTTTTATGTGTAAGGTGTGGCTTGAGACTGGCTCAGGTTTGACTAGGCAAAGAGGGGAAAGAGGGCTTTCTAAATGAAAGGAATTTGTAGAGCCCAGAGGAGTCTGGTCTGGCCTCCGTGGAGACTGCTATGAAGTCAGATGTCTGGCAAGGCTAGACCCAACTCATAGATGCATCTGAAAATCATGCAGTGCAATTTGGGTCTGTTGTGAGAGACCAGAGTGGGCTGTTATTGGTTTCTGAGCAAGAAAGCAACATGACAAAAATAGCATTTGAGGAAGGCTAGACAGGATTAGAAAGAGTGGCTCAGGGTCAGCCTGAAGGACCCAGGCTAAGGTGACATCAGAGGAATGAGAGAACTAATGATGGCTATGGGTCCATTAAAAGTTGTTTTTTTTTTTTTTTTAATGGTGAAAATTTCAAACATCCACAAAAGTAAATAGTATAATGAACTCCCCTATACCATCAGATTCAATGATTTTATGTTGACTTTATCTCTTTTCTTCATCTCTTCTTAAAGAGTTTAAAACAAATCCGAGACTTCTTGTCATTTCAGAGGATCCTTTTAAGTAAAAAAAAAAAAAAAAAAGTCAACATAATCTGATGGCTGACTAGATAAAAAGGAGAAAAAAGGGTAACAAGTTTTTTGTCAGCCCAAGTAGCTGGAGCAATGATGGTAATGGAGAAGTTGGGGAGGAGTAGTCAAAGACAGAACGTAAACTTGGCAGGACAGTCAAGAAGACTTGGAATTGGACTCGAGTTTGAGAGAGAGAGCAGAAGTGGAGTCCTATGCAGAGGAAGCCATCAGCACAGGAGCACTGAAGCAGTGAAAATGGAGAGTCCCCAAGGTTAGGGATGTAGAAAGAAAACAAGCTAGAGGATTGAGGAGCAGAGGAGGAACCAGCTAAACAACCTTTTATTCCTCCAACAGCTGTTTAGTGGGCACCTTTTGGTCATGAGCAGTGGTCGGGAGCAGTGGTCTTGCCAAACAGAGGGCAAGTTTCTGCCCTCATGGAGCTCATGTTCTCTTGATTAGAGAGGTGACAAGAGACCCAAAAGACACCATGTCATGGACAGCGAGGGGAGAAAGTGTTTTTAAAGAAAGGGTGGGGATGGGTCATGACAATTACAGCAGATGAGGACAGCAGAGAAAGAGAATGGTGGGAAAAGCTGGTTTGGGTATTTGGGAAATCATTTGGTAAGGAATTTGCAGTCACACTAAGGATAAAAATGAGCTGGCAGAAGGTTAAGCAAGGAGCATAGAGTAAGGAAGCAAGTGTGCATTACTTGTTCTAGAAGGCTGGCGGTTGAAGGTGAGAAACGGGGGTAGCTAAAGAGGTCAAGAGAAGGTATTCCTAAAATGGAGAAGAAACTGTTAGAAAAAGGAAGCCATGATGGAGGGGCTGAAAATGGCTGGGGCTGAAATAGCTTGGACGGCTTCGTTCTTCCCCAGGACAGACCGATCAGTCAGCCTCCTCTTCGGTTTCAGGGTCCTCTGCTTGGATTGCGGTGAACAGACTTCCCGCGGGGTGCTGCAGGAGCGTTTTGAAAGCCTGAACCCCACCTGGAGTGCTGAGGCCCATGGCGTGGCTCCTGATGGAGATGTCTTTCTCACTGAGGAGCAGGTGCAGAGCTTTCGAGTCCCATCCTGCGCTCGATGTGGTGGCCCCCTGAAACCAGATGTCGTTTTCTTCGGGGACACGGTGAACCCTGTCAAGGTGGACTTTGTGCACAGGCGGGTCAGAGAAGCCGACTCTCTCTTGGTGGTGGGATCGTCCTTGCAGGTATCTGACTTGGTCAGGGTGGTGACTGCCCTGAGAGGCTCCCAGTTTGGTTTCTGGCTTCCTGCATCTAGAGATCTCTTCTTACCTGTGTCTCCTCGCACAGGTATACTCTGGTTACAGGTTTATCCTCACTGCACGGGAGAAGAAGCTACCAATTGCAATACTGAATATTGGGCCCACGCGGTCGGATGACTTGGCGTGTCTGAAACTGGATTCTCGTTGTGGGGAGTTGCTGCCTTTAATAGACCCACACTGACACAGTCTGACATTCCTGAGCCAGACGCTGGAACTTTCACCTGTGTCCTCCTGCTAACGGTAAATGCCTTCTCAGATATCAGATTCCAGTTCCCATTCAAGTGAGAGCACTGGAAAAATGTACAAGATTCTAGGCTTCTTAATGTATGGCCACTTTTAATTAGGTTTTTTAATGTGCATCAAGCTATACTGTTGAAAGACTATGATTTTCAAAGTCTAGGCACATAGCTATTTAAAACGATGTTCCAAAATCTGCCATAACTTTTTTCCGTTTCTTAAAAATAACAGCTTTATTGAGATAGAATTCACATACCATAAAGTTCACCCTTTAAAAGTATACAGTTGTTTTCGGTTCCCTCAGGAAGTGGTAAAGCTCTGCACCAATCTAATTCCAGAACATTTTCATCATCTCAGGAAGAAACCTTGTACCCATTAGCAGTTGTCCCCCTTGCCCCCTCCCCTGTCCCCCCCCCGCCCCGCCTCCAGTTGCTGGCAACAAGTAATCTTTCTGTTTCGACCTATTCTAGACATTTCATATAGTATATAGCCTTTTGCGGATGGCTTCTCTACTTAGCACAGTTTTCATGAGGTTCATCCATATTGTGTCAGTAGTTTATATCAATTTTAACGAGTGCGATCACTTAAAAATATAAACAGCTTTATTGAGATATAAGTCGCATACCAACAGTTCCCTTGTTTAATGTTTATAGTTTGTTTTTATTATATTACCAGAAGACTACAACCACTTTTTTGTTTGTTTGTTTGTTTTTATTATTTACTTATTTTTAATGTTTAATTAAGTTTATTGGGGGTAACATTGGTTAATATAATTACAATCACTTTGTTCTTTTTTTAAAGCAATTTTAGGTTCACAGAAACGGGCAGAAAGGGGAGAGTCCCCATATGCCCCTTGTCCCTGCCCACACTCACACAGTACTTATCATTCACTTCCTGAAGGACACCTTGGTAGCTTCCAAGTTTTCGGCAGTTATAAATAAAGCTGCTATAAACGTCCGTGTGCAGGTGTCTGTGTGGATGTACGTTTTCAACTCATCTGGGTAAATACCAAGGAGTGAGATTACTGGATCATAAAAGTACGTTCCATTTTGAAAGAAACTGCCAAACTGTCTTCCAAAATGGCTGTACCACTTGCATTCCCACCAGCAATGAATGAGAGTTCCTGTAACAACTACTTTTTAAAAACTGTTTTAATCGAACTCTACCTATAGAGAAGTGCACATATCATAAGCCAGCAGCCTGATTAAGCCCTACAGCATCTAGCTCAAGGAACAGGACATGACTAGCATGAAATAAGTCCCCTTGGCACAACTACTTTTTACCTAATTTCATATTACTAAAGCGATACATATTTATTATAGAAAGTTTAGTTGATACAGATGCATAAAAAATATATATATAATTCAAGTTACCCATAATCCTACCACTGAGATAACCAAAGTTTAGCATTCTGGTATAACTAAATCTGTTTTGACAAAAATTGAATCATACTGTTTTATGTCCTGTTTCGCTTAACAATATATAGTGGCCATATTCACATGTCCTAAATGCTATATTTGTTTGAATTTCCCCCACCCCACTCTTGGCTTATTTTTGGAATTAACTGGCTTCATTTCTTCTTAGATCTCTACGGATTCATCCCTTCTTCCTCTAACTAATCGAAGCTGAGTGCAGCCCACAGAGAGCAGCAAACCAAGCATCTCTGCCAGCACATCTCTGAACGGGGCAGGTTTCAGAGTCAAGGAGTTAAGATCTTCAGGCTGATGAGATTTTTCCCTGAAGAAAGACTTTTCAAAGCAGCAGCTTCTCCTGATAGGATAACTGCTTTCAGTTCTTCTTTATCTCACCAGGCAGAATGGCCCAGGAACTATGTAGGCCAGAATGGTCCCTGGAGTGCTAGCCCAGGGATTTCACTAACATAGAGACTAAAGGGAGAAGGAAATGACTTAATTTGTAATTCCAAATGGTTAAATGTCTTTGACTGAACCGGTTTGATATATTTTTTTGAAAAGATGAGCAATGCTATGAATGAATTTATTAACCAAAGAATAAAGGGATAATTTTTAAAATAGTATACCAGATATGTGGTCTGAACTTATGTTTTTTAATCAGCTAAAAGCAAATGGGGCTTTATCACATGGTTCTCTAAGGATTTCTGCTTGATTTCAGCCAGAATGAGACACCTGCCTCAAACCTGTTCTGTAGAGAGGAAACAGTGAATTCCCAAGTGGGATCTTAAATTGATCTGTTTCTGCTGAGGAAAGCAGCAAGACTTGTTTGATTACTGCATTAGCCAGAATCATTGTACCAAGCTAAAGCTTTCTGCACAATCTCATCAAAAGGTGAAGCGGATGAAAGAATCACAGCCTATTCCGGTAGTCTTTTGTCTACAACTAGGGCAGGCAATACATGTTCATTCTATACTTGCCTAGGAAGCAAATTTCAGTTAACTAGAATGACCCAAGATGTTGAGAAAGCAGAGTGCCTTTCACCAGCACAACTGTAGGTTTGCTCATAGCAAATAATTGATTCTAAAGGGGTATAAGGTGGCTTTAAATCTCATTCCAGGCTTTTTTTTTTTTTTTAGAGAGAGATCTTAAATGCTTTGAACTAGATTTGCTCAGTTATTCAGTCAGTACCAATAATTGTACTCAAACCTGAGTCTTTTGAATCTTTTGAATCTCAAGCTATTCTCATCCACAAATTTCACAAATGGTTACTGACAGACATTATATTCAGGTACTAAGGATACAAAGATACAACCTCTTTCCTAAAGTGGCTCACAGAGGATGTGCTATTTCTCCCACCCCTATTCTCTACCAGAAAATGTCACAGACTCACGCATGGAATGACAGAATGAGAGAAAACTTAGTCCACCACCCAACCCCCCGCCACCTTCATTTTTGAGGAAACTAAGGTCCACACTTACCTAAGGCCACAGTATGTAGTTTCAGAGCCAAGACCATAATCCAAGTAGATTTTTCCACCCAGATCTTTTCTTTTTAAACAACAGCGCTTTCATTTATCTAAAGATTATGGTTAGAAAGAAGTCGGCCTGAAGTAGAAGCAGAAGTCAGCGCGGTATACCCGGCCGAGAAGACCAGAAAGGGTTAAAATGTGGTGGGCAGTGGAGAGTAGGTTAGGTCGCCAAGGAGGGCCGGCAGGCTCTTTCATCACCTAATGCTGACATGATTGTTGAAACCAAGTCTTGAGGGCCTTAGGAATGTTCTTTTTGTTCACATTTCCTCCTGAGATGGAATTCTTTCCAAAAAATTTGTCTCAAGAGAAGCTTGGTATTTCCTGAAGGTGATGGTTTTCATGTCTCCTTACTTTACATCTTTAGCTTTCTACCAGCGTGGCAGTTCCAAACCCACCAAAAATGCCCTCAGTTTGAGTAACAAACATCTACTAGTGTGTGCTATCAATATGTCACTGCCCTGCTTACATGGTTCTAACTGCATAAGCCCAGCTTTTGGTATGACTTCTGTCAGACTCTCCCTCAGTTGCTTCCACAATTCTGCTTTGCTATCACAGTTTTAGTAAGTAGGAGTCACAAAGGCAAATGGGTACATAACACGCGAAACTTCCTTCCCACTGACTCATATTTTCTTTCTTATCCTGTCATAATTTGAATATCCTTCTCTCACCTGTCCCTTAAATAGTAGCATTTATTGAGCACATTATACCCCAAGCAGCTTGTGAAGCATTTTATAAAACATTAGCTCAATAAAAATCCCACAAGAGATGCTTGAACATGCATAAAGATCAGTTTTCAGTGAATGCCGAGCTTTTCCTGGGAGGATCAAAGGACCAATAAGAAATTCAACGCGCCTAGGTCAGGCGCCCAGTACTGAGGGGTTTCCTGAGTTGCAGAACTTTCAGTGCTAAAACCAGGATGATTGGACACCCTGCTCCTAGTATAGCAGAGGTTGCCACCAGATATAATAGTTAATTCCAGATATATCATTCTTGTTGAGGTTCAAGATGGTGCTTTAAGATCCAGAATTTTTTTTCTTTTCTCCCTCTTTAATTTCCTGACCCCAACTTCCACCCCTGACCTATGGATGTTGCTGTTTCCCCTTAAGAGCTGGATCTCAGAAGGTGGGGTGTCTCCCCCCGCAGGCATGCACCCGGGGCCTGATGCCCCTGGCACCCTTGGGGGGCCTGGTCTGCCCAGAGGGCCTGGCGCACCCAGGGTATGGTCTATGGCTCCACCTGGGGTGGGAACCCAGGACCTTCTGCGTGTAAAGCAGACATGCTAACCATTACACTATGGAATCATCCCCAGATCGATTTTTTTTTCCCACAGAGCAGATAAAGTCTACTTCATGAAGAAAAAAAAAAAAATTAAAAAAAAAAAAACTCATCCAAGAAAGTATTGCTTTTTTTTTCTCTATTTATTAGAAAAGGAATATAGCATGGAACCGAAACTCTTAGGGTACAGATTGACTTGGATTTCCATCCGTTTCTTGCTACTTACTAGTTAAGTGATCTTGGGCAAGTTGTTTTATCTTCAGTCTTTTTTATAACTGAAGATAATAGTAGCTACCTCATGGGGTTGTCATGAAGATTAAACAAGGTAACGATGTGTGTGATGCTCACAGCAGTGCCTGGCACAAAGTAAGCAAATGTCAGCCATTACAATTAGGATATGGGAGGCCGGTGGGATGGTGGGTAGCCATCACTTGCCAAACCTTTGTGCCCTATTTACTTCTTTAAGTAGACTCAGAGGAGTCTTCCCCAGGGCCACCTTTCCTTTTTGTGTGCCTGTTTGTCTTCTTAAAAAATTATAAAAACCAAGTCTTGCTTGCTGCTTTTCTAAAGAAAATAAAATGTGAATATTCTTCCTTCTCCATTCCCTTGGGAAACAATATTTATTAAACACTTACTACACAACAAGCACTGTACAAAGTGTTTTACAACGCATGGATTCACCTAATTCCTACAACCAACCCTATGATCTGTGCACTATTATTTCTTTTGAAAGATGAGGATCCTGAAACTTACGTGCCTTGCCCAAATGTCACCTAGGGTGACCAGGCCAGTAATCAAACCCGGTCCATCCAGCTCTCTCTTTAACGTTGTAGAAACCCAGTGGGTAACTAAGCAACTGTATTTTGGGAGGGAAACTTACATAAGTGACCCAAGCTAGATCCTGTAAAATAAATAAGCATTCACCAGGTGGGAAAAGGGGGCCATCCCGACCGGAGGGAACAAGAAATACAAAAGCATGGAGGTCAGAACTGCAAATCCATTCGCCTTTTTTTTTACCTCTTGAAGGTGGGGGTGGGGATTCAAGTGTGGGCTTAAGACGCACCAGAGGCCTTTGGCTCCGCCTAAAACTCATTTGCCTCGCCCCTTCTTTCTTCTAGCCCCACTTTGATTCCTAGCACACTTTCCCGACCCCGCGCCCCCGGCCCTTCCCGAGATAAAAGCAGTGAGTTACCAACTGGGAAAAGAGGAGCGTGTGCACAGGGAGTAAGAGACCCAGAGAGGCACGAACATGGCAGGAAAGTTGGACCCAACGTCACACCCCCCGTGTGTTCGCCTCCTTGTCACACTTGATCCGTCCTTCAAGTGGGATTCTGCCTCAGGAGAAGGGTGTACTGCGGCCTCACTCCCCTCTGAGGCCACCTTTAGGGACCATTACCAACCACTGCGCATGCGCGGGCGCGGGCCCCTCGCCCGAGAGAGGCGGGGCCTGAGTCTGCCGCGGAGGTTGGACGGAAGCTGGCCCTCTGTTCACCAATAGGAAAAAGAAATCGAGAACTACGTGCCCACGAGATACCCAATCACATTTCCTGCTCCGAAATCCCTCCGGCGGGCGGATTCATAGGAGTGGGCGCGGAGAATCACGTGACCCCCAAAGGTAAATACAGCCACGTGTTTTTTCCCTGCACTGAGGAAGACCGTTGTACCGCACTGTATCTTCATTAAGCAATTATTTGACGAGCATGTGAGATGTGCTGAGCACTGTGAAGATACTATGGACGCTAGGCTATAATCCAGACTTGAAATTACTCTCCGTCCGGTTTATTTAATTATTTATTCATTTAAATCTTCCCAGCCACTCTTCTAGTGTTTTCCGTATTCCCTTTCCTGTAATGAGCATTCAGCAGATGCTCATTAAAAGATTATTAAAGAAATGTGTCCTCTTTCTCCCCTAACCCTTGGGATAATAAAAAAGAAAAGTTTTTAAGTCAGACGCTAGTTTTAGAGCCCAGCTTGTGTGCTCAGGAGACTCTGTTCTCTCTCTGTTGTTTATTTTATTATGGGGGTGGGGAGTGGAAGTGAGGAACAGTCTCCTAAAATCTTACCTTTCTTCCATCCAAACAGGGACTTACAGTTTCTTTCCACTGAAGAAAGACATTTATGATCCATACAATTCGTTGAAGGCTGAGGCCAGGTCTAATTTAATTTTTGCATCCCTTGCAATCCTACTATAACATAGTGTGCACAGAATGGCCATCAATCTAAATTTGTCGAATTTGAATTTGAAAACAGTCCCATTCTTGCCTGAGCGCTAATGACCAATGCTTTGTTCTACATTTGGCAATTATTTATCAAGTGCCCCCTGTGTGTCAAGTACAGTAGTAGGCAAGTAGGGATACAAAAATGATTAAGACACCTCTGGCAAGTTCACAGTGTGATGTAACTCTTCCTAATAATCCCGATTTGCGTTCCAATCTCAGCTATGCCATCTATGAATGGGTGACCATTGACAAATCACTTGCCTCTTTGAGCCAGTTTCCTCATCCGTAAAATGAGGTAATAATACTTACAACTATAGAGGTGTTGTGAGGATGATGAAGTATTTGTTCAAAATGCTTGGCACCATCTGGAGCATAGAGCATGGCGTATGTAACATAGCATACACCAGTTTGAAGAGGAAGATAAAAAGCCTCAGAAATGATTAAACTGCAGGCAGCTACTAACAATAAATTCTTGCCTTGAGACTAGCCTCAAAAACATTGTTTTCTCAGCATTTTGTATGGTGGCTAGCCCAGAGTGAGTGTTCAATAAATATTCATTGAATGGATAAATGAAATGAGGGACAAATTGGGTCAAAAGACAAATCCACACACTCCTTTGCTGCCCACCACATACACCCAGCAGCGGCCACTCTTCTGTTAACCTCCAGTGGTTTAAAACTGTTCAATGCTGGCTTCTCATAGTTTGTGTTGTCCTTTCTCATATCTTTGCTTTTCTAATCCAGTTCCCTTTTCTTCCCTTCCCTACTCTCTCTGGCGAATTTCAGTGCCAGTGCAGTCAGAAAGCCCAGGAGAGAAACTTGGCCTCGTAACTTAGTGGTTAAGAGCTCAGGCATTGCCAAGGGAGATAGATCTGGTCAAATCCTGACTCTGTCTTGTGTGTGATCTTGGGCAAATAATTCAACCTCTGAGTTTGTAGATCCTTGTGCATAGAACAGGGGCAATAATATAAATCTCACAGAGCTCGTTTGAATATTTAATGAGATGAGATGAAGAAAGCCCTTAGCAAAGAGTGATATGCAGTAAGTGCTCAAGAAGAAGTAGCTGTTATTTTATTACATTTGATGACTGCAGTGTAAAAATCAGCTTGTAGAGTGTGGTGAAATCTTTGAAAGGCTTAGAAAAAGAAAAGAATTGTAGACAAATGGTTTTACATGGCTGGAAATGGAGGCAGAGAAATGAGAAGGGGCGAGATCTGGCTCAAATTAAAACAAGAGCCTACCCCTTCAGGCAGGGCAAGGTAGTGGTTAAGAATGTGCATTCTGTTGGACTGGCTGGGTTTACATTTCTTCTTTACTACTTACTAGATACATTACATTGGGCAAGTGACCTCTCCTGTTGAGCCTTAGCTTAGAAACATAAGATTTGCTAACAGTGTTGGAACCTCATAGGGCTGTCCAGAGAATTTAGACACAAGACATACAATCCTGTCTCAGAGTAAATAATCACCAGTTGTTAATCATTATTCAGGTCTCGTGGTGCTCACTTTCTGGAAATATCCATCTAATTCAACTTGTAAGGCTGGAAAGAATGATGTTTACAAAGGACTAGGAAGACACTTAGTCATGTTCAGGAGATAGAGAATAAAACAATCTCCAAACGTGAGGCTTTTCAACAATGCGCTTTATTGGAGAGCACAGTGTAAGGCGAAGGCCATAGGGATGATGCTTTCCAGAGGCAATACTCAGTCTTGACAATACTTCTTGGTGTCCAGATCCTTGTGAGCCTTGTTGTACGGGGCCTTTGAAAAGCAGATGGCAGCAGCGCGGTCGCAGTTGCAGATGAAGGCCTGGCATGCTTTGTTTTTGCCTGGAAAAGAGCAAGAGGAGAGGACTGAGCCAAGGTGGATCCTGCTTTGTACAATCCAGGGGCAGGAAGAATTAAATGAATAATTTAGTGGTCATTTCGTTGGTGCAAATTTAGGGTTGACAGATTAAGCAAGTAAAAATACCAAAATTTCAGATAAACAATGAATGCAAAGTTTGGGACATAGACTAAAAAATTGTTTGTTGTCTATCTCAAAGTCAAATTTAACTGGGCAACGTGTGTTTTATCTGGAGATCATTGATGTGATCGCCATCTTTTAAAACATCTATTTCATACTCCTAAATGAGCTCACTGCTTTTAAAATCCATATAGCTACAGATCTCTGATAACATAGACAAGCAAGTATAAAACATATAGAAAACACTAAAATGTAACACTTAAGGAAGCAAAGTATTATTCATTTCTGTTTAGTAAAATTTAGTAGGCCAATTTCTCTACTTTAAAGCACATATTTTTAAAATTATAGAATGTCATTACAATAGAATGTTATACAAGCATTTAAAAGAATTAAGTATGTCTATATGTGGGAATATTTTTATTTTATTAAAGATATTTTATTAAAGGAAAAATATCTTGGAAACTAGTAAACCCAAAAAATTTTAAGGAATATATATCTAATGGTTATCTTTGTGTAATAGTATTATAGGTGCCTTCCACTTTCCATGATATATTTCTGTAGAGTTTGAAATTACATTACTTTGGCCTTGTTTTCTTTTGTAACCAAGAGAAACAGCACAGATAACATTTAAAATGTGTTTGAACTTTATTATCCATAATTTAATTATGTATCTTTGCTTATTTCAATAATCTTATTAAAGTTTTGTTTCTCTTTGCTCCTTTCTTTTAAAAATCACAAATGTGTTCCTTGCCTGTGAATGCCGATTGAGGCATAAATTAACAATTAGATTATAAAGTGCACAATGAGATAATTATTTAGTGAGTTATTGTTAATTACTGTGAATAAATACTGTCATGCAGGCTTCTTGACCCAGTGGGTGGGCGGAGGGCAGCTGCATTTAAAAGAAATTATTTGTAAAAATGTATATGTGTGTGAGTGTGTTTGCCCTGGGGAGAGGCTCCATAACCTTCATCGGATTTGTGAAGGAGTCTGGAATCCATAACAAAGAACCCTTGCCAATCAAGTTGTAGTGCAAAAATATGATTTTCCATATATTCGACTTTCCATTGTGGAGCACGACCCAACTATCTGTTCTCAGGGGACTGTGTAAGCAAATTAAGTCACATTATGCAGCAATTAAAGGAATAATAATGACGACTATGAGGCAATACAGGAAAATGGTCATAAAATGGTGGTGAGAAAAAGCAGAAATCAAGATAGTATCTAGCCTCTGCATTCATCATTTACCAAGCACCTACTATATGCCAGACACTGCTCTAGATTCCTATAGATCTTAGTTTCTATTGGAGAGATAGACAATAAAAAAATAACTTTGGTACATCAGATGTTGATAGATTCTGTTGAGGAAATAAAACAGAGACAGAAGACAGAGAATGGCGGAGAAATGGAGGGAGTATGCATGGGATTCAAAAGAATGTGGTGAGGGAAGACCTCACTGAGAAAGTGACTTCAAAAGAAAGATCTGGACTGATGGGATAACCCAAGCAGATTTGTGGTGGGAAGTGTTCCATGTACAAGGAACAAAGGACTAGAAGTTAGAGTTAGGGGCACACGCCTAGCCATGATTCAAATGACATAAACCTTGTTCCAAAGACAAAGGCAAATGGGCACATGAGGCATGAAACTGTTTGTTTCTTAAGATGGTGGGATTCTGGATAACTTTTTTCTTGGCATTTTTAGATTTGAATTATGGTTCTTTCAATGTCGTTTGTACAGTAGCGGCAATACCCTTCATCTCTCTGAATTGTCTGCCCTTCAGAACCTCCTCCTCCATGGAGGTGTGCATTTTACCATGAACGCTACATAATTTCGTTGTTAAGACCAGAGACTTTGAAATCAGAAGCAACTGAGTTCATATGCCCACCCTATCGTTCATAAACTGTGTGATTTGGGGCAAATGACTATTTTTGAGCCTCAGATTCCTAAGCTGTAAAATGGGATTAATAAAACCTATTTCATATACACGCCTATCCTAGTACCTAGTATGTAACAAGAGCCTAGTTCTGAGCCCTTTTTATGGAATAAAGTGGTATAGCTTTGGAGTCATACAGACCTGTGGTCAAAAACTAAACACCACCATTTACGAGCTGTGTGCCCTTGGGCCAATGGCTCAGCCTTCTGAGCCTGAGTTTCCTCATCTGTAAAATGGGGATAATAGTGGTACACTTCCCGGCATGGAGAAAATGATCACTAAATAGCGGCTATCATTACTATTATGTTCCCCCATGCCTATTGAGGGCCTACAAGCCAACAAGGGGGTAAACATACTGCTGCAGGTGATCTCTGAACCAGAGCAAGAGTACGAGTAGCTTTTAGTATAGGGGTTGTCCAGGAGAAATGTGCAGCTTTCCAGTTTCTTGGCTTGGTCGTAGCATTGGTCGTGTGTCTGACAGCACCTGCAGAGGTCAAAAGACAGAGCTGAGGAAGGAGCAGGTGTGGGGCAGCAAGTCAGCTTGCACCTGCTCTCTCTCAGGAACAGGTGGGGATATTTTAGCTTACATGATTTTGTGACTTGAAAAAATTTAAGTTCTTTTTATCATGTTTACTGAAGGCTATTTTTTAAATGGGTGCGGGAATTTGCCCATTCAGAATCACGTATTCTGAAGATGCTGCGATGTTTTGTGTTGCAAAGTCCCGCCACTAGAGGGCAGCAGCACCCACCATCTCATATCTCCCACGTTCCGCTTTCCATCCTCACTCAACAGGGAACGTTGAATTTAAGGTCCTCTTGGAACGTATTTGTTTATATGACAAGATGTGAAAGAACGTTATCTTTAGCAAATATGCAAATCCCCTTTCTGTGCCTCCTTGTGAGATCCTTGGTTCGTACCCTTCCCCCGCTCCACTGGTACTCCACTGTCCCTCCAGATCAATCACTCACTTGTCCAGTTCATCCACGGGGGTGCCGGATCCACCCAGGCCACAATAGCAGCCATAGTCGTTGTAATCTCTAAAGGGGTCACTGCTGGGGATCGTGCATTTGATCATGCTGCGGAACTGCCACAATGCCCGCGGGGACACCCCACTTCCGGAAGCGCCCACTGCAAAAAGACATAGCCGGGAGTTCAAATCATTCCTGGTTGGCCCTGCCAGCGCTCCAGGGGCCCCAACACGTGCCTGCTGCCCCCTGACCTCTAGCAGCTGCCGCCTTGGAAGAAAGCTGGATACAGAAACCTGGCAAAGTGACTACAGATTTTTTTAAATGAAAATAAAAAATAAAAAATGGTATTGAGATCAAATACGCATAACATAAAATTCACTATTTTAGCCACTTAAAGTGTATAATTCAGTGGTTTAGAATATTCAGAGTTGTGCATACATCAACATTGATTCCAGAATATTTTATCACCCCAAAAAGAACACCCTGTACTTATTAGCAAAAGGTCCCCTTTCCACCCTCTCCTCTGGCAACTATTAATCTGTTTTCTGTCCCTATGGTTTTGCCTATTCTGAACACTTCCATATAAGTGGAATCATACCACATGTGACCTTTCGTGACTGGCTTCTTTCACGTAGCATCATGTTTTTGAGGTTCATTTATGGTATAACATGTATTAGTACTTCTTCCCTTTTCACAGGTGAATAATATTCTACAGCACAGGTTGCATATTTTATTCATTCCCCACTCGATGGGCATTTGGATTGTTCCTACTTTTTGACTCTTATAAATAGCTATATTAACATTCATGTACTAGTTTTTGTGTGACCGTATTTTCAATGGAGATGGCTTTAAACTATCTCTACTGTTTATCCAGCAAATGTTTACTGAACACCTACTATCGGCCAGTCACTAATCTAGGAGCTGGATATACATCAGTGAACAAATAAAAAAAATTATAACATCATTGAGTTTAGATCCTAGTGAGGGAGAAAACCAATAAGCAATACATGTAATAAGTGAGGAAATCCGGTATTGTGTTAGAGGGTGGAAAATTGGAGCAGGGTAAGGAGAATCTGAAATGGAGGGGGTGAGTGGGGGATGTGGGGGTTGAGGTGGGGCAGGAGTGCGAGGAATAATGAGGAGGCCTCTGTGGCTTCTCATTCTCAATCTCTTTTTTGCCTCCAGACCCACGCACCTGCTGTTCCCACTGCCTGGCACGCTGGTCATCTCACTTTTCAAAAGGCTGGAAGATCGTGATTTAAATGCAAACTCCTCATTACCCCAGTAAACTTAACTTAAAAAATCTCAAAAACAAACAAACAAACAAACAAACAAACAAACAAATAGTAAAGCAAATCCTCTCAAAAAGAAAGTGCTTGGTATATAGTAGATGCTCAGTAAATATCTATTGAGTAAGTTTAAAAAGTCTGAGTCAGGCTGAATAGTTGCCCACATTAAGCACAGGACTTGGCACAATAAACTCAGGGAAGAAGTACCCCATTACTCCATTTGCAGAGCTTTACCCTGTGAGATTTGGTGCCCTAAAGATAAAATGGTATGAAACGATTTGGGGGTCCTGTTTCGATCACCCACCGGTATCGTCGCTTTGCCCCATGCCTTACCCTTTCTTTCTTTGATCTGCTGTGCACACTAGAGCTTCCCCATGTGCTTGCTTAAACACCAGGGCAAAGGAAGGGTGGCAGCTGGTCACTCTCCCCTGTGAGCAGCCTCCACGGTGGCAGCCGACAGAGATTGTTCAGGTGTAGAGAGACCTGGAGCCTGCTCAGACAGAAGTGGTCTGGCTACCTTAGCCCATCTCCGGACCCCACTCCTGTTTCCCTCTGTTTTCTCTCACTGTGATCCAGCCAGCTCTGCTCTTTGCAGAGGCCAGACCTACACAGAGCTACTGCTTGTGTGTGTGTGTGTGTGTGTGTGTGTGTGTTCTTCACATGGGGAGCATGGCTCATTCATCTCTGATTCCCTCATCTCAACCCAGAGCCTATCCCTTGCTGGCTCTGATACCCTCAGTGTTGAATCAATGAATGCATGATGGATGAGTGGGGTGGGATTTAAATTCTAGTGTATCTGATTTCATTCATTCATTCAATAAATGATGCAGACAGCACTATCTCCTCCTTTTGTGGAGCCTAAGCTTAGGTGTGGTCAGGGAGTAAAAATGTAAATGTATCAAGATATAAATTGCAGGCAAAGATAGGCGCTGTACCAAGTTAATAAGCTGGAAAGGAAAGAGAGGGGACCCTCTTAGCCTGAGTGGGCAGGATAGGCCTTTCCGAAAGGGGTCATCTGAGTTCAAAACTGAAGGTTGAAAGGTGCCAGCTGTGGGGGGATTTGAGGTAACCCCAGTATAGGAGTTAAGCCCCACAGGGACCCTGAATAAAGACTCTAGGTCAGGCCCACCATGTGACCTGTGGCCCCCATTCCAGAGGAGAGAGATCTTAGCCCATCGAAGTGGGTGGAGCTGGAAAGACTTGCCTACCTGTGAGCAGAGCAGCCAGCACAAGGAGTTTCATCCTGTTGTCAAGTTGGTAAGCGAGAAAAGACTGTGCCTCCTAAGGCCAACCTCCTTATAGCCACTTCGAGGGCCCAAGATAAGGCTGTAGTGTTTGCTTTGCTCCCTGCTGACTTCGGGTTGTCCTTGAGCCTGTCTGTTGCGGGAATAACCTTAACTGACAAGTAAGCCCTGCCAACAAGAGGCTATGGAAGCGCTTGTGTGTATCGATCATCAGCACCTTTTAATGAAAGGGGTTATTTATTTCTGGAGTCTCGCATCTTGGCATCTTGACTCTCACACCCACCCCAGAGCATTCAGCCCAGATTCATCATTGGAAGGGTTGGGGGCTGGCAAAGCCATCAACCCCATTGAACAACTGGGGAAAGAGGGACAGGAAGGAAATGACTGCTGCCTCCATGTCTTCTTGTGTCGCTGGGTTTGGGCTGTGGGTCTCACTGAATGCTGCCATCAACTGTGCACTTTGCAGGTGAGGAAATGGGTTCAGAGAGGCGAAGTAACTTGTTCCAGGTCACACAGCTAGCAAATGGCAGAGCAGAGGCTCAAACTTAGGTATGTCTGGTTCTAAGGTACACATTTTATTTTATTTTTCCCACTATACCAATTCCATCCCCCCCGACTCCCCACTGTGCGTTGGTAAGAAAACCCCCAAAGGCTTGGATCTGACTTGTAGAATAAAAAAAAACATTTCAGAACTGTCATATCAAATGTCTATATTAATTTTTTTTCCGGTGAAATTCACATAGCCTAAAATTAACCATCTGATTTTTAAAGTGAACAGTTCAGTAGCATTTAATATATTCGCAGTGTGGTGCTCTGTCTAGTTCCAGAACATTTTCATCCTCCCCAAAGGAAGTGCTGTACCCATCGGCAGTCACTCTTTCCCAACCCCTGACAACCATGAATCTGCTTTTTGTGTCTATAAATTTATCTGTTCTGGATATTTCATGCAATATGTAATATTTTATCATTGTGTTTTACTCGGTGTTCTCCTGTCGAGTTCTTATGTAGTCTCTGCAGCGACCTCGTGTTTTTATTATATTTAGCTATTCACTCACTTATTTTTCTTGAGCAAAGTCCCCATGTATCTTTTGGCCCTATCCTCTCTCATCGTTTTGCCTAATATTAATATCTTATATCAATATAGTACATTTGTTGCAATTAATGAACCAATATTGATGTATTATTATCATCAAATGTAATATTAATAAACTCAACCCCATAGTTTATTCAGATTTCCTTAGTTTTTACCAAATGTCCTTTTTCTTTTTCAGGATCCAATCCAAGATAGCACACTATCTTAAGTTGTCCTGTCTCCCCAGACCCCTCTGGGCTGTGGCAGGTTCTCAGACTCCGTTGCTGTCGATGACCTTGACAATGTGAGGAATACTGGTCAGGTATTTCACAGGATGCCCCTCTATTGGAATGTGTCTGACATTTGACTCATAATTAGACTGGAGGTTGGCTATGGGTTTGGGGGAGGAAGATCACAGAGGTAAAGTGTTATTTTCATCACATGGCCATGTGATGTTGGATCATCTTTTATCTCGGATGCACCTTGGCCACTTTCCGGATGAGGACACCGAGGCTCAGCCTGGGGTAGAGCTGGAAATGGCCATGACCCAACTTGAACCCATACACCTGCCTCTCCCCCACTGAACCATTTCCCTCCACCCTGGTCAAAGTCATGTTATGTGTGAGCCAGCACAGAATCAGTTGGTCTAGTCCTAACCCTGTGGCCTCTGCTCACACAGTGCCAAGTCCATCTCTCTGTACTTTTCTGTTGAGCATGAGCCAAGGCCAAGGAAGAAGAAGTTCATCTGGAAAGGCTTCTCTGTTTCATCCCAAGACAAGGAGCCCCAGGAAAGTTCTTTTAGTTAATGAGTTATCACTGAAACAGCATTTAGTAAGCAGATGGGGAAACTGAGGACCAAAAAGGGGAAGCAATTTATTTGCTTGGACCTGACTCTGTCCCCATTTGACGCAGGCTTTTCTCATCTCTTCGTCTGTTTCTACATCCGTCCAATATGGTTTCCATTAGCCACATGTGGCTAGTTAAGTTCATTATGATTAAATAATATTAAAAATCAGTTTCTCAGTTTCACTAGCCGCACTTCAAGTGTGCAACAGCTACATATGGCTGGTGGCTGCTGTGTTGGACAGCACAGATATAGAACGTTTCCATCATCACAGAAGGTTCTGTTGGACAGTGCTGTTCAGGATGTCACATACCTGTCTCAGTGCCAGCCCAGAAGCGGGGGAGAGCTGTGAGAGCTACTGGAAGGGAGAGTAGCGTTAGCTCAGGACTCCACGTCAGCCTGACCGGTGGTTCTGCCTCCTCATCCCCCAGAATGAGTGAAGGCTGCCTGAGGAAAGGGCAGGATTGGACAGCAAAGTGCGAAGTCCCTCTTATGTGGGGGTCGGAACGAAACTGATTCTGTGCTGGCTCACAGAGGGCTGGGCGCTGCTTCTGGGGAGGGTGGTCTGAGAAGGGAGGAGTAGCTGGTGCTACAAAATCCTCGAAGGCTAATAGAGTGAGTGCTCACTCTATTCCAGGCCCCATGCTAAGTACCTGGCACAGACCTCTGAGGTAGGTCCAGTTACAGACTCCATTTTACAGAGAAGACGATTGAGGCTCAGAGAGGTTAAGGGACTGCCCAATGTCACACAGCAAGACCAAGATGTGAGTCGGATCTGGTGCTTATGCTAGCACAATTCTTTCTCATGACAAAGAATTGTAGTAGCTGGTTGGAGCCCCGAAAGCCCCTGGAGGCCACGAGGAGGGTTAATCTTCCCTACTTCTCTCCCCCTCCCCACTCAGCTGGAGGCCTTCCACAAGGGCAGGCTGCACAAATTCCCACATGCAACTTGTGCTAGGGCTTCGGCAGAGCACCTGGTCGGGGAGGGGTCAGGCTGCTACTAGAACCTTCTCTTTCTGGAAAGAGACCTGCTCAATGTGACAATCCAAATCTCTGCAGGAGACACAGAGGCGGCAGAGGAATGGACCCAGCTTGTCACTGGGTAGACTGCCAAGCTCCTACACACTTTTTACCATGACCTTCTGCTGCCTGGGATCCAGGCACAGGTGTGTACAGCACAGCATGGGAAAAACACACTCTTCAGTGGAAAAAAACAGCTCAGGATAGCTTCTTGGCTCTTTCAGGTGGCGACATACCCACACCCCATCAAGGTCACACCTGGCCAGCTTTTAAAGGAAGAGTCTCCTGCTCCCAGGAAATGCCTAAATGCAGCTACCAGCTACCCTTTGATGAATGCATCTATATGCTTGGTACTGCGCTAAGGACTTTACATGCATGGTTTTGCAACCTAACAACAATCTTCTGGCATAGTTGTTATTGTTTCATCATCTTCCTCTTTTTACTGATGATCAAACAGGCTCAGAGAGCGTAAGTAACTTGCTTAAAGTTGCACAGCTAGAAAATGGAGATAGAATTTGAACCTGTGTGTACCTGCCTCTTAGTCCAGAACCCTCTTCAATGATAATAATAATAATAATAATAATAATAATAATAATAGCAATGACAATAAGAACCAACATCCCTTGAATGTGGGGGCAAGGAGAGATACTAAGAGCTTCACGCAGGTTAGCCTATGGTCAAGTGCTATTACAGATGAGCAAACTGATGCAGTATACCGAAGTATCTAAACCCTTTTCCACACCCAAAGCCTCCGTCCTCGGCATCTGGATTTTCATGACAGCCTCGTACCTGCGTCCATTCTCCACCTCCCTCATCCAGCCAGAGAAGAAGAGTTCTTTACATATTCTGGATGTTAACCTCTTATCAGACAGATGATTTGCAAATCTTTTCTCCCATTCCGTAGGTTGCCTTTTCCCTTTGTGTCCTTTGATGCACAGATTGTTTAAAGTTTAATGCGGTCCCATTCCGTCTCTTTTCTTTTGTCGCCTGTGCTTTCGGTCTCACATCCAATAAATCATTGCCAAGTCCAATACCATGAAGCTTTTCCCCCATGTTCTCTTCTACTTTTATAACTTCAGGTCTTAACATTTAGATCTTTAATCCATTTTGAATGAATGTTTTTTAGATGATGTAAGATAAGGGTAGAACTTGATTCTTTTGCATGTGGATGTTCGGTTTTCCCAATACCATTCGTTGAAGAGACTGTCCTTTCCACACCGAGTGGCCTTGCCACCCTTGTTGAAGGTCATTTGTCCATGAGAAAGGGTTTATTTCTGGGCTCTCGAATTCTATGCCATTGGCCTCTGTCTGTCTCTGTGGAACTACCTCACTTTTCAATAACTGTAGCTTTTGCAATGTTTTGAAATCAGAAAATGTGACTCTTCCAACCTTTTCAAAATTGTTTCAACTATTTGGGGTCCCTTGAAATTCCACATGAATTTTAGAATGAATTTTTCTATTTTTGCAAAATATCTCGTTGGGATTTTGATAGGTATTGCACCAAATCTGCAGGTTGCTTTGGGCACTATGGATATCTTAACAATATTGTTTTCCAATCTGTGAACACAGGGTGTCTTTCCATTTATTTGTGTCTTCTTTAATTTCTTTCAGCAGTGTTTTATCGTTTTCACTGAACAAATCTTTCACCTCCTTGGTTAAGTTCATTCCTAAGCATTTAATTAATTCGATGCTATTGTAAATAGAATTTTCTTAATCTTCTTCTCTAATTGTTCATTGTTAATGTATGGAAACAACTGATTTTTGTGTCGATTTTGCATTCTGCAAACTTTCCTAAATTCTTTTATTAGTTCTAACAGTTGTGTGTGTGCATGTGTGCGCGTGTGTGTGTAATCTTCAGAGTTTTCTACGTATAAGATCATGTCATCTGTGAACAAGAAACAATTTTACTTCTTTTCCAATTTGGATGGTTCTTTTTTTCTTGCCTTATTGCTCTGGGTAGGACTTCCAACACTATGTTGAATAGAAGTGACCACAGTTGGCATTCGTGCCTTGCTTCTGACCTGAGAGGAAGAGCTTTCGGTAGGAATTTTTAAGAAACATAACTACAATGCCATGATCACACTTAACAAAAATAACAATGATTTCTTAGTATTAGCTAATACCCAGGCCTTTGTCTCAAGATGTCCTTTTACTGTTAGTTTTTCCAAATCATACCCCTGTAAGTTACATGTATTCTTGTGTGTGAATCAAATAGTGTTCTAGGAGGAAAACAGGAGAAGGTAAGGGAAGACAGGGCATCACTGGGGTGCCTAGATGTGAATGCACACAGAGACAAGATACAAGGCCAGCACCGTTTTCAAATAATTTATTAGGAATGTCAAACTGAAAATAAAACCTGGAAAAAGAAGTTACAGATGTGGAGAGAAGAGACACCGGAGGGTGGTAACTTGCTGGCTTCAGAACACCATGTAACATCTTTTTTAAAAAAAATTCCCCAAACAAATCAGAAAACGGAATTCCAGGGCTCCGAGCCCATGGGTGGGCCCAGTGGGGTGGGGCGTGGGGGTGTCACAGGAAGGGGAGGAGAGGGGAGCTAAGTCTTTCATGACTCAGCTCAAACGTGTAGAAAATTAAAAATAAAAACCAATAAAATGCAGCTTCTCTTTTATTAGGAAACATTAAAAAAAAAAAAAAAAAAACCACGAACAGCCGCGCATCTCGGTAACAAAGATTATTGCTTTGTGTTCTCAGGGCTAATAGGTTAAGCACCTCACACAAACAATTAACTCTCCAAAGTGGGTTTTAAGGGTGGGGACTGTGATGGGGAAGGGAGCTTAGGTCCCCAGCCTCAGACCTGGGGGAGGAGGACACGAAGAGAGGGGACGATGACAACGGTGGGCCTCGGCCCTGCCACGCCCAGCCATGTCACTCGCAGTTCATGAAGTCGAACCCTGAGCCTCTTTCCCCTTGGAAAGGGGGCTCAGGGGTGAGGGGCTGCCCAGGGGGTCTGGCCATGGGACCATCCTGGTGGGAAACTTCAGTGAGAGAATGTGGGGGTTCCCTGAGAAGCCCTTTGCTTTCCCCTGGGGTCCACCCCTTCCCAAAGTGCCCCCTGATGCCCACTCATGGGGGCGGGGGGGGGGGCGGCTCAGAGCAGAAACCACGAAAGCCCAACCGAGGTAGGGGGCAGGGGGAGACCTTTGGAGAGTTAATTCCTTTCCAGCAGTGGCTCGGGGTGAGCCCTTCTCTTCTCTCGCCCCTTGCCCCAACACTGGGATTTCTCGGGGTGAGCAGGCCCAAGGCCTTGACCCCCGGGGCCTGAGAGAGCGGGCCTGCCTTGGCCACAGTTGAGGCCTGCAAGCTTACAGTAACGGTGTCTGAGGAGGGGACAGAAACACAGGAGGGAGGAGACCTTTGCGGGGTGCGGCCAGGCAATGCCCTCACCCCCGAGGGGCCTTGAGGGGGTGGGGGCTTCACCTCACAGTATTTACATATAATACAGGACGGGATGGTTCCAGGGGCTCGGCCTGGCCTACACAGCCCTGTCCTCTCCAGGGCTGGACGGAGGTGGCCAGGAGCCCACACCCACATAGACATTTTGTTCTCAGCTGGTGGGGGGGACACCTGGCCCCTTGCCCCTGCGGCCTGGGGCTTCACATTCACAAACCTAGAAATAGTTTAAAAAACAGTTTCTTTAAAAAAAAAAAAAAAAAAAAAAAGGAAAGAGAAAAGCAGGGAAAACCAGAATAAAAAACCCAGGTGGGGGCTGCGGCCTCGGCAGGCCCCCTGCGCCCTCTCTCTAGCTATGCACAAATACGAAAGCCTTCCTGGGGGAGGGGAGGGGGTCCTAATGGGGCCACGGCAGACAGGGAGGGGCGCAGACAGGGAAGAACCAGCGGACCTCGGTGGGGTAAACGGCTAATCCAAAATAAATAAAAGCGGCTAGGACAGGGGCAGGCGGCGGGGGAGGAGGCCGGGGTGGAAGAGGGGAAGGTTAGTTAGGAGGGGAGCCAGACAACGTCTAGGGACAGCAGGGCAGGGGCCTGGGCCCCCCGGGAGCGGGGGTGCAGGCAGTGGCGGTCCGAGTCACTGTGGGGGAGGGGGCGGCTGCGGCTGAGGTGTCCCCGGCCCCTCACTGGCTCACTCGTGGTCCTCAGTCAGCTGCAGGCTGGGCGCTGCAACACAGGATGTTACAGGGTGGGGGGTGTCCTGTCCCCATAACCCCCTATTCCCCGCCCCCACCGAGAACCCGTCCCATCCTAGATGAGCTTGGTTCACACTTAGTAGGACGTTTGGTTCCCAGTTTGGAAAACTCTAACTCTCGATTTTCAATGGCTGGATTTATTCAAACATCGCCATCTCAGAGACGCCTTCTCAGAACCCCTAAAGCAGCCCCCTCACATATATTCTGGAATTATCTCACTTGTCCACTTGTTTGTTTGCCTGTAAAATGAGAGGAGCCTTGTCTGCCTTAAACATCCCTCTTTCTTGGAATAGTGCGCAACAAATAGCTGTCTGAATGAATGAATACAGAAATGGAAGGCCACGGGTTCACACGGCACCCCACCATCTCGCTGTCCACTGCACGGCGACTGTGTGTACAGGGTTCTCTCTCTGTGTATGTTGACATGTCCACAGTATTCTGTTTTAATAGCTGTGCAATAGTCCGTTCTATGCACATACACTTCCATTGATTTAACCAGTCCCCTTTTGATGGGCGACTCAGTTACTTGCAGTTTTAAAAATAAATGCCCGAAGTGGAATCATTGTGTCAAGGGCACAAATGCTTAAGATCTGGATATACGCTGTCAGGCTGCCCTATGGGAATCCTGAACCAACTGCACAGCTTCCCCTATACCCTCATCAGTGCTGGGCGTTGGCGATCTTGAAAAAAAAAACAAAAAAAACAAAAAACTGTGCCCAACATGTAGAATGTGCTGCCTTGTTTTCATTTATATATATGAATATATATGTGTGTATATATATGTATATGTATTTATATATATGTATACATGTATATATCATGTATATATGTATGTATATATGTGTATATGTATTTATATATGTACACACACACACACACACGCATACATATACACACAGGTCGAGCAGCTTTTCACATATATGGACCATTGCTGGTATGAAGGTGTGTCCCTTCCACGGGGCTGTGGGTTCCGCGAGGGCAGGAACTGGGTCCGTGTCCCAGACTGAGCTGCCCGGTACCAGCCTCCCCAGTGTCACCCCCACCCCAAGGCCCCTGCCCATCTCCTCACCTCCTGCCACCTGTCTCTCGCTTCAGTGATACCCATTGGTGAAAGCTGTGGCAATCAAGGGGCCCTGGAAAGAGAAGAATTTGACTCCGAGATTCCTGAGGGGAGCAGAGAAAGCCTGGGGGGGGGGTGCGGGGCGGCGCCTTCTCTCCCGCAGGAAACCTGAGGTGAGATATGAGCCCTTCTCTCGTCCCTGCCCACATCGCTCCCACTGCACCCACTAAAAGACTCTATGGGGATGTGCATATAACCAGTGCCCTGGTTAAAATCTGGGCTCCCCTGAGCTAGAATCTAGCCTCTTTGTGGGCGGAGATGGTGAGTCTCATTTGCACAATATCCCCCAGAGCCTACCTAATACCAGGCATACAGAAGGTGATCTTTAAATGCTCCCTGAATGAATGAGGAACCCCGTGTCTCCCCACTTGGCAACACTGTTTCTCCATCCACCATCCCTTGCCTCCCTATGCCCTGCAGACAGATAAGACCTTTCCCTCCTCCAACTTCGGGGTCCTCCAGGACTGGCCACTCACCCCGAGACTGTGGCCGAAGCCGGTGCTGGGGGCGGGGCTGGCAGCGCTGATGTAACTGCTGACCGCTGAGTCCTGGTTGGCAGCCCCGTAGAGCTCAGCCATGGGGCCGGGGCTGGTGGTCCCCAGGAAGCCCCCTGTGCGGCTGGGAGTCGAACCTGGAGGGGGAGCCATCGTCCAGGGGTGAGAGCCTGGCAACCCAGAAAGAAGATGGTGATAGCCCCTGCACCTTCAGACCTCTTCCACCCACCCGGACCTTGACCCCTCCCTCTGCCTCACCCCCACACTCCAGCGGGGCCTGTGGGTCCACCTCCTGGAGGTCCCACCAGCCCTAGTCAAGGCCCCACCATCTCTGGTCTGACCACTCAGTGGCCTCCTCGCCAATCTCCAGGTCTCCCCCCTCTTGAGCCCCTTCGCACCTTTTCCCCACGCTGCAACTGTGCACATTTTCTAAAATCCACATCCCTCCACTGCTTAAAATGTTCAGCATCTCCCCAGGACTTGCCCGGTTCCTTCTACCTCCTCCTCCCTCCTCCCATTCCTGCACGGCACCCATGCTCACTGGCCACCAAGACTTTGCACGTGCTTCTCCCTCTGCTGGGAAGGAACTCTTTTCCTCCTTTTTGCCTTCCATTCGGAAGTGAAAAGGCCCTTCCTCCTGGAAGCCCTTCCAGAGAGGCCTGTGAGCAACTCTGGCACCTGACTTCCCCAGGGGAGCAAGATTCATCCTTCGGAATTATTGCTTTTTTAATACATGATGCCCTCACCAGCCTGTAATCACTGGAGGGCAGAGACCATGTCAGTCCCCTTCCTGGCTCAACTAACACTTGCTGAGTGAATGAATACACAAGTCCCTCTGGAAAGGGGTGGCAGTGGCTACCTCCCCTCTAGACTTCTCTGCCCTCTCTGCCCCTTCCCTTGCTTCCTGAACCCCAGCAGGCCTCACCTGTCCCTCGAACCACAGCTGCCGCCGCTGCCGCCGCCGCCATCGGTCCATAAGCGGTGAGAGGAATGGCTGAAAGGAAAGGTTACAGGCACTTCAGTGTGGCAATGAGGGGACAGTGAGGCGGGAGGAGGAGGCCGCCTCTGGGTAGAGCCTCTCCGGCCTTGCCCCACCGCAGAGGCTGCCATCCGTGCCGACTCGCAGAACGGATGGAGACGGGTAGGAAAGGGCGGCTTCTCGGCGATTGGCTCAGCCTTGGTTTTTCCCCCTGGACTCAAGCAAGGGACACAGATGGCCCGAAACTCATAGAGGGTGTGATGGGGCGCCCCACCCTGAGCAGCTCAGAGTGTTGCCCACAGCCGCCCCTTCTCCAGGTGAAGCCACAGCTCTGCTTGGCTCCTCCTGCTGCCTGCCTCGCTTGCTTCCCGCGCGCCCTTCCCCTGAGCGCGTGTCCCCAGTAAACTGTGTGCACCCAGCACCTTGCCTCACAGGGCCCCCTGGACCACCAGCCAGCTAGAAATGACCACCCCCTTCCCCGAGGACCCTCAGCCCCTCACCTTCGAGCCCTTCTTCAGACACAGGGACCTTGCGATCCCCTCGTCTGCCATCCACCTCTCCCCGCCACCTCCACAGCACCTGGCATCCTGCCTTGTACACAGTAGGTGTTTAATAAGTATCAACTGAATGAGCAGAAGGGACCTCTGCTGAACCAACCAGCTGGCTTGAGCCTGGAGATCCTTGGGGCTGGGGGTCGGGCCCCCCCACTGCTAGGCTCTGCCACTGCAGCCCGAGAGCCTACGACCCTGCCCAGAGCCAGGGTCTGCAGAGGTGGCATTTGCTGTCAGGAGCGTCGACCTCCCATCCCAAGATGCGCCCCTTGGGGCTGTTTCGGTCACCTTGACTCTGGACTGGAACTGCACCTGGGACTAGGGACTCCAGAAAAGGCCCCTGAAAATCCTTGGCATGGCTTCTGGGCAGGGGATTAAACTTTAAGAGAGTGCAGTTCCCACGCAGTAGAGGGGCCTTGCCTAAGAGCTTCATGTAGTTGGCTCCTCCTCACTCAGACATCACCTCCTTTGAGAAGCCTTCCCTGACCACCCTCACCAAGGCCGCTCCCCAGTAGATGTGCCAGATGCTCACCAAGGCATCTGGCACATCTACTGAATGCATCCGCATCTCCTGAAGGCAAAAGTCCAAGACCTCACACAACTAGGAGAGAGACCTCCTCCCCTGCCAAGATATCTACAGAGGGGCCATTTCTTCCCTTAGTTCTTTAAGGCAGGGGTCCCCAAGCCCTGGGCCACAGGCCTAGTTATCAGTCCGTGGCCTGTTAGGAACCAGGCCACACAGCAGGAGGTGAGCAAGCGAAACTTCTTCTGTATTTGCTGCCGCTCCCCAGCGCCAGCATCACCGCCTCAGCTCCCCATCAGATCATCAGGCATTAGATTCTCGTAGAAGCACTGGTCCATGGTGCCAAAAAGGCTGGAGACCGCTGCTTTAAGGGCAGGGGCTGGGCTCCGAGGGCTGGTTTTTGGTCCATTTAGGTATTTCCACAGAGCAAAGTCAGCATGGCCAACTGACCATGGAGCAAGTGCTTGTCACAACTGTAAAGGGTTACTCATCTGTGTGTGCATTTCTTTCCCTCTCTAGACTGCGAGTTCTGCGACATCAGGGCCTGGCTCTGTCTTGTCCCTGCTCTGCCCCCAGGCCTGGTAATGTGTCCCACACAGTAGGTCCTCAACACAGTTTTTCAAAGAGTAGGAAAAAACCCCCGCATGTCTTTCTCATTGCTGGTCAACCCCCACTCTGCTCAGAGGAGAACCCTATCACCCCCATTTTCAGGACTTTCTACTCCCTCTCTCTTCTTCGCCCCATGTTTCTCTTCCCCCTACTCCATTTTGGGGGACTCCTGAGCACCTATTGGGAGGAAGGTCTCATCTAAAGCAGCATCCATGCTCACGTCCTCTACACACGGCCAGGTTGCGGGGGAGAGTCTGGGGGTAGGGTGGGGGAGAAGCGGGTTGAACAGAGAAACCCCTCGCAGCCAACATCATCTGCGCACCCGCCCTTCCCCTCCTCGTGGACTTGGCCTCGCCCCCAGCTCCACAGCTGAGTTGACTGGTCCAGATGAAAGCTCCGGTTGGAGAAATGGCTCCGGTGGCCAAGCACCTTCACCCCCCCGTGCCCAGGAGTTCCAAACGGGCAGCCGGAGGGCTGGATTTCCCCTCTGATAGGTCTCATGTGACCCGAGGTGGTGTAAAAATTTGGAATTTGTTGCCGACATTTGAAAACAGTCGAAAAATGCGTTCAAAAGCAAAAGCCAGGTTTCTGGCTTCTCTCAGAAAATGAGATCTGTGAGTACTGGGTCTGCATCCCCTCCCAGCAAGGGCTGGCTGGTACTGATCACAGGCACACCCATGTCAGCATGCCAGAGTCCCCAACTGGCCCACTCCGCTCTGATTTCGAGACCCTGGCTTCTTCACTGCTGGGTTTCAGAACCTACATAATGCCTGGCATACATGAGGCACTAGATAAATATTTGCCAGATGGAAGAATGAGTGACCTTGCCTTCACCTGCTAGGCTTGGCCCTATGTCCCACCCTTAAGGGCCAAATAGCTACACAGACTGGCCAGTGCCCAGGCAGAGCCGCTGTATCCCCACATCTGGAGGGCTGGTGGGTGGGAGAAAAGGGTCCCACTAGCTTTCCCCGGGGAAGGTCCCTGAGTCCTTTTTCTCCCCATTGGGCCTGCGAGGGGTACGAAATCCGAGCGACTGACCTGTAAGCTCGGGGAGAACTGGGGCGCTCGGGAGAGGGGTCCGCTCTACACGGAATTCTAAAATGAAACGTAAAACAGCTTAGGAAGATCCAGGGAGGCCCTCGAGGACAGATGCACCCACAGGGAGACTGGGCAGGGGGACAGGCCATGCACAGGACCCAAGAGCTGAGGATGGGGAGAGCATGGTCCCCAGCAGGCAAGGGTGGGGGAAGAGACGCAGACACAGAGAGACAGACAGACACAGAGGAAGAGTGGGCAGAGTTGCCACCTATACCCTGGGCACAGGGCCATGCTGGAGCTACTGTTCCCAGTGTTTCTTAACAGGCTTGAGATTGCACCAAAACATCTCCCAGAATCCACTTCTTCTCCTATTTTTCTTTAGCGGGGAGGGCGGGGGTGGGGGGAGGAGGAGCTAGGGAGGCAGCATTGGTGAAAAGCAATGACCTTAGGGCAGGTCAGGCTCGGTTCGGTTCCCAGCTCCAGGACTTTCTAGTTGAGTCATCTTAGCAAGTCACTTCTCTCTGAGCCCGTCTCCTCACCTAAAAAATGGGGATCATCGGTCCTCCCCCAGGAGATCGTTGTCAGGATCAGACAACATAATCTGTACACGGGAGTCCAAGCTGAGCAGCCCAAGAGGCAAATGATGCAAAGGAACCTTCTAAAACATAAGACCAAAAAAAAAAAAAAAAAAAAATAGCCTTGCAAAAATTTGATACTTTATATTTCAAAGAAAACAACATTGAATAGTCATCATGGGAGAGTTCAGAACTTCGTTGGGCTCCCTGCCACTTATCTGAAGGCCTAGTGTTTATATTTTGTGTTATTTTTATTTTGAATTACAAATGAGGGTGGCGATCATCATGCTTTTAAATGGGTTTTCACCATTCGGGGTCTTGTCAGCCTTGAAAGGCTCAGTGTAGCATGTGATCATTCTACACGTGTCTGGAAAGACACGACCAAGTGCTGGCCCTTGGGGAGCAGCCAACCCCCCACACCCCCGCCTTCCAGAGCCTGGTGCCCTCTTTGGTGGAAGTGGCAACCCTGGAGTGGGGTAGGGAGGAGAGAGAGACAGGAGGCAGGCAGAGAGGGCCTGAGAGAGAACGGGTGCCATGCGGGGCCATGCTGGAGCCCTCGTCCCCAGCTTCCGGGGAGGGCGGGGGGCGAGGAGGGGACGGGTGGGGAGAGGCGCTCCTTCCTCAGACATGCCCTTTCTTCCAAGCCTCCAGCAGGCAGACTCCCCCCGGCCATGCACCCCCAGACACCGCCCTGGGGAGTCAGACTGCCCAGGAACCGGGGACATGCTGGCAGTGCAGACGCACTGAGCCGGACTTACCGGGGAACTGGTAGGTGTAGCCAGGGGCGAGGCCTGTATAACTCCGGCTGGCATAGGTCGTGGCCTGGAAACCTGGGTAACCTGATGGAGCGAGGCAGGGTAGTGTCAGATGCCTCACCTACAGCTCAGACCCTGATCGGTGAGGCAGGCTCTGAGCCACACACTTCCCTTCCTACCTCATAACACCGGTAACAGTCAGTCACATGTACCAAATACCTTCTACATGCCAAGCCCTCCGCTAAGCCCGTTGTAGAATTTATTTTCTCCTTAAACCTCACGAGAACCCTAAGCAGTTGTTATTATTAGGAACCTCATTTTACAGATAAGAAAACTGAGGCTCAGAGAGGTGACAGTTACTGGCCGAGAATAACCCAAACCTTTACCGAGGCTTCGTGCTCTGTCCGGCTCCTCACCTATACTCTGCCCCAGTCACTCTGCTGTTCCTCAGATTCGCCAAACTCTGTCCCACCTCAGGGCCTTTGCACATGCCATTCCCACTGCCTGGAACACTCATATCCCCAGGTTTCCCCTTTTCATTGTGCAAGTCTCAGCTCAGACGTCACCTCCTCGGCGAGCTCATTCCAAAAGAGTCTTCCCTTCCCATTAGTTACAATATTTATCGTATGACCCTGGTTTTTCCTCTTCATAGCCCTGATGATCATTATCTAAATTTATTTCAGGATTTAAGTGCCGATTTCCTGCTTTCCCCATCTTTCATTTCTGTCTCTCTAGCATCCACCTTCGTGCTTGCTACTTAGTACGCATCTAAGAAATATTTGCAGCTGTGAAAGAAAAATCATATAGTGAGTAATAATGGTGTAAATGAGATTCAAATTCGGATCTGACTGGCACGATTCTCACTATTTGTTATAGGATTTCTTTCCTGGTTTTTTTTTTTTTTTTTCACTCTTTAAATGAGGTAAAAAATGGATCACCTTGAAAACAAAACTTTTCCAATGTTCCAGATCAAAGGAGGCTAAAGAGACAAGACAACTAAATGCAAGACCTGAGTCTAGCCCGGATCTTGTTCTGAAAGGCAAAAATTTGCTATAAAGAACATTACTGGGTCGACTGATAAAGTCAGAAAATAGAGATTAAAATATTGTGGTTTCATGAAAGAATATCCTTAACCTTAGGAAATACACACTGATGTATTTAAAGGTAACGGACCATAACGCATGCAATTTGGCTTCAAATGACTCAGGAAAAAAATCACAAGTATATTGTGTATGTATGTTTGTGTGTGTGCACACATATGTATGGGCATATATATACATACACACACACAAATCAAGAAAATACTAAAGCAAACGGGGTATAATGTTAACATATGAGTCTGGTAAAGGGGATATGGATATTCCTTGTGCAACTTTATTTCTTCAGCCCTTCTGAAAGCTTGAAATGACTTCCAAATAAAATGTGAAAATTAAAAACTTCAAAAGAAGCCCATGCTCCATTTGGAGTGTGCTGTCCTGTAATCCCAAATCCTGACCCTCTAGCCCACACCATTCCCTCCTCCTCTAAATTCCCAGAGCACCCCTCCCCCAACCCCTGCATAAAGACGACCCCCCCTCCCCTGGTACTATTCTCTTTCTGTGTGCACACAGCTTGTCTTTCCAGGGAGACTGTGAGCTTCCCGGGGGCCTGGCTCAGATTTTTCACCCTTGGCCATGGGCCCCAAGTGTTGCTGACTCTTGCTCACCTTCCAAGACTCATGGCCGCCTTCATCTCCTCCAGGGGTCCTCCCAGGCACTGAGGCAGGTTGAGGCACCTCCTTGGGCCTCCCACAGCCTCCAATCACTCTGTGGTGACACTGACCATTTATTCCTGTCTCCCACTTGATGGGGAACTCCCCGAGGGCAGGTGCTGCCTCTCAGAAGCTGCTCAATCAATATTAGTTGAATGAACAAGAAGCAGCCTTCCTTTTGCCTTCTTAAAGGACTTTGGGTCTTTGTGAATCTTGTTCCCTGACTGGAATACTTTCCCCTTCCCTTCTCTTCTGCCTTCCCATAACTAGCTCCTACTCAACCAGCAGACTCAGCTTAAATGTTACTTCTTTTCTGGCTTCTCCAAGTCTTGGTCAAGTTCCCTGTGACCTATGCTCCCTTGGTACTCTATATATTTCCATCCTAAACTTAACTTACTTACTTATTTATGATCTTAGTTATTTGTTTTCCTGTCAGACCATAAAGGTCCAAGGAAAGTTACTGTTGTACCCCCTGGCACAATGCCTGGCATTTATAGTTGCTCAACAACTCTTTATTGTGTGGATGAATGAACTAATGAATGGCTGGATGGACAGGACCAATTAATTAATAAGGAGCAGCTGGGCCATTCTTCAGGCCACCACCAGAGGGCAGTACCCCACAACAAAACTGCCCCACCTTTGGTAGGCCTGAGATCCTTGGTCCCCACTCCAGCCCAGTGACTCAGGAGGGCAGACCACAGAGGAGATGTGACACCCACGCCGCCCCCTGGTAGCCCCAGGAGGAGGTCCTGGCCGGAAGCAGCGCAGGTGCAGGCCTGGCACGTACCCAGCATGCCGATGCCCAGCATGAAGGCGTCCATTCCGTAGGGCATGACTCGAGACCTCCCCCTGGCTGAGCCCGTCGGCGACATCACCTCTTTTGGCTGAGCTTTCTTACATTCCACCTGCAATGAGACCTGGTGGTCAGTCCCTCCTATAGTTCTGGGTTCACAGACCCTTCTGTTCCCTGCCGGGCCTTTTTATTAATTTCATAGTTACCCATTTACGGAGCACTCGCCCTATGCTAGGTGCTGTGTAAAACGGCTTTGCATGCAATAGTTCATGAATGCTTACACCAATCCTATGATGGAGGCACTACTGCCGCTCCCATCTTACAGATGAGAAAACAGGCTCAGAGAGGGGAAGTCATCTGCCCAGTGACTAGACTAGCAAGTGGTAGAGTGAGGATTTCGACTCAGGCTTTTTAACCTGTGCTTTTTACCTGCCAAGGGACACTGCCTCTCTGTCCAGACTTTCAAGGGGTGAGGGAACTGGCTCTACCCCACTGACGGCCTCCCGAACCTCCAGGCATCCCTGGCTGGCTCAGTGTGGAGCCTCAGTCTCCCTCTGCACCTCCACCTTATCCAACCCCAGCTCACCATTTTGTTGTTGATTTCATGGAAATGGATTTCACACACTTTTTCCACGATGTCTTCGCTCTCAAACGTGACAAAACCGAACCCTGGAGGGCAAAGGCATGGTCAAAACCGGGCTCAGGGTCAAAACCCACCACTCTGCTCTCCCAGGAAAGCGTCTGAAAGTTAACGAGAGGCTCTGCTCACAGCGCAGGCACCTCTCGGCTACTCTCTGAGATGTGGCTTCTAGTTCCCAATGACAGATGTGAAAACCAAAGCTCAGCAAAGTGAAGTGACTTGCTCAAGGTCACGCAAGTTAGAAAGTGGCAGAGCTATGAGGAAATTACACTCGACACGCCCTTTCTCTTACTCGGATGCTTTCTAAAGGGGGACGAAAGCACACACACACACTTAAACTGACACAAAGGTGTACACACCCAAACATGTTTGTACACAGACACATTCATACACATATAGGTAGGCACACGCACACACGTACACATATAGCACACAGATAGATACTCACTGGCGCTCACAAAGACATAAAGGCCCCTATGTATACATACACAGTCACCCTGACACACCAAACGCACACATATTCAGATACTGACATCCTCACATTTAGATACATACACACGCACAACAGCGCACACTCCATTCTCAGAACAGGTTAAAAGGCCCTAAGGGCTGAAGCAACTGGAGAAACAGCCCCACCTCCTCCCTGGTGTGCCCTGGGGACTGGAATGGGATTCTCAGAAGGCAAGGCCCTTGGGAGAAAAACAACCAGGCAGTGTGAACACTGTGGCCCAGATGCTCGCAGGTTCAGGGGCAAGGAGGCTGGGGGCTGGGCTCGGCCTGAGGGTGAGGGTGAGGGTGGAGGGAGGTGGCAGGAGTAGACTGCCTGGGGCCATGAGTCAGCCTGACCCTAGGGTAGCCTGGCCTGAGCTCTGGTTACCAGGGACAAGGTAAGTCCCCACAGAGACACTGGCTGGGCAGACATGGTGGGGGCCGCGTAGGGGTGGAAGGGCTCAGTTGGGAGGGAGTCTGCTCCTCTGCTCCTCTCGGGTGTCTGCAATTCTGCAAGTTTCTAGCACAGGAAACAGCGGGACAAAAGCCTTCTGTAAGGCCAGGCCCTGGAGAGGATGCAGATCCTCAGGGATAGGATGTCAAGAGGAGAGATGAAAGGGCAGCTGTGACCTGCAGCCCCCTGGCTGACCACAGGCCCCCAGCCCCGCCTGGAAAGGGGGAGGGGGACCACACTCACCTCGGTGCCGGTTGGTGGTTTTGTCAAACATTAGCATGGCATCATCCACCTGAAATGGAACAGAGCCATTTGTTGTTGAAGGGCCCACCAGATACCAGGGGACCCGTCGCAACCCAGGGGCAGGGGCCCCCATATCCACTCCCCTGTTGTCTAGTCTAGGCTTTATCTTAAACCTGCTCCCATGCCGGGGACAAGTTTCCATCTGCGACCCCACTGAAGGCCACAGCAACCCCTCATTCAACCACCAGATTCTCAACGGACCAGCCTGCAAATATTAAGTGCCGCGCATGTTCCCGGCACATTGCCTGCGTGGTACGAGCCTCATTTTGTAGATAAGGAAATAGGCTCAGAGAGGTGAAGCCACCTGCCCAAGGACACAGAGCAAATCCTAGACCAAGCCTGGGTGAGCAGTAGAGGAAGAAATATGGAAGATATGAGATGGGGACGCAAAAGCCTCTTCCTTTTTTGCAAAAGGCTGAGAGGACAGCAGCCACTTCAGCCAGTCTCTGCTGGTACAGATCTTTTTCTCTAATTGAGGTTTCCTTTTGCTAGAGGCTGTAATTAAAGCAAGTAGAGTTCAGTGCCTGGGCTGCTAGCCTCCCACTGACTGGGGGAGGGGACAGGGGCTAAGGAAGGGGGAGGGTCTACATTAGCCCCCATCCCTTGGACCCCAGACTTCTTGCTACTCCCTCAAGGCATCCGCTTAGATACATGGACAGCCAAAGGCCTTACCTTCCCTCCTACAGTCCCTTCGCTTACATCTGGTGCATCCTCCTTGCCCCCTTAATTTTTCAGCCAATGTCGGCTATCTCACAGGGTTAAGCTAAGGTCTGATTCATCCTCGGTGGAAATCAAGGGCTGCCTCCAATACCCCTCCGTCACACTCCAGCTGCCGACCCTCACACAAATGGTCAGACACCCAGGGGATGAAGGAAAACTCCCTGAGGTCTCTCCCAACTCTCCTTTGCCCTTTCTAGGACTGTCATCTGCCTCGCTAAGGAAAGGGGTGGGCTCTGAACAGGATGGTCCTCCAGCTCTCCTCAGGCTGCAAGTTGCACTGGGCCTCTGACTTCCCCTTGGGAGAACCAGGACCCCACTGAGCCAGGAGGCAGCTGGGTCCCTGGAGAATCTAAGAAGGAAATGACTCTTTCCTCCCTTAGGAACTTCCTGCCCCGGGGCCCTGCAGGGGAGTCTCACCCTCACTCCCATTCTTAAGGACCCATTCTGAGTCCCAATCCCAAATCAGCTGACTGTCTAAACTGGAGGAACACTTCAGGCTCAGCACACCTTCCCCACCCCTTTAAACAATGGAACACAGAAACCTAGAAAGGAGGGTTGTGGTAAAAGCATAAGCTTTGAATTGGAATGCCAGGTCCTGCATTTGCTGGTGAGTGACCTTGGGCAAGTGGCTGTGTCTCCACGACTCAGGTTCCTCATCTGTAAAATGGGTGTAAGCGTCTTCTAGGGAAGAGTTAAAAGAGACCGTGCATATGTACTCTTAACTCGCAGTACTGGGATGCAGTAAGTGCTCAGTAAATAACGATGACTATTTTTACCTTGTTATGGAGGGGCTCGTCCGCAGTCGCGTGGGAGAATGGGACGAAGCTGGAGAGAGCAGCCTAACACTGCTGGCCTTGAAAGTTCCATGGGGACAGTGCCTGTGTTAGCTACGACTGTAACCAATCAACCTACTGAGCACCTTGTGCTCAATAGTTACTTTTTTGAATGAATGAATGAATGAATGAACGAACGAATAAACTAAGAACCAGTCACACCCTCCTTTCTGTCCTACAGCTTTGAGTTCCTGCCTGGTCCACAAACTGATTCTGTCAAAATCCACAGAATTCTCAACTTCTTCTATCCATCCTTCCAACACCGCCATCCCTGGCCCCCCAGATCCTTCAACCTGGGCCCTGGCTGGACAGATCCCCAGTGGGGCAGTGGGGTTGAGGCCAGGGCAGGGAACAAGGAAGGTGGCTGGGGGTCCAGGAGACCCCCACTGATGTCCCCTCCTGGGGCCAGTTGAGGGGAGGGAGGCTCCCAGCCCAGTGTCCTTAATAGGCTTTGGTCTCCATGGGAACCCGAGGGCAGGGGGGCTCTGGCAGGGGGAGGGGAGGCGGCCGAGGCCTGCTGACCAGTGGGAGCCGCCAAGTTCGGCGGCCGCTAAGCCTGAGTGGCAGCCATGGCGGCTGACCATTGTTCCCCCCTCGGCGGCGGCCCCACGATCCGGGCGGGGGGCCCCCCGCCGCGGGGCCCTTGGCATTCCCGGCTGTCCCCCTCGCTCCCTGGCAGCCTATTCTCCAGCTCCCCCTGGCCTCCCCGGGCCGGTTTCACATGCCAACGCCGATTTAGGCCCGAACAAAAGACGCGGCCGCTGACGGCTTCTCCTGGGGCCCGGTTGCCATGGCAACGCCGGCCCCGGGGGCAGGCGGCCTCCAATCACAGCTGCTGGATCAGATTAGTGCGAGCTCTAATGCTCGGCGCTCAGACACAAAGACACCCCGCCGGAGCGAGCGGGGCCTGCTGCTTCCCAGGAGCGCCCTTCCCTCTGGGGCCCAGGCCGCCGACCTGCCCTCCGTCCTGGACCTGGGTCCCCACGGAGGCGCCTGAGCCTCGGCCTCTGGCCCCAACGCCGCCAGCATCCGCTGGGCAGGGGACCTCCCACCCTCTCCGCTTCTACTCTTGAGACAGGGGACTGAAAACCCATCCAGTCGCCAGCCCGCTTCCTATTTCCCAAGCCACCTTCCTTGCCCTTTGCCTAACGGGGAACTGAAAATGCCTTGATGGGAAAGTAGAGACCCAGCCTGCAGCGTGTCTCAGGAGTAGAACAGGGTCCCCAGCACTAAGCGCAGCAACCCTACTTCATCCCGAGATTAAAACTTGGTCTCTTGTTAGCCATCTTGCCATAGGACCTTGACATTGAAATTGCTCACCTTCCTGAGGACATCCTATTGTCTAATAATTGCCACATCTCCTACTTTGTAGACTGAATAGCCCAGAAATTAAAGCTGGATGTACCTCAGAGCTGAGAGCCAATCCTCTGGGTCTGATCTTCAGCGCCTCCCCCACCCCCCAAAGAGCTGGGGGATTGGTGTCTCCCCCGCTCCTGCCCCAAGCTCCCGCCCCAAGTTCCCACCTGTACAAGCAGGGTGCTGAGTGCAATTGGGAGTCATATTTATTACCTCCTTATCATCCTCACCAGAAAGTCCTGGGGGAAGGTACAACCGCCATGGCCTGGACAGGTGCAAACTCCCAGGAGGCCAAGGGGTGACTGGATTGAACTGGCTATGGGAGAGCAGCCTCCCTCGGGAGCATAAAGATAAGCAAGAGCAAAACACAGGGGAAGGGCAAGGACAGAGACAGCTACTGTGTGGCCTGTATCCCTGGGGATGTGTCCACAGTCAGAGGCCCACAGATAGGACAGGAGCCTGAACGGCGTGTTGGCCTCGCCTCACCCACAGAAGGACCCAGCCCCCTTTACACCTTTTGCAAAAACTGGAATGACCTGGACTCCACTTGCTACTGACCAATTCTACAGGACTTTCTGAGTCCCCTCTCCCCCGCACCAAGCACGCCAGATTTGACCCACCTTCCCGAACTGCTCAAAATATTGCTTCACGTCTTCCACCGTGGTGTTCACTGATAGCCCCCCGACAAAGATCTTCTTCGTTCGAGTCACCATCTGTTAGGGGGAGGGAATGAGAAAGTGGGCATCTGAGTCCTGTGGCCTACTGCCACCAGCAGGGGCTCGAGCCCTCCTGCCAGGGCGCCAGCTGACAAGCTCTCTGTGGCCCCAGCTACTCTGAAGGCCCCCCCAGCTCCCCCTTGAGCCCCCGCCTCTAGGCCTGTCACAGGCAGCTGTGCACCCCACACCCTGGCTGGCTGGAGCGTGCCTCCCTCCTGCCTCCCTCCCTGGGGTCCGTGAGCAGAAGAAAATGCCTTTCCTAAAGACCAATGCAGAGAAGGGGGTAGGTTAGTGACCCAGACATACAGCCAAACTTAAAGACCCCACCAGCCCCCCTGGGAGAGGCCAAGGCCCACAACAGGGTGCCCCTGAACTCCACGCCAACATTTTCCTCATCAACCTTTTCCCAACCAACCTCTGGCAGCCCCGTGGCCCCAGCCCTGTTTTAGGAAGAACACATGGTCCTAATTACCCCAGGAGCGCATGGCTAATCCACGGCAATTCCCAGCCCCATCCTAACACTAAAGCACCTTCTGTCACCAAACTGCTTAATGGAATTAACCCAATTCCGACCATGTGCTCCCTGGTGTGGCTTCCTTCGAATACCTGCTCCAAAATTGCTTTCCGGCCCTCTGCTGGACCGTTCCAGAGATGCCCCTTTCCTGTTTCCTAAAAGCTGCCCCCCTCCCTTCGCTGTGGCAGGAGCTGGGCTCCATGACTCAAAATCCTAAAGCACTCTAGTTTCCACCAACCACCCCCTTGCAAAGGGGAAACTAAGATCCCCTGGAGAGGGACCTACCTAGTCCTAGGACACATAAGTCAGCAGACACAGGAGTTCTGCCCCAGGGTATTGTAATCAGCCTTCCCGTCTGTCCCTATATTCCACTGCTTAAAAATTAAGATCTGGCTAGTTGCCCGGTGGCCTGGACTAGAATCTTCGGCCCCTGACCTGAACCAAAAGTTTTGAGTGCTATATAGCTTAACTGCTCAGAAATCGTTTTCCATACACCCAGAAAATCACCACAGCCCAGGGAAAGAGCACTTGGGAGGGCAGTCTCAGTCACCCAAGTTGAAAGACAACAGGTGACAGACTCCATGGTCCCTTCCCCATCCTCAAACCCAACACATCACAGTCAAGGGGTAGGACGGTGACTGGGGTCAGAGGTAGCTCCCTGGCCCAACTCTAGCTCAGCCACAGGGGCTAGCCTGTCCTGGGGTTGACCTCGAGAGGCACTGGACACAGAGGCTGTGATCTCTGAGGTCGGAATTCAACTCAGGATCCAAATCATACTGGCTTTAAATACAGGACAAGTCCCCCGAGGGGTTCCCGTTCTCTCGATAGAAGCACCCCCTTTCCCAGTTCACTCCAGAGCACAGCTGGAAAGATGATGCATAATGTCTTCAATCCACAGAGCAAGGACATCAAGAATCCTCCCTCCCCCGACCCCAGACCACACAGAGGTTCCAGAAGCATCTTTCATACAAAGGGATGCTGAAAATATCACTGCCCTCTGTAACAGAGCTCCCGGACACAGACACACGTACCTTAGGCTGTGCTCTTCGAGGAAAGGCCACCTTGGGATCAATCTAAAAGAGAAAGGAGAGGTAGAAGGGGCCTTGATTATCACACTTCAGATGGGTAACCACACAGCCTTCAGCCCCAAGGACCTCTCTCATCCCAGGATACAGAGGTGACAGAAACAACCACTGCTTCTAGCAGGAAAGTATAGTGGTTAAGCATTTAGGTCCTAGAGCCAGGCTGCTGAGTTCAAACTCCACTTACACTGCTTCCCAGCTGTGAGACCTTAGACAAGTTACTTAAAATCTCTGAGCCTCGGGGTCAAGCTCACCTGCAAAATGGGCAAACAGTAACATCCACCTCAAAGGGTCCTCTGCAGATTATTCGAGATAATGCTTACAAAGCACTTGGCACAGTGTCTAGCTCACAGCAAGAATCCAAAAAAATAAGCAAAGTCTTATTCCTTTAAGCACCAGGTATATCAAGGGCCTTCCCGGCTTAACTGACTTCACGCAGAGACCTGTCTAGGTGAGGCATGCAATCCAGACTTTTGAAGCCTTGCAAATGGAAACTCTCTGCTTCAAGATAAGAGTTCATAAGCCACCAGGAATGGACTCGGTTCTGTTTCCCTGATATTATCGATATCTAAGAGCCCTCCTTGAGGGTGCAAGCAGCTTCCTGAAAATGGAGCTAGGCTCGGGGTGACGCAGAGCCCAGGCTTTGGTGATGTGCAAGGGCATGGGACTTGGACTCAAACTCTGGGTCCTTGGCCAAGCCTGTGATCTTGGAAACTCACCTGGCTCCCCTGAGCCTCAGTTCCCTCATCTGTAAAGTGGGGACAATCACACCCACTTTTCCCAGGGGCAGCTGGGGGGAATCAAATGAGATAACGTGGGTGAAAGCAGCCCTTTGTGAACTGCCCTTCATTGCACAAGCAAAGGTACCATTACCAGCAGGCCGCTTTTGCCCTTGGCTTTGAACAACCAAAGGAGAAAAGCAACACACACCCGGGTACTCCCGGGAACTCCACTTATACTGAGAAACAGCAAAAGCCAGGGCATAAGACACTGTGATCAATGCAGGGCCTGTGAGGCCCACTCATTCCAGAGTTTCTTGCCACCCACATGGGTAGACACCACTCAGAAGTTCACCAGCCAATCACAGGCAAGATCTCTCTTTTCCCAAAGTTCCTTCCATTCAAAACTCAGGCTCATTCTAGGCGACTGGCTCTGGCTCCTCTCTGCCTGAATGGCACAAACCAGGGACCAGCTTCCTGCAGTCTCCCCCACTGAAATCTGGCCACAGAGAAGGAACCTCTAAAATTCACGCTGGGCCAGTGCCTCCTCTCTTTCCACCAGGCCCCATTTTCCTTGTCTAAAGGTGCGATTTCATGCATCTATGGACATTTCGTCCTATTTCTCTTGAAAACAGTCTCCCCAGCCACCACGGCCCAACTCAGAGAGTGCCCCTCACACACCCAGATGAGGAGATGGTACCCAAGCCAGGTCCCACAGACCCACACATACCCCATCCATCACCCACCCCACCTCCACTCTGACTCACAGCTGGCAACATAAATAAAACCCAACAAGTAAATAAAAGGTGAAAGTCAGACTTAAAATAGACTCCCCACAATAAACCTCCCTCTTCCCCCCCTTTTTCCCAGGCCAGAGAATGCCAAACACAAAGCCCTTGCCCTTGAATCCTGAATTTCAAACGGATGTCCATCTCACCCTCTCTCTTCCCTTTATCAGTCTTCCATCCCGCCCCCAACCCCAGCCCCAGCCCCTAAATCTCATCCTCCTGAGCGCTGCAGAAACCATCAGTGCATTCTGAGGACAGGGGATGGTAGGAGAACAGGCAGCTCGATGGCAGATAATAACCAAAAACAATAGGCCACTGTCTCTCCATTCCCAGCTTGGGTCACTCAGTCTGAGCCAAGAAGATCCTTTCAGAGCCGGCAAAGTTGAGGCCTGGCCTCATTTGCTCATTACTGGAAGCAGGAGTGGGAGCCACTGGGCAGAGATAACAGGGGCTGGGGACAGGCGGTAATTTAACAAATTCTTGGGCACAACCAGCTATTGTTGCAGGTAAACAGGAGCCGGGGACTGACCCAAGCAGGGAGGCCCAGGGCTGGGGGAGAGCGGAGGAGTGTGGAGAGAGATCGCACTGTCCTGGCCCCTTGGCAGATGGTCACCCCCATCACAGGTCACCCCCATCACAGAATAACTCCTCCTCTGACTCTCTCCTTCTCCCTCCCCTTGAGCTAGGGCCTGGGCCAGCGCCCCCTGCAGGGCCCAAGACACCGGGGAGCTGTAGGACAAGAGCAAAATGTTCCAGGGAGTTTGAATATCAAACAAGCAGCTAAGATCTAGTCCTCAGAAGGGTGATTTCCAGGCAAACTAGCTTCCTTCTCATAAATCCCCTCATGGGCAAAGCAGGTCTGAGTCTTCTACACAAAGCAAGGGGCACAGTGACCAAAAGTCGGGGGGAAGAGGGGAAGGCGGGAAGGAGGGAGGGGGATTCAATGATGCTTTGCCATTGGTCTGGAATTGAAGGGGGAGGGGGATGTCACAGAACCCAATATTAGAGTTCAGAGAAGCGGTGACCAGGGTGGGTCACTGCAGCCCTGACTCACCCAATTTGGGCCGGGGAAGGGACCTAGCCTCACCCCGGGCTCCTCTCGGAGGCATCAAGATTCGTACATTTGGGGAGGGGGCGGTGGCTGCATTTTCCCTCTCCAGCACTGGAGGGATTGGGAGACGTAGCATCTCATGGCAGGCCTGGGTTTTTTCCTCCTCTCTCTCCCCTCAACTCTAGTGACAAAGTTTCAGAGCCTGGCAGCCCTTCTACTCAGACAACTCCCTTCTTCCTTAAGGACCCTGTCCAACTGTCCCCCGGGGAGAGTCTTTCCTGACCCTCTCCTCCGGCGGCCTCCCTCTCCCAAAGGACCCCCGAAGCCCCGGGGGCCACTCACTGTTTTGGAGTCGAGCTCGTGCCGCGATTGCGCCAGCACTTTATCCACCCCCGCCTGGTCCATGAAAGTGACGAAGCCGAAACCCCTGCGCGCCGTAGTGAGGGAGAGGCAGATGGTTACAAGGAGTGAGTGGCGGTGGAGGGGGCGAGCCGGGAGCAGGAGGAGGGGGTGAGGGGCTCACCTGGATCTCTTGGTCAGCGGGTCCCGCATCACCAGACACTCCTTCACCTCCCCAAACTGGCCGAAGTATTCGCGCAGCCCTTCTGTAACCACACACCCGCCTTCGGACCAGCCCGGGCCCCGCGCCCTTCCCCCCCTCCCCCGTCCTTTGCCCCCGGTGACCCCGGCGTGGCCCGGCCGCCCCCGCGCCAAGCAGCCTGAGCGTTCTCCACTGTCCCCCCCACTCCAGCCCTCACCCGCCTCCCGTGGAGCCTCCTGGCGCCCATAGGGGCCCCAGGAAGCCGAGGGCCGAGCTGGGCTAGAGGGGGGACGGCTCCGGCCGGGTTCCCGCCGCTCAGGGAGCCGCCTCACAAAAGTTTGAGCCGCAGGTGCGAGCGGAGTTGGCGCTGCCGCCGGCGGGTCTCGGGGGCCCAGCCCACCCTCCGGTGCCCCCTGAACCCCTCATCTTCTCCCCTCCACCCGCTGGGCCGTGCGAGCTTGCCGATCGCCCTGCGCTCTCAGGGTCCCCGGGCGGGGCGCGAAAGAGAGAGCGGGGGCGCCCGGGGTCAGCAGGGCGCAGGGCCGGGCTGGGGTGTCCGGTTCCGGGGCGCCGAGGGGTCCAGGGTGCCCTGCCGGGCTGGCGGGCGCACCCGGGCTCGCTCACCCTGCGTAGTCTGCCAACTGAGTCCCCCGATGAACATCTTGCTGCGGGAGGAGGAGAGACACAAAGGGCCCGCGTGAGCGCCGGGCGCCGGGGCGCAGGGGGCGCGGGCCCGGGCCCCGGGGAGGCCCGGCCCGACCCAGATCGGCCATGTTGGCGGGGCCAGGGCGGGCGCGGGCCGGGCAGGCCGGGCCGGGCCGGGCCGGGCCGTACCAGGGGTCGTGCGGCGAGTCCGGGGAGGCGAGGCCGGGCTGGGGCGCGTCAGTCTCCATCGGGAGCCGCGGGCGGCGCGGGCAGCGGAGCGGCGGCGGCGGCGGCGGCGGCAGCGCTCGGCGCGGGGCAGATGAGGAGCGCGGCGAAGGGGGCCGGACGGACAGGCCATGCTGCCCCCTCCCCCGACCCCGCTCGGGCGGGCGGGCGGGGACGGCCGAGGGGAGGGCCCGCCGGGGGCCGACCTGCCGGCTCCTCCCCCCGCCGCCCTGCGCGCATAAAGCCCCGCGCTCGGCGGCGCGTCCGGGCGCCCGCGGAGGCGGCGGCGCCCGGACCCCGCTCCCACCGGGCTCCCGGGTCCCCGAGGGCGAGAGAGACCCCGAATCCCGATGCGGGCCGGGACCTGGGCGCGGCCGCACCCCCCACCCATCCCAGCACGGGGGCCGGGCCGCGGGAACGCCCTCCCAGAACGAAGCGCTTCCCGGTGCCTTCAAGGTAGCTCGGTTCCGGATCGGGGACCCCCCCTCCAGTTCTCCCTTCCAGGCCCCCGCTACCCAGAATCTAAGAGATCCCTACTCTCCCTGGGTCGGGAGGGAGATAGCCCCAGTGCAGCCAGTGCCCCCCCCAATCCCCTCACGGTTCCAACTGGTGAGAAGCTCTCCATTCCTCCAGCCCGAGCGGCAAGCCGCCCTCCGAGCCCTGAATTGCCTCCAAACTTAATTTAGGGTTCTCCATCATTGGCCCTCAGTCCGCTCCCAGTGTCCCATATACCCCATATCCAATTTGGGGAACCCTCTCTCAGAGCCTCAGGTCCGGAGCGGGGAGCCTCCATCAGCACCCTGGTAGAAACTGTATCCGTTTCCCCAATCCCTCCTCAGCCCTTGCTATCCCTAGTGAGAATCCCCTTCAGCTCCCCCAAATCCCTTCCGTCCACAGAAGCCCCTTGCCCCAAGCCTGTGTCCCCAATTTGCCACCACCCCCATCCCCACTATGAGGAGGTTCCACTGTTTCTCTTACGCCCTGGCTCTTGTCAGCCCCACTCAGACTGTATCTGGACACGCGAAAGCCGGTTCCAGCCGCTCACCGCCTCCTCCCCACTTAGGCTGGGGGAGAGGTTAGAGTCTCTTAGAGACACCCGTGTTCAGTTTAGGAGCCCGGTGCCTCAACTGTGCACCTTGCCCTCCGAATGACCCCCTTCTTTTGCACAGTTCTAAACCCTACCCCATCAATTGGAAGAACCTAAACTGCCCACCTACTACTGTGTTTGGAGTTGCTTCTCTCAGCCCACCTCAATTTGAGACGACTTCCCACGAAGGCAAACGTCTTCGATTCTCCTTCCTCCTCCCACGCTCCCAATTTCTGGGACTCTGAGGTTCCCCGGAAGGTTCCACTCAAGGCTCCCGGGGGCCATCTCACCCACCAGGAAAACTCCCTCCCTCCAGCCTGGGAACCCTGAGAAAGTCCATGCTGGATTACCTCCGGAGCCAGCCGCGGGGCCTCTCACCTCCATCTGACCACATCCATATCCTCTCCTTAATTCCCCAGCCCAGCAAGGGTCAAATCAGGAGGCTGAGGCAGCTACTCATCCCCTCCTCCAACTTCCCATGGCTGCTGGGGGTCTCAGTGCCACACAAGCCTGGTTCCTCTCAACTCACCTCCCACTCTTTCCCCACATTACCTTGAATCTACCCCATGAAACCCAATGATAACCCTTGATGACAAGCCTCTCGCCACTTGCCTTGACATCTATCCTCCAGTCAGCCACCTTTTATTAAGCATCATAACCCTGACATCTGGAAGGGTGCCCATCCCCCTCTTCTTAGTACATCTTCCCTCCTCCCACCCCAACTACCACACATGTAAGAACGTGAGAGACTCAAGTTAATGGTTTCCTCGGGGACCTTCAGGGAACACTCAGCAGGTATATCCTGCCACCCTGTGTGCATAACGCGAGAAAGCAACTTGCTTTTTCCTGTTTTCATCATCCTATTCGCCCCCACGGTTTCTCAGACTTCCCTGAACTGGGGGGTGGGAGGCACCCCTCACAGGGCATTTCTCACCATCTCAATACAAACTGGAACATCAAGTGTGTCCTGGAAGGGATGGAGATGAATCAGGTCAGTTGGTAGCACCTTCAGTGTTAGGGAGCTGACTATACCTAGGTTTAAACTTCAAGTTTAAATGGGGCCAATAGGGAGGTGCAGGGAGGGGAGGACCCCAAATGTTCATGAGCATTGATTCGTGTGCTGGTGCTGTTGGACAGGTGGCTTGGAGGGTAGGAAATGGGTAAGGGTCATTTGCTCAGAGCCAGCCAAGCCTGTATAAGCAGTAGATGGAGATGGGCTCCACTTATTAGCATCCTCATTCAGGACCTCAGAAGAACTGCCTACTTGTGACTACGTGGTCTGAGGCACAGCAACGGGTGGGGTGGACTTATAGAAGTTGCCTCCTTACTGCACATTCATTTCAGCCTCACTTATTCGGTCCCTTTTGTTCACACTAGGGGCAAGGAGTCCTCCTTGGGGTAGTAGCCCTCATAGGACGATGCAGCTCTAAATACATGATCCTCATCATAAATTGAGGATCTCAGCGGTATTGAGGGAAAATGATCTTCAGAGCAACTGGCCTAGACTCCAGAATTAGGCGACTAGAGGATGTGGTTCCAGCTCTTTCTCTCTGGTGCTACACACGCTGAGCATCACTCAGAGAATTAAAGAATAATTTGCTTTATAATTAAAAAAAAAAACCTTTTGAGAAAGACAAAAGGCAAACGACATTATGCCCAAGCATTAAGATGCAATTTGGCACATTCATTCCTTCCATAAATATTTATTGAACACCTGCGATCCAGCACACACCGTCTAGGCACTATATTCCTAGCACCTACCTTTGTGAAGCTTGCTTTCTAGAGACAGGCGTCAGATGTGGTTGGTAGATAGATAGATAGATAGATAGATAGATAGATAGATAGATAGATGATACATAGATAGATACATAGAAAGAATAGATGATAGAAGGATAGATGGATAGAGATAGATCATAGATACATAGATACATAGAAAGAATAGATGATAGATAGATAGATAGATAGATAGATAGATAGATAGATAGATAGATAATAGATAGATAGATAGGATAAGATAGATATGTCAGATATTGGTAATGCTGTGGAGAAGGGAGAGGGATGGGGAGGGTGGGAGGCATGGGGAAAGGGTGATATGCAATTTTATATCAGAAAAGTTCTCATAGGGAAGGGGTGATATTTTAGCAAAGACTTGAAAGAAACAAGGTACATTAATCTGTGTTACCTAGAACTCTCACTTAAGCATCTCTTGAGTGCAATGATCATTGATATTCTCAATTTGATGTTCAGTGCTCTAAAACAATGGTTCCCAAACTTAATGTGCTTAAAAAATCACCCAGTGATTTTCAGTAGACCCAGGGTGGATGGGAGCTCGGAAAACAGCATTTTTTAAACAAGCACCTCTATCAGATGATGCTGTCAGATATTTTTCTTGGACTGTTCTTAAAGAAACGTCGTTCTAAAATATACTAAAGAGCCTTCTAGAATGACAACAACAAAATTAAAGGTTAAATTACAGTCTGTGTGATTTTAGTGTTGAGAATATTCACCGTGTCCTCATTCTTTGAAAATGCAATGCCCAAGCAAAACCCCTGATTGCCCAGGCCAGCCCATTTCTTGTCTGTGCAGGAGAAGGGAAAATTTATCATAAGCTGATTAGAAACTAAACATTTATAATAAGTCTCCCCTTTTTATGCTTTAGTTTTGTTTCTCTCTCTCTCTCTCTCTCTCTCTCTCTCTCTCTCTCTCTTTCTCTCTCCCCCCTTCCCTCCGGCCTCGAATTTCTGTACTCAACCAGGAGGCGAATGTCTGGGGGTAATGAGAGCACTTGACCGAGAGTCAAGATCCACAGGTGGGTCCTGGAACCGCCACTGTTTCTACTTAAGTGAATCTAGGGATATATCACTCAGCCATCTGAGTTTCCATTTACTCACAAGAGTTGCTGCAAGACTTGAGTGAGATCATGTATACGAGAAAGTGCCTTAAAATCTCTAAAGCACTATGGAAAGAGAAAGATCTGTGACTATGCATTTGCAGATCCAGTTAATCTGGTCCTGTTCAAATTCAGTTGCCTTCAAGATAGTGTGGTACCGGCATAAAGATATACATATAGATCAATAGAATAGAATTGTACCTCTACCTCACACCACATACAAAAACCAATTCAAAATGAATTAAAGACCTATCTGTATGAACTAAAACTATAAAAAGAAAGATAGATCAATTGGATATTATTAAAATTAAAAACTTGTGCTTCAAAAGACACTATCAAAAAAGTGAAAAAACAACCCATAAGATAGGAGAAAAAATTTGCGAAGCATCTATTTGATGAGAGACTTGTATCTAGAATATATAAATATGTTGTACAACTCAATAACAAAAAGATAAATAGTCCGATTGAAAATAGGCAAAGGATCTGATTAGACATTTCTCCAAAAAAAAGATATTTAAATGACCAACGAGCACATGAAATAATGCTCAATGATAATGATAAGGAAATGCAAAGCAAAACCATAGTGAGCTATCACTTCATACCCACTGGGATGGCTATAATTAAAAAGCTAGGTTATAACAAATGTTGGGGAGGATGGGGAGAAATCGAAACCTTTGTATATTGCTGGTGGAGATGTAAAATGGTACAGCGCTATGGAAAACAGTCTGGAAAAGTAGGCCCTCAAAAGGTTAAACATAGAGTTACCATATAACCTAGTAAGTCCACTCCTAGGCATATACCCCAGAGAAATGGAAACATATATCCACACAAAAATTTGTACATGGAAGTTCACAGCAATATTATTTATAATAGCCAAAAAGTGGAAACAACCCAAACGTCCATCAACTCTATACAATGGAATATTATTTGGCCACAAAAAAGAATGCATTACTGACACATGCTATGACACAGATGAACCTTGAAAACATTACGCTAAGTGAAAGAAGCCAGAAACAAAAGGTCACATAGTGTGTGATTCCATTTACATGAGATGTCCACAGTAAGCAAATCTACAGAAACAGGAAGTAAATTGGTGGCTGCCTAGAGTTTGGGAGGTCAGCAGGAGACCTGAGGAGAAATGGGTTCAGGTTTCTATCTGGGGTGATGAAAATATTCTAAAATTTATTATGCAATGTTTGCACAATTCTGTGAATATACTAAAAACGATTGAATTACACACTTTAAATGGGTAAATTGTATGGTATATGAATTGTCTTAATCGAGCTGTTAGCAAAAAGAAATCACTTGCCTATTATAAACCTTTCTCTGATCCCAGCGACTATGCGGCATCTTGTTTTAACTTTATCATCATCATCATCATCATCATCATCATCATCATCATCATCATTTAGCAATTAAGTAGATTCTAGATGTCAGACGCTGTGCTAAACACTTTATAAGGATTGTCCCATTTCGTTCTCTCAGCAATCCTTCAAGGTAGGAACTATTGTATTTTTTCTTTTACTAACCAGGAAAACAAGCCTCAGAGAAGTTAAGTAATTTGTCTAAAGTCACATAGTAAGTGGGAAAAAGAATAGCTAAGATTTATTAAGCAACTATTGTGTTCCAGGCACTGTAGTAAGCACTGCTTTAGGAAACTCACTCGACCCTTACAACAACTGTACGAGGTAGGTCCCTATTTTACAGATCTGAAAGTAGAAACTTGGAGTGGTAAACTCACTAATAAAGATCAGAATGGTAGCAAGTGGGGGAGCTGAGATTTGACTCAAGTCTGATACCAGAATCTCCACCATGAACCATTACATTATATCATCTACCTGTTTAATGCGTAACAGTTCAATTATTATTATAGCTGGTTCCAGACTGTCTGTTATGTTGGAATGAAAGCTACTTAGAGGCAGAGTCCCTGTGCTAAGCCTCTGCCATCTCCTCCACCACCATCGCCATCCTCAGGACCATACCTTACAGTAGGTGCTCAATAGTTGTTTATTAAATACTTGCCTAGAACCAGTCACTGTACTGGGGCCGGAAGATGTGATGTGAATGAGATAAACAGCTCTCTCTACTCTCAAAGGGCTTATAGTCTAGACACAAATATTCACAAGAGTTTTATGTGTATCTTTTTAACCAAGTCGTTTTAATCACTTCGGTACTCCAATGGCATAGGTTTTATTCATACATTTGTTTACAGATGAAGAAACTGAGACTCAGACACCTGAAATGACATGCCCAAGGTCACACAGCTAGCAAGTGTCTGGGGCTAGTCTAAGAACCCAGCTCCACCTGACTCCAACATTATGCTACATCTGTCTCCATTTTTCTCCCTGACTTCCCCCCCACCCCATTCTAGCAAGGACAAAATTAAATAAACTATTCTGCTTGCCCAGCTGAGAACACCCACAGTCTGTCCAGACCTGCTGACTCTCCCACTTTCCCACTGTCACTTCCAATGACAGCTGGAGTCGGTTTGATGTGTTAGTGAAAGGGACATGCTTTCGGGGTTTTATGGTTTTAGCATTTGAAGTTGCCCCTCTGCTGTAATTAACTGTTTGATTTAGTCTGGTCAATTAATAATTCCAGAATTCTAGAGCTGAAGAAAAAGATGCTAAGTGCATGCCTCCTTTATTTTTTATTTTTTTAAATGTTTATTTTGGGAAACCGAAACTGCAGACCTGGAAAATAGAAACCGCAGGTCTGTCAGTAGTGACTGTGGGGGAGGGGATGCCAGGCTGTTGGCAGGGGCTTCCAGTTACACTCAGGCAGGGCATAAAGATGAGGGGCTGGCTAGAGGAGGGTCCTCTCTGAGCTCTGTCTGGGAAACAAAACACCTTCTCCCTAGAGACCAGGTTTTCAGGGATTCCAGGGAAATCATTTTTGGTCAATGAATGTAGTAGAAAGAACATTGGACAGGGAGTCAGGAGCCTGCGGCTCCATCTCTGACCTTGAAGCAGACTCTTCCCCTCTCTGAGCCCTAGTTTATTCATCAGCAAAATGGAAGGTGGCCAGAATATTTCAGAGATGGGAAATTGGTTTCAGTTTTTCTATTGATTAGTAGTGGCTGGGGCTGGGCAAGGATAGAAAGCTGTGATTGATTAGCAATGTCTGCCATGGATACAGTTAATCAGGAAATATTGAAAGGAACGTTATGTATTTGCCCTCCCTGGACTATCTCGACATCTTTTCTAGTTTTGGTCTTCTAGAGACTTTAGAGAAAGAAGGGAAAGAACAAGAGCTATGCAGCTATCCCCAGGGGTCAGAGCCAAGGGAGAAACCGCCAAAGTGATAATCTCATTAATAACGATAATACATGACTCTGTATGTGGAGTAAAGGTCTGAAAGAATTTCCATCAAACCATAAAGCATTAACATCAAAGCATTAACGTGGTGGGGGTGAGGTGCATATTGTGTGTTGGTATGCATGTGGATTTTTTCTGTGGGTATAGATTCATCTTAACAATCAAAAACCATAGTAAAAATAATTTGAATGAGACTATTTAAATACTTTTTCAAGAACAGTCATAGCAGCATTGTTCATAATAGAAATTGGGAACAATCTAAATGTCCATAAACAGGAGAACGGATAAACTATGATATAGTTGTACAATAGAATACTACGCAAAAATAAAAAAGAACATATGACTGACACACGAATGAATTCCAAAAACATTATGTTGAGCAAAAGAAGCCAGACGCTGAAAAATACATACTGTACGATTCCATTTATATGAAATTCTGGAATGGGTGAAGTTAATCTGTAGGGAGAGAAGTCAGAATAGTGTTTATCATTGGGGAAAAGGGAACAGATATTGACTGAGAAGCAAGAGAGAATTTTCTGGAGGATAAAAATTGTTCCATACAAGCACTGTCCAATAGAAATAAAATGGAGTCCGCAGCTGGGAATCACGTATGTAATTTAAAATGGTCTAGTAGCCACATTATACAAAAGAAAACAGGTAAAATTTCTTAGTAATATGTTCAAAACATTCAGTTTCAACATGTAATCAATATAAAATTATTAATGATATACTTTACATTTGTTTTTTTTATATTCTTCGATATCTGATGTATATTTTGTGCTTATAGTACTTCCTAGGGTCACGTTTTAGTTGTTCAGTAGCCACACGTGGTGAGTAATTACCATAGTGGTAGACAACATAAGTATCTTAATCTGAGTTGTCATTATATATAAAAATTATCAAGCTGTACACTTGAAATTTGTGCATTTTACTTTATATAAATTATAGCTCAAGAAAAGAAAAGAATGATACTTTACTAAAAAGGCAGAATTTAAAAAAAAAATTAAAGAGGGATAGGATGAGAGAGCAGGATAGAGTAACCAAGCAAAGGAAAGAAACTACACCTATAATCTATTTGCCATCTTAGCAGGGAAATCCGCTGGCACCCAAACCCCCAAGACTGGGCCAGAAAACTACGAAAGATCAACTTTGGTGGAAGTTAATCAAGAGCTTAATTTTCAGTCTTCAGCATTTTATCCTAATTTTCTATTGTGTTACATATGACATGTCACTCACAGTACTAAAAAGTAGATATTGACAATTTTACTGAACCCTTGCCGTTTGCTCAGGGTGGTACTTAGAACCTTCCTGCATGATCTCATGTAATCCTTGCCACAGCCCTCTGAGGTTGGTTCTATTAAGATTCCTCCCTATTTTGCAGAACTGGAAACTGAGGCTCAGTAACTTGGCCAAGGCCACTCCACTCAGAAATGGCGAAGAGGAGATTTCAACGCAAGCCTCCTTGGCTTCTAGCCTGGCAGTCTTAACCACCACCTCCACTGAGGCTTGAAATGCTTTACTCTCTTTAAAAAATAAACAGATAAATAGATAGGTGATAGATAGATAGATAGATAGATAGATAGATAGATAGATAGATAGAAAAAGAAATAAACAAATGAGGATTCAAGGTTATGTCTATAAATAACATCACTCTTGCTCCCTGGCCTTCAGAACACACTCTCCTGACGAGGGAGTGAAGAGCTGGGGTTATATAGAGCTCCGGGCCATCTTATCTGAATGCCCATGGAAGCGTGTGTCACATGGGAATGTCATTCCATCAGGAGTGTCCCAATTTCAAGAAGGTTGAGAATGGCTGCCATGGAGAGCCTCTGATGTCTCCTTCTTGCTTTACAGATGGAGAAACTTAAGAGATCCAAAGAGAGAGGTGTCTTGCCCAAGGTCACACAGCTAGTAGTCGGTGGTTCTATTTTCACATCTTCACTTTCCATTGGATGAATCGAATATGTCTTTTCCACCGTGTCACGTACTTTGGAGGTGTCTAAACCTAAGACTGGCTGCCAGTTCTTGAGGAGTTTACGCTCCAGTAAAGGGACAAATTATATCAAGCCAAGTATGAGGACATTAAGAGACTTTTGGAGGCTCAAGGGAGGGAGGGAGTACAGCAGGACGAAGAGGAAAGGGAAGATTGGCATTCGAGCAGGATAGGAAAGCAAAAATAGAGGAGTGGGCACTCTCCAAAGGAGAGCCAGTGGACACGTATAGGCTAAATTGTGAATTTTCCATTATTGCCCCATTCTACTGGCCAGCATGGTGCTGGATCTACATGGAGGCTTAGGCAGTGCCGGTTGACTGATACCGGATGGAACTCATTCATCAGAAAGAGAGAGAGAAAGGTACATTCACTCATTCAACAAATATTTACTAAATGTCTATTATGTTTCACGCATAGCACAGGTCCACCTCTCTCTAACTTAATAGGACAATAACAGTAGGAGTAGGAGCTATAATTACCATTTATCACATGCTTACAATATGCCAGGTGCTTTGCTAAGCAATTTGCATTAATTGACTCATTTATTCCTCCCCCCAAAACTGAGGTAAGCCTGCATTTATTATCTTCACTTGACAGAAGAGGAAACCCAGACACAGAGGGGACATGTAACATCCTAAGGCCACACAGCAAAGATATTAAAAGGCAGGATTTGAATACAGACAAATTCTAAACTATTCTGGAATCCAATTACTTCATTCCATCTTCTTGTTTACCACGCAAGTCCGGGCACTACCTCTTCAGCATACTTGAGCTTCCAGCAGCCGCTGTTGCCCTCTGCCCCGGATCGAAATACTCCAGTGGCTTCCCTGCACCGGTTAAACAAAATGCAGACCCTTGTAGTGGCCTACAAAGCCCTGCACAACCTGCCCCTACCTCTCCAGCCTCATCTCTCCACATCCTATTTACCCTTTTCCATCTGGTGAACTGGCCTTTCAGAGACTGGAAATCACCATGCTCTTTCTCAACCAGGAACCTTGGAATAGGTTTCCTCCAGCCTGGAGCAAACATCCTGCATCTTGGAGCAGTCTTTCATCAGTCTGCAGTGCCCCGCCCTTATGTGGAGTCAGACATGTTACCACTGAGCCACGAGGTCCTCGCCCTGCCCTTAGCCCAGCCCGAAGCACCCTTTGCTTATCCTGGAGCACCTTCATCTTAGCCCTAGACGAGCCCTCCCCAAGCTCGATCATGCTTCCCCTACTGGAGCTCCCCTCTCTCCCTTCTGCGCCAAGTTATTTCCTTATCATCTTTCAGATTTCAGCATCAATGTCACTTCCCTATGAGACTTTCATGATCACTTCTCTGATCCTGTATTCCTTTGCATTTTCCCCATTTCTTTTTCCCTGTAGCACTTGCCACCACGTGTGTTTGTGATTGTGTATTGCTTGGTTAATGTCTGTGGATCTCCGGATCATAGGCTTCTTTTAATTAAGGACTGTTTTCTTCTTGTTCCCTGTTGTATGGCTGACACATAGAAGGCATCTTGGTGGAATGAACAAATAGGTAAATAATGTGGTAGACACTTTAACCTCCTTAGTACTCAAGTACTACTAATAATAATCACTGTCGTTTGTCTGATTCTTACTGCGGGGCAAGCACTTTCACATGCTATTTCATTTACTCATTAGTTAACTCTGTAATGCAGGTATAATTATTATCTCCATTTCACAGATGAGGACTCTGAGGTTCAGAGAAAGGTTACCGCTTGGCCAAGGTCATATGGCTGGTAAGAGGAAGAACGGGGCTTCAACCCGGGCTTCCCTCTGTACTCCTTGCATGTCTCGCCCATCGCTCCATATGTACACCTTCTCTTGGAGAGCAGGGCTAGCTCATTCTTCCTGCTTCCCTCTCCTGTCTTGTTCCTCCAATGAGGGGTTTCTGCCTCGAATTTTAGCTAGCAGAGGGGATCAGAAGGTCCGTTTACAGCTGGCTCCTTAATATAGTAATTGTGATCATTGTCATTGTTTACTGAGAGGTTACCAGGTAGCAGGCACACTGCACTCACTCACATCACCTCACAGAGCCCTCACCACCGCCCTGTGAAGTAAGGACTGGGAGCCAAGGCTCAGAACGCAAAGCTGCTCACCTGAGGCGACACAATCGGAAAATAGATAGAGCCCAAGCTTCAAACACTTGTCCTTCTGACAGCAGACTTTGTGGCCCAGAGGAGAGAAATCAGATCCAACCTGGAGAGGTCCCTCCCATGCCTTGCGGCAATCCCAGCTGTCCCTTGAGAAGGACTGCTGACCTTGCTCTGCCATCAGGACCCGCAGACCCCAGAGACCTGAGGGCCCTGGGAGCACTCAAGAAGATCCACCAAGAAAAGCCCGGTCCTTCTAGATGTAATTTTTCTATTTCATTCTCTAAAAATTTATTTTGTGTATATTTTATAACAAAGATATTATAAAAGTATAATTATATACATGTATTATCAGTAAGAAAATCTATATACATTGGAGATATGGGTTTAAAGATTGTTTCCTTATTAACCAATGTCACCTCAATAAATTTAACAACAAAAGAAAGATAGTTTCCTCAGGAATGTATGATCAGAAAAATTTGGAGACCATTGATTAAGACAGGACAAGGATAAAAACAGTTATTGTAGAGTATCTACACACAAAAATTAGGCCCCTGCCTCACAACTTATTCAAAAATTAACTTTAAATGGATCCGAGACCTAAAACTATAACACTCCTAGTAGAAAACATAGGGATAAATTTTGGTGATTTTGGTTGCGGCAATGGGTTCTTAGTGATGTCACCAGAACACAAACAACAACAACAAAAAATGAAGTTAATTGAACTTCATCAACATTGAAAAAGCTGTGCATCGAAAGACACTATCAAAAAAGTGAAAAGACAATGAACAGAGTTGGAGGACGTATTTGCAAATTGTATACGTGATAAGGATCTGGTATCCGGAGTATATAAAGAAGTCTTACAACTCATAATCGAAAGACAAACAGCCCAATTAAAAATGGGCAAAAGACTTGGCTAGTTATTTTCCAAAGATGTACAAATGGCAATAAGCACATGAAAAGATGCTCAACATCTTTACCCATAAATGAAATACAAATCGAAGTCACAATGAAATATCACTTCATACTCACTAGGATGGCTATAATGAAAAAAAAAAAATTAGGAAAATTACAAGTGTTGACAAGAATACTGAGAAATCAGAACCTTCTGTACATTGCTGGTAAGTATGTAAAATGCTTCTGTTCTGTGGGAAACACTTTGGTGGTCCCTCAAAAAGTGAAACATGGAATTACCATATGACCCAGCTCCTAGGTGTATACCTGAAAGAACCGAATACGGGCATTCAAACAAAAACTTGTACATGAATGATCATAGCAGCACTATTGGCAATCCCCAAAAGATGGAAACAACCCAAATGTCCATCAAGTGATGAATGAATAAGCAAAATGTAGCCTATCCACACAGTGGACTATAACTCAGCCATAAAAAGGAACGAATTTCAAAAACGTGCTGAGCGAAAGAATCCAGGCACAAAATTGAATGATTTTGTGTTGTATGATTCCATTTATATGAAACAACTAGAGTGGGAAAGTCCATGGAGACAGAAAGCAGGTTAGTGGTTGCCAGGGGCCGGATGAGGGAGAAACGGAAAGTAACTGCTTATCGGGTATGGGGTTTACAGAAAACGTTTGGGAACTAGGTGGAAGTGATGGTTGCACAACAGTGTGATACAAATGCAACTGAATCGTACACTTTAAAATGGTTACGTTAACCTCAATAAAACAAAGTAGTTATTATAAAATAAGAACATTAATCGTGGTAAGAAAATATGCCTTTCGAACAGCACAGAATGGTACTGTGATCTCTTCCCACTTCCATTTCCACTCCCCAAACGAAATAAACACAGATACTATAATTTATTGTGGAATCTCCTTCGAATGTTTTCTATACACATAGAAATGTGCAGTATATGTATGTGTGTGTTTGTGTGTTTATTTTTTTCTCTTTTACAGAAATGGGATTATATTATCCTCAGCATATTGCCTTTTACCTCTTGGCAGTATATCAATGACCATTCCACATCAATACATTCTTCTTAATGGCTCCATTATATGACAGTCCCATACTTTCCCCAATTCTCCATCCTTAGAGTCCTGAATCCCAACTCCTATCCTGCCACAGAGTTGTCCATGACTTTGACCTCAGTTACTGCTTCTTCCCATGGCATTGTGAGGAGTCTCTAATACCCAGCAGGTGCCTGGCCTCCACGGGCTTTGTGAAAATAACAGCCCCTTTTGCCTCTCTCTTTCCTACTCTAGGACCAGCTGAGGGTACCCAAGAATAATGCTCAGGGATCTAGACTGCTCTTCTTTGTAGCTGTGTGACCTCAGGCTAGTTCCCTAACCCCTCTGAGCCTCGGTTTTCTCGGTTGCATTGAGGTAGTAACTGTCCTAAAGGATGATCCCTGTGAAGCACTGAGCACAGGGCCCAGGTCAGAGCCAGCTGACGTCATGTCATCTTTCAGGAAGAAAAAAAATGGGCCAATCCCTGAGTCTGTGGCCACCTGCCTTTGGGTAGGGCTCTAATGTGGGGTGCTAAGGTGGGAAGGTGAGGTCCAGCTGGGCGGCCCTGGGAATCTGGGAAGAAGGCGAGGCTGGAGTGGAAACGATTAGAATGAGAACAAACTGACTCCTGAATAGAAGCTTTTATTCCTGCCGGAGAGGGCTTTGTTCCCCAAACACGTGACACACGAAAGCCTCTACTTGAATTCGGGAACCCTAATTGGTTCTCAGGTGGGGGAGGAGAGGGGTATCCGGATTTAGGGATTCCTTAAAGGGACAATGCTGTGGAGAGCTGGGCTCAGGGTTCTCTCTCATTGTCAGGGGGAGGGACTTGGGTGGGGTGAAGGGGGATGAGCTGGGCCACTGGGGGTGGGGCAGCTGTTCAGAAAAGGAGGGGGAGGGGAGATGAGGGGAAGTAGAGAGGGAGAAGGGAGGGGGGTACTCACAGGCCCTCAGCCCCTGGCCCAGTGCCTGGAAAATAGTAGGCACGGAGGGGAAGAAAAAAAGGAAGGAAGGAAGGAAGGAAGGAAGGAAGGAAGGAAGGAAGGAAGGAAGGAAGGAAGGAAACGGAGGAAGGAAGAAGAAAAATGAAGGAAAGGAAGTAAGCAGACTGAACTCTTCCCCCCTCCTTCCTTACCTTCCCCTTTTCTCTTCCCCCCTTCTTCCCCCCTTCCTTCCTTCCTCACTCCCCACCTTAACCTTCCCCCTTCCCGTTCCTTGTCCCCTTCCCAGACCTACATTCCTCCTGCCTTCCAGGCGGATGAGGTCAGTCCTCTCCAAGAAGGAAGGAAGGAAAGAAAGAAATCCACGTTTCTTACCAGGTGCCACAAACCCTATCAGGTTAGTGCCCTTCCTCCCTCCTCAACCTCTTCCCACCCCACCCTTACCCTCTCCCCCAGTTCCCCAGCAGCACTGGCTGCCTTTCGGTCCTCTGTATCCCAAGGCGGATCCTGCCCTAGGGTCTTTGCACTTGCTCTTCCCTCTACTTGTTATGCTCTCCCACCTCCCTCCCACCTTCCCAAGGATATCCTGAAGTTCAAGCATCACTTCCTCAAGAGAAGACTTCCTAGACCCCCATGACTCTATCTCCCTGTTTCAACTGTCCTCATGGCACGTATCACTCACAGAAATTACTTGGCTGTTGTCAGATTCCAATCCCAGGAGAGTAGAATGACAGACCTATCCATCTAGTGCTCAGCGTAATGCTTAACACCCGGGAGATGATCAAAAGACACGACACTGGCTGACCGGCTGGCTGAGTGGGAAAAGGGTAGTGATTGCAGTAACTCCTGTCACTTTCTGGCCCCTGGAAGCCATTGTTTTCAGGATCCCCTGGGCTCATGCCTCCCTTTGAAACATTCTAGCTGAATGGCATTGGGCCAGTCACTTTGCCTCTCTGATTTCACTGTCCTCTTCAAGAAGTACAGAATCCACCTCTCAGGAGTGTTACGAGGGTTGAAGAGGGAATTTAAGTTCACAGCTCGCACTGACATATAATGGGCACCCGATAAACAATAGGCACGTTGGTAGTAATGCAGTAGATGTCTCTAACGAAGGCTAGAGAAGACTCCCATGCTCTGAGCCCCAATTATGTGACAGGCACCTCCCTATTGCATTTTAACGAATGCTTATAAATACACTCCTGCTTGAAGCAGGTTTTGATTGTCCTCATTTTACAGGTGAGAAAACTGAGCCTCAGAGAAGTTAAGAAACTTGCCAAGATCACACAAGTGATAAGTAGCAGAGTTCGAATTTGAACCCATCTTTCTGGCTCCGTTCTGCCCATTCTAACCCATGTGACCTCTTTAACTTCCTAGTGCTAGGAAGCTGGAGGGGCGAGGAGCGGTTTAGGACCCTGAGGGTGGGAATGGGCAGAAGGAAGACCCTGATAGACCTGCAGAGAGGTCAGGTGCCTCAGTGCCCTCCATTAGCACCCAGCCTGGGGCTTTATATCTATAGAGTCTTGAGTTCTGGACCCAAAGGCTCTGTGCTTCAGTTACTTCTCTGAGCGCCTCCTCTGTGCCAAGCACTGGATAACAGCTGTGAACAGGACATAGCCTACAGTTGTGCATGAATGGGACACAAAAACTCCAATGACTGAAGTCAGGAGAAGTACTGGGAAATGTGGCGAAATCCCCGGTGAGGATAGTTGTTTTCCCTATGATCTGGGTGGTGGCATTCACACTTTGTCAGAGCTGAAGGTATTGCTAGAGCCCTTTCCTGCTCCCACCTCCAGCCTGGGCCCTGGATGCAGGGGCCCTTTAAGAAGAACATCTCCCCCTGCCCCCCCTCTAATTAGCCTGCTAAAGAAAGAGCTGGCTTGAAATGGGATTGTGCAGACCCAGCTCTGGGCCCCGAGGACGCTGGATCGGGGATTGTTATGCTAATCGCCTGAGATCAGCAGTTCCCGTGCCCTTCAGATGGCAGGTAGTGATGCTGGGCTCTGCCCAGCGGCTGTGGCTGCAGTTCTGCAAGGGGGCCGGGCTTTTCCTCCTGCTTCCTGCTTCCTTTGCTCCCGCCACCCCCCCCCCCCCCCACACACACACCTACCCGTCAGACTCGCCCTGCTTGTCCTCCCACCTGCCCTGTAGCTCAGAAGTTTGGCCTTTCCTAGAAATGCTCGGCCCAGCTCTTTCCACTCTCCAAAGAGAATCCGGGTCCCAGGCCGCTGCTTGCCTTCAGGTTGGGTGCCGCCGGGAACACAGAAGCAGGAAGGAGGTACTCAGCTCCTCCTTATACCCCCCCTTTTATTTCCAGGCACTGAGCCTCATCATTCCTCCTGCCCCTCGGCCCTGAAAACCACACTGGCCTGTGGCTTTGTCACTGACTAACTATATGCTATTCATGAGTAAGTGACTTTGCCTCTCAGAGCCTCAGTTTCCTCATCTGTAAAACAGGTTGAGAATAGCAATCTCTACCTCAAAGAATTGAAATGACGATGAAATGAAAGCAGGCATATGACATGCCCAGCTCATCAACTGCTACAGTCAACCCCGTGGAGCCCTGTGTTGACTCCTTTCATACAGCATTATCCCATTTTGCCTTTCAACCATCCCGTGATGTAAGTAGCACTGTCACTCCCATTTTACAGATGAAGAAACCGGGGCTCAAAGAGGCTAACTTACTTGCCCAGGAGCCACTCTGAGCCAGCCTGTTCTCTTAACATCTGCTCTGTAGTTTGCATTCGATGGTGCAGAAGGCGAGCTGGGTCAGTTCAAAGATGCTCCCATAAACTTGTGTAATAGTAATCTATTTAATGTGCAGGAGAAAAAATAAATAAAAATAGCATGTCCAGTCTACAAATTCACAAATAGTATTGCTTAGGTTACATATATTTAAGTCCATACAATGACTATTAACAGCTTTGTTCACAGTAGCCAAAAACTGGAAACAGCTGAGATATCCATCAATTAGAGAATGGATACTCGAACCGAGGTACAACCACACAATGGAATACTCCTCGGCTGGCGGTGAAGGGGAACCAACTATCGATCCAAGCCACAACATGAGTGAATCTCACAGACATAACATTGAGCGAAAGAAGCCAGACTTGAGTGATTACATACTACATGTACATACACGATTCTATTTAGGTGAAGTTCAAGAACAAGTAAAACGAATTTATAATGACAGAAGTCAGAATAGTGGCTGCGGGCTGGGCGGGGAGGGCCCTGACAGCAAAGTCATCTAAGGAAACCTTTGGGGGTGATGGTGCTATTCTATATCTTGATCTGGGTATAGTGACATGAGTGTCACCTAGGTAAAAATGCATCCGGAGGTACACTTATTATGTGTCCAAGTGAATGTCATGCATGCATGGGTTAAGTCACTGTTAATCATTTAAGGTTTAAAAAAAAATCATTTCAAGAAAAATAGTATCTATTTAAATAGTAGTTCAAGGGATACACAGATATGGCCCAAAGAGCAAAAGCAGAAAAAAAAACAAAAACAAAGGCGTGATTGAAGTCAGGAAAAGTATCAGCGTAAGCGCTGGGGAAAGAAATTTTATTTGGCTTCCCCTCTCATAGGGTGCCAGATAAAATATAGGATGCTTCGCTAAATTTGAATTTATATTAAAAAAAATACTTTTTTTTTTTAGTATAAGTATATCCCATGACATATTTGGGACATACTTACACTAAAAACATTTTTCGCTTTTCTTCGTTGTTTATCAGAAATTCAGATTTCATTGGGAGTCCTGTATTTTTACTTGCTAAATCTGGCACTCCTACCCTCTCGGGACCCCGCCCTGTCTCGCAGCCCCGTGCCCACCGCAGGCGGGAGCGCCCTGCGCGGTGCGGTCACGCCGGGCGCAGCCTGGCAACGCGACCACAAAGGGAGACCGGGAGGCGGAATCTTTCCACATGCCTGATCAATGGGGGCGCAGAGACGGCGGCGCAAACAGGCCTGAGACAGCGGCACAAAGAGGAGGCCCCTCAGCCGCTCCCGCCTTCCATTGATCCTGGCCCTTTGTGGCTCGGACAACGGGGGCGCGGGAGGCGCCGCGCAGGGACTTCGCCCATTCTCATTAGGGGGGAGAAGGTCTGGGAGGAACCCCTCCCCGCCTGCCTGCCCCACCGTTCCCTCTCCGGTGGGCTCCGTGCATCAGGTCTGGGAGTGTCCAGATCAGGCGCACCGGGTGGGGTGGGGTAGGGGGGGCCTGTATTCCAGAAAGATCAGGAGTCTGCCATTGGGGCCAGCCACCCAGATGGGGTCTCCTGAGGATCCCCCAGTGTGCCCTGGCAGGCTTTCTCTGTCCCCCTGGTTACAGGCAGGCCTTGCATGGTCTTTATTTTTTTATTTATTGAGCAAATATTTACTTGGCGTGTGCCCCAAGCTGTTCCCACTCTCTTCTGCCCCCGTGGTCACTTAAATTGGCCAACTTCTCCTCCAAGTATCCCTTCTCTGGGAAAGGATCCCTGACCCCTCTCCCACCCCCAGGTTGAGTAGGGAGCCCCGCTCTCTGTGTGTGTCCCCCAGCTCCCTACTCTCGAATAGGAACAGCTAACGATTACTGAACACTTACTATGCACGCTGTGCTAAGCAGGTGACATTCTCTGTGTTCCTTCATCCTCACGACAGCCGTCTAGGTTGGAGTGAATATAATTTTCATTTCCCAGAGGTGGAAACTGAAACTTCGTATGTTGAGGTGGTCACCTAAGGTCACACAGCTAGCAACTGGCAGAGTGGAGATTTGAACCCAGGCAGTAGATTCCAGACCCCCAGGGCCTCACCAGGTGAAGTTCCAGTCTTTGTGCAGGATTCATTTCTGTGGCCCAGCTGGCACGTGCTCCACGTCTTGCTTACTCCATCGGAACATTTACTGCACTGAAGAATTTTGTCTGTTTGCCCATTTTCTTCTGTTTTCCCCCACTAGACTGATTGCTCTGTGATCTCATCACAAAGAAGGTGCCCAAGGTGTATTTTATTGATCTGAACTTGTGGGTCTGAGAACATTTTACTAGGTCCTGGGGTTGAGAAGTGGGAAGAGGACCTAAAGATGAAACTGATAGAGTTGCTGCCCTCTAATGAGCCTGAAATCAGACACTCAGATTATATAAGAAGAGTCACAGGGCTCTGGTGTACAATTCCGCCCCCGACACACACACACATGTCCCGTTTTTAAAAATCAGCTTCACTGAGATATATTATTTACGTGCAATAAAATGCACTCATTTCAAGTGTCCAGTTCAATTAGCATTGGCAAATGGATACACTATGCCGCTAGCATCACTGTCAGATACAAAACATTTCCATCTCCCCAAAAAGTTCCCTGGTGCCCCTTTGCAATCAATGCCCGTTCTCCCTCCCGGTTCCCAGGCAACCAACCACTGATCTGCTTTCTGTCACTATAGGTTAGTTTGCTTTTTTCCTAGAATTTCATATAAATGAAATCATACAATGTGCACTGTTTTTTTCTGCTCAGCGTTCAAGTTTGGAGATTCAACCATGTTGTTGACCTATCCTTTCATTTCGAATTCGTCCTCTGCTCCTGACCTTGAGCTTCGGCCTCTTTGTCTATAAAATGGGGGTGCACCCTATGAAGTTTATTGAAGAGAATGTCTGCAGAGTTCTCCAGACCTGCACACAGTAGGCACACAATAAACGTTCTAGATTAGTATAGTTTTTCTGGTACACTGCAAGTTCCACGACACAGTAGGCACAAAATCTGCGAACAACAGGCATTCGGTAAGTGCTCTCAATTAGCATAACTTTTCTGCTAGACTCTAAGCCCCACAGGAACGTGGACCTTAACCGTTTTGTTCACCACTCTTCACTAAAGGCTGCTATTTATTACAGGTGGCGAATCTGGAGGCTCAGAGAGGTACAGCAACCTGCCCAACGTCACACAGCTAGTAAGAGGCAGAGATGTGATTGAACCTAGGCAGCTTAGTCCTGGGGTCCTTACACTTTCTTTTTATTACTATGATTGCAAAGTAGATAAGTCTCTACTCTTAATAACTATACTAAAGTGCCTCACGAGTCATTTTTCTTTTCTCCCACAGTCTCCCTTCTTTTTTCATCCTCATCCTTTACCCACCACCCCATGGAGGCAGCATAATGTAAAAAATAACAACTGTACTGCTGCTAATATATATATATATATATTTTTTTTTTTTTGAGTTTTGGGTCAGGCAGTATTCTAAACACTTTATCTATATTAACTCACTTAATTCCCCAACCATGCCATAAAGTAGGTTCTGTGCTTCTCCGCATTTTGCAGGTGAGGAAATCATAAGGTAGCTGAGAGCCTGCCTGTTCTTTTGGGATCAGAACATCCTCCTTTTGGAACCCAGCTTGGCCACACTCCCCACGGGACTTGAAGAAGAGTGTTCCCCTCCCTGACCTGCCATTTTTCTGGACACATCTCTTCTCTGACCCCTAGGCAGAGTTTTCTCTTCCTGCCCATTCTGAGTTAGTTTCTTTCTCCAGTCCCTTCCCAGGCCTTGACAGGCCCAGGCTACAATTCTTAAAGGAGCTGAGTTCCTTCTGAAAGGGGCTGGGACCGAGCCCCTCCTCTCCCCTCTCTTCCCATAAATACCCCCTGTGTGTAGCGCCCAGGGGCCCCAGGGAGCCAGGCAGCTGACCTGTAATTAGAAACTTTTCTCCCTTCCCCAGCAAGGAGGAGGGAGCTCCTGAGTCTGGCCCAGCCATTTTGTTTGTCATGAATTATTCAGGAGAGGGGAAGTAAAGTTGAGAAGGCCCCTCTGCTGACCAGACATCTCAGGCCCTGGCCAAAGCAGCCTACCCCCCACTCCCCAGCTCTGTCCCTTTCACCCTTTCAGACCCAGACCCCATGGGCCAGGCACATTTACAGAGGAGGCTTTCATCAGCCCTCGTGAGGGAGAGTGTTCTTCAGCTAAGGGGAAGTGACAGGGACTTACCCAAGGTCACACTGCTAGGAAGAGGACAGCTGAGCTGGGATTCAAACCTAGGAATGATGCTGGACAGAGGGAGAGGAGAGGAGAGAGCAGAGCGAGCTGGCTGGGGGCGGTGAAAAGTGCTTTCTTTTCTCTCCTTGCTGCGTCCCTTGCTAAATCTCCGTGATGGGGAGAAGGGGAATAATGTGGAGAGAACCAACTTCTTGGAGCACCAGCTGGATGACAAGCGGGCATCATTTTGCAAGCAATGCAGTGCTCTCTACCCTTTGAAGAAGGTGCTGTTATGCCCATTTTATGGATGTGAGAACTGGCTCACAGAGATTAAGGGAGATTATTAGAAGACACATACAGCTGGCTAGAGGCAGAACAGGGGCTCAAACCTAGCACATTCCTCCACGGCACACTCTTTTGCCAATACTTCTGATGGGTAGGAAGGCTTTGGCACAAAGGAATGCAGGCTCTTGAACCCACATGGATCAGACTTCTCCTGTTAATCCTCCCAATGTCCATGGCACTGGGTCCATGGTGCTCTCAATTAGCATAACCTTTCATGAGAATAATGAATGACTCTAAAGGAGCATCAAGATGCTATCTGCCATCCCACACTAAGTAGCCTTTGCAAGGTAGCCCTTCAGAAGGCTGAGGGATTTCTCTTTGGCAGGAAGCTGGCAATTCTGAGAGATGGACCACCTCTAAATGTAGTTCCCAGAAAAGCCAAGAGCACAGGATTTTAAAAAGACTGCCTGGTTTCACTCTTCTTACTATCTGTATGTATTTGGGTCAGGTCCTTAAACACTCTAAGCATCAGTTTGCCCATTGGCGAAGTTAGATAATGATAACAAATAAATATAAGGAGTAAATATGAGAATGCATGTAAGGCACTTAGTATATAATGCCTGGTACAGAGTGAGTGCTCAATAAGAGTTAGCTATTATTATTAATTATTATTATTATTTCTCATGAAACCTCTCCTTATGCTTGGTTAACATGACAGGCAGGGACTACCAGATTGTGAACATGTGTCTTCTTCTGGAAACAGCACCCCAGTTTCCCTGGGAAACTCTCCCTCCATCAATATCAGTCCTCATACCTTGGATAGGGCTTACTCAGACCCTGTAACCCAGCCTGACCACAGGATTAGTTGAAATATGGGCACGTGACCCAAGGACAGCCAATCAGAGGGAACCCTGAAATTTTTGCTGGAGAGAGGTAATCTCTTTCAGGCTGGAGCTTCTGAAAGAAGACCACCTTGTCAGCCTGGCAGGGAGTGTGTCTGCCTGAGAATGAAGCCACAGAAGAAGCACAACCAAGACATGGCAGGGCACTAATTGAAATCTTTGAATGTCTAGATGTGAGCCACTAAGTAATACTTATTAGCAGCTGTTAATATTTTAATTGCAACTGTTTGAGTTATCTGTTGCATACCATAAGGAATTTTGACTACTGGTGTATGGCCATATAACCTGAACATGGGGGATCTCGTATAATCTTGGAAGCTAAGCAGGGTTAGGCCTGGTTAGTACCTGGATGGGAGACTACCGGGTACTGTAGGCTTTAAAAAAAATAATAAAGAATTTTGACTATATTTGCCAATGGTTCTCCCTACCTCTCTCTCTCTACATATATATGTATATACACACACATATATGTACACACCCACATATACATATATATGTGTATAGAGAGAGACATACATATATTTGTGCGTATCTATCTTTGCCTAAAATGACAGTGCATTGAACACTCACTTCTAATTATTACTTTTGCTTTACAAACTGAGGTCAACAGTGAATGTCCAGTACGACTTTAAGATTCACACCGCCCAGGTACAAATTATGGGCCTTTAACTCACTAAACTTATACTGTCATGGAGTCACAGACTTAGAGTCATGGCTTGGCTTTAACCATGGTTTTCCTTTCTGCTTTCAGAAAAACATTTAATTTCCACCCTGGGCGTAGTCTATCCCAGCTTCCTTGTGGTGCGCTGTTTCTGTCTGCCTTTTGTCTGTGTGCTGGTGGTGTGAGAGCCCGTAACTATCTGTTTACAGTTTCAGACAGAAGCATTAATTGCCTTTTGAACCTCCCATTTTTCCTCTAAGAGCTCCCTGTTCGACTGTCTCAACTGTCTCACTTATGTTTCTTTCTGCACAAAGAAAAATATCTTTTCTTTCTTTTTTTTTTTTTTAATAAAGTCTGACCACCTGCAAATCTCCACATATTCGCTCGCGAGTAGGCAACATGAGAGAAAAACATGTAGGCAGCAAAATATCTGTGTTGAACAGAGTTTACAGGACTAGTTGTCACAACCCAGAAGTTTCTAGGCCAAACAAGGAGGCAGCTGTGGGGTGGTAGAAAGAACAATGAAGATCAGGTGAGACTGACATTAGAAATCTGGTTTTGTCACTCACTCGTTGTGTGACCTGTGTGACCTAGGGCAGGTTACTTTGTCTTGCTGAGCCTCAGTTTCCTCATCTATAAAATGGGCATGTTAGTACCGGCTTCACGAGATTAGATGACATAGCTATCTGACAAAAGAACTTTCCCCTGAAAAAGCACTTCCTCTGCCCTTCACTTGTCTAGTGTGAGTTCAAAATAATAATAAAACCAGCATTTCCTGAGGCCTTACTATAGACTTAGCATTATTTCAATTGGTATTTAGCCTTACAACGAATGCTGTGAGGGAGTTACTGTTATTGAATTCTCACTTTACGGGGAGGAAGTAGAGGATCAGAGAGGGTAAGTTGCCAAAGTCACACAGCTAAGAGGCTAAGCTGGGATTTGAACCCAACAGTTTGGCCCCCACAGGCTTCTCCTACCTGTAACTACATGGCCTCCACTGAGGTAATAGATACCAGCCACTCCAATCAGAGGCTAGGTGGGGCCAAAGGCTAGGGTTGCTGTCTTCACCGCAAACCACATCATTCTATGACTTCCCTGCCCATCTTGCCAACTCTGTTCCACAGAGAGCTCGATGTTCCAACAGTCCAGACCCTACCTACTCTTGGGAGGCATGATGGGAATAAGGAAATGGCAATTTGGCTGTGGAATCTAAATCCTGCAAACCACCTGCGGACCCCTGCCTTCCATACACACACTCACGATTCCTGTGTACAAAGGGGAGAGAGGAAAGACTAGGGAGACAGGTCCTGTGGAAACCTGAGTGGGGTCTCCACGTGCACCTACATCCCCACACGCCTTCCTTGGTCACCCTCATGCCAGCAGAGCACACGCTCATATGGGCGTACACCTGTGCGGTCATGTTCACAGTGAACACGCGGGCACACGTGTGAACATGTGAGGCCCCACATGCATCCCCAGACTCACACACTCACATCTGCACGCCACCCCCCTGGGTGAATTCCTGGGCTTGGTCTGAACCTCATGGTCAAATGCATAGACTCTGGCTCCTAAGTTTGAATCCTGGTTTTACCACCTACCAGTCGTATGACTTCAGGCAAATCCTCTCACCTTTCTGTGCCTCAATTTCCCCATCTGTAAGTGGGAGTAATAGATAGTATCTACTCTGTACAGGTATTGTTAGGACACACATACACACACACTCACACACACACACACACAAGGTGAACAGCCTTTAAGAGATGTTATATCTTTTAACCGACAGGCCAAGTTTAATATTCAGCAAAGAAAAAAAAAAAAAAAAAAAAGAAAAAAAGAAGAAAAGAAATCTTGCCATGTGTGACAACATGGATGGACCTAGAGGATATTGTGCTAAATGGAATAAGTCAGACAGAGAAAGACAAATATTGGATAATATCACTTATACGTGGAATCTTAAAAAACAAAACAAAACAAAAGAACAAACAAAACAAAGCAAAAACAGACTCATAGATACAGAGAACAAACTGATGGTCACCAGAGGATAAGCAGGAAGAGGGAATGGGTGAAAACGTGAAAGGAATAAGAGGTACAAACTTCCTGTTATAAAATAAATAAGTCACAGGATGTAATGTACAGCATAGGGAATACAGTCAATAATATCATAACTTTAGACGGTGATAGATGGACTTATCATGTGATCGTATCGCAAGGTATACAAATATCCAATCACTGTGTTATACACCTGAAACTAAAATAATATTGTAAGTCAACTATACCTTAATTTAAAAAACAAAACTAAACTAAAAAGAAAACAAAGCAAAAACGAGTCAGGTTCTCTAGGAAGCTGACTAGAGATGGAGATTAGCATGCGGAGCTCCAGTAGGAGGTGCTTTTGGGGTCAACATCTGTGACAAGGAAGGGAAGGAAGCTGGAATGGGTAGAATAAAGAGCTGGGCTCTGATGCAGTCTCAGTGCAGAACTCAGCCAACCCGCAAGGAGCTCTGAAGCCGAGATGGTCCATCAGCATTGTCCTGAGATTTCATGAGGGAGCTGAGTATTTATACCCACCCATGTTGACGAGTCCAAGGATACGAGCTGCCCAGCGAAGAGGGCATGACCTTGGTACCATGGCTCCCTTCAACTGTGCGCAAGCCACACAGAGCTGTCAGCCACCAACAGCACCAGGAGCAAGGGAAACACATGCCTCTGTCCTAAAGGGGGATCAGGGAAGTGGAGCATTGCATCCGCTACACAGCCCCGCCAGGTCACAACCAGGGGGGCCCTTCCCCCTCCTCTCATCTCTGGACTTCAAACAAGGACCCAGAAACAATGAATCAAGGAACAGGAGCTTCAGCTTTTCCTGACTGGGGCGCCAGACCAAGCCGTTCACTTTCGCCTCCGTATTCGAAGGCACCTTACTCAAAAGGTTTGAGTAAGGACCCCATTTAGCACATCCCTTAGTAATACTAAGTGGTGCTAACAAACCTGCTCAATGGATATAAACTAGTTTCAAATACTTTAAATGAATTATCTCATTTAACACTTACAATAACCTTATGAAGTGGATATAAAATTATGATCTGCACTGCCTAGAGGAGAAAACTAAGACACAGAGGCTAGGTAATTCGTCTAAGGTCACACAGTTTGTATGTGGTAGAGCCAGGATTCTAACTCGAAGAGTCTGGTTCTCGAACTCAGTCTTAACCAACATGCCCCATGATTAGTGGTCAGTGTTAACATGGACAATGGATATTCAGGGGTGGACAGAAGGATGGATGAATGGGTGGGTGGATGGGAGGACGGAAAGAAGGACTGGCAAATGAATGAAAAAATCAATGGCTGTGTGAATGGACGAATGGTTGGATGGACAGACAGATGAAAACATGGATGGATGGATGGATGGATGGATGGATGGATGGATGGACGGACGGACAGACGGATGGATGGATGGATGGATGGATGGATGGATGGATGGATGGATGGACGGACGGATGGATGGACGGACGGACGGACGGATGGATGGACGGACGGACGGATGGATGGATGGACGGACGGACGGACGGATGGATGGATGGATGGACGGACGGATGGATACCGAGCCTTCCTGGAATTTTTCATCCTACTAGTTGCCTCCCCATCCTTGGCATCAGAACATCTGGGTCCACACAAGCAGGGAACATGGCCCAGCCTCAAGCGAGGAAGACAGATCTAGACCTTCCCCTCCTGGGGCTCTGTTCTTCAATCAAGAGATGATGGGACAATATAGCAGAAGGAGACCTCGGAGGCGGTGGCAGAATCCCAGGCTTGCCATCTCCGTGGCCTGAGGAGAGAGCTTTCCTCTCTCCCTCTCTCTGTGCCACAGAGGCCTTACCTGTGAAATGCAGTGGCTGGAACTTCTAGGCCAGACACCCTACAACTCTTTGAAGTAGAAACTCAGGCAAGGGCCTCTAGTCCTCGTTCACCTTCGGGGACCAGCCGAGTCCCAGTTCACTTCTTCCAGGCATCATCTCCTCCACTGCCTTTCTGTGCAGAGTTCTCTGGGCATTTCCTTTCTCCTTTTTTTCTCACCGCTTTTCTGTTCATCTTAATACATCTTAATACTCCTAACCATGGAATGGCCGTGGCTGAACATGCACTCAGGCTGCCCGATTTCCTCCCTGTCTGGGCATGTGAGTGCTTAACTGAGATTTCCTTTTTTTTTTTTTTTTTTTTTATGACGGACAGGTAGCACCCAGCCCTGGAGGGGAGACGCACAGCTGAGGCTGTGGTTCTGAGAGTCTCTTGAGTCTTGTTAGAACCCGAAGCCCACAGGAAGGCTTTCTAAGGCAAAGAATTTTGGAGCTCCTACAGTTTGACATCCTGGATTAGCGCCCTGGGACCAGACAATGGAGCATAGTGGGAAAAACTCCAGCAATCTAGGCTAGGCTCTTTCTCTGACTTTGAGTAACTCACATCTCTTTTTTCTGCCTCAGTTTTTCTATCTATAAAATGAGACCTCGCTCAGTCTATGTATTTATGCAAGGGGAATCAGATGGCCTGGTTCAAATCTAAGCTGTACCACTTACCAGCTATGTGACTTTGGAAAAGATACTTAACCTATCTAAGCCTCAGTTTCCTCATCTGTCAAACCGGTCAACTCATAGTACTCTTTTGAGATACAAACGAGATATTGCCTGTAAAGTGCAAAGCACGAAGTAAATGCTCAGGAATTGGCAGCAGTTACTTCAATGTTAGAGAAGAAAAAGAGAGAGCCGGCAGCAGAAAACCAGAGATAGATACTCAAATTTCCAGGCGTTCCCACCGAATCTTACCAAGCTGAACCCTCCCCTTTCCATCTTTTCTCCTCCTCCAGAATGCCTGTGCCTGTCTCACATAGTTACGTGGACAGGACATCTTATAGATTGTGGATAGAGATATAAAAAAGGTAACACTTGAGAAATGATTCGATGATGCTTTTTAAGAGCCTGAAAAAGACCTACTTTTTAGCCCAACAAGGGCACTGCTGAGATAGGAGGACATTATTCGACATAGAAGAAAAGATTAAGCATAAATTGTTCATCTGAGTTGTTCGTAATCACAAAAACTTGGAAACAACTTAGTGGTCATTAAGAGGGGAACATTTGAGCGAAGAGTTTTTTTGTTTAATTGCAAATCATTTATAATAACATGGAAAGGCATATAAAAATAAGCCAATGAATAAGAGGAGGAAAATACAAATTTACAAATATAGAAGGAATGGTGTAAAAAAAAAAAAAAAAGTCCCGAAGAAAACACTGCAGAGAGGCATTCAAAGTTTATCCACTAAAATGTAAACAGTGGTTATTTCTGAATCATAGGGTTTGAGTGGTATTTATTTTCTAACATTTTTACAAATATATAATTTATGTATTTTTTCATTAGTATATATTTTAAGTCAAAAAGTATAGTTAGAAATGAAACTAAGAGGAAGTAAACCAAAATGTTAACAGTGGTTGTTTTTGGGTGGTATAGGGGATTATATTTTCTTTAATCAACACTGTATTTCTTTAATGAGTTTTGTGTTTATTTAGTGACCATTGTATTTTCTTTGAAAACATATATTAGAATTATGTGTAGCTAAACTACATTTTTATTTGCTAGCTTTAAAAAAATTATAAATATAACATATGCTCACACTGAAAGAAAAATTCAATCAGTATGTAAAGAAAAAAAGTGAAAAGTAAAAGTTCTGGACCCCTCTTCACCCCTCTGGAGACCTCTTCTCCCAAAGTAACTGTTACCAGTTTATGTATGCTCTTCTAGAAATTTTCTGTCCCTTTATACTTAGATATGATTATCCATCTAAAAAACATAGAGAGAGATTTACACAATTTTAATGATTCTGAAAATTGCTTTGTTATTCAGCGATCTTGGGTGTCTTTGCAAGTATGATATTCTCTTACAATGATTATAAAACGTTCCACTGTAATGTTACATGATAATTGATCTAATTAATCCCTTACTGATGACCATCAAGGTTGATAATGAACATCGAAGCTGTTACCAGCTTTTGCTTTTATAAACACTGTTGCAATGAGCGTATTTGTTTATACTATTTACCTGTCTCATTCATATAAATGTATCTGTTAGAGCAGAATTTTAGGTGTGGAGATGTAGGGGTCCAAGTGTTTGTGTATTTTAAATTTCAAAACATTGCCATCCAGTTATATATATATGTATATGTAAATGCATGAAGAGATAAAACAAATGAGAGAAAACTTCAATGTATTAAATTGTGCCAAAGGGTTTGTGTAGTGTAAGTATGCAAAAAAACCAAACCAAAACAAAACAAAACTCCACAAAAATAAAAGAAGAAAAACTTTGCATGAAATAAATCATCAAAGGCCGTATACCGAAATATTAAAAGTGACTTTCTTGGGGTGAGATCATGGCGGTTTTCATACTTTATTTTCTCAGTGCTTTACACTGAATATGAATTTCTCTTCTAGTTAGAAGACAATATCACAGATATTATAAAAAGTGTCTTTTTTAAATTACAAAGGCAATACATAGTCATCGTAATTAGTCAAAAATAACAAAATATAGAAAAGTGTTAATTGTGTCCCTCTCCTCACCCCCAAATTCATTCCCTGAGGTAAGCAACGGTTCAAGGTCTGACGAGAACACTTCCATACTTATTTCTAGAGCGTGTTATTTTTACACCGGAAAAGATTGAGTAAAAGACCTTTTTAAAAAAGAATTCTTTTTTAATTGAAAGCCTCCCCTGACTCTTCCCAGGCCATCCCTCCCTACCTCCCACTCTGCCAAGCTGTTTGCCCTTTCTCCACGTCCAAACATCTTGCCCTCGAAGAAACCCACTTGGGGCCCTGCTCCCCGGAAGCACCTGCGCCTGTGCCTTGGCCCAGGTTCAGCAGAAATCAAAGCCAGGCTCGGGAAGCAGCCGCCCCAGCCCCGGCCCGACCCGACCCGACCCAGCCCGGGACACCCACCGCGCCCCGGCCTGGGGAGCGAGGGGCCCAGGGCCCAACCAGGCACAGGGCTCCCAGCGAGGCCTCCCTCCAACGGGGGTGGAGTCTGAGCCCGGCCTCCCTCCCGCCTGGCGGCTTTCACTAGGAGTAATTAAGAGTGAAATCCTCCTCCTGGTGACCTCCGTGCTCCCGGCCCGGGCTGATTTACACATGAAAGGTCTACGGAGGGCCTGGGCTTTCTCCTTTTCACATTCACAATGAGGCGCGGCCTATAAATAAAACCTCTCTGAGAAACAAGAGGCTTCAAAAATCTCTTTGTGTGTGTGTGTGTGTGTGTGTGTGTGTGTGAGAGAGAGAGAGAGAGAGAGAGAGAGAGAGAGAGAGAGAGAGAGAGAGAAAGAGAGAGAGAGAGTCATCCTAATAACAGCTGGTGTTTATTGAGCGCTTACTGTGTGCCAGGCATCAACCTTGGTAGAGAGATGCTGTGGTCCCTATTTTACAAGTGAGGAAATTGAGATTAAAGATGGGGAAGCCCTGCCCAAGGTCCCACAGCGAATCAAGAGGAAAGCTTGGACTTGGGAAATGGGATGAGCAGAAGATGCAAATGATGTCCTATGTCTCTATTATAATAGTGATTATAGGACTGTATGTATTAGTCAAAACTCATAGGATTGTAATCTAAAAGGGAGGAATTTTACTCTTTGTAAAGCATCCTGCAATAACCTTAACTTTAAAACAGTAAAATAAAATATTATAAAATACATACATACGAAAAAAAAAAAAATCCCAAGACACCAATGGGCTGCAAGCAGGTGAGGTCTCCTGGATACTTGTGGCCTCTCTCGGTCCTTTCCTCTAGCAGAGCAGGGCTGCCTCCTTATTCACCTGTGTATACTCAGGCTCGGGACCTGATTCTGAGGAAATGTTGATACTTGGGAAATGTTTACTTCATTAAATAAATGAATGAGCTAAACGGTTCTCTCCGGACCCTTTTCTCCATCTATAAAATAAGAAATTGATGAAATACTAAAGCGAACTTCTCCCAATAAGCTAAGAAGTCACCTCCTTTAGAAAGCCTTCCTAGATCCCCTCCTGCTTCCAGACTGGATCAGGAGATTCTTCTGGGCTCTCACAGAGCCAAGTTGTATTCCCATCCCTGCTGCAATCATACTATATAGTGTTTATCTGATTCTGTGTGTCCTTTGCATGAATATTCAAATCCTCTGCAGCAGGGCCCATGTCTGTTTTGCTCATCTCTGTACTACCAGTAACTAATGAATGAATGCATTTATTAGTGCCGGTCTGAGGTTCAAAACTGAATTATGCTGGTGTTGGCTGAAGCTGGGTGAGGGTTTGAAGCAGCAGAAATGGGCCAGGGGACAGAACCAGGAAATTCTTGTGCATCAGAGATGAGTTAAAAGGCTCGACTTCTAGAGCATGGAGAAAACAATCCTGCTGTGACCTCTGCAGGAAATTCAAGCCTCCTCCTGCACAGGGCAGGGGAGCCCAGAGGAGAACAGCCAGACTCTGCAGGGCATATGGTTTCTTGGTGGTGGGGGGGGGGCGGGGGGAGCAGCATGGGGAGCCAGCAATCTGTCTGCATCTGTTTGAGGCTGGAGATGGGGTGGGATGCGTGGGGCACATGAATGTGATCAGGTCCCAGTTCTTCTACTTCTTAGCTGTCATTCAGCCTCACTGAGCCTCATTCTCCACATCTGCGAAATGGGTAGGGAGTATAATTATACCCGGTTCTATACATTTATTACGAAGGCAGAGGGACATATGAGGTCAAACTGCCTGCCATTGCGTAGCTGCTCAGAAATATTTTAAACTCCTTGACATCTTTTCCCTTTTCTCTCAAATGTTTTTCGCCCTAATTAGAGCTCCACTGGTGAGTTCCTAATAATAATATTAGCTATTCCTATTGTTTTTTTGGGGGTGCCTGCTGTGTCAGGCACTATCCTATGCGCTTTTCATGTATTATCACATTTAATCTTCACAATCACCTTGTAAGGTAGGTTTGTTGTTATTCTTATTTTCCAGAGAGGAAACAGGTTCAGAGAGATGCAGCGACTTGTCTGAGATCACACCGCCTTTAAGTGGTAAACCTGGGATGTGAAGCATCTGTTAACTTGAATGACCACCCTAATCCCCTGGGGGGCTTGTTCAAAGGCAGACCGCGGGGGAGGGGGCCCACACCTTTGTTTCTGATGCAGCAAGTCTGAGGTGGAGCCTGAGAATTTGCATTTCTAACAAGTTCCCAGGTAATGTTGCTGTGCTGCTGGTTCTGGAGAAAACTTTGAGAACCACTGCCTAATATCCAGATTTTTCCACTGTCATTATCCCAATTAGACATGCTATGTCACGTCCAGCCTATTACAATAGGCTCAATTCAAAGAATTTGAAGTCTAGTATAGTTCATTTAGGACTTGGCACATGTACTTTCATCCATTTTAAAGGTGGGAAAAAAAAAACTGGGAACTATAAATTATCATAAAGAAAGGCAGATTTAGCTCTGGTCTCACCAATACTCTAAGAGATGGCTTTTTGTTGTACATGGTGGCCTAGTAAAAGCTTTCTAGATTAACTACCTCGCCAGATTAAGTAGTCACTGGAGCTGGCTCTCTGGATTAAACCAACACTAGCCTTGCCTACTGCAAAAACACAGAAAGGTGTGATGCCCGTGGCAGCTGGTGGACTCATCTCTAGTATGACGAGCCACTAACTCTCCTCCTGCTGACTTAGCAATGTGACTGCGTGCTTACCAAGAGTTAAGTTCTCCAATCAGTTGCTCTTGTTATTAAATCGTATAATTGTATGTGACAAACTGACGACATAGGAGTGGGAAAGGAAAACGGATGTTCCTATAAACGTAGTCGAATGCTTTGGAAAGACTTTTAAACGATTAGTCGATACATGTCAGCGCCAGGCTTGAACCCTCGCGTCAACGATGGACTTGGGGGTGATAACGATGCGTCAGTGTGGTTCTTCCATTGCAACAAAAGCACCACTCTGGTGAGGGATGTGGAGAATGGGGGAGGCTATGCATGAGTGGAGGTGGGAGGTATACGAGAAATATCTGTGCCTCTTGCTAATATTGCTGTGAAACCAAAACTGCTCTAAAAATAAAGTCAATTAAAAAGAAAGAGAAAGGAAGGAAGAAAGAAAAGAAAGGAAAGAAGGAAGAAAGAAAGAAGAAAGAAATATGGAACAAAGCTCCAGCTTGACCCACGGTGGCCATATAGTCTGAGCCAAAAATAAACTTTTGTCATGAGTCACTGGGGGTGGGCAGAGTTAGTTGGGTTAGGTATGGACAGCTAAAGACTATTGGGTGGGGATGAAGGTGGAATTCTAATAATCGGGACAAGTAGGGCCTTCAGATCTATATCAACTTTTAAGAAGCCCAAACTAGAACTCAGGGGAGTGGCTCGAGCAAGAAAGATGTGAGGGAACGCCAACCAGCTGACTCAGATCGGGCTCAAAGAGAAGGCTTTGGCCCCACATCAAAAGATTGGTGAATGAATATATAGCAATAGGTTTCTAAGTTAAAACAGAATATTTAAAGGTTGTAAGTATTTTTTTTTTTTTATCATTTCCTGCTTCAATGGAGTTTTTCAATAAACTTACCAACTACTCCTCTGATCAGGATAAATAAAAAAGCCCCTACTACAGATTTTTTTTTTCTTTCAAATTGAAAACAGGGAGATGATGGCGCAGTTTTTAATTATTTATTGATTTCTATTTCATCTTTTCTAGCCAATAATATCTTGTATCGGCATAGCACTTTACAATTTATAAGCACTTGCAAGTCTCTTTTCTTTCATTCTCTCAACAACTCTGGGCAGCAGGTATTATTACCCTCTTTCTATGAGTTCAGAAACTGAGGCTCAGAGGAAGGAAATAAAGGTAAAGCTACTGGTAAGGCATTTAACTGGCCAAGAACCTAGTCTTAGTCGATGAAGTGCCTAACTACCCCCAGGGCATTTTGTTGCCTAAAAATCAAAATAAAAGCACAAGCCCTAACTAGTTGAGGAGGGGCTGCATTGGGGCCAGAATTAAGAGGTAAGGAACAGAGACTAAGATGTGACTGTCTGATTCCTCTCTGGATCCTGGTACACAGTAGGCCCTCAGAAAATATTTGGTGCTTGGTTAAAGAGGAATGAATGAACAAATAAATGAATGAAGTGAGAAACTTGGAGCAAGGCCTTTTCTCTCTCTGGACTCAGTTTCCCCAGCTTTGTACTTGAAAGCTAACGTCCTCTTCCTTAGGAAAATGGACAGATATACATTATTTTGTACTCTACTTCCAGATGTTTGTAGACTGCCCACTTGAAGGCCTACTGTAGATTCCTCAGCAGAGTTGAATCAATCTACGGAGCCCTGAGTGATTCCCCAAATTCGAGGATCCGACGTCCGTCCCTTCCAGCTCTGAAGTTAATCGTTGTAAGGCTAATAATGATAAAAATAGAATCCAGAAGTTTTTGGACATTGACTCTGGACCAGGGACTATGCTAAGAGCTTTACCTCACTTAGTCTTATTGCAGCTCTACGATGCAGTCATTATTATCATCTCTATTTTGAAGATGAAGACGCTGAGGCTGAGAGGGACTAATCGATTTGCTCAGGTCACACAGCCAGGAAGTAGGGTCCTTGGTTTCCAATAGAACCCTGTGAATACCAGGGTTTTGACGGTCCCCCACTTTTATTCCAGGAGAGTGTAAATATATGACTTCCATGTGGTTCTTTCAAGGCCAAACTCAAATTGCTGTGTTTGGAGAATGTATTATAATGCTGGCAAACATTCATTCATTCGAGCATTCATTCAACAATCATGTGTGAACACCTCCTCTGTGCCAGGCACAGACCTGCAAATGAGGGCTCATGGTGGTCATGCTCCCTGCCTTCAAGCAGCCTCGTTTATTGCACGGTTCCTCAGATGATGCCTCCTGCACCGGATTCACGGTGCGAAATGTTACAATGCAGATTCTCAGGCTCTACTTCAGATCTCTGAATCAGACTCTCTGAGGTCAGAGCCCCGGAATCTCCCTTTTACAGGCTCCCCACGTGACTTATAGACACTGAAGCATAGAAACCCACGGATGGAGGGTGAGGCGACCTAGACAAACAAACAAGCGATTATTACACAGAGAAAAGTTCTGTACAGATTATGGGGGTTGCCAGGGAAGCCTTCTTGGAAGAGGTGACCTTTAAGATAAGATGAGACCAGAAAGGTGAGGCGAAGTAAGCAGGCCAAGAAGGGGAAGAAACACAGCCAGGACGAAGCCAGTCTCTTCCCTTAGGGATTTCACAGTAGGGGGAGTGAGGGGAGGTTGGGAGGAAGCGGGCGAGCAGCATAGCAGAGCGGTGTGCCCGGGGCGCTGTGGGGATGCGAAGAGGTGCCTGACACGGCCTGAGCAATCAGGGGCGAATCCGGAGTTTTCCTGTACTTTCTTATATGTAAGCTTCTGCTTCATTTCGTCTTGAGTGAAGAGAATGGGTGTGGAAGGGACTCGGGGCTGGCCAGGAGGTGTAGTCTCCCAGGACGTTAGAGGCCTCTTATCAGCCAACTAAGGGTGGGCGGAAGCCACAAACGTCCTCTAATCTGGATGCTGTTTTCACCTCCATTGTCAATGCTAAGCCTTTGTTTGAACTAAGTCCTTCTATCTAGAGTCCTTAGTGCCCGCAGTAAATGGTGACATTTGAATAAGTGGAAGAGAATTCCTTTGTAATGGGACCCACAAAACACCTGCTTCTTAGATCCACCCTATCACAGAGGAAGCAGGAGCTCTTCCCTTTTAGAATAACCCTCATGGCCACCACTGCTGACTCACACTGAGGTGGTAGTAGGAACCCGATTTCAAATCTTTTCGCAGCCACTTTCTGTCCTTGGACTCGTGTTACTCACCCTTCCAATGCCTCAATTTTCTCCTCTGGCAAAAAAGGCTAATGAGGGTAACTACTATGCCCAAAGAGTTGTTTTGAGAATGGAATGAAATGCTTATAAGAGTGCCTGGGACATAGCAGGAACTCAGAAAACGCTGAGTGTTATTCAAGCTCCAGGAAGAACGTAAAGTGTTGAAGATACAACAACAAAAGACAAGTTAAATGTCCCTCATGGAATTTATACTGTAAGGGGAGAGATGAACAATAGAGTAAACTAAAAGGAAACAACACAGATTATGATTCGTGCTATTAAAAAAATATGATACTTGCTATGAAGAAAGAGTCTCCTTTAGAGAGAGTGACTGAGAAAATTGATATTTAAGGGGAGGCGCATCACAGGATAAGCAGGGGGAAGAAGGTTCCACGCAGAGGGCATGGCAGTTGTAAAGGCCCTGGGGTAGAAATGAGGTTGGCTTGCGCAAGAAACAGAAAGCCAGTATAGCTGGAATGTGGTCCTATCCTTACTGTCACCATTTTACAGTTGAAGAAAGGAGGCAAATGACTTGCCCGAGGGCATGCAGGAAGTAATAAAAGCAAGATTTGAACCTTGGCTCAGACTGACCAGGAATTTTATCTAGTGTCTTAATTTCACCATTTAGCAGCAGGGTTCAAGTTCGTTCAATGTTCACACACTCGAGTGGAGACCTAGAGTCTGATTTAAGCCTGAGAATAGCCTCCTCCCCTCCACCGCAGTCACTTGTGCCACCTTCAACAGGGATAATATATAATGTCAGGATCAAAGCTATGTGCGTAACTGAGGGATGGGGGCTAGAAAGTAAGGAGAGAAACTGACCATTCGAGGTCAGGCTCACAAGCTGGCCAGGCTGCCTTTTGTTCCTCCCTTAAAAAGTCTAAATGAAAACAAGGTTGCAGGTGTCATTTAAATCAGCACTAGTTTTAAAGGGCGGGCCCATGGAGGACTTTGACCTTCTGATTTATTTCTGTCTGAAGTTTTTACAACAAGCATATTTTCTTTTGGCATCAGAACGACAACAGCAAGATAACAATAAAAATCTTTCAAGTAAAAAAATACATATATATTTTTATAACAATTAGTATTTATCACTGTGCAGCCTTCCAAGAGAAATGCAGACATAGGGGTATGATGATTGCCTGGGTGGGGTTCAGGATATAACCTTGGAGCATATGAAATTTTTGGATAAAAACAGAAGACGTGACACTATATTGCATGGTAGAGTCCAAAAGTTGTGTCAAAACTTTAAAAAGCAGAATCACCTCACTTTAAAAATATTGATTAAGTACCTGGTTTGTGTCAGGCACTGTGTTTACCATTGCGATATAGGAGTAAGCAAGACACCCAAGGTCCCTGTTCTCACGGAGCTCCCAGGCTGCTTAAAAGTTGATGAAATGGGGAGTGGGAAGGGTACTCCTCGCAGAGGGAACGGCATGAGCAAAGGCCCTGTGGTCTGAAGGGGCTTGGCATATTTCAGAAAGAGAAAAAAGCCTATCTGAAAGGATGAATGAGGTGTCCTTAGTAAAAATGGTGGGGATAGGCAGTGATTGCATCCTTTAGGACCTTGGAGGTCAGAGCAGGGAGTCTGGGTTTTATCCAAAGGGTTGCGAAGAGGAGTGGCACTGTCAGATTTGAATTTTAGAAAGATCACTCTGGCTGCTGTGTGGAGAATAGACTGGAGAGGGTGAAGCTGTAAAGAGAGAGACCAGCCCAGAGGCTACTGCAATCATCCAGGAGAGAGAGAACAGTGGCCATGACTTAGCAAAGATGGAGAAGATTAGAGAAACATTTCTTTTTTTTTTTTTTTTAGGTGAGGCAAACCTTGGTTGACCTGCTTGGCTTCTGAGATCAGATGGGATTGGGCTTGTTTAGGGTAGTGTGGCCATAGACTAGAGAGACATTTCTAAGGTAAAATCCACTTGATGGTTGACTGACTGTGAGAACGAAAGAGGAGACAATGAGAAAGACTTGCTTTTAGTTTGTTAGCTTGGAGACCTGGTGGATGGTGGCATCATTATATAGCCACCTACCCGATGACAAGAGATGCTGAAATCAACAATCGAGTAGGACAGCCAGGCATGGAGACAACCATCCATCACGCACAGTACAATGAAACGTGCTAAAATAGAGATGTTAGCAGGGCTTCGGGAGGGCAGAGAGGGAGGTGGGGAAGTTTCTGTCTGGGGAGTCTCAAGGGGTAAAGAGATTGCAATAGATGGAGCAGTTGGAGAGAAGCTGGAGACAAGGAGCTTGGCAAAGACCTATGTGGTTGACCCATAAAGTGGGCGGAGGTGCCTCTGGGAGGCCCTACACGCCAATCTAAGTCGGTGAGGAGAACTTGGTCCTTGCTATATTTTAGAAAATCAGTGGTTAGTATGTGAGAGGCAGTAAAAGAGGCTCTCGTCTCTTCACCGAATATCTCTAGAAAAACAATCAGAAAGCACTAGTACGGTATTCTTCTTTGGAGTGAAACTGGGTGGTTAGAGGACAGGAAAGGTAAGGCTTTCTCTTCTTTTTTGGGGGGTGGGGGTAAATGTAAACCACATGGATGCATTACCTAGTCAATACTTAAATAATTATTAAGAAAAAAACACGTACTGATCGAAAGCAAAGACTTTGGGATCATTCAAGGTGCATTTGAATCTTCTTGGCTCTGTCAAGCTCGTCTCTAACGGTGTCAATTTTGCTTCTCTGAGGCTCAGCTTCCTCATCGGTAAAACGGGATAACTTTATGGGTTGTTGGAAGGTTTAAATGAGACACGTCAAGTGCCAGCACTGCAGTAAGGATAAGCTAAATAGATGCTATTGGTATTAATAATTAATAGTGGTCAGTTAGACGGGCGCATAGCCCCTCCAAGGAGATCTCAGCTTGACACACAGGGGTTGGGTCAAGGGAAAGGATTTGAAATCAGACATAGTTGAGGTCTGTCTCTCTAAGTGCACACTGCCTCTCTAAGCCATAATATCCTTGCTCTGCAAAATGGGAACGCTAACACGCCTCCCAAAATCAAAGAGCTTCCGGGTGGGGGCAGTTAGTCAACTGACAAGTGTAGCGCCCTGTGAGTTATGTTATGAAGACAAATATTTTCAGGATGGCCTTTCTTTCTTTATCAGTCTCCCAGGCCCAAGGGGGCTTTCCATTTCTCCTCTCTGCTCTCCACTGGGTGAGGGAGGGTGGAGGTGGGTATTTTCTAGAAAGAGAAATTTTCTCTTCTTGTTCCAATCCGAGGAAGATGCAGAAGAGGTCTCAGAGGCTAGGCCTTAAGAAGGAGTCCTTGAAGTTCAGCTTGGCTCCTTCTATGCCTCTCGTAGGTTCCACCTCCCTTCCTCTCTCAAGGATCCTGAGACCAGACAGCCACGTTGAAGGTCGCAGGCACGGCTAATCTCGCTAATCTCGGACTAGACTCTTGGGCGGCGCCCGCATATGCGGAGCCTGCCACCCACAGGGAGAGAGCGGTACTGCAGGCGCGGGTGCCAGAGAAGCCCCTATCAAGTCACCTTTCTGTCAATGTTTACTCAGCGCCTTTTCTGCGCCAGGAGGAAGGGGTCCCTCCCTGCCCTAATGAGGCTTATAGTCTAATAGGATGAATACTAGCAACGGAAGTGCTGGTAGCAATCTGCTTTTTGGTGAAAGCCTTTGTTCTTTTACACAAGTAATATATATTCACTGTAGAAATTTAAAAAATTAAAACAATTTCTATTAACATGTGCATATAGCCTTTCCTATGAATTTTACGAAAATGGAAACATGCATCGCATAATATTTTGTAGTCTGCTTTGTTGTGTTTAACAGCTTTCTTGAGATACATTTCTCATCCTATACAACAGCTTTGTTTTTAACTTAATGTAACAGTAGATGACAGATAATAATATGATATGAATTGCTGCTATTTGTTGAGCAAGCTGCTAAGTGTTTTTATACACATCATCATATTCAATCTTTTTAACAACCTTATTACGTATGATTTCCCCATTGTCTGTCAGTGGAGCAAATGTATAATGGCCATTGCAAGGAGAAGGTATCTTCATACCAAAGAACAATACGATTTCATAGAATATAACAAGAATTTATTATACTGTAATTTACTTACATGGATTTAGGACTGGAACAGACAGACAACGCAGCAATTCTGTGCAAATTATTCTCTGCTACCAGACCCCTGTTAAAGTAGTTTTTAAAGAGTGTAATTTAGGTACTAATGATTGACAAGACAAAGGACAAAGAATGCAATATGTACCAGGGGCCTTACCTTCTGGTGTTCTTGTGATGAATGATGGTTTATAATCGATACCATCACCAGTTTGATACTTATCTCGATTGCCATCCATTCTGGTCATTACCAACAAAAATATTTATGACTACATTTTATGGAACACAGATAATCATCAACTAGAAGGCTTTGATATGTTTGCTAAGGACAGTGAGGTTTGTCAGAGGTCACAGCATGAAAACTTAAAGATGGAAGAAATCTGGGAACACAGAGATGGAGTTAGTTTTGTTCACATCTATATCTATACACCCATTCAGCAGATGAAGAAACTGAGGCACAGAAAGGTAAGTAATTCGTTCAGCAAAAGTAGCAGAGCTAGGATTTAATCCAGCCTTGTCTGAGAACCTGAGTTCTCAGCCATTTTGTCATGCCTGCTCTGTGCCAGGATGCATGGGAATTCAGAGGAATCCGAAAAACGAAGTTGGCAGAGGGAATCTCCTGGAGCTCAGAGTAGAAATTTTAAAAATGCGATAGGCGTCATACAAGGTACAGTGAGCTTCAATATCACTGGGGACTCAGATGCCAGGGGGCACGGTGTAACCAGAAAAGGCTGCCTGTAGGAGGTGACGACTGAGTGGTCTGTGTGCAGGCCAAGATGGGCAGCGGGTGGGAAGGGCATATCCATCCAAGAGGGGCCAGTCGGAGCAAAGTCTCAGGTGCAGACGAGTGTATGAGCATGAACAGGGAAATATAATTGAGCACCGAGTTTTGTGGGGTTAAAAAGATACAGATAATGCCTGGGGTCTGCCCTCAAAAAACTGACAATCTAGCTAGGTGGAAAGTTTGGGATGGGGACTGTAGAAGTAAGTAATACCTACACTTCACTATGTAGTTGTCACATGCCAGGTTTAAGCTCAACATCCGTGGCAGATTGGCAGTTATGAGTCCCATTTATAAATGAAGAAAGGAAGCCTCAGAGAATGGCTTGGTCTAGGTTCTCCAGGTATGGAGGGCTAGGGCCAAGAGACTCAACCCAGAAGGCTTAGCATCCAAATCTAGTTCTCTAACCTGCACAGCTACACTATTCTGCCTACCTGAATGCAATGGACTCACACCCAGCCCCCTATTCAAGCCTCTCGGGGCATATTTCTGAATTCCAAAGCCGATCACCATTCTCTTTGCTTAAAACCAAGGCTTCTCAGACACTGCGGATAAAATGGTAGCCCAGCATGGCCCGTGGGGCCCTTTAAGTTCTCGCTCCCCTCTTCCCCTCTCACCTCCAGGTTTAAGGTTCTATTTGGAATTCTGGATACAGTACCCATATCTTTTCTCTGTGGCGATGTCTGACTGGAAACCTCTTCTCCTCTCCCTCCTAACACAAACTTGTCCCTGACTCACTCATATTTAATTGGGGTAGGGGACCATGACTTAGATATCACCTCTGATAGGAGCCTTCCCTGACTGCCCCTCCGAATTCCAGTCAAATGTCCCTCTTCTTTGCTTCCATAAGCCTTGTACCTCCTCCCTTGATCATGGCAATAATAATCATTAACCATTACTGAGCACTCGCTTTGTGCCAGGCACTCTGCTAAGATCCCCTGAAATATCAAAGCAGTATTACATAGTGGTTAAATGTGAAAGCTATGAGGCCAGACTTCCTGGATTTGAATCCTGGCTCCATCACTGAAAGGGCTGTGAAACTTAGGCAAATGATGTAACCTCTCTTTGTGCTTCACTTTCGCCATCTATGAAATGGGGATAAGAATAGCATCTATCTCATAGTGTTGTAATAACCAAATTAATACATGAGTAGGGCCCAGTACATACTAAGTGCTTAATAAATATTAGCTAATATCTATTATCCTGTTAAATCCTTGTAATAACTTCAATTCACAGGTGAGATTCTATGAGGTAAGTTGACTTGCCCATGATTATGTAGCTAAGTAGCAGACCTGGGACTTGAACTAGATGCCAAGGTCCATGCTGTACTGCCCCCTGTTGTAGAACCCATCACACTGGTTGTAATAGCTGTTTACTTGTTGGTCTCTCCCTCTAGGCTGAGTGTTCCATAAAGGTCACTGTTGTCTTGTTGCCCCAGCCCAATGACACATTTGGGACCCTAATTAAATGAATTAATGATGCTCACCGGCTCAAACAAATAATTCAGAGAGTTGTGGTGGTCACAACACCCTGGCTTCCCCTGTAGCCTGCATGGAAAAATACATCCAAGGACTAGGCTCTTGGGGGACAAATATTTACTGCTTCAGGAATTGGAGGTGCTCTTAGTTGGGATAAACTACAGTCTAAGTAGCAGGCAGGATGCCTTAGATAAGCTTTTCCCTAAGCGAGCCCTGTCCTTGGCTAGACAGCCTCCCCCAGTCTCTCTCCAATGCCTCCCCCATCGGCAGCTGTCCCAAGTATTGAGGTGCCCACCCTCTAGCTCCCTGTTTCAAGGAAACAGAGCGTAAGAGAGAGCCTTAGTGGCTTTAGCACAAATGTAAATATAACCAGCTGCCAGAGATGACATCAAATCCAGAGCTGGCTGGCCATGGCCTTGGGGCAGCTCCTCGATCAGAAGAAAGGCCCGATACCCTGGAAGTCAGTATGGGAGGGGCAGCGCAAGCTGAGAACTGCCAACTCGGTATCCTGAAGATACGTTTGATGGTTCCGTCCATTCTCAAGGACCCTATGATTTGAAATATTTTTCTTTCATACCCGGTGAAGTCAGAAATTAAATTGTTGTTCCTTTTCTTGCCAATCCTTATTCAGAGCATTTGGTCGGCATAAGCTAGATGGGGTGACCTCTTGGAGTTGGTATAGTGTTCTGTCTAAAGCAAAGTCTGTGTGGCTTTGAAGTTCAAAGAATTAGCTTGAGTCCAAGAATGCCTAGGTCCACCACTTGCCTAAAGCTTTGTGACCTTAGGCACTTTCCTGCACATCTCAGAGTCTCAATTTCCTCACTTGAAAATTGGGGAGAATAGTATTAGCTCACAAGATTTTGGTTGGGATTAATGTATTTTCAGTGAGTGTCTATCATGTGCCAGGTGCTCAGATCGCACCAGTGAACAAAACATAGTCCCTGCCCCATGGTGTTTGGTGAAGGAAGGCAGACAATAAACCGATAAATATTTAATATAGAAGGTGGTAGTAGGTGCTATGAAGATAGATAAGGCACAGTAAAGAAGATAAAGTGTCAGAAAGGGAAGGAGTTATTTTACTTCAGGGCAGTCTGGGAAGGCCCTTCTGATAAGATGACTTCTGAGCAGACCCCTGATTGAATCGAGGAAGCAGTGCATTATTGGACTATCTGCAGGAAAACTCTTCCAGACAGAGAAATGAGCATGTGCAAAGATCCTGAGGCAGGGGTGTGCCTGGAATGTTTAAGGAAAGGCAAGAAAGCCAAGGTAGCTGGAGTGACAGGGAAGGTAAAAGAGATGATGTCCAAGAGGTGGCCGGGGAAAAGGTGTGTAGGACCCAGTAGCCCGCTGCAAGGACTTTGGCATTTACTCTGAGGGAGGTAGGAGCCATTGGAAGATTTTGAGCAGAGGAGGAAGATGATTTGACAGGTTTTAAAAAATCCCTCTGGCTGCCTTGTAGAAAATAGACTGTAAGGAAACAGGGTAGCATGGAGACCAGTTAGGAGGCTCTTTGCAATTGTCCAGATGAGAGAGAGATAACACCTTTGATTAAATAAAAAGTGGTTAGATTTTGGATATGCCTGAAGGAAGAACTGGCAAGATCAGTTGATGGATTGGTTATAAAATGTGTGTGAGAGAGAGAGAGAGAGAGCGAGAGAGTGCAAAAGAGAGAGATGACTGAAATGTTTAACTTGAGTAATGGAGTGGCCATTTACTGAAGTGGGGAAGACAATTTATGTAAAGTACTTAGCACAGATTTGGGCACAAAATAAGTGTTCAGTAAGTATTAATTATTCCTTGTATTGATGACTTTGGTTTCCTGGGTTTTCTAAACTCAGTTACCCAAGGCTTTGCAAATGTTGAGCATACCTTGCAATAACACCATAGACATCATGCCTGAGCATGCATTGTGTGCCAAGTACATGATAGAATCTTTGCTAAGCAGTACTGCCCTGCATGATGTTAAAAAACCCTATGAGAAAATGAACATTTCTTGAATTTTTAACATATTCCAGACATTGAGCATTTTTCATTTAATCCTGTCTCCAGCACTAGAACGTAAGCTGCATGAGAGAGATCTTATAACTCTTGCGTACTACTGCACAAGCCTGGCACATAGTAGACACATTAGTTAATATTCTTTAAACAAATCTTTATTATAGATGGAGGTTGAATAAACTTTCCAAAGTAGAGCTAGGTTTTAAAAAATATTTGTTGAGAATAAATATTTGTTGGACAAAAATGCAGGTCACAAAGAGGCCAAATATATAGCGACAGAGGAAGATTTGACTTTGGGTGGTGAACTCACAATGCAATATACAGATGATGTATCATTAAATTGTACACTTGAAACATATAATTTTAGTAACTAATGTCGCCCCAGTAAACTTACTCTAAAAAAAAATTCATGTTATATTCTCATTTTAGAGAAGAAGAAATGGCTGGTGGCGGACCACAGATCTGAAGCTAGCATTTTCTGATCCTTGAACTGGACCCTTTCTGTGGGGCCTCATACACCCTCTGGCTGTGTTTGAATATGCCTAGGGATTTGATGACCTTAATTATACCACAACGTTAAAACCCAAGCTACTCAGAGAGCTAGATCAGATTGTGAAGCTCTAGTAATATAATCCTAAATTTTTGTCTTCATAGAACTGCATGACCTTAAAGTATTCATTTTATCTAACTTTCCCAAGGTCACACAGGCTGTAAGGAGAGGAAACAAGATGTGAGCCCAGTCTTCCCACACCAGTGTCTCTGTTTATTCTCTTCTCAGGGATTCTTGGCTTGAGGCACAAGGACTCTTAGCTCTCAGGTCTCAGGAAATACTTTATGGTACCTCCATCCCCCAACATTGTCTACTAAACTTGTGTGCTGAGAAGCAGGTACATTTTGGGGGAGGAAAGAGTTAATAGTTTTTATTATATTCTTAAAGGGACCTATGATTAAAAAGTTTACTTTTATCTTGTGTATCTATTTTTTTTAAAGTTTTTAGATGAGTAGAAGGAAGAAATGAGGGGTGTGTATGTGTGTGTGTGTGTGTGTGTGTGTGTGTGTGTGTGTAGCGGGGGGAAGAACATTGAGCCAAAATATAGTAGATGCCGATTTTTGTTTCTCATCATTCATTCATTCATTCATTCATTCAGAAAATCTGTGTGGAGCATCTGCTATGTGCCAGGCATCATTCCAGAGTCTGGGGATGCTGCAGTGGGGGCACTCTTGGCGTCAGAGTTTATAGTCTATTAGGAGAGACAGACAAAATAATGTTGATGACGACGATTATTATGCCAGGTGCTATGAAAAACTAACGCGAGGTCAGGGGGTGGGGAGGCGGGGGAGTGGCATTTTAGACAGGGTGGTTTGTGTTCCGAACCTCCCCTTGCTGTCCACGGACTCCAACGAAGGGAGCGATTCCCAATGTCAGGGTTCACTCCACAGGACTTTCTTTTGCGCTGAGCCTCACCGGAGTGGAAACGACAGGAAGAGGGGCGTGCACAAGGGAGGTGCAGAGCGCATGCTCCCTCCAGCTCCGCGGCTGCGAGCTTTTTGACAAGGACAAGGTCGGTCCGGAGGAGAGTGCGCAGGCTCCTTGGGTTGAAAGGCGCCGCCCAATAGGAACTTCCTTTGAGGTTGTGGTCCCGCCCCCATAGCCCATCTTCCTGCTTTCGCTTCCGGCGCTGCGGGGGTCCTGGTAAAAAATGGCGGCGGCGGCAGCAGCGGGGTCCCGGGCTTCTGGGCTGCTAGGTCGGTTCCGGCCACGGCTGGCGCGGCCCATGTCGAGTGGCGCCCACGGCGAAGAGGGCTCAGGTACTGGGGCTGCGGTTGGCGGGGCGGGCCTCTGCCCGACTCCAGAGAGGCGACGCGGGACTGTGACCTTGGCTTGAGGTTTTAGGGGAGGGGGTTAAGACCCCGCCAGGTCTGAGCCGTCCTACCCCTCCTTAGCTCGCATGTGGAAGGCCCTGACCTACTTCGTCGCGCTCCCCGGGGTGGCAGTGAGCATGCTGAACGTCTTCCTGAAGTCGCGCCACGGGGAGCACGAGAGACCCGAGTTCATCGCCTACCCCCATCTCCGCATCAGGTCCAAGGTACGCCCTTGCAGTCTCTTGGAGTGTCCGTTATCCTTTCATTCCAAATGCCCTTGTCCAGGTTCTTCGTTCTCTAAAAGCGTGGATGCCAGGCGTATACATTTTTTCATTTAACATCACCAGTTTTTATTTTCTCCGGCTTTACGGAAGGGAAACCGAGACTGGGGGCGGGGCGGGGAAGGTCACGTCTCCGTTTCAAAAATATATAGTAAGTGCCCTTTAGTTTTCCTTTTTTCTGATTCATCGCTCCTTTTGTCTGATCCTGAAACAGTTGTCGATTGTATAAAACTTGGAGGTTTGGGAAACTTTTAGATTGACAAAGTCAGAAGGTGATAAACCTTTATGGGACCTGGGCATCCGTCAGGTATTAGCTGCATAACGAAGAAACTGGCAGCTTCTATTCCTCACCTCAGTGCTAGTTATATTCTCAACTATTTCCTCTTTTGGCTGTTGGTGTAGATATACTGTAATCATGTTTTCAATTGTTTGCTTCGAATATTCTTAAAAAGAGCCTCTTGTGTTTCTTCAATAATTGTTACATCAGTTAGCCCAGGTTGGAGTGGCCTCATAGACACTTAAGCTAGATTTTCAGATTCAGAAAGAATTTTTGAGTTTTTGAGCCTCACTCCCACCCTCGTATGGTAGAATACAGCAAGGCTTTTCAACCTCAGTACTATTGCTATTTGGGGCATGGATAATTGTAGGGGGTGGGATTGGGGGAAGGCTGTTTTGTAAGTTGTAGACTGTTTAGCAGCATCCTTGACCTCTACTCACTAGATGCCAGTAGTACTCCATTCCCCCCCAGATGTCTCTAGATACTGCCTGCCCAGTGTCCCTGAAGTGGCAAAATTATTCTGGGTTGGAAATCACTGCCCTAGAGCAATGCTTTACAAAGGTAGCATGTAGAGCAATTGAGAGTAGGTTGCGATTTGAATCCAGAAATTTGTTCCAGGTCTGGAATGGAGCCCAGGAATCTGCATTTAAATGAGCATCTTTGCCCCCATACCCAGCTCTGCCAATCTGATCCTGGTAATTTGAGGATTACATTTTCATAAACACAACACTGATATACTGGGCAAGGCATATGAGTAATGGAACTGTAGCTTTCTTTTCCCTTTGTCTGTTTTAAGGGCTCTCCTGGAAGTTTTAAGATCTTAAATTATGGGAGGGCCAAAATATGCCAGTAGTTACAGGACTAATTTCCATTTTATTTTTATGTATTATCTGTCAGCCTATTTTTGTTTTTAAGGTTTTTTATTATTTATTTTATTATGGTGACATTAGTTAACAAAATCCAGTAAGTTTCAGGTATACAATTTAGCAGTAAGGCGTGTGTTTGTGTGTTCACCATCCATAGTTAGGTTTCTTTCTTTCTGTCACCACATATTTGACCCCTTTTACCCCATCCCCGCACTGGTAACCACTAGCCTATTGTCCATGTCCACAAACCTACCTATTTCAAGCAGTTCATGGCAGTGCTGTTTCTGAACTGTTTTCTGGAATATCCTAATTCACATTTTCACTCCACAGCGCTTTCCTTGGGGAGATGGTGACCACACTTTATTCCATAATTCTCAAGTGAATCCACTTCCGACTGGCTATGAAGATGAATGAAGAGAACCTGGACCACTCACTACCCAGTGGGGACCACAGCACTGGTTTGGACCATTACTCTGCACACGGACCAGAAAAGTGTATGGGACCTTAAGCTGACCTTTTCCTGTATCAAATGATGACCAGTATACTTATCTTCCATTCTTTTGCTTATGGCAAGAGATGCTTAAATAAATAACATAGATTGGTCATGAGCTGAGAGTTGCATTCTTTGGTGTTTTTCTCTCAGAAATTAGCATTAATATCATTTCTGCTGTTCTCAGGTCCAATTTCAGGCCTTTGAATAAGTGTTTATAACAGGTCTATCCTTGGTTTCTTATGCCTGGCATGTGTAAAGCAAAGAGATAGAGCTAGTTAAGTATCAAGATTGGGTTCTGACAAACTTTGAATGGCAGAGACATTGACCAGCAGAATGGCCGCAGTTTACACTTGAAAGAGGTGTCTGTGATTCTCTAGAGGAAGTGCTGCTTCTGTGTCCTAGCTTTCTCCTATCCCACCACCAGCATTTGTTATAGTCAGATAATTTTCTCTGAAGGTGGGTGTCAAGTTCTTACCTTGGGATCATTTCTCAGTATACTGAAGGATGGGTCAGAAACCCTTGGAGAAATAAAGGCAGTATCTTTGAAGTAACTGAAATAGTTGGAGGATGAAGTCAAAATAGCATAAGGAACAATCAGAAAAATTTTCAGTAGCAGTTACAATACAAAAACATGGTTGGCTTGGACCTGGTTTAATTCTCAAGGCTCAACCAGACAGTTTTGTGGTCAAGAAGCTACAAAGTTTTGGTGTTAGCACATGTAGTAAACTCGTACTGCAAAAGTCAGGCATATAGAAACACAGGGTGTGAAAAACATTTACAGTAAAGAAAAAAGGATCCCTACTAGCTTTGCCATTTTATGATCTAACCACAGCCTGCACTACCCTAGAGCTTTTGTGCTTGTGGCCAGTCCGAGTTCAGCTTGCTACCTGGCTTCCCTCAGCTGAGTTCCAAATATTCCTTGTAGAATAGACCTTAAACAGTCAAAATATAAATGCGGAATGTTTTGAAATGACATTAAGGACTGGTCACATTAAATGTAAAGTGGAGAGAAGATAACAGAATTTAGGCCTTATGTAAATCAAGTTTCATACTATCTTTGGGCACATATAGTAAATTGCACCAAATTAACTCAAGATATGCAGTAATGATAACTACATGACATTCTAGAGTATGTAAGTACTCACCTGATTCTTTTTGTTGTTATATAAACATTTAAAGGTATCTGTGTAGCCTACTGTAGAAATTTTAGAAGCCAGTGAGGTTTTTTATTGTTATACCATATTGCCTTGCTTAGATAAATCTTCACTTTTTCACCTTTAAATTATAAAACAGAAAACTCTCCCCAGTGTGTGTGTGTATGGGATATGTGGGGTAACAGGGAATAGTTGTTTTATAAAGTAGAGTTCCAGGGGCAAATGATTCTAGAAACTAAATGTTACAATTTATTCCATCTTCATGATTACAGACATTACAGGACAAGGTAGGTAAACAAGGCAAATAAAGCAAGCTCTTTTGCTCTCCCCATTTAACTAGATACAGCATTTTGATGATATACAGGTTGACTTAATTCATTGACTTGGGTTGAAAGCTGGCAACAGCAAATCTTTGCAATTTAGGATCTTCTTCCAAAGCATACTCCAAGGATCTTAATTACTGAAATACACTGTAAGCTCCGAAATAGTGTTCACTCTTAACGTTCTTGAAGCTTTCACGTCTTAATCTGAGATCTGACACCTCTTGTTAAGGCAAGGAACTGTCTGTTAAAGGCTTCCTATTAGCTAACCCAGTCCACCAGCAATCTTAACACTTAAGTTACTATATAAAAATAAAAATATGCTCCCAAACGTTGATTGAAATTTGTTCTGGGATCCCTCTTCAGAGCATTATTAGCTCCCTGAGAGAAAAGAGGTCCTAACCAATTGCTTCCATGAACAATGACCCTAGTACAGTATACCTAATGTCCTTTGCAGCATAACTCAAGAGGTCGGGCAACTCTGATCATCCTGACAGGTTTATCAGTATTCACACACAAGGTATATTTAAAGCTGATCCCAGACGAAGTCTTGCAACCATAATCCCAAGAAATTAAGTTGTAGCACATTAAGTTCCTGCAAGATGCCAGAGCAAGTGAGAAATCATCCCAAAGAGTGATGTTCATCTTTTACAAGTGGAAGGAAAACATCAAGGAGGAGGAACTAAAACAACTCTCCCCTAAACTCCTCATTAAATCAATGGCTATCTTCACACCTTAATTGACAAAATGCAGAGTGTTCAATTCCCTGTTTGAGGAGTCCATTTTCAAGGTGACTGTGAAGGTCAAGAAGAGCTTTCAGGTTTTTCTTTGCCATGGCCCATGAACTCCAGTCCTTCAATGGGAATCTCCTTCTCCTTTATTGCTTTCTGATAGGAGAAAACACATTATAAAGGTCAATATGAAGCTTACTAGCTTTGTGACTTTGAGCCTCATTTTTCCAGTCTGCAAATGGGATAAAGACAGTAACAAATGTTATTACCCTAAGGATGTTTTAAATTAACTACTTTGGAGAGTGTCTTGCCCAGTGCTGTTGTTACATTTCAAAGTAGTTACACATTAATTGCGCTGGAATGAAAACTTCCCAGCTGGTCGAGAGAGAAAACAGGTCAACCAAGGGATTATAACAACAAAATGAAACCCTCTAAAATACCTAAAAGGCCAGAGGCTAGCACCCAGCCTCACCCCAGAACAACAGTGGGAAAGTGCACCACCGCTACAACTTGATTCTAGCAAACTTGGCCTATTTCAGGGCGTGAGTGTTCCATTTTTAAAATACAAAGAACTACGCCCACTTTGCAAGTTCGAGATGAGCATCAAGCGAACCAAAAAAGTGTTAGTGCGCCCTCTAAAAAGTAAAACACTACAAAAATATTTGTCATTTGGAGAAACACCAGGCGGCCTTGGTGATGACGGCAGGGGACAAGAATGCCACTTGGCCTCACTGAGGCTTTTTTTCACCCTCCCCGTCCCAACCCCCGCAAGATACGAGGCGTGTGTTGCGGGACACAGCAGAGAGTGCGGGGCCTGGAGGTAGCAGCGAGGGTCGCAGCTCACCTGAACGCACTGCTGGTAGCGCTTGAAGAGGTCGGTGCACGGATCCCCAGAGCTGTCCCCCTTGAGGAACTTCTCGGCGAACCAGCGATTGAAGCACTGGTCATACTCACGCTTCATGTCGGTGCATCCCTCCCCTACGCTGTTCATGGCGGCGGCACTGGCGGCGCACTCTGATGTCATCACTCTTAGGCGCGTCGCTCGGCTTTATACGAGGGCTCGCTACGGCGGCTGGGAAGAGGACACATGTGGGCGCGGGCTGTGTGGCTAGGCCTGCGGGCCTCTGTGGGCGGGCGCCGGGGCTTCACCTCCCAGGCAGGTCCTCAGGTAAAGGCCGGGGAAGGAGAGGGGTGGGGCGCGGCGGGGGGCGGTCTGAGCCGGTGGCGAAGCGGACCAGGCTCCACCTGTGACCCGAAACCTCCGTCTCATTCCCCCGCTCCCCCTCCTAGAGAAGTGGTCGGATCACCGCCGAGGTTATCGAGCACCTGGAGCGTCTAGCGCTTGTGAACTTCGGCAGCCAAGAGGCCGTGGCGAGTTTGGAGAAAGCCATCGCCTTTGCCGACCGGCTGCGCGCCGTGGACACGGACGGGGTGGAGCCCATGGACTCAGTATTGGAGGACAGGTAAACTCGGCCGCGGCCCCCAACCCTTGACTGGCGCCTTCGCGGCCATTTAAGATAGTGTCTCATTTCGGAGAGAGAGAGGGAGAGAGAGAGACAGACAGACAGAGAGAGACAGAGAGAGACAGAGAGAGCGAGCGAGCCTTAGGCGAGATGCAGGAACTTGCCCACGGTCACCCCGCAGGTGAGTGGTTTTATTCTTTCTCCTTGTTCATTTTGGAACCTCTCCCGTTTAAAATCCTCGAAGCCCGCCAGTTTAGGAACAAAATCCGAACTACTTGGTATTCATCACCTTCTGAGGCTCTTCTTAACAGAGCCCCTGCCCCATGCCCCCCGGACATACCCTTCTATTCAGTCCAGCCACATCGGCTTCCTTATTGTTTCTCCAACATGCCAAATTTGTTTCTTCTATAAGGTCTTTGCAGTAGCTTCTCTCTTTTTCTTGGACAGTCTGCTCTTTGGCTCATCTCCAAGAATCTCTCCAGACCACTCCCAATCCCCCCTCCCCTTCCATTCACTAACTTCTTATCCTATTGGTTTTCTAATAATTTTATTTTTCTCGATTTGTCATGTCTCATTAGAATGTGAGGTCATGTCTGACTTGCTTACTGTTGGATTCCTGTCTCAAAATTTTAAATGTATTTTCTGACATAGTGGTTCCCTATGGAAATATTTGTTAAAGTACATAAAGATGTATGTATAAGTGTCCATGGTATGCAAATCTGTTCGTAATACAAAAACAAAAACCACCCAGAGACAACCTAAGTGTCCTTCATGGCTAAATACTTCATCATATAATGGAATATTCAGCAGTTGTTAAAACTAATGAAACAATGAACTATGTATACTGGTATGGAAAGGTCTGCAAGATATACTTAATAAAAAAGGCAAAGTTCAGAACATTCTGTATTATCGATGCTTTAAGTGTAATCTATTTTATATACTCTGGTGTATGCATTAAGTTTTGTTTTGTTCCCTGAGAAGGCAAGAAACTTAGAAAAAAGTGGGAATGCAGAGGGGAGTTCTGATTTTTCATTTTATATCAAGGGCCAAGAACACAAATACCTAAAGGGGCAGAATAATAACACAAGTAATAGTGTAGTGTAATGCAATAGGGAGGGGCGAGTCTAACAAACTAGCTGGTGAATACTAAGAGTATTCTACCCACCTCTACCAATTGTTACTAAATCACTGCATTTTCAAATAAAATCCTCTTTTTTGAAAAGCAGACTTTTTTTGCTGTTTGGGACCACAGCTTTTTAATTAGGATTGGTATGTAGCTCATAAAGATAGGACAATCTACAACTCTGTCCTAGCTTTTCCTGATGGAATTAAAAAACAAAACTAGTACAAGTGGGAGCAAAAAAGGTTAGCTGCTATTAGCGCCAATAGAGCCAGACCTATCTGTAATCATAACCTTTGTGTAAAGTGCTTGCTAGCCTCCCATTCTCCGCTTGTCTTTGATTCCGAAATCAGATCCTTTGTGTCATCATCTGATGGTCAGGTCTAGAGAGGTTAACCAATTTTCCCAAAGTTTCAAGCATTTAAAAACAAATCTGATGTCATTCTCCTACCCAAACCCTTCAGGTGGCTTTCCAGTGCTCTTTAGGATAAAGACAAAAGCTTCACCATAACCTTCAGGCATCATTTAATCTAGGCCTTGACCACCTCTCCAACAGTGTTGTAACTTGCTGTAACTTTCAATTCCTGAGGGTCTCCATTCATTTTTCTTCTTAGCCCTCGCCTTTACTTGCACTTCATCCCATCCACTCTTTTCTGCCTACTTAATCTCCTCTTAAAATTTCAAATGCCACTTCTTCAAGGAAGCTTTCATTCTTCTCTATTGAATCAGGTTCCTTTCAGGACCTGTGGCTCTCTCCTGATATTCAGTAGAGCTATAATTTTACACAACTATTTGAATGATATTTGATTCTCTGCCCCTCTCTTCCACCTCATCCATGTTCCAGGGAGCATGTCTGTTATTGCTCATGTTCTCAGTATCTAGCACTGAGTAGACATCAAGTAAATGTTTATTGACTGTTCTTTATTAATATCTTTGGGAAAGTACGGAATAGAAGCACAAAGAGTCAGAATTTCCTAAGTCATATAGAGGATAACTAAATAAATGCAACATATTGACACACCTAAAGAGAGCTCATCAGTTCAGGGAAGTGTCTGTGAAAAAGATGAGGGATCTGGATTTGGTAGCTGGAATAGTGACTTGGTATTCAGTGATTTGCAATCTTATCATAAATTTGGAGACCAGTCTGGTTAATGATTACATTTTAGAGATGTGACATTTGTAGGATTTCACATTTTGCACATACTGCTTTACTGACAGAACCCAGTTAAGATATGTTAAATGCTTTTAGGTGATAGCCACACTCACTGTAAAAGCCCTGACTGGCTAATAGAAATCCCCTTGGCACATCAAACTAGAAAATTAGGAGGGAAGACACTTGTAGATGATGGAAATAGAGTGGTGCCCAGAGAAATGACTCCTGGCAACCTGACACCAGGGAAGGAGCAGAAACTAAAGCAGCAGCAGAACTGTCCCATTGGTCAGTCCAAGAGCCACAGAGGCACTTCTTCCCCCATGTTACTATATTGCTTTCCATTAAATGCTTCTTATTTACATTTCCCACAATTACTGGTTTAAACGCCTGTCTATGAGCTTTAGAGGGCAGGGATTTCTAGTTCACAGTTGAAGCCTTTTTCAACCAAGGTTTTTCATCTGAACCAGAACACAGACAGATCCAAGTGACTCTTCAATTCTCCCAAGGGTAGTTCATAATTTATATTAGCCCAGATACATAGAAGTTGACTTATTATGAAAATGAATGTCACAGTATTTGGGCTAAATTCTCTTGTGTAACCCAGGCCAAGAAAGGTGGTGAGGCAGGTATTTAGTCAATCGTTATTGACACACCTAAACAGCTCATCAGTTCTTGTTGGGTGTTTCATGCATGATTCTGAGGTCAAGAAAAGTTAAGCAACTTGCCACATCAAGGGTCAGCTTGGTGTACCACCATCAGAGACCCTGGGTTCAGAAGCCTGTAATTACAAAAATAGGGAGGTGTGGATTTATTCTAGAAACTTCATCATAAACAGTAATTAGGTGGAAATGTGAGATATTTGAAAGGGTGAGCTGTTTTTCTGGCAATGTCACTTACATAGGAAACCCGATTCCAGAGTAAGTCAATTGCCATTAGGTCAACTGTTGGGAAGCAGTAGCTTTTAACTACCTGTTGGCGGTAGTAGAGTCTTTGTCAAATCTCCAAGCACCCAGGAACAATTAGTCTCTGGTCTTTAAGGACTAGGCAGTTTAAGTGCCCTTATAACTCTGAGGACTGAGGTGTACTTGGGGTGCACTTTCTGAAAGGAGCAGGTACTATTCAGTACCCACCTTTTATTGATACATGAATGCAGCCTACATTATTAGATCTTTCGTAAGGTCATTTCATTTAGTCTCCCCAGCAACTCTAGAAGCATTCTACAAATAAGGAGACCCATAAGTAATTTGCACACATGCCACGTGAAGGTGGTTGTGGTGAAAAAAACACTCATCACTAGGTGTGAATTCAGTTGTGATTGAGGATCCCAAGCTCTTCGCCATTTTGTTATACTGCCCAACAGAAATATAAACTCCAGAAAGTCCAAGGGTCACCTTTATGGATGATTTTTATTTTTGTTCTCCAAGTTTTCTTAAATGAACGCATAATCGTTGTATGGTTAACAAAAAATCACAACTTATACAACCTTCACTTTTTTAGCAAGAAATTTAAGGTCTGGAAAGATCACACTTGTTCAAGGCCACACATGTAAGGTAGTACCAGATCCTAGAATGAACTCCAGCTCTCCAGACTTCATATTGTAAGTGTTTATTGTGTCAAGTTTTAGGCTGGGTGCTACAGAAGAAACAACTGGCCCTTCCCTCCCAGATGTTCATGTCACATCTCTTTGTCCCATTAGGTTTGGCTCAAAGCAGAAGATCTTGGCTGCTCCTCTATCAGTGACTGAACATTTATTTTTGAGTCCAAGTATCTGAAAGCAGGCTCAGACCTCCTGTCATGAACTTTTAAACCTTGGAATAGTAACGCCTCATAGATATATTCAGCTCCTATTTCATTTCACTAGTTTGCCAACTGGACAAATGAAGCCACTTTAATGAAGCCACTAAGCATAGAGGTACATCTTGCCAGGAGAGGCACTTTTATCTCCACAAAGGTGGCTGCAGTTAAAAAGGCACTCAGAGTACCAGAACTGGGCTCAAGTCCCAGTCCTGTCACTTAGGAGCTAGCACCTTTAAGTCACTTATAACCACTCTTGAACAAGTTACCTGCCAGTAAGTCCATTTCCCATCCCCCAATCTAGCTTTTTTTTTTTTTTTTTTTTAGCCCATTGTTTGGCAGTGACATCACCTATTCTGAGTACTTATTCCTCACCCAGCTGGGTCAGGTGCCCTTTCTACTCCCTTGACAAATTGTACTTAATCTGTTAAGAGTTAACTCATTGTACTATAGTTGCTTTTAATTACCTATTTCCACCAAAAGCAGCTTACCCATAGTAACCATCCAAATATATTAAATGTATCGATCCTCAGAAATAATGACCACTTACCTCAGAGGGTTGTTGGGAGATTCTATAAACTATAAGTTGTCCTTTTCCTTTAGGCTACTGTTGACCATAGTTTCTCCACCTTTCAGCAGTGACCATAACTCAAGAATATGCTGCTCCCTTGTTTTCCCAATTCTTGACCCTCTCCACCCGTTCCCTATAAGCCCTGTTCTCTGAGAAGGTAACCTTAAGCCTCTGGTTTTGTAGATGTCTATACCTGAGATCCGACAATGTGGTAGAAGGCAACTGTGCTGAAGAACTACTACAGAACTCCTGTCGAGTTGTGGAGGAGTATTTTGTGGCCCCCCCAGGTATGTGTTGCCCAAAGTGGTTGAACAGATTGTCCCACAGTGAACTGAGAATGTAGTAGGAACTGTGAGGCCCAAACTTGCTATGTGAAAGCACTTTAAAAAGCATAAAGTGGGAATTGGGTGAAGGTGGTGAAGACGCACTTCCACTTATAAGTAAGTTCTGGGAATGTGATGACTAGTTAACAATACTGTACGGTATATCTGAAGGCTGCTAAGAGATCTTAAAAGTTCTCACCACAAGGGAAATAACTAAGTATGTGAGATAATGAATGTTAACTGGTATTACTGTAATTTTGATATATATACCCACATATATATATACACATATATATATATCTCCATTATGTTATACACCTTAAACTTATACAGTGTTATATGTTAATTTTATCAAAACTGGAAATGAAAAAATATTTATTAACAATTTTTAAAAAGTATGAAGTGCATATAGGTGGCATTAAGGTGGCAGTAGAGTCCAGGAGTCATGCTCACCTTTAGGGGCCAGTTAGTGACAGGAATGAGCAAAACAGAACTGGGGCGGGAAGCGGTATGTACAGTGGCAAATCTGGAACTCCAGCTTTGCCAGAAGTGGCAGCTGGCATTTGCTATTCTCATTCAGTGCCAGACAGGAAGGTGAGCCTAGTTTTCCAGAGAACCTGGATGTCTGGCATTTTATGTAATATTTCCCAAATTTTAAGGATTGGCAACTAATTCAAAATTTAAAAAAAATAAAGACCATGCAAAGAAAACATACCTGCAAGCCAGATGCATCCTGCGAGCCATCAGTTTGCAACCCCTGGTGTGGAGATTTGCATCTTTAAACCTCATTGCAACTATTTTAAATGGAAGCTTTAAAATAACTTTGGACCAATCATAAAATCCAGAACTTTGGGTGGGTTGAACTTTTTCATCTCATCTGCAGATAGGTGGGTGTTCAGAGCTTCTGCACCCCTCTTGATATTTGGGAATGGGAGTAGCCTAAGCACTCACGGAGACAGATTTCCAAGTGCCAACTTCAAGTTCAGGAGAGCCCTTCAGAGAAGAACCATTTGGAGCAGTCTCCAGAGACAAACATCAGCCCTCCAACTCAGTTCTTCCTTTCTTTGACCAAAACCAACCAGTTAAAGGAAAGCTGATTGAAGCAAGGATGGGAAGGAAAGCTAAAAAATTTGTGAACTCAACTTATAACCATGTCTCTGATTCACTAAACCACCTCAGTTAGATTTTATAGTCTGTCTCAGAGTCTGATGTCAATGTTTCAGCAGACATACTCACTGATCACATTCTATTTCTAAATAGAACCTCATGTCAGACTTTGCTTATGGGACAAGGTGAGTTCACAGTCATAGTCTTTCCTTCCACTCCTATATGCATATAAATGGCAAATTAACCTGTTTTGGCTCCCTATTGAAAAGGTGCATTAATTAAGCTTCACTTATAACTGATTCTTTCAGATACTCAAAAAACAGAATAGTAGCTACACTTATTTCCATTGCTTATTTTCCACAACAAACTAAGTGATGTTAAGCTCAGTAGCCAGTTGGGAAGCAGACTCAGCTATAACATTTTTTTTTTTTTTTTTTTTGTTATTGTTTTCAAACAGGTAATATCTCTTTGCCAAAGCTGGATAAATAAAAGTCCTTCTCACATGGCTGAGTAGCTATTCTGGGAAAGGGGTACCCCATGAACACATGGAAGCACGATAACTATTTTTGTTATTATGAACACTGTTTCTACTTCCTTCAGTAATCTGAAAAAAAAAAAATTGTTGGTTAAGTATTTTTTTCAGTAACTAACTCTTCCGAAGACAGAATTGAGAAAGATCTAGCCAAAACAAGGCAGTGATTCCCGATGCTAATAGAAATAAAAGGTACTGTCAATTTCCAAGGAAATGGATCAAGTATTTACTCACAGGCTGTTTAGTTCAGAAGGCATTATCTCCCTTTTTCTCCTCCCAAAAAGACTCTACCAAACTGGACTTAAGTGAATTTTTCTATTTAGACATTGCAGCTGATCAATACATGATAGCTTTTTAGTTGCTGTTTCCATTGACCTAATCAGCCTTTTATCTTTACTGAACTCACCTGAATTTGTCCCTGGGTACCCACTTCATTCTGAACAGAGGACTAACTTTCTACTAAAGTCTGAAGAGTATTCAAAGTAGACCACAGCTTGGGAACTCTTAACCTAGAACCATCTACCATCTCACAAAGCGATTATATGCAAAAGGGATACATTAGCCACACCTATAGTTTCTCTTTCCGAAAAGAACCTATCATAAAAGCAGTCCTGGGATAGCTAACAATATTTATTATATGTTTAAAAATATGCTAACAGGGGAGGTCTTATGTTAAATGTTCTTACCACATAAAGGAGGAGAGATGGGATGGGTATGTTTAAGGCCTTGATGGTTTCATGGATGTACACTTAACACCAAACTCATTGAGCTGTATACATTAAATAACTATAGCTTTTTACATGTCAACCATAATTCAATAAAGTGGTTTGAAAAAATAGCCCCCGGCAAAGTAGAGTCTCCCCATGATTATTGAATTGAGAGGAATCCTAGATGGTGGGGGTTTTTGTTTTTTTTTTAAAAAAAAGCTCAGTTACCAAAGATAAATGAGACAGACTTAGAAGTAAAAGTGATAGAATCAGAACTTAAGAGATTTTTTTTATTCTAACCAAACTGCCAAAATTGGTTTGGGCTAAGAATTTCCCAGTCATCTTTATGCTGCTGCCCACTTACAGAAATCCTTTTATCCTTCCTATTCCCTTCCCCTACCTGCAATGCTCACTTTCCCATTAAAGCAGCTTAATTTACAAGGTTGGTCTTAAACTATAAGCGAACCCTGAACCTTCCCTTGGGATTGAAGTTCTACCACTATCAGAGCAAATACCTTTATCCCCCCAAAAAGTTATCCACTCCTGATCCTTACTAATCGGGTACAAGTTGCCACTACAACTCAATGATTTGTTCCAAATCGGTGTGCCTGTTTAGCGAAAACTATAAACTTAATCAAGGACGACCACACATGTCAATTACTAAACGTTTAAAATATATTTCTAAACAAAGTGGGCTGACTCAGTCACAGTAACTGCTGATCTCCATAGCAGAGTAACCCACAAGAACACAGCACTGATTTTTTTTTCCCATAATCAGGGGTGAAAAATATACAACTTGTTTCTGAACCAAAACCATAATTTCTGCAGTTGAAAATGTTTCACTGCTAATATGGCCCTAGTAGAAATTATGTAGTTTTATTTCCTTAAAAAAAAAATTTTAAAAAATTTACTAAGACACTAAGTCACCAATCTGGAATGTAAATTCTGAGCACAAAGCAGCTCAGTTCACCTAAAAAATAAAGAAAAAATTCCCATCACCTGTTTCAGTAGGGCCTTAAAGGAGAGAAGTAGTGTGGGGAACCCCTGCTTTGGTATGGAGAGTCACGGCCTCTTGACCCAGACCGAGACCGTGAGTAGCCATAGCTGGTGCTTCTCTCTGGATAAACGTGGATGTAGGAAGTTTCACCCTGAAATTCGAAAAGAATAAAGGAAAAAATAAGACCCTAGAGAATAAAGCATACTAACACCTAGCATGGCTGCCTAACAATAGTTAAGTACTGAGCACTAATTATTTGTCTGGCATAATATCATCATATCAACCGCTCACAATAATTCTTTGAGGTAGGTATTCTTACTACCCATTTCAAGAATGAGGAAAACTGAATACTATCATCTCTCCAAGGTGACGCAAATAATAAATGGCCACCTGACATATAGTAAATGCTCAAATACTAGCTACTAACATCTGAATTACTGCCACTGATCCCCCAGAATCTATGAACTGGAAAGAATCTCACAGGTCTTATGTATAGCTCAATCCCTTGCTACCTTGTATATGCAGCTTTTGATGGGCATCTATAGAAGGAGCTAACCTCCACCATCTCCTAGGTGTCAGGACTTGGGCTAGAAGCTAATAAGTTATTATTATAAGTTATCTTCATAATTTAGCTTCCTGGCAAGTCTTATTAGATAATGCCATTATTGTGACTTTTGCATATGGAGGAACCAGAGTTGAAAGTAACTTGGCTAAGCAGCAGGAGACATCTTCAGGCTGACCTGTCTCCAGGCCCTTTGCCCTCAGCTAGCATTCTCAGAAGATCTAAAGATGCTAAGATGAAAGAAGCCAGATGCTTTTTCCCGAGGTGAAGTCAGTAATTGCATTTACCCTGCAGCTCTGCTTTGCCATGTCACTGACCAGGTACTGTTTCGACTCCTAGGGATTATTCTGAGCAAAAGCATTAAGCCACACAGCCTCAAAGTCACAAAATTAAGGAATTATAATGAATCCTTAGAGAAAGAACAGGCCTAGAAATTCATGTCCCCAGACATCCCTAAACCCCATAGCAAGTCAGAACAGGATAACCAGAAAAAAAATAATGTCCAGTTGGTAGTCTAGTATCTGGTCTCATTGGTATCAAAGGGATAATCACCATTTGAATCATTCTGAGATATCCAAAGCAGCAGCCGCCTTCTTGAAATGAGGACATCGAGAACTAAGTCCCAAGGGTGAGGTGATCAACCACAAGAAAATGCCAAGGTGGCTCAGGTTTCTAAAAGGATCCTGTATTACTTTGGGAAAGAAAAGTGAAGTGACAACTCAGCCCCAATAGCAGTACCTAGAAGGGCAGAGATGATGAGGTTGGCTTATAGAGCCCAGACTAGACTCAGGGGAGAGACAGCCATTAATAATTAGGTTCACAGAGGGGGACACTGCAGATTAAGCCAGTTGTGAAAGAGGTGTTATCACAGAATAGCTCACCACATTGACAGACTGTATCAGTATTCTCTCTAGGTTAAAAATACTAAGACTGCAGACTTCTCTCTGTTCTGACCCTGCATGGCTTAGGCATGAAGAATTTCTTGGCTTTTTCCACTTAAGATAGATCTTTAATGGTACTATGAGGTCATAAAATAGCGAACACTTCTGCTAGGTCAGCTTCAGGTTGAGTGGTCTGGATATAAGCTCAGCAGAAGGTGGGGACCCACCTCATGAGAGCGGAATTTGGTGTCATCCAGCTTACGCAGGGCATATTCCATATCTTCTTTTCTGAGATACTCAACCATCCCCATTCCATCCTTCTGCACATCTGCATAACAGACATCCCCAGCTTCTCGCATGTGATCCTTCAGGTCCTGCCAGCTGCCTGATGGAGGAAGTCCTAGGCACATAAAAGAGGCCACATCCTTCAGCTGTGTTAATTGCCCTATTAAGGAAGGGCCAGCAATACCTAGGGTCCCATCTCCATCAATCACTACTTTTAAATCCTGGGGTCCCATAATCACAAAGACATGAAACCAGAGAAGAGCAGTAAAGTATGTGTGGTAAACTACCTTAAGAAGCTGGTCCTACGCTAATCTTCCAGAACAAGCCTTTCCAACTGAGCAAGAAGTCCATCTTATTATAGGTTTAGGATCTCTGAGAATGTATAGCTTCTTTCACTCTGTCCTTCATAATTAATGCCAAACTTCTAAGACTTTGAGTTCTAATTCTTCCCATTATGTAATTTATCAGTACAATGCTTTCTTGCCTGACTGGGTTCCCAGGACATGGGAATTTTGAAACCATCCAATAAAATGACCAAAGTGTAGGAGAAAGTAACAACACAAGAAATATAAAGTTTGGGTTTTTTTTGTAGGTGTGAATAACTGACAAACTAGACAAAGTACCTCTTAAAAGATCACCAATATTCTTCAACATAGTAGGGAAAAAGGTAAGATTCAGACGCTAAAACTAGTTGGGAGTCATACAACCCTACCTGATGTCATGAAAGGGAAATGTGCTCCTGCTCTCAAAGGCTGTGTTTACCGCTCACAGCTCAGGACTGCAGCCATTTCCTAATAGTTTTCTAAGCAGCATTTCAGAGCAGCATGGAGAGAAAAAAAGATATGTATGATATCCTGAAGGAGGGAATACAGTTCTGGGGTTAAAAAAATTATGAAGGGACACAAGAGAGGCAGATACTAACAGTATCACTCTTAAGCACCAATGAGAGTCTGGTGTGATTGTGTGACATTCACATCTAAAAAGGTGCCACACTCAATGCACTTCACTCCACCAGGGCCCTAACACACCCCTGCAATGTGCAAAAGGCCCCAGGTCTTTACCAGTGCATTAATATTTTGAAAGATACATAAGTCTGAGCTTAGCATTTCATCACTTGTCAACATCAGACAGTTCGTTCTACACTTTGTAATACAATCCCTAAGATGCCAAGTTGTTTTTGTTTTGTTTTACATAAGTCCAAAACCACCACAAAATCTGGCCTTTTTCAGGATCCATGGCTGGATAAATTGTTCAGATCTGGCTCCTGGAATATCTTCCTATCAAGTCCAATACCAGGGTACATTTCAAAAGAAAACATCTTTAGAATTCCGGCTCAAAGGGTTTTGCCATCATCTTCCCTTTAAACACTGGAAAACTTTATAACTTTATGAGAAGCAAGTTTATGTTCTACTAAGGCTGCACTACCAGTGCAATTCTCTTTGCAAGGTACCTGCCTCACTGGCAAGACAGGGGAGGGCTTCAGACTGTCAGTGTACATAGGCTATGGAAGAGAAAGCCCCACATCCCATGTAACAGCTAACATTTCTTGGAGGCTAGACTAGGCTAAGTATTTTACATGCATCATTTCATTCAGTTTGAAAGAACATACCTGAAACAAGAACTCGGAAATCAGATCTTCTTGTAGGAGGCCCATTCCTCCCACCACGGGGCCACCCACCCCGACCTCCGTAAGTCCTGGGGAACTCCACACGAAGCCGACACTGGCCATAATCGTAACCATTCCTTCCATAAATTGCATCTTCAGCATCTCTGCAAAGAAAAGTTTGGTATTAGTACTGCTCAGGGGGCTGGCTGACTGACTTCCCGGTGAGAGATGTGAGTAACAAGTATCAAACAAAAACCTAGAGTGAGAAAAAAAAAACCCCAGGACGTCGATGCACTACTGCTTTGGTTTGAAGACTTTTCATGATATTGGCATTAAACTTTACAGCTGTCACACACAGGGTTTTCTGGGTACAAGATGATAATGAATGAGTAAACATTACTTTTAAGAGGACTAATTCAGAAAAAAATTGTTGACAAATAACTAATTTTGCCAATAGAAGTGTTTCTCTAACTTTGGCGAGCAGTTTCTCAAAAATGCGCACCACACACTAGTCCTTTAATATTCTTACACAAGCCTAGTACCATCAAGTCTATAGAAAAAAAAAAACATTTAAAAAGAGGGCTCAAAAGATAAATGCAATTTAGTGTTTTGTAAGTAACAGAGAACTTTCAAGCATAAATTTTCAGCATGGTTTGGAGAAGTCAAAACCACTCTCTGAGTGCCATTTCGCCCAAAAAGGGAAAGTTACTTTTAGCCTTCCCTAGGGCTCTGGGAGAGTTAGGAACACCAACCTGAGTCTCCAGTATTGGATGGGAGAAAAGAATGAACTCAGAGCTTAGATGAACAAGCAGAGCTGAAGATACACTAATGAAGGTATCCTTCAGTTGTCTCAGGCACATAAATCACTTATTAAGAGTCTAGTCACAGGATTAAAAGTAACAAGAAGAACCACAACCACCACAACCACCACAACCCTGGCTGTATTTAGAATGCAGTGGGAAAGAGAGAACTGCTTGGGTTTAAAGGAGACTTCGCATACAAACTGACCTGAATTTAAATCATTCTTCTGCTACTTACTAGTAGCTGTCTCTGGATAAATATTTAAACAAGTTTTTACATCTCTAAATGTGAGTGATATGTCTATCTCACAGGGTTATTGGAAGGATTAAATAAGATACTATGTGTGCAGTGCTTTCCTTGAAACTTGGCAGTCAGTGATACTAAATGATAGCTTTTCTATTATTAAAGGAAAGAGGGAAGATTGTACAATGTAGCATATTGTTTCTAATATGTTTGTATTCTAAAAGGACAGAACAAGGGGTTCAGATCCTCCCCCTTAAGCCCTTACTAGCATTCCCTTTTATTAACTCTCTAAATACTCAGTTTCCTCATCTGTAAAATATGGTTATAGGTTGTCAGAAATGCTAAATAATACATAGAATGTTACGTGACATGTGGCAACTGCTCAAAAACCACACGGGAACTATTACTAATAGAAGTGCAGCCTTCTCCAGTTTAGGTGTGAAAATGCCTCCTTCCATTTTTGAGGCAAATGGCAATCAAAGCCTCAGGGTGCTTCCTGCCTTCCTATCCCCCAATGCACTCCTCTCCTCGCCCACACGACCACATGGACCCCATGGAGTAGGCAAGACACCTATGGTCAGTCCTAGAGCACGAACTGTCTCATCCCTGAGACAATGCTGGAACATTGAGCAGGCTCCTATTTACCCCAAGTGGAGTGACCAGTACAGTGCGGTAGCTTCTAAGAACCACGTCCGGCAGTGTTGAAAGTTCTTAGGTCTTTTCCGGGCCGTGGGCCGACAATGTTTGCAAAATCACAAGATCCCTCTGAGTTGGTATAGGGATCAAGAGCTTCCAAATCCTGAGGCCTTTAGCATCTAATGGTGCCTCCCTCATTAAAGGAGGAAAGTGAAATCAGAGACCCCTTCAGCCTGTTTTAGAAGTTTTTCCAAATCCTTGATGCTTTTAGAAGGAAGAGGTCCTGGCCTTGTGGGGCGAGGCGCGCGCGAATGAAGATCTGTTTCATCACAGAGAGCCCTCTACGACCTTCAAAGGCATCCACAGCCCCGCCGTCTGTGTCTCCTTAACGCGAGTTCGGACCGGGACGAGGGGTGGGGGGAGAAAGCGACTGGGCACTACTGGTCTTTACGTAGCTGGTTCAGGGCCCAATGTTCCCTAGTCCTGGGCTGCTTCCCCTTCAGGGTGCCTCTCCAACCGTGTGGGAGGGAATGGTCATTTGTACCATTCCTGAGGCCAGTCTGCACGGGCCTGTGTCCTCCAAAGGCCCAGCTTTTGTGATTGTAAGTAAAGTAAATAAATAATAATAATAGAGGAAGTGACGAGGGCGCAAAGGACGCCCCGGAGACTGCGGTGAGAGGCCTCAGCCTCCACTCGGGGGCGCCCTGAGGGGTCTGCGCTGAAGGGGGAGGGAGGCTCTAGAGGGGGAGGGGAAAAGGGAAGGCGGGGGCTCGGGGCCTCGGGCTGGCGGGCGGGTGGATGGAGCGGGGCCTCACCGGGGGTCCTCGAAACGCACGAAGGCGAAGGGCACGAGGCCGTGCCGGTTCTTGAGCTCGATCTCGCGGATGCGGCCGTACTTGTAGAACAGGTCCTCCAGGTCCTTCTCGCGCACGTCTGTCGGAAGGTTTCCCACGTAGATGCGCCCGTCGCCCTCGCCGCCGCGCTCGTCCGCCCAGCCCGACATTCGCACCGCCCGACGCCGCGGGCCCGCCGCAGCCCACGTCGCCGCCGCCGCCTCAGCCGGGGTCCCCCCGCAGCGTCCCCGCGGGCTCGGAGGCGCTCAGCCGCGCTGCATTGTGGGAACAGGGAGCGGAAGCGAAGGGTTCGGAGGAGCAAAAGGAATCCTCTTAAAGGGGACGCGGCTGCGAGGCCTGCGCGTGCGCGCAGGCCGGCACCCACTGAAGTGCCGGTGGGCCCCTGGGCGTTGAAACCGAGAACGCAGAGTCTGACGAATTGGGTTCAGTTCTCAAAAACAATTCATTCACCAGCTGCATGAATGTAGGCAAGTGACTGAGGCTCCCTGGGCCTCAAGTTTCTGCCTCTGTAGCGCTGCCTACCTCACAGGCGTTTGTGAGCACTCACTGAGTTGACGCGGGTAGCGCCCACCGTGGGCCCCACGGGCTATCACTCTGCATGCGGGGCCTCGGAGGGAGGGAGCCAGGCCCAGGCTGCAGGCTGACCTCGCTGCACCTGAACGAGCCCCGGACAACTAGGCTGGGTCGGGCTATCGCAGCCCTCCGCCGCAGGTCAGTAGCTCTCTGGGCCACCCTGTCCCCATTTTACAATGCTTAGAACTGAGAGTGTAACACGAATTAAGTTATAAGAGGTCTGAGATGGACTCTATAGCTTGGGTGTGAAGTTCGTCAGAGATAGATAGGGAGGGAGTAAAAGAATCTTAACAATCCCAACTATTATAGAGTGCTCCCTGAGATTTCTACTTTTAATCTTCACCAAAGATGAAGGGATTCCGATATTATAGATGAGAAAACTGAGGTCTGCTAGTGGGGTCAGGATTTGAACCCAGAGCAATGCTCTCAACCTATGTGCTGAGTCCTTCAGGAGCTCAGGAAGACTCCCACCTTGGCGCTTTTTCACATTTACATCCCAAAGTGCAGGGCATTGAACCTGGGGACGTTACAAAAATGAAGCCTAGCATCAGAAGAGTCTTGATCTCAAAAATTTGTCATATTAAAAATTAAACCTCTAGGATAGATGTGGGCAAGCAAAAACAGCAGTTAACTGTAGAACCTGGACGATGTGTGTAGTCAAGTGTGTTCACTTTCCCATTCTTTCAGCCTTTCTGTATATTTAAAATTTTTTTCATAATAAAATGTTGGGGGAGGGAAGGTAGTTGATTTATAATTATACCATCTGGGTCTTTTAAAATCAAAACAAAAAATTAGATACCCACTCATAACTACTGAGTGTATAACCTTATGGGAAGGTAAGTTGATGGTATACATCAGGCCCGCATCATATACGTGTACATCTTGATCTAGTAATTCCACTTGAAGATTTTATCCTCACAATAAATTATGGTTGTTCATTTTGTTGGAGAGAGGGAGAATTCTCCCCTTCTACCCTTCTTGAGTTCTTATGGCCGGACCAGTAATAAGACCATAAGACCAGATTGACAGGAGAAAAACCAATTTAATATGTGCACATGGGAGATCATAAATAATGATGCTCCCCGAAATGCTGAACCAGCCAGCTTTTTGTACTTTTTAGACAATGAAACAATAAATTTATGAAGAAATGACAGGACAAAGACTTAGGTTTGGATGCTCATTACAGAGAAATCTAAACAAAGTTTGGGTTTGGGTAGTAAATTAGTAAAGGAACAACAAGGTTTAAGCTTTCAGCCTTGGATTTCTTAACTCTATATAGAGATGCGGTGTTTCTCTTAGCCCCCCTGTAGTATATAGGGCACTTTTCACAGAGATTTATTTCTTGCATTCAAGAAAACAAGAGTCATGTGTTTCTTGCACTGGCTGCTTGTCAAGTAACTTTAATTCAAAGTAATCAACATTGCAAGGTATTTTGGGGGCGGCCTGCCCCGAGCCCCTACACTTGCATTCTGTGAAATTAAAAAAATTAAACTCCTGATAATAAGGGAGTGGTTCAACACAATGATAGTGATTGTTACACAATTATTAATTAGTGTTTTGAAAGACATTAAGGTCACACTAATTTAGTTATAATTAAAATGAATTTAAAATGATGTTTAATATGTACATACACATATGTAAGTATATATTCTGAAGGAATCTATTAAACTGGTTGACACCAGTCTAAAGAATGCAGTAATGGGAACTTTCACTTTAGATGTTATACATTGCTGTAAAGTCAAAGATTGTTACTACAACTATGTTTCATTTTTATATTCTAAAAAAAAAAAAAGGAAATATTGTATACAATATCATCCCATTTCTATACAAGAGAATATATATATATGCATATATGTAGTCATTGCTTGTAACAAAAAAGCATAGATGAAAATAGCCTTTGAAATGTTTGCGGAGATATCTCTTGATTGAAATGATTTCTACGTTTTTATTTTTTTATGCTTTTCCACACATCAAATTGTAATTAGCGTGTGCTACTGTTACAAGTGGAATAAAATACAATAAATTCTTTCTAAGATAAAACAATCAGGACTATCTGTTGTATTCTGAATTGTATAAAGTTATTCTTTACTGGCCTTCAGAAGGAAAGCAGGAAAGAGCCCTGGCCAAATGTGATCTTGAGTCTAAGTACACAGCCTTATAGGAGTTTACATATCCTAAAGGCATCCTAAAGTCAGATGCCTCCTCATTTTGGGGGTGTGCTTAGGTGTATTAACACTAGTGTATGAATCCTACCACTCCTATGTGATTTATTGCCTGGAAAGAAAAAATGCTGTTGGAGACAGTTGTGTAGTCTCTTAGGAAGAGAGAAATAGAATCAGCTAATTGACCTAACAATACTCTAGGAGGATGATTACTGGTGAATAGTAAATGATTCAACTTGTATTGTGCAAAGTCTTGCAGTGTGCAGTCACCAAAGGGGTTCATATCTAGCCTAGATGTTGTACCCAGATGTTGGAATATGGCAGGTATGGCCTTCCTGGATTAGAAGGAACACAGCTAAATTGTGTTGAGGCATTTATGATCATCCATGGGACCCCAAAGGCGGATTTTGTTCCTATGAGCCCAGGTACTAATCTTTGTAGGTTAGAACACAAACAAAGGCAAAATTATTGTTTCATGCTCAAGGGGTCCATGGCTCCATTCTCTGCTAAGGCCTCAGACTGTAGGCAGGGATGTCCTTTTGAGCTTTTGCTCATCTAGTTACTCAGCATCATCAAGTGCATGCTATAATTTATGCCCTTTGTGAGGCCCGTGACATACAGTAATAAAATTCTGTCCTTATGGTATATATTCAAGCTGCTATTCAGTCATTTAGGACATAGTTGTAATAAGGGTAAGCTGCCTTGAGACCACCTAACACAGTCTTAGATATTTATAAGGCAGGCTTCCCAGAGGAGGTGTTTATGTTGAGCCCTGAAAGACCAGTAGGAGTTAACCATCAGGAAGAAGAGGAGAGCTTTCCAGATAAAAAGTACAGCATCAGTGATCATCCAGATAGAAGAGAGCATGCTATACCAGGGGCAATCCCTACCACCCTATAGTATGGCTGGGGCAAGTTCAAGTGGGGAAAAGGAGGGAGAGGGAACTGAGGCTGGAGCTTCAAGGCCTAGTAGACCACATTATGGAGTTTAGGTTCTACTGAGGGCAGTGAATAGCTATTGAAGTGTTTTAAGGAATTATGTTGGGATGAGGCCTTAGTTGGATGTGGCAGCTGAGGGGATTGGAGATAGGGAGACTGAGAGCTAATTTGACTAGAAGGTAGCTGCAGGATAGTAAGGGAAAGAAGAGAAGTGAGGGAGAGATGTGGCAGTAGCTGCCTAATGGGGGAACTGAGAGAAAAAGGAGAGATAATTAAGGGGTCAGTGTAGGAAGTATTGCTGTTTAATCGTAGTATAAGTCTACTCCTGTGGCTTCATAGATTCTATTAAAAACTACATTATCCATTAATGATTTTAGAGTTGGATTCTTATTCTGGGAAGATATGGCAATTTGCCCAGATTAACTGAAAGATGAGTATAGATAAGAACAGGGTAACCCCAGATAGCCCATTGACTAGCATGTTACACGGAGAAGTAACAAGGGATTGATTGGGTGCAGGGAGACACCAGTTGAGAGACCACTACAATCTTCCAAGTATAAGATGCCAGGGGCCTGATGTAAGGTGATAGAGACAGAGATACTAAGGCGGTAAGATACCCCAAGGAGATGAAGTCGTAGGACTTGGACATAGATTGGTTGTGGGGCCTGAGGAAAGAGGCGGCATTCAGGTTGACACTCGTGTACCCAGTTTTGGGATCTAATTAGGCAGTGGCAGCATTGTGAGATCGGGAATAAAGCATAAGGAACTGATCAACAGGGGATGGATGGTAATGAGTTTAGGTATGTGTGGAGGACATAAAAGGATAAGAAGTGTGATGGCTCCAGGCTCTATATGCCCTCTCCACTGAAAACAGAATTCCAGATACATGACATAATGACAATGAATGGTCACCAGAGTCAGATAAATGGGAGAGGACTGTCTTCCTACAGGGATAAGCTTTCATTTAAAATATATGGGAGCTCAAAGAATTCATTATTCCTAATATGATGATAAGAATGGCACAAATGGGCTTGTCTTAAGATTGAAAAGAAGCGTTTGACCTTGGCAGACTATTAAGAGTTAATGCATTTCTCACAGCAAACTACTTACTCCCTACCTAGGGAGTTGGGCAGTGCCCAATTAAATAAAATAATAAAATAATTAACAGTGTAGATAAAACATTCTATGAACTGGTCCCTCTGGTTTTCTTCCTTTCCCTGTGACGTCCTCTGTCACTGGCATCCCAGCAGAATGACTTCTTCTCTGTCAGCCTCAGTCATGAGCTTCTCCCTGGCCCTTGGGAGCAGTGGGTGGAAGAGGAAGTGATGGGGGAGTGGACCATCAGTGGGAAAATGAGTCATCTCAGAGAAACTGGTCCAGGCTGGCAGGGAGAGCTATGGGCTGGGTCACTGTGGAATGTGTTTCTAGGCACAGCACACTGGAAGCGTTCTCTATTGTCATTCTTTGCCACTATATTTGTGTGATGGGGTAAAAGAAAACATCTTCTGAAGATCTACATAATAAAGAACTCGCTGTGCAGGGGAGGAAGGGGAGAAGCAGCAGCAGAGCTGGGAGGTTGTGAGAGTTTGGAATGGGGGTGCTGATAGCTTTAGAAGCAAGTGTCATGTGTGGGAGGACGAGAAGAGGAGAAAGATGAGAAAGATAATTCAAGAAGAGTTGCAGTGTGCTGTGAATATTATTCCCCTTTGGTCTTTTCTTAAGAGATTGCAGAAAATCTTTAACATTGTTTTTGTTTTTCTTTTTCTTATTTTTTTGGTTAATGAACTGATGTTTCTCTGAATGTGGCCAGACAGGTAGTAAGTAACTCAAAGGCCTGGTTTGATATGAGGTTCATACTGAGTTTGTAGCAGTTCCAATGCTCTGTTTTTGCCAACTTACTATATTTTGAGATGGAATGTAGCTTGTCATATCAGGGCTCTTTCTTGGATTCATGGGTTTCAAGGATCAGTGAGCCAGTGCCTACCCTGACCCTGCAAAGTTGTAAAAGTGCCAAGTTGGGTGTAAAATATTGCACATGAGCAGGAAAGTTGTTTTGGGAGAATATCCATTCAGTGCTACCAATAGAACTTTGTATGATAATGGAAACATTGCATATCTGAGTTATGTATAGTAGCCATTAGCTACATGCGGCTATTAAGTACTTGATATGTGGCTACTACAACTGAGAAGCTGAAGTTTTAGTTATATTTAATTGCAATTAGTTTATTTTCATTTAAATAGCCAAATGTGGCTAGTGGCTACCATGTACTACAGTTTATCATTCTCAAAGGTGTGTAAACTATATCCCATCTATTCTCCAAAAAATATTAAGAACCGCTGGAACCAATTGCTTCCCATGATAGCCCTGTTCTGTTGGTATATAGTAAGTACTCAATAAACTCCTGTTGCTTTTATTAACTAGTACTTAAAGAAGAGTTACTTTAGCTCCAGAAAAAGGCAACTGAAGTAGAAAATAACAAATGGCCTCCTCAAGTTCACCAAGTTTTATTTTCTAAGCCCCAAATTCCTTACCCTCAACTCAAAACTTTTCCCTAAACATTTTCCACTGTCACATACCTTAGAAACTTACTCTATGGCAGAGTAAACCAGAAACACAAGCAAAAGGTTGAGGGGTGTAAAAAGAGTAAGGAAACTGCTAACAATGTTTTTTTGAAAGAGGATGTCTTAATTTTTGGAGTCAGACAATTTTGTACTAAGCAGATTTTTCATGAACCGTGTTAATATAATTTGGCAATAACACCTCAAAAATAAACACATTCCTTCAAGGTAAAAAACAAATACGGGAACTATCTGGAGATTTTTAAAAAGTAAAGAAAAAGAACAGAGTTAAGAAGTTTCTAAGCCACACATCCCTCAGTGTTAACACATGTACAGTAACTGAACTTCCTACTGTCTGACTGAGGCTGGCTCTCCCCCTCAACCAGCACATGTGCAGGGCTTCTGTGAATGTCACATTGACAAATATTCCCCGGAGCTAGGCAGCTGGGGACCAGTTTCTTTTGTTATTCCACCCTTCTCATGGGCTGCCAGTTTGTCTCATCATGACACAATCCTTGACAGTGCCTGCAGGAGACTAGGTTTTTTCCTTCAAGAAATGCTTGTACCTCAGCTGTAAAGGCCCAAGGTTGTGTACCTGGCCTCTGGAACTTTGAAGGCTTCCCCACTCCTTGTCTACTTGATATTTGTTGATTCATTCAATTGACATTTATTGAGCCACACAATCGCCTGGCTCTGTGCTGGGTGCTAGAGATACAACCGTGAACAAGACCCAAACTCTGCCCTCACACCATTCACAGACAATTCAAAAGGCCATTATAACAATGTGAGATATGTGCTATGAGAAATACAGGGTGCTCCCTGCAGCTCTTAACCCAGACTGCAATTGCGTGTTCAGGGAAGACTTTTCAGAGGGAGTGGCTTCCAAGCTGAGACCTGAAAAACCAGTTGGTGTTAGCTAGGTAAATGAGAAAAGCAAAGCATTCTGGGCAGAAGGAAAATCATGTGCAAAGAATGCTGGGAGGATGGAAAATAGCTTGGTGCTTGGGGGGAGTAAATAGCTCAGCACAGTTAGGACATGGGTGGGAGTGAGAGGTGTTCTTTCTCACTCTAGAGCCACAAATGACTTTAGGGTGAGATAACCTCAAAATCAGAGCCTGGCTGGGTTAGATCATACACGTAAATCCTAAATATTTCAGCTGCTCAATGGAAATCAGTGTGAGTTGCCTTTACCATACAAATGTTTATGGTATTATCTTTGAATAGGATGATTGTGAAGGACACGAGATGCTCAGGCTGGGGGAAGGCGAGGGCCTCAGGGGAATACAGTCTCACAGTCTCCTAGGGGAGCTGTGAATAGCAAAAGGGTGCTTGTTTGGAAGCCAGAAAGAAAGCAGAACAAGACTAAGCAAAAACCCAGTGATCCTGTGCAGGCCTGAGAAAGAAGGGCCACAGGGGGCGCTGTACTCACAATTCTAGGATATTTATTAATAATAACTATGATTCCCCCTAAAAAAGACTGGAAGCGATCTCAGGGTTCATACAGAGGGAACTCGTTACATGGGAAATGTACAGATGAATACTATGCAGATGTTCAAAAGAGCAAGTCCATAAATGCAGGTATGAAAAGATCTCCAAGGTATTTCTAGAACACCTACTGTGTACAGCAGTGGTCCTCAACCTTTTTGGCACCAGGGACTGGTGCCTCTATCAGAATCTAACGTCTGATGATCTGAGGTGGAGTTGAGGCAGTAATGCTGGCGCTGGGGAGCGGCTGCAAATAGAGATGAAGCTTTGATTGCTTACCTTCTGCTGTGCATTCCTAACAGGGCACAGACCAGTCTTTGGCCCTGGGGTTGGGGACCCCTGGAATATAATGCTAGATCCTAGGGACACATCCTAGGTGGAAGAGACAAAGTACCCCCTGGAGAGAACCCCATCTCTCGCCCCTTATCTTGGTCCTTCGTGATTTACCTCCACCAGCCTCCCCTCGTCTTCTGCTACTCTTCTACCAGCTTCTCCAGAATCTGTCTTTGCAGGGGCCGCTTCTTCTCTTGGAACATTGATTTCTCTACCTCTGTCTCACCAATCTTTTGCCTAGCCAAAACTTCCTTGGCCTTTTGGTTCCTGATTTAGTGAGTTGGTGTTCAGTGGTGCCAAGGCCTGTGTGGCCCAAGCCTAGCACTTTCAGTTTGTACCTCTGTAAGGCCTAGTTGTCCCCTATTGCTCCTTTTTTTCATTCCCTCAGTATTTTTGCTGGTTGATTTGTCTAAGCACATTCTAGAATCTTTTTGTCAAGTTCTATATGCCATCTTGTTGGTATTTTAATTGGAATGCTGTGAAATCTAGAAATCTACATGGGGAAAAATTTTTTTCATTTTTGCTCATTTTAGCCTTCATATCCAGAAGCCTTCCATTCATTCATATATTTTTTTCTCCTATTTGTGGCTTATAATTTTTATATTTATTGACATCTGTATATCTAGCACTGCGCTAATACCCAATGACTTCTTGGGTGTCTTTTTTGACATCACCTCTGACCCCAAATGGTTTTTCCACACCAATTTTCCAAAACTAACTCAGTGTCTGACAATTCAATTCTGACACTACCCAGAGTTAGTGCAGACCCCCATGGGTTAAGGGCTTAGTCCCTTAAGACTTGCCGTCACTTCAGACACTGGCCACAAATGGGGTTCTTAGTCTATCCAGACCTCTTCCTGGCTGACTACAGATTTGGGGGTTCCTACAGACTGAATGTTTATGGAGTTCCCAAAATTCAGTTGCCACACTGGGCCCCCCGGCCTAATCTCCTCAGTGACCTTTTGGTCATGTGAGCCCCTACTTATAACCTTTAGGACCAATAATAGCCTCAGCACAGAGTCCACGTTCTTAACCAGGCCCCCAAATCCCCAAAGGTTTGGGTGCTGCCCACCCCTCCAGTCTCATCTCTCCCATTTCCCCAGATCACTTCTCTGTAGCCAAGTTGGCCTTCCTTCAACTGTCAACCTCCTTCTAGTCTTCAGGCCTTTGAGCTTGGTGTTCCTTCTACCTGAAAAGCTCCCTGTACTTCCCGTTAGCCTAGGTTTCTGCTCCTTTAGATTGCTGCTCAAATGTAACTTCCCAGGAAAGACTTCCCTGCCTCCCAGGCTAGGGCAGAGCCCCCATCAACAGCCCTCCTAACAGCCTACCTTCTCTGTCATTGTATCTGTATCACATTGTCATTGTATCACAACTGTAATCACTTCATTGGGTACATCTTGTTCAATGTACACCTCCTCCACATGCAAAAGGTAAACTCCATTAGGACAGGAGCCATATCTGACTTACTCCCTTTCATGTTCCTAGTGCCTAAATAGGGACCTTGTAACAAGTAGGTGCTCAATAAATATGTTGAAAAAATAAGTGAGTAAGAGGCAGGGCAGGAATTCTTAATGTTTATCCTCTAAGTGACCAAAGCACTTAGGCAGGAAAAATTAAATATGTAATAGAGCATCGGGCGCCAAGGGGTATACAACTCTGTACCTGGCACCTAGCTCAGGTACTGGCCCACAGTAAAAGCTCAGAGTGTTACCAGCTGAATAAGCATTACCTCAACATCTGTATATACTCCTCCCTTGATGGTGATCTTATCCAGTCCTATGGCTTTAAATGTCATCTATAAGGTGATGACTCCCCAAATTATAGCTGTAGCCTGGACCTCTTCCCAGAACTCATATTATCCAACTGCATATTTGACGCCTCCACTCGGACTGCCCAGTAGGCATCTCAAACTTAACATGGCCAAACAACTTTCCGTTTCTGTTCATCCAGCCCTCTCCAACCAAATCTATTCTTCTCATTCTTCAGGCTGCAAGTCTTGGAGTCATGCTTGACTCCTTTCTTTCCCTGACACCTTGTATTAAACTAATCAACAAATCTGTCAGCACCACCTTCCGAATATGCCCATAATCCAACCACCTCTCATCTGCCTAGTGCAAGCCACTATCACCTTTCACCTAGACTGCTGCAATAGCCTCTACTTGGCCTCTCTTTCTGCTCCTGCTGGCTTCCCCACACTTTATACTTTACCCAGTGGCCAAGTCATCAAGTCTTGGCTCAGATGGCATCTTCTCAGAGAGGCCTGCCTCTATTTAAAACAAGACCCCTTGACTTGCCACCTTTGGTTTCTTATTCTATGTGTGGGGAGGGACACAGTTTCCTTCACACCGATAAGCAATTCTCCAGACACTAGCTGGGTGTCCTACAATTTCAACTCAATTCCGACACCCAGCGATAGCATCAGATTCCACAGGTTAAGGGTTCAGTCCTATAAGACTACCCCACCCACTCCCCTTCAGACACCAAGTTACAAGCTCAGTTTGTCACTTGTACTTCTGACTGACTGGCTATAAATCAGAGGTTTCCACCACCTTTTCCTCAGGCATGATTAATTTCCTGGATCAGCTCACAGAACTCAGAAACATTTTACTTACTAGGTTAATAGTTTATTATAAAAGGATGTAACTCAGGAACTGCTAGATGGAAGAGGTACATAGGGCAAGGCATGTAGAAAGAGTGCTGAGCTTCCATGCCTTCTTCAGGGGTGCCACTCTCCCAGCACCTCCACGAGTTCACCAACCTGGAAGCTCTCTGAAGCCTGTCCTTTTGGGGTTTTCTGAGGACCTCATTACATATGCACAATTGATTAAATTATTGGCCATTGGTTATTAAATCACCAATCTCCTTCCCGAAGGTTGGGGGGAGGACGTAAAGTTCCGACCCTCCAATCAAATGTTTGGCTTCACTGGCAACTAGCTCCCATCCTTAGGTGCTTTCCAAAAGTCACCTTATTAACACAAACACAAACACAAACCCAGCTGTGGTGGAAAAGAGCTTGTTATGAATAGCAAAACACCCATTTCACCTTATGACTTTGAAGGGATTTCAGGAACTGAGAACAAGAGACCAAATATATGACAAGAGATGCTTCCATTGCTCTTGCTCAAGAAATTCCAAGTTTTAGGGGAGCTGTGAGCTGGAACTGGGGCAAAGACTAAATACACATACACACACGCACACACACACATATTATGAATATACATATATATTATGAATCACAATATCACAATCCTAAGCACCCAGAACAGTGATGGATACCTAGTTCTCTCTCAAAAATCTCTCAACAATCATGAATTTACATGCAATTACATACTTTACGTGCACCATCTCAATCTCCAAATTGTCTCTGAGAAACAAGGACTATTGTAATACCCATTGTACAAATGAGGAAACTGAGGCACCGAGAAGTAGACTCACTTACCTGTGGTCACACACCTTAGTAGGGGTAGAGTCAAGGTGTACATTCAGGTCTACCTGGCCCCTAAGTCTGTACATTTAGTCTCTGCTCTGGGTTGGTTTGCCCACTGATTGAGAGTTGAGGAGGGTCTACTAGGCCTCTCTGGATATGCCTGAATTTACCTACTACCCCCACGGACAGGAGGCTGAGCACTGAGCCTTCGAAGGTGTCTGTCCACTTAGGTGAGGCTTGGCTATTGGCCAGAAGGGAGATTTTTCTTCCCTCAGTTGTCCCAGCCTGTATGACCTCACTGTCCCTGCACTGCAGTATAGTACTTGGCTCCACGGTTCAGTTCTCCTGCCAGTCCCAGGCTAGTGCCAGCCCTTCTCCATGGGGAGGAAGCTTCTGAATTCAGTCCTAGGCATACTCTCCCAGGGGGCCACTCCCTTCTGGGAGGGGGGGGTCTCTGAGCCAACTCTAGGGGCTGCAAGGTCACATCTCCTCAACATAGCAGGCTGGAGCTGCTACTTGGTAACAGAACAGGGCTTGAAGTTCCAGAAAATCTTGAAAATGATTGCTGGCCAGAGCTAGGAATAGCACAATCCTGGGCCAGTAGTGGGGTAGATGTAGAGCAATAGGCTGTGGTCCTTTCTAGTCTGTTTGCAGGAGGGTATAGCTCCAAGCCCTTCAAGGAATCTCTCAGTCTTTTCATGAACAACTCCAAAGGGCTTTCTGAAAGCTCTGGGAAAGTCTCATGGCTAAAGTACAAAGGTAATTTGTCCATCGAAGATCAAGACAGTCAAGGACCAACCTAGGGTTAAGTTTGAAATGCCTAAAGGAAGCAATGCAGAATTAGTTTGAAATATCCATCCTTTCTTCCTTCCTTCCATCCATTCATCCATCCATCCATCCACCTAACATATATTTAGGGAGCTCCCGCCAAGGGCCAAGACACTTAGTATCTCTAGGGACACGCATCAGCTCCCTTTGTCTGGGGAAGTAGGGCAGGTCAGATGTTGATCTACCATGTGGGAATGTGGAGTCAGACTAGAGTTCAAATCCCAGCTCTATCATTTCCTAGCAGCATCACTTTAGACAAGGGACTTCACTTCTCTGAACCTCATTTTCCTCATCTGTGTAATGAAGAGACCAGCAGTTCTTGAAATACACCTCACAGAGTTATCAGTGAGATAATGTGTCCCAAATCCCTGGCACATAGTAAGATCTCAATACATAACAGCAAGAGCTACCATTTTTTGGACCTTGGCTAAGTCTTTAGATGCATTATTTAATATAATCCTAGCCACCACCCTATAATGAAGGTATTATCTCTATTTAAAAATCAGGAACCCGCCCATTTGAGAGGTTAACTAATCTGTAGGAGGTCACACAGCTTAGGCTTTTCCCAGGTCTGTCTGATTCCAAAGCCTATGCTTTCAGAAATTTTGCTCCCCCCTAATTATGATTTTCTGTGATAAGAATAGAAAATGCATATTTTCAGACTCAGAAGGATTTTTCTAATAAATTCAGCAGCTAGGAGTGGAATAGAGTGAGTTGCCCAGATATCTGATGCTACAGAACCCTGGATGGGCCAATTTAGGGGGACCTGGTGAAGAAATCTTACATTTAGTCCAGCATTTAGGGTTATTCTAGGGCAATTATCTTTATCCTCCTTGGGTTCTGAAGCCTTTAGTGCATCTGGTGGAAGCTACAGACCCTCTCCCTGGAAAAATGCCTGTGAGTACCACACACATTTTGTATGTAATTCCAGGGGATCATGAAACCTGTGAAATCTATCTGTGGACCCTCTTTAAGAGCCCTCCTCTAGGGCAGCATTTCCCAAGTGTGGACCACATATCACTAATAGTGTCCAAGATGAGTTTAGCAATGTGAGGACAATACACTCTATATTCTAATATTTATAGATACCTTCTATTTATGACAAATGAGATTGGTTTTCTGTCTATGGTGATGATAGTAAATTTGCCTTTAAAAATATAGTTATTTTAAAAAGTAAAGGGAATTTAAAGAAAAACATTGAATATATAATAGTAGAGGTAGGGTGTAAGTATAGCAAAAATAATGAGGATGATTTAGGAAATTCTCTGGGGTTTCTACTTGGTGGAGTCATAGTAGGTTTACTTTAGCATCTTCTGAACTTCTAAAAGACTCTGGCAATGACCTGTTCCTGGACTCTCTAAAATCTGTGATGGTTCTGATCGACCAAGAATGCTGTTGAGTCCACTTTCTTACCTTCCCATGGAATCTCTCTAGTATCTCTGATATAGTCTACACCAGATATAGCCTGTGTGCATCTCTAAGTGCAGGTATTTTGGTTCTATACCCATTTATTTATTCAGCATTCATTCAGCAAACATCACGTGCCAAGTAACAAACATAGGCCATGTTCCATTCACTCCCAGAAAGTATGAATCCCCAGCACCCAAGAATAAGCCAACCTGTCAGATGTGATGAAAAGAGCAGTAGATCTGGAGTCAGACCAGGATCTTAGAAATCTGGCCCCATAAGTAACTCACTGTGTAATCATGGGCAGGTCTCTTCCCTCTGTGTTGTCTTTTTTCTGACACCACGTCTTATACTATGTGTGTTTTTTTCTTCCTAACACCAAATACTTATTTTCCACACCAATTCTTCAAATCTCAAACATCAACTGGGTGCCCAACAGTTCAGATCTGCCACTGACTCCCAGAGTTAGCACAGACCCCACACAGGCGTAGGGAGCAGCCCCACAAGACTGCCCTCACTTCAGATGCCAGCTGTAAACGTGGTTCCCAGCTACCCTCACTTCTCCCAGCTGACTACAAATTTGGAGATTCTCATGACTACTTCCTCAGACTTGCTAATTCTCTCTAACGACTCACAGAACTCAGGAAAGTACTATACTTACCATTATGGATTTATTATAAAGGATACAACCCAGGAACAGCCAAATGAAAAGATGCATAAGGCAAGATATTTGGGCTGTGGGTGGCACAGAGTTTCCAATGGCTTCTCTGGGTGCACCACCCTCACAGCACCTCATAGCTTGGGAGTTTTTATGGAGATTTCATTATATAGGCATGGCCACTGGTGAATGAGCTGTCTCTCCAGGCCCTCTTCTCTCCCAGGAGGTCAGTAGATGGGGACTGTGGGAGAGAGGGACATGGGCTGGGGTAGGGGGCTGAAAATTTCAGCCCTCTAGTGACCATCTATCTAGCTATCTGAAGCTATCTAGCCCTCTCCCCACAGAGTCACCTCATTAGCATAAATTCAGGTGTAGTCGTTAAGGGTTTATTATGAAAAATGAAATAGATACTCTGATCACTCAGGAAATTCCAAGGGTTGTAAGAGCTCTGTGCTAGGAACTCTGGACAAAGGCCAAATAGATTTTATTATACTACACCTCTGAGCCTGTCTTCTGGTTACACAAAGAAGGTATTTGACTGGATAAGAGGTTGCAAACTGGAGGCCCATAGACCATATGTAGACTGTATTGTGTTTTAAAAATGAATTTGTGCATGTTTAAAAGTGATATTTCTCATAAAAATAATCTAGATTTCTGATTGCTCTTGAAAATCAGAAGATTTAGCGACACTAGGTCAGCATTTTCAAATAATAACGTCTGCCTTTAAATGGGCTTGTCTGTTTGACACAGTCCCCATCAGTCCTTATCGCTGCCTACCTCATCTCACTCATTAATGTTACCTGCTGGGGCCCTGTATTTCTAAAGTCCTTTCAAACCCCAATGATAGTAGAAGGATTAGGTTACTGTTGACTAGAAGCTCCTTGAGGATAGAGTGGAACTGATTCTAGGTACATATTTCAAGCATCCAAATGCAGTACATTTCTCTAATAATTAGGGGATATTTATTGCCTGCCTTACTGTGAGATGGATAGGATATTAGAAATGATTCTATAGAAATGTCCTGAAGGAATGAAAAAGGCAGAGAGGTTTTTGATTACTAGAAACAATACTGTAGGGGTCTTGGGAGTTAAACACAGGCCAGAAAGGCATGAATTCTGATAGTGCTCTTCTTTCACATTTAAAGAAAATATGTAGGGTCAAGAACTGGTTTAGATGAGCAATTCAAACACAGGCAACGCTAGGGAAGGCAGGTGCTACAAATGGAGAAACACGTATAGGCAAAACAAATTCCAAGTTCAGTTAGAACACCTTAACATCATCCCATTTCAAATTCCTTTTCTTCAAAGTTGTAAACAAGAAAAAGGCAGTGTCTGCTTAACTAAGCATATTAAGGTATACTGTTCTGAAGTTAGGAGAATGGATAGTAGGGTCATCTTGGAACTTACTCATTAACAGTGTGACCTAGTGAAAGTCAATTTCCTAATATGTAAAATAGGCATATAAGACCTGGTAACTTTTTTTCTATGCAAATAACTTTATTATTTTTAAAAAACCTTAACTATTTAAAAATATTTATTTTACTAAAGTATAGTTGACATTAATTTCAGGTGTATAAATAGTGATTTGAGGAGACCTGGTATTTTTAATTCAATGCATACTATGTGGCAGATACTAAATTAGATGCTGAGGATTCAGCAGTGAACAAGGCAGATAGTAACCAAAGGACAGACAGTAACCAAGCAAATAAATACATGAGCTAATTCCTTTGAAAGAATAAATGAGGCAAGTACAATGGAAAAACCGAAAGTGTCGTTGTAGAGAATAACTGAAGGGTGGTGGTAGTGGGCAGATAGAAATAAATGGGAGTTCAGGGAAGGTGGCATTTGAGCTGAAATCTAATTGAGCAGACAGCTTTGTCAAGAGGAAGACAGGAAGAAAGGGGTCCCAGGCACAGCTGTTGTGAGGAATAACAGTGGATGCATAGCACTTGGTGGTAAGCAACCACTCAGTAAACAGCTGCTATTATTAACTTATCCACTTTAACTACTTTCAGCAACTTCTGTTCAAATGATGAGAAGCTGGCTAAGTCATAGATCAGAGGGATAAATAAATATACGTGTGTATAAAAAGTAAAGGTCCCCAAGAATGATTCAGGTTCTGGCATCATCAGTAGATCCCACAGCTCTAAATCATACACCCAAGACAGGTAGAAGCACTAATCTAGCCTCGCCCAAGTCAGGTAAAAGCACTAACTCAGCTTCGCCCAAGGCAGGTGGAAGTATTAACCCAGCCTCACTTCTGTTGCCAACCCAACTTCTTCTTCAGAAGTGAGAGCATATAGAAAACTATTTAACTCCTCAAACCTATAATCGCAACATTGGAAACCTGGAACTGAGAAAAGCCTCTTAACTTAACAGATGTGCATATGTTGTACTTTAGGTTCTCATTATACTCACTTCTTTCTTTTTAGAGTTGTGTGCCCCTGTCTGGTTAAATTTTAAGGGGCTCTGGGTTAATGAGAGTAGGTGATCAAGAAGAAAAATGCAGAAATGTAAACAGAAAGCTTCTGGTTACATGATTACCCTGATAACTTGTTAATGGAAGTTCAAAAACACATTATAGGCATTTAAGGGGTGGTTCTAAACCTTGCTGTGACTCTTGGGGACAGTTCCGTAAACTAATAGTTGATAAGATTCTTTAAGCACTTACTATGTCCCACATGTTGTGCTGAGAACTTCAAATGCATTAGTTCATTTAATACTCTCAACAGGCCTCTCTAAAGTGTTTTCCTTTTATACCTACACCCCTTTAAAGATCAAAAACTGAGGTTCAAACAACTAGTAAATGACAATGCTGGGATTTAAATCCAGAACTGACCCTGCTTTAAACCCCCAAGACCCTGCTTTTTTTTAACCACTTAGTGGTTAGCTTCCCTAAGCCAGAGGAAATACCTCTGAGGGATGCCTTTCTATTCTTTAGGGCAACTCCGCGGTAGAGATAAATCCCCAGCCAAGGAACTCCCACACAGAAAAGGCAGCCTCATCGGAGCAAGAAGCCCCACCCTGGACACACACACACACACACACACCAATCAGCAATTTCGGATTCATCTAGAGGCCTGCCCCCCACCCCAAAGGAAGTCTGCATTGCCCAGCAGGGAGATATCCCACTTTTGGGGATAACCCTTTAATTCATAAGGAAACCCTCTCCTAGTACTGGGGAACCACTCCCCAATATTTCAAAGGAGGACTGGCTACGTAAGTTTTTGAGCCCAATGCAAAATGAAAATGTGGGGTCTCTTTTTTTTAAAAAAAAAAAAAAAAAAAGAATTTCGAGAATGATACAGTAGAGCATTAAACCAAGCCTTGGGGTTCCTCTTCTGCGACTGCACTGGTTATTTGTCTAGAAAGTCGGCCTTGATTCAGAGAGAACCTTTCGGTGAAGGGATTGGCCACCTCAGTCAGCATCCGTAAATCCTTCTACCTGGGGTGGATCGGACTATCCTTATTCGAGAACAAACCTTGGGACAACCTCCGTAAATTTGGAATCACTTCTTGGGTAGAAGCTCCCCTCGCATCCCTCTAGTAGCTGGGTGATTCTCACAACCGCGCCCCAGCTCCACCTTCGCGGTGTGTGGGCCTCACAGCGTGCGGCCCATTGCCGGGGCAACCGACGCCACGAGCAGTGCATTGTGGTCTGCAACAAAATGCAGGAGAAAGATCCTGAGGGAACCATTGAGCCCATTGACCAATGGGAGAGTCCTGGTGGCTGCGTCAAACCAATAGAGATGTTTTGTGGGGGCGGGGCCGGCGGGAGCAGGGCGGAGCGTAGGCACTAGGCGGTGCCGGCTGGTGTGGGGCTCCTTAGATGCGCCACGGCTTCGGTAGCGACGGCATCTCTCGCTGGGTCTGAGCCTCGCCAGCCCCTCCCCCAGGAGACCGTTGCAGTCGGCCAGCCCCTGCTCCACTGTGAGAGACTCGGGGGCACAGAGGGTGCTTCACTAACTGGTTTCGTTCTTCGCGGGATTTCTCCCGCCGTTCTGTTTGTGCAGCTCGCGCCACCTGGGAAGAGGTGGGGGGCGGGGGCGTCATCCCGGGATGGCGTGGAGAGGGCAGAGTGGGCCAGGGTTGCTTTGCTGGTGCTTTTCAGGCGCAGCCCACACACCAACTCCTCATCCCTTGCCCGGGCCTCTCCCCCCCAGGTAACCATGTGCGACCGAAAGGCAGTGATCAAAAATGCCGATATGTCGGAGGAGATGCAACAGGACTCGGTGGAGTGTGCCACTCAGGCGTTGGAGAAATACAATATAGAGAAGGACATTGCGGCTCATATTAAGAAGGTGAGGATCGGGCGCGGGTGAGGGGCTCGGGCTGATTGCGCGCAGCTGCGGGAAGTCACGACTCAAGTTTCTTCTCTTGGATCATGCATTCTCAGAGTGCCTGGCAGAGAACCTTGGGGGGCACGCAGGGCAGCTCGCGTGTAGAGGTTTCCAGAAAGAACGCAAGTGAATTCTGCGCTCCTCTTGGGAAGACCAGAACCTCGGCGCCCCAAGTTTTTTTATTACCCAGCTCCGCGGGGGAAAGCGCCACCTAGCAACGGTTTCTAGGATCAGGGAGCAGCAGTTTCCCCTTCTGCATGATTCCTGCGCTTAGGATCCATCTGGGTGTTCCGAAGGGGGGAGCTGCGTGGGTGTTTCCAGCCGGGCCGGAGGGGGATCTTGCCAGCCTTCCAGTGGGGAGTTTAGTCGGTAGTTGAGAGAAAGTGGGTGGTGGTGGTGGTGGTGGTTGGGGCCTGGGGTGGGGGCTTAGTAAATGACAATCCGAAGAAAGCTGGCAGGACTGCCAACTTCTCCAGCAATGTTTTCTGGAAGGGAAGAAAGCTGGCAGCCTAAGCCGTGGGAGGGTTCCAGTGGAGAATGAGAAGATGAAAGATTTCAGAAGAAACAAAAACACCTTTTTTGACAAACGCATCAGTGCGGTCGTCTGGCTTGTAAGACTGTTACTCCTGTAATAGAGCTAAAAGATGTTCACGTTGCATACCATATGAAAGTAGCCAAATTATGTGTAACTTACCATAGACTTGTAAGATTTTTATAGAAAAGAATTAGATTTGGCCCCTGCCTATAGTCATCTAGTGAAGAAATTAACAGGCCCATTCTGGTCCCCAGAGCCTCTTGGGGTGGGGAGAATAAGGGAAAATTGTTGTGCAATTTGTTATCCTTGTGGCTTGGGTGCTGGATTAGTATTAGGATAGATGTGGAAAGGGAGACTGTTGAAATTGTAATTAAGGGGAAAATATGACCAGGTGGCTGTCAAGTTTGGCTTCCAGCATTCTTTTTATAGAAGCTGTGGAGTGTCTTGTCCCCTTAAATTCAAATTTTGGTCCCCAGTGATTTAGATACTAATTGAAACTTGTCCTTTTTGAAATCTTATTATCAATGATAGCGGAGTGCAGTTAAGGAACGATTTCCAATGGGGTATTTATCATTTTCTTGGATTTTGGGGTGCATGACGTACAATAGGAAGATAGTTTACTTCTGTTTACACATGAGAACATGATAAACTAGAACTGTTGACGTCACCTACTATCAATGAATAAGAATATTATAGAAGTTACTAAGGTAGAATTACCATGGAATACCACGATAACAAAGCACCCTGTCTCTGAGGCTGCCCTTTCTGCCTTTTACCTCCCAGCCCCCATCCAAGCTTAGCTCAGACTGCAAGTATGTTTGCATTAATGCACTATGTAGGCGACTTGGAGCTGGGAAACATTCTTGCATTCTAAGAATTTGCAGATGCTAACGTTCCTTCTTTCTTCCCCTACAGGCTCTGTTTACCCAGGGGGTAAACTCTGGTTTAGCACTATAATTCTGGTGTTTTTTTCTCCCCTCCAGGAGTTTGACAAGAAGTACAACCCCACCTGGCACTGCATCGTGGGGAGGAACTTCGGTAGTTACGTGACACATGAAACCAAACACTTCATCTACTTCTACCTGGGCCAAGTGGCCATTCTTCTGTTCAAATCTGGTTAAAAGCATGGACTGTGCTACACACCCAGTGATCCATCCAAAACCAAGGACTGCAGCCTAAATTCCAAATACCAGAGACTGAAATCTTCAGCCTTGCCTAAAGGAACACCTTGATCTTGAACCTTTGTGTTGTTTGTACAGGGCATTCTCTGTACCCATTTGTTGTGGTTATAAAACAATTAGCAAAACAGCTTACATTTGTATTTATTTTCTATTCCATACCTCTCTGCCCCATGTTTTCTCTCCTGAAAATTCATTCCTTTCCAAAAAATAATAATAATAAATCCGTTGGAGAAGTGTGTGTTAGTTACAATTTGTTTAAATATTCTGGGTGAAGATGGCCTATCGGTCCCCTACTAGGTTAGTGGGGGAGAGTCCCTGAATTAAGTTTCTGTGGGATGTGGTAGATGATCCTATTCAGTACTTCGGAGTCTTTAATTTTCACCTGTTGGCAACTGTTGTACATGGTAGAATAATATTCAGAAGTGCATGTCAGAGAAACTTGTATTAAATCTTATTCCTAATCCGATAAATGTTATCCTTAATGCTCATTTTGTTAAGTGTTGCTATATAGAATGTTCTGGGCCTTAGGCCTTAGGCGGTGGTGGTCAATGTGTGGTAGAACTTCACATAAGCTTTCTGTGGCTGTAAAATGGAAATTAGCTAATAACAAAGTTGGCTAATGAGAAATTTGAGCTCTGAGCGATCCTTTTTCCCTGCTGGGCTCCAAAAAGATAACTTTAAAGATTACAGGTGGTTTTAAAAGGGAAAATGAGAGGTTTTGAGCAGCGGCCTTACAAGTGATTCTTACTGAAGTCTGCTGGAATTTAAATGTCTAAGCCTGCTGTGCTGGGTTTCAAATGGCTGTGGTCAGAAACCCAATTAAATGTGAATTGAGGCTTTCATTAAAAGACCCAATTAAGGCTGGATAAATAACCATTAAAGGTTTCCTGGTACAAATTTTAGGAAGACTTGTCTTTTAAGAAAAGCAAATATGGCAGACTTGGCTCTTGAAAGTAAAAAGGAAATAATCCAGAGGCTGAAACAACCCATACCCGTATGGGACTTGAAGTTCCAAGGATGGTCCTGGCTTTTGAGTCCTTTATGCTCAGAGGTAAGCCTTTTTGTTTTAGGTCTTAGGTGTGTCAGCTACAATTAGGATTTCTCAGCAGCCAGGCTATTGCTACATAGAAGGGGAAAACGGGTTCAAAATGATAGGTAATGAATGACTCCATCTTAAAAGCAGTGTTAGGTCTGTAACATCTTTGGAAGATTATTTTTATTTATCAAAACTTGGGATTTTAGGACTCTCAGTGAAGTTAAGCTATGTTAGGACATGGAAAGTTTTGGGATAAAAAGGTGAAAATGTTTTAGTGTATATTGTGGCAGAATGGGAGAAATTTTTTTCTGCAGGAAAGGATGTACTGCATTTGGGGTGATTTGGGTTTGTATTTATATAAGCGGACTGAAAATGTTCCCATAATTAATCTTTGTATTGTCTCCCTTCCCTCTTTAGTGACCTGTCTATATTTCTATTTGAAGCCAAACAGGAATTTGGCTTCCAAAACTGTATAAATCTTGTTCTGTTAACCTTACTTTCAAACGGTCTCCAGCAACAGACCCTGGAGCTCACTTAAGTCCACAAGCAGCTAGAAATTGGGGGTTCTGATTTGGTTAGATCCATATCTACTTCCAGGAAGTGGCAACTTTTATTTTTTGATGCAGATATGAGAAAATTACATTGGAGATAGGACTGGGTTGATGGTTTATGAAGTTCTTTCCAGTGCCTGCTCCTTGTTAATTTTAAAGGCCAATAGGCTCCAGCTAACTGACAACAAAATAAGCTAAAGCTTTTCTAAGGTTTAGAATTTTATTAAATGCTCTTAGTTGCTGTTCTTTGAGATAGTTTCATATAGCTAGCTATATCTGGAAGCTTTTCAGTGACAGGGCAAGGTCTTATGAATGAGGTGGATAAATGACCCCTACTGTCTACGAGGCCAAGAGGCAGCATATCTGAAGCCTTTTCAGATAGCCCTGAACTAAGTTATTTACAGTTAAACTGCCAGCCAACTCACAGGTTGATTTCTGCAATTTCTTAGCAAGGCCCCACAAAACCTTAAGCTTTATCCACACTCAGAATATGGCCTCATTTAAACATCAGTGACTGTATTAGGGATATGAGAGCTCTGCCCTCCTCTGCCCCTGAGTACTGGAGGGAGTTAGGCTAGATAAAGTTATCAAACATTTTTTTGGCTGTAAACCCCTTTCTTCAAATGTATTCTGACAAAGAAGCTCCCTATGTAAGACATGAAAGCAGGAGTTTGCTGTTACATTTTTTTTTCTATTTTTTATTTTTCAATTACAGATGGCACACAATATTAGTCTCAACATTTATTCTTTTGATGAGGAACTGAGTTGTTTTCATGACAGGCACTGAGGACACAAAAGTGGCTTTTGGTAAAAGAGCATAGGATACATGATGATGACAAATATATTTCCCTTATCCACTCAAGAAAAAAAAATATCGTACAAATTGTAAACTCATTTAGTGGTTCAGTACATAATTCTAGTCGTGATCATTAACCCTCTGATTTGGGCCTGGCTTTTGGTCCTCAACCAATTCCAGGCTGAAAGGCTGACTTGGGTACAGTTAGGAAGTTTTCGGATTCAAATCATCATTAGCTTATGGAATGCAGCACCAGCAGAGAAACTACAAACACTTCAAAACTGAGTTTTAATGCTGGTTTTACCTTAATCACACACTGCACAGCTGAAAAAAATTAGAAGGAAAATCGAGCAAAAGATACTGACACGATGCCATAGGGAGAAGGCCTAAAGCAACTCTTACTGAAAGTTCCAATAAAGTGATAGGAATTTGTTTCTTCTACTTTGAGATTGGTCACATCTGAACAAGGCACATATCCTTAAGAGGAGATGTTCTGTTGCTGGTCTCATTAGCTTGATTATCCTTCAGTTGCAGGCATTTGACAGGATGTGACGGGTTCAAGGTCCAGGATGGTGAAGGAGTTATAGTTTGAAGCCAGAATGAATGGCCACGATGCCTGATGTTAGATTTTCATAAGTCACCTTCCGAAAACCTGCATCTTCTATAATCTCCTTGAACTCCTCCTACAACACAAAGAAAGATATAGCAATCTTTGGATTTCACCGTTAGGGTATTTGTCGTAAGCTACAGCAGTTTTATACCTGGGATGGGAACAGTCGGATACTCTCGATGAGGTATTGGTAGGACTTCCAGTCTCCTGCGATGACCTTTCCCAGGACAGGAATGACCTGGAAGCTATAGAGATCATAAAGCCTAAACAAAAGGGGAAAAGATTAAGATTGGAACATGACCCTTGATAAGAAGGAAGAAGATCTAAGCCTGGGATCATAAACTTAAATGCCTAAATATAAGGGTCAAACAAGAACCTAAAATAAGTGAAGTGGGCCAGGTATAAGATTAGTAGGGAGTATTAAGGATGTGGTGACAGGTACAGTTAGGAAGTACTATAAAAATAGAGAGGAGGCAGTTACTCCTCAGCTCTGACTACTGCCACGTAGGAATATAGCTTACTCGGTGTTGCCATATATCTGATTTCTCAAGTGAAGCTGGAAATTCAGATTTTGATGTAAACTTTCCTGATTTTTAAATTATGGACATCTAAGTCAACTTCTTAAAATACCAGGAGTCTGATATTTTATTTGTGGACCAAAATATCTGTGGACTGACTGCATCCTCCAGTTGCTGGTTTGAGACTCTTCTAGCCTAGGTGTTGTCATTCAGAACTGGCTGACCTCTTAGGTGGCACTGTCACAACCTCGGGGAGTCTGGGACTCTAAACTATGAGGTTCATGCTTATAGCTTACTGGCTACTCTCCGTCCATTTTGGGATAGGAAACCCTTGGCTAGACAATGAGAGTCCAGCCCTGGTAACAATGCCAACCTGGATATGAAGGTATTGTCCACGTGGCTAAACTCCAGACAGAGAAACTGTCCTCCTGGTTTCAGGACTCGATGGGCTTCCTGGAGTGCCTGAGCAAGAAAAGGAAGAAGAGAACACACTCCTCAGCAGACCTCATTCAATTCCATGAGGCCAAAACAGCTTCAGTTTCTACGAGCATTATATAAGTTATTTCCCACAGATTCCTCTTTTCATCCTCAGTTGGGAAGCTATAACAACAGATATAACCCTAAACTATCCTAACTTTTATAGGCCTTCTGCTACCCATGAAGAGGTTACTTGGAGTAATCTAAACTGACTCACCATTGTATAACTCCCATGGAGGGCAATTTTTGAATTATCAAAATCACAATGGATGTCCTCTTTGATCAAGTAATTTTACTTCAGGGAATCTATCTTACAGAAATGCTTCTACTGTGGAAATGACATGCATATGAGTTATTCGTTGCAGTACTATTTGAGCAGCACAAGATTAGAAGAATCTTAACCATTAATGAGAGACTGGTAAAATTATGGAACATCTATACAAATGGAATCTATGCGGCTATTGAAAAATGATAAAAGAAAGGGCCAGTGTTCTTTATATACTGACATGGAAAAATCTCCAAGATGTATTTTTGAGTAAAAAAAAAGTAATGAGAAAATGTTTCATATGTTAATATTGGTATGAAAAAAGAATAAATACATTTAATACATACAAAACATCTTTGTAACGATAAAGATACACAAGAAATTGGCGATTGAAGGGAGAGGAGGAACTGAATGGTTGGGACGCAAGGGTGGGAGAAAGACTTTCACTGATACACCCTTTTTTGTTTCGAACTTTGAATTCATTCCAAATTTTTTTAATGAAAAGAAGTAATGAACTGGCTGCAGACACAGGACGGGTCATAAAAACCAACCTAAAAGCACCATAAAGGATGTCCTACCAAGAGCAGGAGAATCAGGCAACTGGAGCCCACATTCCAGAAACAAAACTGGTTGATGCCTTGCACATTGTCTTCAAATGCTTTGGACAGAACGTTAAAGTAGAAACGAAAAAGTTGCATCAGATTAAGAGCTGGACATTCTCTTCTCTCTACAGAGGAACCATGAGTTTACTAGCTAATCTGTGCCAAAATGGTGTATGAGTGCTTTTTTCTGCGACAGCCTTGGAAACGCCTGTGATCTGCAAACTCACAGGGTCAGACGGCTTCACAAATGAGAAGAAACAGATGAAATATCAGAGCAAGACTGATAGTCTCAAAGATGTTAAGTACCAACTTAAACAACAAAGGCTCCTATGGGGACTTTCTCTATGGTTTTGGTCTTTATCAATTTTGTGACTGGGAATACTGGCAACTTAAAGGATTGAGGTCCCTAAGCCTGAAACTGTCATTCTACTCAAGAGCTGAGCCCTTCAGCTCTTCATCCTTCCTCATTCACTGTGGAGCTACTCCAGGGGAAGTAATATCCTAAGAATCACACAAGCTGAAAATGCAGCCATTTGTACCCGGTCCATGTGTGTGACATTCCGGATCCCAAAGCCGATGGTGTAAAAATCAAACTTGTCGTCATCAAAAGGCAGTTCTTCAGCATCTCCCAATACCCAAGAAAGTCCTGAAAGAGAAATAGTTCTAATCTCAGTTTGGGTGGCTGTCTCTTCTGCACCCCGCAAACTGCCAAACCTGAGGAGGGAGTTGTAGGAACCCCCCAAACCCCCAAATGTGTGGTCAGCTAACAAAAGTGTGGGCAGCCTGGACACCCCATTAGCAGCTAGCTTCTGGGTAGGGGCAGTCTTGTGGGGCTGAGTCTTCAACTTGTAGAATCTGATGCTAACTCTGGGTAGTTAACTGTCAAAATTTAACTGAATTGTCAGACACCTAGTTGGTGTGGGAGAACTGGGAGAACTGTTTGGTGCTAGGCAAACACCACACATTTGGTATCAGGAGTAGTGTCAGGAGAGTGGCTCCATAGTGTAGTGGTTAGCACATCTGCTTTACACGCAAGAGGTCCTAGTTTCACACCCCAGGTGGAGCCACAGACCATACCCCAGGTGCGCGAGGCCCCGGGTACGCCTGGTCCCGGGTGTGTCAGCCCCCTCAGAGCGCCGTGGGTGCCAGGCCTTGGGGGCGCCAGGTCTGGGTGCACGCCACCAACACAAACGTGTGGGAGGAGACGCCCTGCCTTCAGAGATCCAGTTCCTAAGGGGAAACTGCAACATCCAAAGGTCAGGGGTGGAAGTGGGGGCGGGGGTAATTAAAGAGCAGGGGATGGGGTGGAGGGGAAGAAGTGGTGTCAGGAAACATCACACACCTATCTTCTCTCTTGGATTCTTAGCCACTGACTTCATGGGCATTCTCCAATCCTGAGGACTTGGAGCTGGTATCCCTGAAGTTTAGGGGAAGTCCATGGCCCAAGGCTCTGAGTAAAACCTGATGCTTGCTTAGTTATGCCTGCTTTCAAGCAATTTTTACCAAACTGTGTGTTTTGTATAGTGTACTGTATAATGCACTGTGGTTAGGAACCCAGATCCTGAGGTTTAGACCGCCTGGGTTTCTAGCTTCACCATTTATTTGCTGTATAATCTTGAATAAACTACTCTGCCTCAGTTTTCTCATCTGTGAAATGGAGTTAACAATGGTACCTATTTCAGAAGTTTATTGGGAGTATTCTAAGTACAGAATTTAGCACTGCTATATTGGTTCCATTGACGTCATAGAGAATCAAAGTGTCTAGACCCCCAAGTCTGGTCGTGAATTCAGAAAACACCCAAGGGATCCCCCATCAGGGTGGTGACATCTTCTAGGGTCCTGATTCTGCTTCGACATTATTCATTTTGCAGCTAATTAGACATAGGATGATATACAAGGAAGATTCTATAGTGGAAGGGAAATAAAAACCACCTTTCGGCAAAACAAACCAAGCATACCTAGCTATTTTGATTTTTAGGAGGACACTGATGACATCACCATAGCTACCGCTTACTGAGTCCGTTGATGGCAGGGTCTGTGTTATCGTTTTCGAACAGCGCCCCCTTATCCAAGCTTTCGCTTTCTGTGGTCTCGGTTACCTGTGGCCAACTGGGCTCCAAAAACATTAAGTGGAAAATTCCAGAAATAAACAATTTGCAAGTTTTAAACTTCACACCCTTCTGAGTAATGGGAGGAACTCTTGCTCTGTCTCACTCTGTCCTGCTCTGTCCTGCCCGTGACATGAATCATCCTTTTGTCCAGCATCTCCATAGTGTATATGCTCCCCACCTGTTAGTCACTCAGTAGCCATCTGGGGCATTGCAGTGCTTGTGTTCAAATAATCCTTATTTTTCTTAATAATGGCCCTGGGGCACACGAGTAGTGTGGGAATTTGGATATGTCAAAGAAAAGCCATGAAGTTCTTCCTTTAAGTGAAAGTGAACATCTTCCATTTAATAAGGAAAGAAAAAAAAAAGTATGCCAGGGTGCTAAGATCTAAAATAAGAACAAATCTTCTGTGAAATTGTGAATAAGGAAAAAGAAATTCACGCTAGTTTTGCTGTCGTACTTCAAACTGCAAAAGGTATAGCCACAGTGCATCATAAGTGCTTAGTTAAGATGGAAAAGGCATTAAATTTGTGGGTGGAAGACATGAGTAGAAATGAATTCCAAATGACAGCAACGTGTTGCGTGAGAAAGCATTGAGCCTACAGGAAGACTTTAGCATGGACCACTGAAATGAGTGACCACATTTACCTAACTTTTATTTCAGTATACTGTTATAATTGTTCTGCTTTATTATTAGTTATTGTTGACATCTCTTACTGTGCCTAATTTGTAAATTAAAACTTTATCATAGGTATGTATCAAAAAACATAGGATATATAGGATTCAGTATTATCCAAGGTTTCAGGCATCCACTAGGGGTCTTAGAACGTATTCCCCATGGATAAGGAGGGGTCTACTATACATACATATACATCATCTTATCATATTCTCAGACCAACTCCATGTTTCAGGTGAGCAAAGTTGAGTATCAGAGGTTAAAGTAGTTTGTCCAAGGTCACACAGATGGTTTGGACGCAAGTAGTTTTATCTCAGAGCCTGTGTTTTTAACAGCTATCATATAGTACCTCCTATTATGAGATCATTATTATTTTCTCCATTTCATAGATTGAAATTTAGAGAGTTTAACTTGTACAAGGTTAAATAGTCATTAAAAAAAATTAATGAATGTATGCCAAAATTTACAAATAAGGATTGACAATATTGTGCTATATGTGAAAACGTTAAAAAAATTACAGATCAATTGGTTATTGGTTAGGTAGATTGATATTACTCATGAAACATCCATATGGGAGAATATCATAAAAATGATTTTAAAGAATTTTTAATGATGTGGAAAAATCTCATGATACAGTTCTGAATTAAGGCAGAATATAAATTATATATGTTCTTAATTTTACAAAAATTAAATGATTAGAAAAAAGATATGGAGGAAATCTATTAAAATATTGAAGGGTTTAATATTTCTGGATGTTGGGATCATGGGTAACATTTACTTTATAACATTTTTCCAGAATTTTGAAGTTGGAAATGCAAATTTTCTCTCAAATATATCACTTCTAGAACACATGCAAATAATCTTTCTAAGGCTGCTGCCCTCAGAACTTCCATTTGGGGAGGAAGTGCTATACATAAACATTTTAAAAAGCCCATATAACAGTGCTACACATAAAAATGCCTTTACATATTACCTTATACATTTATTAAAGAGTTACTAGGATACTCCTACTTAGTTTCAACTATTTTTGTATGATACATATATATATATGTATATATATATATATTTTTTTTTTGCAAAGGCGTTGTTAGTGGAAGTTGATAAAACAAGGAGGAAAAATAAAGACAACTGTACTAGGCGGCAGTTAACAATTCCTTGCAGGTGGCTTTGTCTCGGCAGTTAGGGGAGCTTGAAGGGCAAGTAGTTATACTACTACAGAAGAGCTGATCCCAGAAGTGGAACATCGCTTATCATTTCTGTCTTTGTTCTCCATTCTATATGGCTGAGCACCAGAGAGAAGGGAAACACGTTTTTCAGTAGGAGTAAGGAAACATAGTGCCTTTGTCTAAAAACACCAGCAACTGTCTGCCTTCTGGTCACTGCTGAGGGTTAACAAAAGAGCCCTTCATTTTGAGGGCCAAGTGAGTTGCGGTTCATATAGGCAGCTCCTTCTGGGGGTGGGGGAAGGAGGAGGAGAAAGAACTGAGTTAAAATAACCACAGACGGGGAGAAGTGCTGACGTTGACCTGAGGGACTTTGTTTTCTTTGTTGTACGCCACTGCCACTGGGCTCACAGTGGCTGCCTGCAGAGCTTGGCCAGCATGGGAGAGGATAGTCCAGCAGCTCTGAAAAGCTGGGTAAATATGGCGCAGCTGCCAGGATCATTACTTCTACTCGAAAATATCTGGTGGGCAGGAGTAGTAGTAATTCAAAGTATTAAAAAACAAAACAAAACAAAACAACAACAACAACAACAACAACAAACCCCAGAAAGCCAAATGTTAAAAAGTACATCTTTAAGCTAGGGCACAAATAATCCATTCTGAGATTGCAGTGAGTTCCTGGAAATATGCAGGCACTCTCCTATCAGCTGTTGAGAGCGCTGTGGTAGGGAAGTTTTAAAAGTACTGTAAGGCCTCACTTATCATCATCCATAGGTTCTTGGAAACTGCGATTTTAAGAGAAATCACGTATAATGAAACCAATTTTACCATAGGCTAATTGATATAAAACAAGAGTTAAGTTTCTACAGTATATTTTTGGTCACAAAAACATCACAGAATTTCTAAATAAAGACCTGAAACACTTCTAATATCAAACATTAAAATAAATGGGAACTATACATCATTTAAGAAAGATTAATAAAAACAAGTCAGATAATGATTTTTTAACCTGATTACTCCCGGTCAGGGTTGCAGGTGGGACCAATCGTGGACAAGACACCCTTCTATCACACCCACCATCGCTCAGATTGGGACAATTTATACATGTCAATTCACCTCATGTGTGCAACCTTGGGATGTGGGAGAGAACTGGAGTCCCTGGAGAAAACCCACCCACGCAGACAAGGGGAGAACTTGCAAATTCCACACAGATAGTGGCCTTGTTGTGAATTTTTTTTTCCTCATCAACATTACAACAAAATGACAAACAAAGAAACATTATTTCAGAACCTACTGTACTGTTTCCGAGTGTTTCTTCGACTTTATCAGTTTTATCAGTTGGGCCTTCTGAAAAATTGATGCCGAGATAGAGCTATATCTTTTTCAAATATCTTTTTCAATACATGGGATTATCTTTTAATTACATTTTCTAAATAGGAAGTTGTCAGCATGCAGAAATGCTACTGGTTATGGTACAATGGAGATGTAAGCAGCTCTGACTGAACCCTTTCTGTACGAGTTTTTGGGGTTTTTTAGACTCTATCTCTAGAATTAGAATTGTGGGATCCTAGACTATAAACATTTTAGTAAAAAAGTTTTTGGGGGGGCGGGGGGAGGTGGTAGGGCAGACAACAGGAAAAGATGAAAGGAAGAGGAAGCATGGGGAAAGCTGTTAAACCTTGATGATAGCTTCAGACTATGGACAGGGAGCACAGGAACAAGGAGTCCTGCCTGGGAACTGTCCAGGCCCCAGGAGCTCCTTAGAGCTCAGCCATCAGGAAAGAGCCTGGCTGGAAAGCTGAGGCAGGGTTTGAAGGTGCTAAGAGCTGGAGATTGTCAGCTAACTGCACTCCTGTGGCTGAAGAGCAAGTCCCTTCTTTAAGGGCAGTGCACCTGCTCGGCTTCTACATCAATCAAACCATCCTAGCACTAATAGGGGAATGCAATGGCTCAAGAGCAGGACATTGGGGTCATTGGGGACCTGCTGGGAACTGCAAGTAAAACTTCTGTCTCAGTCCAGGAGCTGAGATACGAAGATTCAGCTCCAATTCAGATCGCCATTTAAGTTGTGTTACTCTTTTGGGCTTTGGTCATCTCCCCCATTACATAGGACTGATATCTAACTCCCTAGATTGGTGTAATAATGTACATAACCATACAAACTGGATTCACCCGCACAAATTACTTTCAACTCTTGCCTACCTAGAAGTTTCTGAAAGATGGAAATAAAGCACTTCAACATTTTCCATATTCCGTCTTATTTTAAAAACATACAGACATATCCTCTGTTGTCTACTTGCTATAGAACTTACCAGCTGTGTATCCTTGAGCAGAAGCTTTCTGCTTTCCAGTCTTTAGCATCGCCTTGTTGATGTCATAGACAATGACGTGGGAACCACCCAAGGAGTCCTCTTCATTCTGGTATTTTTGGGCAATTTCTTCCCAGGATAAATTTTGCTGGGCCCTTACCTGCCTCTTCTGCTTTCTCCGATGCTGTGCCTGAACATAATTAAGGAACCGGATTGCAATGTCACCTGTGGGAAGCCAACAGGAGGAAATATGCAAACATAAACAAAAACAAAACCCCAGCATTTTCTAAACCCAAAGGGGGCAACAAAAGTATGGGAGTTCAAGTGTGTATGAAAATTACATTTGTATTCATCCCTACAAGAACTATTTTTTTTTAACAGCAATTTTTGAATTTCTAAGAATCTTTAAAGAAACTTCTTTAAAAAATTGTATAAGTAATATATGGACATATTTTTACTATAAAAGACTTAATATCTCAACATAAGAATAAACTATGAAAGTCTCATTTTCTGTCCGCACCCTTTCCAGACATAACAAGTGTTATGGGCTTAGTATGCAGCCTTCTAGTCCTTTTCTAATAATAATATATGAAAATAACATAAGGGTATAGTTACAAGTAACAATTCCCTGTCCCACAACCTCCACTCCTAGTTCAGTTTCCCAAAGACCATCTTTCCCAACTCTTTTAGCTGTTTCTTCTGTTGGTTACAGCTATATTTTACTTACCAAATTTTTAATAATATCCTGACCCCATCTGTGCATACCTCTGTCTTCTCAATATAGTCATATAACTTTTCCTCATTGATGCTTTTATAACCTAGAGTAATAAACTTATCAATATTTTCTTTCTTATTCTATCAACTATAGATGTATCTCTTGACTTCTTCAACTTTGTACTTTTACTCTGTCAAGACTAGTAACATTTTCTTTGTTCTATAGCTATAATTAAGTCTTCTGTGCTTTGTTGATGGTTTGAGTCCCAAAGCTGAAAATCAAGTGTTTACATTATTGTGACAAAGTAAACACTGGGCAAACCCAATGCTTTTCAGGATCACATTTCCTTTCTTATAATGCTGTTTCCTTATCTTGGTTTTCCTTACACTATTTGCAAGAAATATGTCCTTAGGTTTTTCAGGTTTCTTCATCCAATTAGGTATTCTCCAGCCACCTTTCTATATGTACTCAAATGAAACAATTGAAACACACAAATGAGTATCATATACATTGTGAGACAACTTTTCTTTTTCTTCCCACCTCATGTCTTTGAGAACTTTCTGTTAAGTATTTATAGGTTTTCCTCATAATATTTCATAGAATGGATGTATCTTAATTTAAAGCCATTTCTTTATTGAGGAATAGGTTATTTCTGATTTTTTACTACTATTAAAAGTGATACAGTGAATGTATGTATAGCTATATCTTTTTTAAATGTCTTTTTTTAACTATATGGGATTACCTCTTAATTACGTTTTCTAAATGAGAAGTTGACAGCATGAGAAATACTACTGGTTATGGTACACTGGAGATGTAGGCAGCTCTGAATGAACCCCTCCTGCAGCTTTATCTTTGTGCAAATTTCTTTTTTTTTTTTTTTAGACTCGATATCTAGAATAGGAATTATGGGATCCTAGATTAAAACATTTTAGATTTTGATAGATTCTGCTAAATTGTCCTCCACTGAGCAAGGCATCTTACTGCCTTCTGAGCTTCCATTTGGGGAGAGGACAACACCAACAAAGTTGCCCATAAACATGTTTCAAATATGGAGATTATTATATATTATTCCGTTGGTATAGATGATCATATTATGACATTATATTTTATTCTAATGTAATTTAACATGTTCACTCACCATGTAATATCACTAAGATGCATTTTAGAAACCTATTTTTCTCCCCAAATGCCTAGTGTGCACAAAGTAACAAAGGAGCATTCATAAACAACTAAACTTTTGATATTTGAGGTAATAGTGTATTAAGAAAAAAGGCTGCCTACAAAGCTTTGGTAATAAGATAAAAGGCATTCTCCTCCACTCAGAGAAAGAGGGAAAGTGGGTTAAAAGTTAAACAGAAGGTAAAACACTTAGATGGTAAAATGTCACTGGAGTAAAAATCTGGCCTTTTTACTTTATAATCCTGTGAAATTTAGAAAAGTGATAGGCACAAAGCTGATATTCCGTGCTTTTAATCGACATTCAATTAAAAAGAGTAAACCTTTCTTAGAAGTGTATTGATTTTCAACTATCATCTTTAGAATAATGGTGGATGAGCTAGCTCATTCCAAAAGAGAAACTAATATCTGTAAAAGATGTTCAGTGGTACCCAAGGATGCTGACATGGACATTACCTGTGCCTCCAGCAACATCAAGCAGGTGGGTGCCAGGAGATGGGTGCATCTTCTGGAGCAGCATGTCCTTCCAAACACGATGAATACCAAGAGTCATCGCATCATTCATCACATCATACTTCTTGGCCACACCTTCAAACACCTGATAGACTGACAATAGAGAAATACAACACAATTGTGGTATTGACAAAATTAACTTGAGAACATCCTAAATGAAAGCAGAGGAAGCCTTTTCCCCCTCTGAAATTGCCTGTCTTTGCAAGGGAATCTAAGCCATAATGCTTGACACCCAAATCTATACCTTATTACCTCTTTTAAAAAAGATTTATATTATTTCATGTCAGAAATCAGCCTCTTTTATACTGTCTTAGTTATCTTATCTAGGACCACTAACTCATAATCATTCCATGCACATACTTGGTACTAAACAGGTTTCTGTTTCCTAGAGGATGGTGTATGTGTGGAATTTTTCTAATGGATGGGAAGGCCTCAACTCTTCTCTGCCTGCAACACTGAGAAAAACCTCAGGGCCAGTTTGGTGGGCAGATGGATGGCAAGATGTGAATCGGGGCTAAGTCACACTGCAGAGTCTTCATGAATCTTCTCCACAGGATCAAGGCAGAATGTGAAATCTGGTCTAGCTGGAGAGAGAAGGTATTTACCATTCAAAACACTTTAAAGTTGCAGTAAGGCTGAATTGGTAATGAAGAGATGATTTTTAGTCCCTCAGATGAAATGTGCCCAATAGATCAAAACATTACTGTCCTCTGCTGATCAGTGGACCAGAGAGCTCCTCCTTTACTTCACTCTTGAATGCCTACTCTCCAAGTTTATGTCGTGTTTAGCTCAGGGGGTAAATCCTTCCTGCTTACCATTGTGTGAAATGTTTTTTATATATTGTAAAGCACCAAACACAGATTATGTGTCATTATTTTGGAAGCAGCCCATACAGATTCAAATGCCAGCTCTGTGATTTACTAGCAAAAGCTGGGCAAGAAACTTAATATCTGTTTCAACAGTATCATCCTCTAGAAAACTAGGCTAATAGTCCTACCTCATTGGATTATGTTTATAAAAATTAATTTAAAGTATTTTAAAAGGTTTCAAGTTCTCAATAGTTTACTATTGTTTTACTTGGCTCCACTTATTTCACTTGACAAGCAGTTATCAAACTCTTAATATGCATCAGGCACTGAAAACATAGACGTGAATGAGCCACTCTCTTAGCTTTCTGGGGATTCACAGTGAAACAAATGTTAATTTAAATTCTATATTCAAAGAGTTACAGAAGAGCTATGTATTTAGTAAGGTTGAGGTGAGAGGTAATACAATATAGTAGTCTTTAAGAAGATGGGAAATTCCATTGCAGGCTCTTTCTTGTACTTCCTGGGTGACCATAGGCTAAGTGAAGGGAGCTCTTAGAGCCTCACCTTAGCCATCTGAAAAATGGGTATAATACCTTACCCATTATAAATGGCACAGTTGGGAGTTTTAAAACAGTTCTTTTCCTTTCCCATGACTGTGGTACAGTGCCAGACTCAAAGAAACTGCTCAATAATATCTAATATTTACTGAACAATTACAAAGTGTCCGGCATTGTTTAAAATACTTTAATTTTAATGTATGAAAACATCTAATCCTCATAAGAACTCTAAAAAAAATAAATAAATAAAAATAAAATAAAGAAAAGTTACTATTCTTCCTACTTGGCAAATTTGAAAGCTGTGACAAAGAGATGCTTTCTTTCTTCCTCTCCATAAAAAATGACCTTTTCCTTTAGCAAGAGGTTAAGAATAAGGGTTATGTAATCAGACCAAAATGGATTGAAATGCTGGTTCCACCACTTACTAGGTATGTTAAACTGGGCAAGTTCCTGCTTAACTTCTAAGTTTCCTTATGTGTAACATGGGGATAACAATACCCACCATCAAGAAGTTTAAATGAGAATTGAAAACGTCTGCACGGTGCCCGTCACGCTATAGACGTTAAATTAATGGGATTTAGTGATAATTACTCTGGCTTAAAAAAAAGGAGGTGTCTAAGCTCTGCAGAGTCAGACTGGGGGGACTCCTTGGATTTAAGGATTGACTGCACAATCTACAGCATCGGAGCTAACGGGCCATTAAATCAACCCTTAGTTGGGCAGAAGAAACTAGATCGTAGACGGTCAGATCCCTCCATCCACCCTCTCGCCCCTTTTTACCTTTGCGCCCCTTTTCCTCCTCCGACACAGTCTCAAACCCGAAGTGCGTTTCCAATGCCTGCTTCTTTTGGGACAAGAGCCTCGCACCCAGCGGACTCCCGGGCCAGGAGCTACAAAGCCCGGGGAACCAACAGCGCCACATCACCCGCGACCACCTACGGCCGCAGTGGCCCCACAGAGGACGACTCCCGCCGGCCGCCATCTAGTAGGTGACAACCGCCGGACAGCGCGTCGCGTTGCATCGCTAGACGGCCGACGGCGGCCGGCTGGAGACATTATTAATCAAACGCGTCCTGAAACCTGATATTAAGGACCTCTGCATACCTCTGGGATCCCGAGGTTACTTAGTCTTTGAGTACCCGAAATCCTTTCCTCATTCTTCTCTAATGAATATAGAATTCATCAGGAATGAGCGTACCTTAGAAAGAGCACCCCCCACCCCCACCCCCGCCTATCTCAGCGGCTATGTCTCTGAATCTCGCCAACCATTAGTACCAGTACTAACTCCCCGAATAGCTAGTAACTCCGGTTTTCTGGTGAAGAAAGGGGGAACTGAAGTACAGTGTGGTAAAAGGCAATTCTCGCTAACTTTGGTGCACATTAGAATTAACTGATTTAATTTTTTAAATATAGATTCCTGGGCCCGAAATACTAGACAATTTGAATTAGTAAATCTGGTTTGGGTACTGGGAATCTTTGTTTGACCAAACTTTTCTGGTAATTCTGATGCAAAGAATTTGCAGACCATTCTAGACCATTCTTGAGAAACATCGACTAGACTAAAAAACTAGACAGGAAAGACTGTTCTTTGGTCTTTCTATTTTATGAACCTAGGAGTACATAAACGGAAAAGAAAGATTTGGTTTATCTCTCTATCTATCTATTATCTATCTATCTATCGATCGATCTATCTATCTATCTATCTATCTATCTATGGTAATGTAGACCATATTGCACAGAAGAGGATGGAAGTGTGAGTTTTGCTTGGATTTCTGTTTCTGCTTCGATTCCCTATTTAAATGTATATTTGCTGTAAATATTTTACAAGGAGAAAGCGTCAAGAACTGTAAGAAACTACTTTGAAAATGAAAATCTTTCTGGTTTAATATAGTCTGACAGATGGTCACCTGCCTTCTGCTTTTTTTGAAAGGACGGCACTAGGATTTCTCCTTCCCTCTCTTTTATTTTTAAGAGTGATGGAAAGAATGAGTCATCCATGTCATCAGAGTTCTTACATCTTTGTTAAAGGAAATAAAAGTTAATAAAAGAATCTTAACATATCTTCCAATTCTAGTCATACATAAGCATGGATCTCAGGCTTTGGGGTTGTTCTTTTTAGAGATCTAATTAAGTTTCCAGATCAACATTATATAGCTTTTTTCTCATTTTGATATAATCTGTAGGGGAAAAAATTGGAAAAGGTGAAGCAAGACAAGGACTGGTGGAGGGCATTTTAAGAAAATTTAAAAACATGAGATTAGTACTCAATATCCTTTATCCCATTTAGAACCATTAATTTCAAGAAATCAATTGACATATACTTATTATTTTGTATAACATGATAATTAATAGGAGCCAATTCACAAATGAGCTGGACTTGCATTTTCTGGAAAGATTTTAGTTGAGGAACAAGAATAAGATTATAATAGCTTTCCACCTACTACCAACTATAATTTCATTGGCTGTTATCTTCAGCGCCCTTAGCTGGGTCTTGAGGTCCAAGTTCATCTCCAGATCAAGGAGAGCCTGGGATATGCCAGACTCATACCTGTCTGGTTTCTCACCACTGGGCTTCATGATCTTTGGGCTTGAACTGAGTGTGGCCTTTTCCTTGGTGAGTGCTGGCCTAGCCACTGCAGTTTCTTATTTGCTTACCTAAAGAAACTAGGTGTATATTAAAAGCCTCAGTCTTAATATATTTTGGCATTCCTTGTGCTCAGCACAGTGCTTGGGTTATAATAGGTTTTGAACTAGCTAAGGCTAGTCTGAGAAAAATTACTTGTTCATTTTTTTAAAAGTGTGTGCATGCAATCCTTTGACTCTCAAAATGCTATGGTTGGAGGGCATCATTTATAATTTTCCAAAGTACAGATGAATATAATGTGATACATCAAAAATACATATATGATTTTCTAAGTCTTAGTTTCCACAGGTCGTTTAGAACATCATTTATTAGCTATGTGACTGTGGGTAAATGACCTAACCTTTTTAAGCCTGTTTCCTTGTCTTTATATGAGTTATTGTGAGGATTAAGTGTGACAATCCATACAAAGTATACAACGTAGTGCCTATTAACGTTAAGCACTGAATAATTATTATTAATGAAATGAATTATTAACAATGGCTTACATTAATAAATGGCTTATTAACAATGAAATGAAGTATTGTATGAGGAAGTGCTGCAAAGTATATTAGATGTAAGGTTTTGCCATTATTGTCATCATTATTGTTATTAGGAGATACAATAAAAGCCATAAATAAGTTGATATTAATACTAGTGGAAGAACTATAAATTAAACAACGAGTCAATAAAGGAATTCCACAGGTATTCCAATGTTGGATGGGTTATTCGTGTATATTATTATACAGTACACTTTCAGCGTACTAAGACTAAAACCTGGACTACAAGTCCCATCATTCTGTACGCCCTCTCAAACACTGAAAAAAAAAAAAAATCTCTGGACCTGGACGAGAGCCGAAACCACACTTCCCAGAGTGCCTCACTTCCACAGCTCCACTATATATAGTCCATCCGGGTTCTTCGAGATGCTGTTTGGCGACTCGTCGCCATTCCCGGAGCAGCTCGGCCTCGGCCCAGAGGCGAGTGTCGGTCCCTGTGTCGGAGACCCCGGTCCCCGACACCAAGACAGCCAGCCCTCTCTCCTGCCCCGCGGCGGGAGAGCGTGTCCGGCCGGCCGGCGGGGCTCGCGCACCCTCTCTCGCCTCCCCTTTCCCCGCAGCCTCCGCCCCGCCAGGCCCGGCCCGGACCTCCGAGCCCCGGCCTCCTCCTTCTCTTCGGTCACCGCCGCCACCGGGCTCGACAGCCCCACCCGCCGCTTCTCCTTCCAGTTTGAGAAGCCAAGTAAGGAAGCAGGGAAAAATGTCGCCATGAAGGCCGAGAACCGCTGCCGCCGCCGACCCCCGCCGGCCCCGAACGCCATGAGCCTGGGTCCCTGCCGCGCCCGCTCCGCTCCGACCGCCGCCGCCGCCGAGGCCCCCGTTGATGCCGCAGAGCTCCCCCAACGCCGCCGCCTCCGCCTCCGACATGGACAAGAACAGCGGCTCCAGCAGCTCCTCCGCCTCTTCGGGCAGCAGCAAAGGGCAACAGCCGCCCCGCTCCGCGTCAGCGGGGCCGGCCGGCGAGTCTAAACCCAAGAGCGGTAAGGGCGGGCTCCCCTTGCGGTGGGCGGGGGGCGACTGCCGCTGAGGCTGGGGCGGATCCTCGCCCTAGTGTCTGCTGGGTCACACCAGCGACGGAGCTCCGTTTTCTCCTGTGGTTCCAACTACCTTTCTTCCATTTTCCATGGTCCCATTACTTAAAATTTAATGAGCCCTGTACTAGGTAAATCCTTGCATTAATACTCGAAACAGTTGGTGAAGAAGTAGGTGCTATTCTTATCCCCATTTTGCGCGTGAGAAAACAGGTTCAGAAAAAGGTCAGGTGGCCTAGCTACTATGTGCCTCACAGCAGGCCTTAAGACCTGGTTTGTCTGATTCATCAGTCTTCGCTCCGAAAACCACTAAGTCGTTCTGCCCTTTAATGTTTAATTATCATTGAATAGTATTCAAATTTAAACTGGAGGCTGGGGCCCAAGGACTTTTCAAACTCAAATCTCATATTTAATAACCTGGCCCCAGAGCCATCTCTCTGTTGAAGAGGACTGACTCGTCTTTGGACGGCTTTGTTCAGCATGGAGTAGTGTTTAAGAGCACAGGCTCTGGATTCAGTCTTTTTAGATTTGCCAGACCTTGAGCAGGTGTTTGAATTTCCTTACCTGTAAAGGTGGAGATAATGAGAATTAAATAAACTGATTTAGCAAACAAGTGAACCTGAGGGCTTAGAATACCTGACACCTGTTATGCACTAAATACATGTCATGCCTATTTCCTGATGTTAAGTTCCAATAGTGTTTTTTCACAAGAAAGATTTTGTTACTTAATTTAATATTGAGTCAAGCCTCTCAATATTGAATTGTGACCATCATGATTATAACAGTTACCATTCATCGAGGGCTACTTATGAATTCTTAAGTCACTAACCTGGCCAGCAAGGTGGTATTGTTCATCTAAAGAAGGAAAAAGTTGAGAGGCCAGGAGTTTAGGAGTTGGCAGAGTCTGGAGTTGTAATCTCTGCTCTTTTGTATTGTGATTATATTAGCAGTGGTAGGAAGATGTTTTCAGTGGGAGTGTGGAAGTGTGTCAGAGAGGGGAACATTTGGAGTCCCCAAATGTGGAGGTCCAGTTGTTTAAAACTTTTTAAGATTAAAAAACTGTAAGGCTGACTTAGAAACAAATGAAAGTAAACAACTGTAAGGCTGACTTGAGTTCAGAGTTTGCTGGATACAGCAAAACTTGTTAACTTGGTGTGCCAAGTAAACAAGGGCTACTAGAGATTGCTTATGGAACTCAGGTGTCTCAATAATAAATATATGCTTTAAATATCTAGGCAGGGATTAGTGTGGACTCTCAGGCTATGTCAGGCAGTGTTATGTAGACTAATTTTGGGGTTTTGCACGTTGGGTTCATTCTGATTAAAGTGATTTCTGTTTTTTTTTAACAGTTAAATACTGTAAAGTGCTCCTAAAACACTTCCCTTTTTAATTGAAAACTTCTGAGGGAGAAAGTAAAAACTCATGTAAAAGACTTTTCCTAGGTTCTATGAAATACACAGAAGCACCCTCTGGTATTGTTAGTTTTTGTTTAATGTATTTGTTAAAAAGTTTGACCATGTTTGCCATTGCTGGTGCCTACTTTTCTGACTACTGCTATGTATTTTCCCTTAGCAAGAAGGAAGGTTTGTAGTGAAGTACAGAGTTCTTCATCCTCAATCCATTGCATTGAGGAACAAATTCAAAGGTCGTGTAGGAAGAAATTAAAAATTGAAACACTGGATATTGGCTAATTTTTAAGGTTGAAATGAAAGGTTGCATATGCTGCCTTCGGAACATTACAGACCAGTGCTGTCACAGCAAGTACCATTCAGGACCTCTTAAAAAGTAACTTCTAGATGGTTGCTCTAACAAAAGGGTACACTCAAATTCAGCATGATTTCGTAAAAAGATGTCTGTAATTTCAAAAGCTGGCTGACCACTTGGTGTACTTGATTCTGCTGGAAATTGTTGAAAGGACCTCTTGAGTTTCAGAGTACTGAGTGGAAGGAAGAACAGGAAGGGTAAGGTGAAAAGACATAACTTGCCCTTCTTTTGTCAAAGTAACAAGAGTTTTTCAGTTTCTAAATATCTGATGCCTTTTTCTCTCTCCTTTCCCTCCCTCCTGTGAGGAAAGAACCTCTGGTTTCTATTCTCTCAATCATATATGTCAAATAGTTACTTGTTTCCTAGCTACATGATTAATATACTTGAATATTTCTTGCGTCTGGCTTAAGTTTGTCCTTTATGCACACAGGATATAGGTAAATTTGGCTACTGAGATTTATTTGATCTTTCCGGTCAGAGTAGCATAGCACAGTTTTTTTGCCTTGGTCAGTTGCTTCAAACATGCATGTAACTTTCCTTTTCTTGGATATATTCCCACGGCTTTGTTTTGAAAGGGTTAAGGTGTACTTCTAAGAGTGTTAAACAGTGACTGTCCCACGAATAAAGTCCAGAGGAGAGAGGTGAGTTAGGGTTTGGGGAAAGTCTTTTAGAAAGAGCAAAGGAAGTAAAAAAAAAAAGGCAAGAGAACGGCTAGGCAGTTTATGGGCAAAAAGTGGACCCTGGCCCAGAACTGGGCTCTTGCCGTATCTCCCTGTGCGGAGAATGGTACTTCCATGGAGGTTAAGAGGTCAGGTATTATGAAGCAGTTATTTTGAGTTTGGTGACAGATATGTCTTGACACTCTTCCTCTTGTTCTGGTACCAGAAGCCAGATTACTAGTGGTAATCTGCCTTGAAGAATGCCTCTGGAAAAAAAGAAAAGAAAAAAAGAATGCCTCTGAGCTGTAAGTGGATCGACTTGGAGGTTCGATGGCTTTGAAAGTTGAGGTGACTTGAAGCCTTCAATAAAAACCACTTGAAGTTAGAAGAACTCTGGGCCTATTGGCTGGAGTCTTTGGTATATATAGCTTTGTTGGAAGTCTAGTGGGTGCTCTTGACCAGAATGAATTAGATTTATTAATAATAGACTTTCAAAAAATAGCAACAACTGTGCACCAAGCTGTGCACAGTGGGGTAGGCTTTTACAGAAATTTCTCTTAATTCTCATGACCGTGTAAGGAGAGAGGATAGAGGACTAGACTTGTTTTACAGACGAGAAAACCAAGGCTTTAGAGGGAATAGGGTCATTTATAAGTGAATTCTTAACTACTAGGCAATATTTATAAGTACATTTTGTATAAATTAGGTAACTCACTGGCGGTAACATCATTTCTGATACCACCTCTCTCTTCCTTTTATTCAGAATTACTAATTTCACCTGGATTCAATTTGTTGTCAGTTGATTCTGTAGTAATGCCATATATTACCCTTCTGGAGGTGTTTGTCAACCACTCTGGACGATGGGTAAGCAACTTGCTTGTGATTCAGCATGAATCAGCAGCAGAAACTTCTTGGCTGATGTTCTGACCTCTAGGCTGTGCCACCTGTCAGCACTAGAGCTACAATGTTAATGCCAGATTGTTTAGCTGAAAAATTTATGGCCTTTAATTTGGTAATGGAGACAAGAGACTGGGATATGCTTGCTTACTGTTATATCGTAGAGACCTTTCTGCTAGGGAAATGTGAAATAACAGACACTCTGGATTCAGTTTTCAGGTGTTGTTGATCCTGGGATCCTGAGTTCTGGATTTGAGTTATTTAATGGTCTTGTCTTTTTTTGGAATATGTCTTGAGAGTAGTTCTTGGCAGTTAGTTGTTCTGAGCTCTGGCTGTGCATTAGAGTCTCCTGAGGACCTTTTTTTAAAAAATAGGGATGTGTGAGGCCCTTCCCTAGTGATTCTTTAGGTCTAGGATAGGCCCTTGGGCCTTGACATCCATAGTGTGCATCCAGGATTGAAAACTACCACTTTGAAATTTAAAATTTTCAACAGAGAATGTTTCTCTCAGGAACTTACCTTGACTTTTTAATCTACTTTCCAAAGTCTAAAGCAGATTATCTCCTTGCTATCTCTTATCAAAGAAAGGAGGACAAATTCTTCCCCTAACTTACTTACATGTATATCCTGGCAAGTTGTCTATAAAATGTTTCAAAAACAATACTCTAAATTTTATCCCTGGGTTCCCAGGCCTGACCATACCTTCAGTCTTTAGCTGCTTGTTGCCTGAGTCTAGAGATAAGAGCCAATCTCTCACTCTAGATGTCTGACTTCATACTTTTAGGTAAGTGGAAAACAAGATGAAGGAGTCGATTTTCAAAACTGAAATCATAAATCCATATATGGTCAGTTGTTGTAATTTGTTTTAGAAATAGCAGTTCTCTTGTCTATCAAGTTGTTTTGTAAGCATTATGAAACTGTTTCCTTGCCAGTGTGGTAATAAGTGGCTACATGAAAACAACCCTTCTACTGAGTGCCAGTTTACCTTCTTGAGCTCTAGAAGTGCGGAATCTGGCTTAACTTGAATCTATGCAAATTGCTTGTCTTGAAAGCAACGGAGTCAGTGCAGGATCATCTGAAACAGTCTTGGGTCATGAGGTTAGGGGAAAACATGGTTTCCTGTGTTTGCCTGTCCTCTTCAGAAGACCTCATTTATCCTCATGGTAAAGTTAGCTGGGGTTCTGTATTCCTCTGAATTTTCTATTTATTTGAAATTTTATAAATGAATTCCATGGGTTGAGAGCAAGGCAAAATTTGTATGAGATCTGAAGCTTCATTTTCTAATTGTCACTCTGCCATGTTTGACAGTAACTGTTGCTAACTGAAGTAGTATTCTAACTGCAGATTAAATTCTGGTAACTTTCCCTAACTGGGATTTAAAGGTTACCGGTAGAAGTGCTCCTAGTTTTGGCAGTGTTTCTGTGACCATCTGTTCTGTGTTTATGTTGCTACTGTCACCTATGACTATTAGCTTGTCTCCCAGGTCATCGTTTGGTCAGGTTTGGAGAGGATGGCAAACCATTTATCCCATGTTGACAAATGAAGTGCACGGTGATTGCTGTCAATATGAACTCTGATTTATCAGCTCACATTTCCTTTTCTCTGAAGTAGGCTTAATCTTGAATTTATTTAGTCTACTGTAAAATAAGCTGATCATTCTGTTTGTCTAGAAATAATTTCTTCGAGGTACTTTTAGTTTTAAAAATTACTGAAATAATAAGTATACTGAAATCAGAGTTTTCTGATGAGCCCTGAGTACAGGAATCCCTTAAAAGCTCATCTGGGTGATTCCTATGAACTGGTAAAAGTGGATAACTCTATTTCCCAGAGGTTACAGTCATAGATAGCCTACTCTGATGCGTTTTCTGTTTATGTATTTTTAACATAAATAGGATTAAGCTATATATTTTGGGGGAAAATCTTGGTAGTTTCTGGGGCTCATGGAATCCTCTCAACTTTGTAAACCACCACTCGCTTGAAGTTTGAGGGTAAGCCTAATGGATTTCTTCATTAAAAGTCCCCAAACTTCCATCCTAAGTTTTTGCTTTTAAAGCCATTAAATTAGTATGCAGACTTGATTTGGTCAGATTTCCATGTTGGAATAAAATAACATGGAGTGAGCAAAGGGACAAGAATGGTAAATTAGTCTTTTTTTTTTGTGCAGAGACTAATTTGGGCACCTCTTTCACCTTTAGTTATTTAGCTGTGTGTGGTTCTCAGGTTTTATTTTGCCCCCTCTGCTTTTTTTTTTTTTAAAGCTGGTAAACCTCAGCACATACTAATTATGTCTGGTCAGGGTTCTTTGTTCAGTTTGGGACAAAATAAACTATGCAGTTCAGCTCCCCAGCAGGGAAAAAATGGGGCAAAGAATACAAACAAGCTCTTTACAAAACAAATCATCAACAGGCTGAAAAGTGCTTGTTCTTAGTCATCAGATAAATTCAAATTTAAATTATTTTGACCTTTTAATTTAACAAAGTTTATTCGACTCAGTATTCTCAAGAATGTAGTGAATTAGACTCTAATTGGTATTACGGTTCTAGAAAGCAACTTGAGGATGTATAAAAGGCTTTAATGATTATACTTGATCTGCTAATTCTACTTGGAAAATTTGACATAATCTTAGAGGCCACTGTATAAAGAGTCTTCCAATACTGTTATATTAAACAAGCAAAAAAAAAAAAATTGGAAGCCACCTAAATGTACAGTGATATGGGATTGGTTATATTCTGTAAGCGTATGGTAGGCAACAACTCAGCCTTTAGTGTGTGCTTTTGAAGACTACGGATGCATGAAAATGCTCATGGAGTAATAAATAGGTAGAAGACAGTATATCTTGTATGCCTGTCATTTCGTGGAACATATGTGGCACATGGCTAAAATGGAGAGTAAAAGGAAATTAAATACCGTTTATAGGTTGGTATTTTCTGAGTACTGGCAAATGTAAATTATACAGGGTTTCAGAATCAAACACATATTTTTTTTCCTTCTGGGTTTATTGAAATATAACAGACAATTGCTTGTATTTACATTGTACAATTCAATGAGGTTTTTTTTTGTTATCGTTGGCATACAGTAATATGTTAGTTTTAGTTATACAGCATAGTGATTAGAAATCTATATAACTCACAAAGTGAGCACCCCACTAAATCTAGTACTCCTTTTCTCCCTTATATATTTATTAGAACATTGTTGATTGTTTTCCTTATGCTACATTTTATATCTCCATATCTATTTTGTAACTCCATTTGTACTTCTTAATCCCTTTACCCTTTTTCTGCCATCTTCCTTCCCATCTAGTAGCCCTCAAAATAGTCTCTGTATCTATGAGTTTATTTCTGTTTTCGTTGTTTATTTCTTTAGATTCTACATATATATTAAATAATGTGATATTTGTCTTTCTCTGACTTATTCATTCAGTGCAATACCCTATAGGTCCATCAAGGTATATCTTTTTCTATCCCTTCTTTTAGTCTGTGTGTGTCTTTTAATCTGAAGTGCGTCTCTTGTATGCAGCATATGTAGAGGTCTTGTTTTCTTATCCATTCAGCTACTCTATCTTTTGGTTGTAGCACTTAATTCTTTTCCATTTAAGGTACTTGTTGATAGGAATGTAGTTATTACCATTCTTTATTCATCTTTTTTGATACATGTTTTTTCTTCTTAAAGAAATCCCTCCAACATTTCCAGTCATACTGGCTTGGTGTTGATAAATTCTTTTAGGTTATTTTTGTCTAGGAAGCTCTTTTTCTGTCCTTTGACTCTAAATGATAGCTTTGCTGGATAAAATATTTTTGGTTGTAGATCCTGGGTTTTCATCATGTTGAATAATTTGTGCCAGGCCCTTCTGTCCCGCATAGATAGTTTCTTTTGAGAAATCAGCTGCCAGTCTTATGAGTGTTCCCTTGCAGGTACCTAAGTGTTTTTCTCTTGCTGCTTTTAAGATTCTCATTGTATTTATAATATGTCTTGGTGTGAGCCTCTTTGGGTTCATCTTTTTTGGAACTCTCTGAACTTCCTAGGGTTGTACATCTACTTCTTTCACCAGGTTAGGGAAGTTTCCATCATTATTTCTTCAAATAGCTCTTCAACTTCTTGTTTTCCTTCAGATACCCCTATGACACATATTTTTACATTTAATTGTGTCCCATAGGCTCCTTAAATTATTATAGTCTTGGCTTCTTTTTTCTTGCTGTTCTGATTGAGTGTCCTTTGCTTCCTCATCCCCTACATCAGTGGTTCGATCCTCTTTTTTATCCACTCTGTTTATTCCCTCTAATGTACTCTTCATCTCAGATAATGTGTTTTTCATTTCTGATTGTTTCCCTTTTAGAATTTCCATTTCCATTTTAATGTTTTTTATCTCTTTGTTAAAGTTCTTACTGAGTTCATCTCTCTCCTTAAGTTCATTGAGGATCTATATAACCCATGTTTTGAACTTTGCATCTGTTAGGTTGCTTGACTCCATTATTCTTGGACCTGTTCTGTTTTCTCATACAGCTTCTGCTTCTTTGTCTTTTTGGCTGTCTATCCATGTCTGTTTCTATGTAGTAAGCAAAGCTCATAAGTCTTCCGGTCTTATTAGCATGGTTTTGTGTAGTAGGTGTCCAGTGGTACACTCTTGAGAGGGGTTCAGCTGTCGGCCAACTTTAGCCCCAGCCTGTGCCCCTCCAGGGCCACCTGTAAAGTTTCAGCAAGCAATCACAGATACCACACCAGAAACCGAGGCCAGCTGTCACCACTGTGAGTCTTGGACTTGGCTCAGCAATGAGCACTGGACTCCCCGAGAATACAACTGGATGTGGCTTGGGTGGGGCTGTGAGTTGGGGGAAGCAGAGTTTCAACGAATCCTCTGGGCAGAATGAATGATGTCTGTTGTTCAGTTCCATGATGTCTCAGCTATGGCTGGGCTGAGTCTGGACCCTGGGAGGAGGGAGGGCACAGCAGAGGAGCAATGGATACCACCAGCACTTCTGCTCTGGAGAGAGCCTTACTTCCGGCCCTTGCTCCCAGCCCTCGCCTCAACTACTCAACCTCCCCTGTAAGTCCCTGGTGCCCCTCCAAGCAGCTGATCTGGCGCTGGTGCTCAGAGCAAGCAGGTCCGTCACTGGAAAGTCTGGTTGTGGACACGGCACATTTAAGAGGCATCTGCAGCTGCTGCCGCCACAGCCTCTGTCTCACTCAGCCACTTGGGGCTGGCAGCCTTGTTTCTTCCCCCCATCCTACCTCCTACGTTGTAGGCTGATTTCTTATTTCTCTTCCTAGTTGTAGGGCTTCCGTTCATCTGGATCTCAGGTGACTTTCCTCGCTGTTTGCTCTGTGTTTCTGTTACAACTTTGATTTGGTCACAGGAGGAATGAACAAAGTCTCTATCATCTATGCCATTTTTTTTCCCCCCTCCTGAACATATGTTCTTATAACTGGAGAATAAAAGCAAGAAATATTTTTTAAAAGGGTATAATTCATGCTGCTTTAATATGCTCTTAGAGTTCAACAATTTTTGTCAATAGCTTCTCAGTTTGACCTCTAGAACATGTGTAAATATTGTTTTGCTTTTATGCCTCTTTAATAGATCTGCTAGGGCCTAGGCCAAGATGTTGCAGTATAGAAGCTAGCTATGTTGTAATTTAAGAGAAAAAATGTCTTCTACCCCGCTTCCAGATAAAATACTTTACCCTAATATAGATAGGCTATTCCTTTTCCTATCACTTTGTCTGAGTGGACTTTACAAGAGCAGTGGTTAAGCTCTGAAAAACAGACATTGTGAACTGAGAATCTGTGTGGTTGGTTTGGTCTGTACAGTATTTGTCCTGAGGGAGGGATCCTTTAGTTTTCATTATTAAAAAACAACAGCAACAAAGAACATCTTACTATGTCATATTTTGCCTAAAGCACTAATGGCTCTGGCCCAAACCCAGAATTCTTTGCAATCATGGAAGGGCCCATTTTACTCTAGTTTAAAACAGTTTTGTTGTGAGGTAGAGAGCATTTGACCGAGTATGTGTATCATTTCTCATAAAATTCTTTTGTGTTTTTTTGCTTTCAGATGGAAAGAACTCAAGTGGATCCAAGCGCTACAATCGCAAACGTGAACCTTCCTACCCCAAAAATGAAAATTTTAGCAACCAGTCCCGTCGCTCCAGTTCACAGAAAAGCAAAACTTTTAACAAGATGCCTCCTCAAAGGGGTGGCGGCAGCAGCAAACTCTTTAGCTCTTCTTTTAATGGTGGAAGACGAGATGAGGTATGAGATTTTAGAACTGTTCTTTTTAGAACATAAGCATGAGGTTTGCTTTTGTTTTGTTTATTAATAGTTTGGGAGGTAAAGGAACAAAAGGTGGAAGAGTGAATAACCAAAGAAGTCTTGAGTAATGGAGGATTAACTAGGTTTGGAACTTTGCCTTCTTTCTTCTCTTGAAGGTTATGAAAATTTCCATGAAGATAACATAATCATGAACTGTGAGAAATGATAGCAAATTTTGGGTACCTTAATTTGTATAGTCCTTTCACTCTTGAATTGTAGGTACCCTTTGGAATATTTAAGTAATAGAATGACAATAAATGACATTTGCCTTGCAAATGTAAAATGCTATATCCTTTGTCACAGGTACTCTGATTTTAGGAGTACCTTAGATAACCTTCTGTATAAGTGCATAAAGATTTACATGAAAGAGATTCACTGCAGCATTGTTTGTAGTTGCAAAATTTGGGAAACAGCCATCAACAAGAGACTGGTTAAATTATCCTGCTGTCTGAATGTTCTATACCGTATAACCATTATAGAAAAGGACAGGTTTAATGGATGCACTCATGGTAGAATTCTTTGATTCACTAGAAATTTACTGTTTGCCTTCTATGCACCAAATACCATTTAGGAATTTGGGATATAATATCAAGCGGAACATTGCCTTTTAGGAGCTTATATTCTAGCTCGGGGAGAGAACAAATAAACCATTATGTGATAAATCTGATAGTAAGTGCTTATTGAATTAAAAAAAGAGAGAGGTAAAGAGGTAGAGAATGACAAAGAGTACAGTTTTATTTATTTTATTTATTATTATTTATGCCTACAGCACCTGGTCTTCCTAGGTGGTTTCCCATCCAGGTACTAACCAGGAAGAGTATAGTTTTAGAAGGTGGCTGAGGGAAACTTTGAGGAGGTGAATTTCATTTAGAGTCCTGAACGAAGCAAGGGAGCACAACATACAATTTTGAAGAATACCGTCTTAGAAGGAATAAGTGCAAGGGACTGGAGTTGGTAATGTTTTTGGTGTGTTTGAGATAAAGCAAGGAGCTTCTGTGGGTGGAGGAGAAGTAGGAAATGAAACCAAAGAACAGGAAAGAGGGGTCAAATCATGTGGGGCTTTGAGGACTTTGGCTTTTGTGTGGAGAGATGGGAAGCTATTGGAGGGTTTAAGAGGAGAGAAGCGAGGTAATCTGACTTGGAATTTTAAAGGGGTGAGTGGAATCGGGGAGGCTGGTGAGGAGGTATTAAGATATTCCTGGTGAGAGCAATGGAAACTTGGAAACAGAGTGGTGGTGGTTAGATTTAAGGGAATATTTGAAGGTAGAGCCAACAGGAATTTTTAACATTATTAGATGTGGGGTCTGAGCAGATAAATGAATGACTTAACATTTTTGGCAGGAACCCAGTTCAGGTACCATTTGCTGAAATGGGAAATACTTCAAGAGGAGTACAGGATTTTTTTGTGGGGGGGGGAGGTAAGAGGGATCGAGATAAATAACTTCATTTTGGAAATGTTACATTTGTGTTCAAATGCCTATTAGATAGATCTCTAAATAGAGATAGGCCATTAACGGAGCCTGGAGTTGAGGAGACCCAGGCTAGAGAACTGTCTGCATGCAGTTGGTGTTTGCAGCTATAGAACTAGGTAAGGTCATTAAGGAACTATGTGTTGCAAAAAATGAATGGATACAGGGACTGAGCTTTGAGTCAGAATGATAAGGAACCAGCAGAAAGGGAGGAAGGGAACTGAAAGCCATTTAGAGAAAGTGATTAATTTTGTCCTGTGCTGCTGATTGGCTAAGAGGAGGACTGAATGTTGACCATAACATTTGAAAATGTGTAGGTAATGTAGGTTGTCGGCCTTGAGCTGCTTTGATGGAGTGGTCATGATAAAAACCTGATTGGCATGGATTTTTGAGCGAATAGAAGGAGAAGAGGAGGAAATGGCAGGTACCTAGACAGTACTTTCTAGTGGCTTTGCTCTAAAGGGGAGCAGAGGGGTGATGCAGTAGCTTGAGGGGAATACGACTTTGAGAGAGATTTTAAGGTGAGAGAAATTACAGCCCGTCTCTGCTAATGGGATTTTTCTGGTGAGAGGGAAAATGTGATGCAGAGGAAAGGGAGAGAATTGCTGGAACAGTGTCCTTGAGTTCCTGAGTTGGCGTAAATAGGAGCTTCACCAGTTCATCCACAATAACAAGAGAAAGGCAGAGTTCTTGGTAGGAAGGTGTAGGAGTTCTTTTCTGATTGTTATTGTCTCAGTGAAAAAGATGAGGTGAGCTGAGAGAGGTTTGGAAGCCTAAGGAATGGAGTTGTCTGGGTGGCTACGGGAATTAATGGAGTACACAAGTGTAATAGGATTATAATGTGACTGCCAGGCAGCATAAGGGTCTCCTTTAGTGAGACTGGTCAGTGTGGTGTGGTTGTGTCCTTTAGGTATGTTTGACTGCTCAGGTGCCAGTGCAGAATAGGCAGAGGGTTGTTTTAGTTGGGGGGAAGGTTTTTGCTAGGTGAATACAACTGATTTGAGAAGGGGGTATGGACCATAGTATCTAAGGCAAATAAGGAAAGAAAATTTTGGGGGTTGGATCACTGGCTTGCAGATCCCAGTGGGGGTGAACAGTTGTTGGAATCAGGACCAGAGAGAACAGACTGGGAAAGGAGTCAGTGCTGGTTGGATGTAGAGTGCTCAAAATTAAGATGGTGGGAGCGATGCAGTTAACTATCATGATCTAGCACTGTAGAGCTGTACTGTCCAATAGAATTGAAAGCCACCTATGTAATTTAAAGTTTTCTAGTTGCCACATTGAAAAAGTAAAATGTAATATATTTCACCCAGTATAGCTAAAATGCTGTTTAACAATGTGGTACTGGCAACATTTGAGGTACAAAAGCAGCCATATCTCACTAGTGGTGGCCGCTGTACTGGACAGTGTATGTCTAGACAGTATGCCCATGGGAATGGGTGGCTGGCTGAGTGGGGTGGAGGGCAAGCTGATTAAAGGAGAGGTGGTCAAGGAACTGAGAAGTTAGCATATTGGTAGGATAATCAGGAATTATGATGGGAGTATCGGAGAGAATGACAGTGAACCAGCTAGGATAACAACATGAAGAAGACAGAGGTTGAGAATGTGGGGGATTTTGTTGAGTGAGCACAGGCTCTTATCTAAATTCGGGGCATTGGGAGTGGAAAACTCTGGTTGGGGGTGGAGAGTAGAGCCCTGTGGAAATGAGAGTTTAAGGGATGAGGTATGGGATGATGTGAAAGTCCTGGGCTTCCTGTGTTGAGTTATGTAAACAATGGGGGATATTGTCTCTTAAGATCTATTAAGATAAAAGGAAATTGCCTAACTCTATAGTAAGCCACTGTATTTAATAAAGGTCATGTACTACTATGACTGTATGCGTAGAATGCCTCTAGAATAGAAGGTATCTTTCGTTGCATCTCTTTTTGTACTCTTTAGATTCTTTATCACATAAGTGCAAGTGCTGCTTACTACTCTCTAAATTTGACTAAACAGCAAAAGCCTTAAATTTGCATTTTCTTTGACCCAGTAATTGCTCCTATACATTCAAAAGAAATAGTTAGATGTTTAAATATTTGTGCACAAAGACCTGTCCAAAAGTGTGTTTATTATCACAGCGTTATTTTGTTGCACAGTGGGAAGCTACAAATGATCTATCACACACTAGGATGTTATAGTTTACTGCTGTGATGTAATGACGTATAGCCATTTAAAGTTATTGTGTACAAATATTTAATGACATGGCAAACTGCTATGACATTAAATAGGAAAGTGGGATTAGAAAATGTATTAGCTGACTTATAGCAGGTATCTGTACCACTTCAGTTTGGGAATATTAGAAGGACTGAAAAAGCCTCACTATGATTTCTTCTGTTGTGTGCAGTGTTATTTCTCATGTTGTTTCTTGCCACTTTTCAAACTGTTTCTGAGTCTGCCGATTGGGTTTATTTCTGGACACAGAGCCAGTCTGCCCACATGTTCTAATTCTGTCAGTTTTAATTAACAATGAATAGCAGTGTGTGTCTCAGACTGGAGGTCTCTGGCAGGACCCTGAAGCCTATGGCAGTTAGCAGCTGCCTGCAAGCCTCCTGCAGAGTGTAGTTCCACAGACTTGCTTTTGCCAGAAACAAACCAGAGAACAAATAGCTAACAAGAGTGAAGGTATGGGAGTCTGATGGGACTGGGGAAGGATTAATTCTATAAGTAAATCTTCGTGCTTCATGATAGCCAGAGGAGTTCATTTTGCCCTTTAATGGTTAACTGCTACTAAGCAGGGCCTAGTAAACAGTTTGGGTAATTGTATGTTAACCCCTTTTTTCCCTCTCCACTTCCATCTGGATCTTGGATAGACTTTTTGCATTACCTCTTCCTAGGAAGATTGTGTACTTTAAGCCTATGTTTTAATTAGTTACTATTTTAAGCCACAGAAGGAGTTCGTGCTGTTTTCTGCTCTAAATCAGTAAGTATCATCCTAATCGAAATATTCTGATTCGTTGTCATTCTATCTAGGTAGCAGAGGCTCAACGGGCAGAGTTTAGCCCTGCCCAGTTCTCTGGTCCAAAGAAGATCAACCTGAACCACTTGTTGAATTTCACTTTTGAACCCCGTGGCCAGGCGGGTCACTTTGAAGGCAGTGGACATGGCAGCTGGGGGAAAAGGAACAAGTGGGGGCATAAGCCTTTTAACAAGGAGCTCTTTTTACAGGCCAAGTGAGTATGGCTACTTTCAGGAGGAAAGTAAAATTACATCTCTGGGCAGTTGTGGTGCTGAGAAGAAATTTCTTTTAAGCTACTGTGGGAGGGAGGCAGAAAGGGAGTTGATTTGGGTCTCCCCGCCCCCTTCTTTTGGCAAGGTTGAAAACCCATTTTCCAAGTGAACGTTCTTGGTACTTAAAAGAATATAATGCTAAAATAAATGCTAAAAATAAATAATGCTTTAGTATCATGATGAGGTAGTAAAGGTATTTTCTTTAGAATTGGACCCAAATTTGAATCTTGTTTTGACTTTTGATCTTCGGTAATTTACCTAACCATTTTGAGATTCAACTTCTCTAGAGAAGATAAATTACTTAAGGGGGAATTGAATGATAAGTTGGAGTGCTTGGCATATTTTTGCTTAGATACTGATTTCCTTTTTCCTTTTGTGTGGTGTTATGATGTAAGATTTAAGCTTGGATCTAGACTGAAGTAACCATTTATTATGTACTTTATATAAGCTGGTACTCAAATGATTGAGAATAGTCTTTTCTATTGCCTTGAAGACTAGCTATGTTCCAGGGTTTCTGGGGGTGAGGGAGCAAATCTGGCTTCCTGCTGGTCAATGGAGCCACAGTCTGGGCTAATTTTAGTTCAGGGGAGGCCTGTAGGCAGCTTGGCTGGGCTTGGAAGCAAAAGAAACAAGAGTTCATGGGTTTAGATTCCTACCCACTGAGTCTTTGGATTCCCTTCATAGCTGAAGCTCAGATCTGAAGCTGAAGTCCCAGTTCAGTCCTTCACAAACCATGGCTGCTGATGGTCTGCATTTGATTTCTAAGTGAAGAGATGATGAATTTTTGCTGAGGGCTTGTTGGTGGATTCTGACAGTCTGCCTATTCTTTATTTTTCTCTTTCTAGCTGCCAATTTGTGGTGTCTGAAGACCAAGACTACACAGTTCATTTTGCTGATCCTGATACCTTAGTCAATTGGGACTTTGTGGAACAAGTGGTGAGTAGCTCAGCTAAGCTTATAAGCTGTTCGTGGGAGAGAGAACTAAAGAAAGGGTGACACAGCAGCTGTTGGCTGGGTTACTGCTGATACCCTTTTCTGCATGGCCTTACTGTAGACTTTTCCCAAAGGTCAGTCCTGTTTTCTCCTGAAGCTCATTTTGTGCTCTCATAATTGGCACTGACTGCAGGACCTAGAGAGTTGGAGAGCTCTGATCTGAAGGTGTAAAAGCAGTCCTGTCTACTACCTTCTCTGTCCTGGGAAGAAGCAACCAGGACAGAGGGCCTTTGGTTACCCTCCTGACCTAGGGTGGGCTCATTACACAGACATTGCTTTACTGGTAGCCATTTGTAGTACCTGTAATATCAAGTCAGGCCTCAGCATTGTGGCTGGTGAATGAGCCACACAGCTGCACTTTTGTCCAAACTGCTGCTACATTTGTGCTCTATTGAAGTTATGAGCTCTGGGTATCTTTTCTGTCGCTGGGTTATATGAGGTAAAATACCTTTCAAAACCATAGGCCTTAAAGCCTGGATTCCCATTACTGTGAAAATTCATAAAATCATATGAGAATGACATAAAAGACCTATGAAGTTTAAGTTTTACATGCATTGGTTTAAAAAAAAAAACAATGATCCATATAAAATGAAAGACTCATTGGCTCTATTAGAAATTACTGGTACATTACTTCTAGACGCTTTATATATGTATGTATAAATCTTTTTTTGTAAATAGGATCATATGTTGATTTCTGTCATTTTGTCTCTTTAATATAGAGCCCCAAAATTCCTGTTATGTAGTTGGGTTTTTTAAATATTAAACTGCTATTACGGTTTCCTTAATGATCTGCTTTAAGTGCTATCATACATAAACTTGTAGTGTTCAACAGTTTTATGAAGATATGTTGAATAGAGGCGTATGGGGATGAGGATGGGGATGGGAGAGAAGAGACTTTAATTTTGGTAATCTGTAGTCATTTCTGAAAGCAGTGTAACCTGTGGTGATTATTTTGTTTCAGCGTATTTGTAGCCACGAAGTGCCATCTTGTCCAATATGCCTATATCCACCTACTGCAGCCAAGATAACCCGTTGTGGACACATTTTCTGTTGGGCATGCATACTGCACTACCTTTCACTGAGTGAGAAGACCTGGAGTAAATGTCCTATCTGTTACAGTTCTGTGCATAAGAAGGATCTCAAGAGGTGAGATGGAGAGATTTACTAGATTAGACCCTAGTCTGCTAATTTCTTACCTTCCTACATCTAAATGTCCGTGTTACAGTGTTGTTGCCACAGAGTCTCGTCAGTATGTTGTTGGTGATACCATTACGATGCAGCTGATGAAGAGGGAGAAAGGGGTGTTGGTGGCCTTGCCCAAATCCAAATGGATGAATGTAGACCATCCTATTCATCTAGGAGGTAAGTTCAGTTAATCTTGGGGGCAGTGATCCTGGGTACACCCCTTAAGGCTACTGTGAACATATTTTCCTACTATCAGAAATTTAGTCTTTGAGCAAGCAGTGTCTAGCATTTCCAAATAAGTTATAGGATTCCAGTAGGTTAGGGTGGAATTTGCAGAGAATGGATTAACTCTTGGTTTTGAGTTTGGTTCAATTATATATATTTTAAGATAGCCCAGACTGTGGCTTTGTTGAGTAGTATCTGGCACTGTGCCCAGTCCTTGGGATTCTAGTCAGCTAGTCTGGGCACCCGTCATCATAACTCAGTGGTAGTAATAGAAGAGACAGACTGTTAGCCAGGCAGTTAGGGTATAGAGTGTGATAAGTGCTTATGGTGTGGAAAGTACAAGGGGTTGTATTCTTTTCATTTTCTATAGACGTGAGTTTTGGATTAAAGTGGTATTTCAATTTCTAGGCAAAAGAGCTTTCTCAATAAATGGTATTGAAACAATGTACTCTTATAGAAAAAAAAAAAAAGAAAATTATATCCCTATCATACCCATTCATAAAAACCAATTCCTGATGGATTGAAGAACTAAATGTAAAAACATCCAAAACTTAAACCTTTAAAAGAAAATATAGGATAATATCTCTATAAATCCTTAGGTATGGATGGATTTTTGAACCAGGCTGAAGCTATAGATGCTGTGTAAAAGTAAAGACTGAGGGATGGAGGGAGGACAAAGTGGGTAAAGGGGGACAAATATATGATGACAGAAGGAGACTAAACTTCAGGTGGTGAGCACACAATAGAGTATAGAGATATTGAATTATATACACCTGAAATTTCCATGTTATTAATCAATGTTACCCCAATAAAGTTAATAAAAAAGATAAATTTGAAATTTGTAAAGATCCTCAAAGTTAATAAGTGAATAAACTAGGGGAAAATTTAAACATTTAAAACTAAACATTAGGGAGCAGGGGGGAGGTAGATGGGGTAAAAGGGGTCAAATATGTGGTGACAGAAATCTAATTACAGTGGTGAACAAACGATGCTATATATATATATATGCCTTATTGCTAAATTGTGCATCTGAAACTTACTGGATTTTGTTAACCAGTGTCACCATAATAATCCAGAACATACAGGTGTTCTATAAAATAGATTAACAGCCTAGTTAGTAGAAGAATGGACTAAACATAGGTCGAACTTTTCCTGAAAAAAGATATCGGGATAACCTCCAAGTATCTAGAGATTTAACTTCGTTAAGAGTTAATGCAGATCAAATTGCGGGGGTGGGAAAATGGGTACTCTTGTTCTTGGTGGGAATATAAATCAATACAGCCTTTGGAGAGAGGCACTTTGGTGGTGTTTAAAATATTCATAACTTTTGATCCAGCATTTATACTTAAATATCATAAAGATATAATTTTTATTGAGGCCATAATAGGATTTTTTTACCCTGAAATTGGCAATAACCTAAATGTTCCAAAAGGAACTTATTAGTATGTTAATACTGTGGAATACTATACAGAAGGTAAAAACAGAATAGCTCTCTTTATTAATATTTTGAAAGATTTTAAGACATTGCAAAATAACAAAATGTACAATTTATCATTTTTGAAAATTTTTAGTTTTTATGAGCATGGGCACGTAAATGTATAGAAAAGGTTTTAAGGATGCATATTCATATTTATAAATGGTTTTTTCTGGGCAGGTACTAGGATAGGAGAGTCTGGAAAACTTACAGGGTGTTTCAAGAGTTTCTCAAAAACTAACGTTTTAAATTTTTCATTCTCTTATTGGAGTTACCCTCAAAAGTTTTACTTTAGTTTGGCATCTGCTTTTTTTGTCCAAGTAGTGCAGATATTTCTACATGTTACTAAATGCCCTCTCTTTAGAAAATCATTTTTCATGTCTGCAAAATTCTTTTTAATGAATATATCATCATGTCATTAACCATTTCTTTGTTATTGGACTGGTTGGTTGTAGCTTTTTTGTTGCAGAATATTGTTTGACTAAATTTTTTGGGTTTCTTAGGATAGTTTTTGTATAATAGGGTCAGAGTTATAAATTTATATTAAGATCATTGTTTAATTATTTTTAGTAAATTATGCTGAATTATTTTATAAGCGTCACCTTAGAAAAAAGGTTGTGTGCTTTGAGTGTTGCGAGCTTTGAGTGTTGCATTTTTGTGATCTTGCTGGCTTTTTTGTAGATGAACAGCACAGCCAGTACTCCAAGTTGCTGCTAGCCTCTAAGGAGCAGGTGCTGCGCCGGGTGGTTCAGGAAGAGAAAATAGCGCTTGAGCAGCAGCTGGCAGAGGAAAAGCACAGCCCTGAGTCCTGCTTTATTGAGGCAGCCATCCAGGAGCTCAAGGTGAGACAAATGCACTGGAAATAGATGAGATGATGGAAGTGTTTCTTTGGCTCCATGCTTAAGATGAAAGCAGGGAATGGCACAAACCGATTTGCTCTGGTCTTTGATGATGGGAGAGAAGGGCTGACCTAGTGGGTTTTCAAAAGCACTCTCCGAGTGCTTAAAGGAACACATCAAAGTGATTTATAAACCATTTGAGACACTGGAATTTCTTAGGTTAGCTGTGTTCTTAGTTAAGCAAAGCTGTGGTTTTTGTTTTCTAGGAAAACACTTGGATTTATTTTCAGAGATGTTTTAGTGAAGGACGTCGTGGAGAAAGTATTATGGCCTATCCAGTAGGTCCTAGAGGTATCACCTGAGGATTTTGGAGTAGCAAGAATTACCCAAATATAGAATTCCCTGTCCTATATCCTCTGTGACAGGGATTCTTAAGTGTTAAGGAGCATCAGAATCACTGGTTGTTGAACTCCACCCTGAGAGATTAATTCAGTAGGTGTGGGCTCGTTGTGCTCAATAATTTGCATTATAACAGGTTCCAGGGTGATTCTGATGCTGTTCATCCCCAGACCACATTTTGAGAATCACTGATCTATTTTAGAACATTGACAGCTCTTATTTATTGAGTGGCATGTGACAGGCCCTCTGCTAAGGTACTGTACTTCATTTATCTCACTTAGGCTTCATATCCTGGTATGATAGATACAACTATGCCCTTTCCTGGAAGAGGAAATGGAATCATGGGTTAGGTAGTTTGCTTGAGGACACCTAACTAATAAGAGGTGAATCTGGTATTTAGCTTTTTGTCTGACTCCTAAATCCTCCTTGAGCAGGTTCTTGTGCATTTAATTTTTATTTTCTTTCTACAGAGCAGAGCGTTTGTTCAAATGCATTTCAGGTAGGAAAAAAGCTACATAGAAGTAAAGCTATCCAGGTTGAAGTGGGTGTTGGGCAAACCCCTGCCTCCTGCACTGGGGTTCTCTCAAGGTAGTTCATAAAAACTAGAAGACTGGTTATATGTTCTTGGCTTTCTGTTCAGGAAGCTTTTCTATAATATTGTCTTATTCAGAGACTCTAAGCAGAATATATCACCCTATTTGAGTATCTGATGCTATTTTTGCTTCCTGTTTCCCTTAAAGATTGAGGATTTTAAGTACTTAAACTCTTCCCATTGAGTCTTATTGCCTTTTAACTTTTGTTCCTGTTGAGAGAGGCTGTTGTAAGCCTTTGCCCTTCAAACTAAGTTTCTGAAAACTTAGCTTTCTCTGGTCTTCTCTCTGGTGGTCTAGACTCGGGAAGAGGCTCTGTCAGGATTGGCTGAAAGCAGAGGGGAAGTCAGTGGTGTCGTGGCTGCTCTGGAACAACTGGTGCTGATGGCTCCCTTGGAGAAGGAGTCCGTTTTTCAACCCAGGAAGGTTGGTGTGTCTCTTTTCCAGACTAAGTGGCTACTGTTCCTCAGATGCTGCTATGGAGTTGCTGGGCAGTGCTGTGAGATCTGGACTTTCTTGGGAGAAGAGGGGACTATGAGTGTTTCTTTTGTGCTTATGTTAGGAGTATTAAATCAGTGAACGTGACAGCTAAGGTAAGCATCCAGAGAGCTTGGTTCCTGTGTCCGCCTTTGCCCACATGTATTTTCTGTTGACCTAGAATTTGTCCTAACAGGGTGTGCTAGAGTATCTCTCTGCTTTTGATGAAGAAACCACCGAAGTTTGTTCTCTGGGCTCTTCTCGTCCTCTTGGTCTCCCTCTGGTAGAGGAAGAGGAAGCAATGTCTGAACCGGAGCCTGAGGGTTTGTCAGAGACCTGTGATGACTCGGAGTTAGCAGATGACAATCTTGGAGAGGGGACCATTTGTTCTGAGTCAAGCCAGCAGGAACCCATCACTAAGCCAGGCTTCACACACCTGAGCAGCTCTCCCTGTTACTACTTTTACCAAGGTGAGGGTCCCTGAGAGGAAGGGCTGGGTTGCCACAGATGTTTCAGAGAGATGAACTAACTCTAAGTGGAAGGAGATATTGCCACTAGATCCTCGTGCCTTTTGGCTTGGGGAGGGAGATGCAGGCCTCGCTATAAAGAGGGCCCGTCTCGAGAGCTGGCCAAGAATACTGTGTAATAGAGGCATTTGTCTTCAGCGGAGGATGGCCAGTACATGTTCCTGCACCCTGTGAATGTGCGCTGTCTCGTGCGGGAATATGGTAGCTTGGAGCAGAGCCCTGAGAAGATCTCGGCAACAGTGGTGGAGATCGTTGGGTACTCCATGTCTGAGGTAAGGCCTTTTTTTGGAGATCGAGGGTTGGGGAGCAACATTAACCTAATGTCTTTGGGGTGGGCATAGCCAGCCCAAGTTCACAGACCTTCAAGGCCTTTAGTTTTTTTATTTTTAAGGCTATTTTTGTTAGTGATGGTGCCTGTGAATTTTTTAAAAGTTAAATGGGGCTACCTTACCGTGTCAGGGCTCTGTTGGTCACCACTGCTGTTTCACAAGTTATTATTTACTGTGGTTTGGGAATACAGATGTCTCCTACTTTCATTTAAGATGAATTTGTTTTGTTTCTCTTTCTCCTTATTGCTTGGGAGAAATGTCCAAGAAAATGAAAAGTCCTTGGAGGCTTCAAGCTAGTTTACTTGAGCCCAAAGTGCATTTTCGGCTTAGCAATATCTGAATTTTTGCCCTTTGACAGTTATCCCTGTATTGATCACTAATTTGTTATAAGCCTTAAATTTAGACTTTTTGAGTACTATAAACTTTATCAAATATGCAAAAAAGAAAAATGTAAATTTAAATTGATGGGCTTCCGTTTTTACTATTTTAGGCCAAGCTTCGTTCAGTAGAGAAACCTGCTGTATCTGGCTGCCCAGTTATCATTAACTCTGTCAATGGTTCCTAGATTTTTGCGAGCATATAACTCACTTTTATCTTATTCTGTCCCCTGTCATGGACCCCAGAAAATCAAAAACAGCTGATTAGCTTTAGATAATTTATTACCAGGCTCAATTCATTCATTTGTAGTACAGACCAAAAAAGTGCTTTTGGTTGCTTATCCTATCTTACTGTAGCTTAATTGATACTTCTGTTTGGCTTTTCAAAACAGTGATACCTTTAGCACTACCTTTTGAGCCTCATTGCTCTCTGTGAGTGTGTGTATACTGTTGCATGTCTGAGGTGTGGGAATCTCTGCCCTCATAGTTAGGCCTGGTCTTAGTTCTGAACGTTTGTCCCTTTTCCACTGTAGGATGTTCGACAGCGTCATAGATATCTCTCTCACTTGCCGCTTACCTGCGAGTTCAGCATCTGTGAACTGGCTCTGCAGCCTCCTGTGGTCTCTAAAGAAACCCTAGAGATATTCTCAGGTGAGCATGCCCCTACTTTGCTTCTCTTTATAGTGGAGTTCATGAATTCTTTTGACTAGAAACCCAGAGTGGGAGGAGTTAGGAGTGGTGTCATGAGTCTCAACCATTCATAGTCCAGCTGGGCCCACTTATGTGGCCTTAACTACTAGGCAGCTGGGAGGGGGATATGGCAAGGTTGTCCTAGGTCTGCCTCCTCACAACCTGACCAACCCACAGATGACATTGAGAAGAGGAAACGTCAGCGCCAAAAGAAGGCCCGGGAGGAGCGCCGTCGAGAGCGCAGGATTGAGATGGAGGAGAACAAAAAACAGGGCAAGTGTAAGTTCAAGAACTCTCATCTTTGACTAATACAGCTGTGTATCATTGTACAGAGGCTCAGTGCCCTGGCCCCGGAGTGAAACTGCTTGGGTTCATACCCTAGCTCTGTCACTTTTTTCAACTCTTAAATATGAATTGTGAGAGTATCTCCTTCATAGGCTTATTTCAGAATTAAATGAGTTAATGCAGGTCAATGCAGGTCAAAGTGCATAGCACATAGTAAGGAATAAGATTAAATTCATCCTTGGCATAATGGGTGAAAAACCTAGCCAGGGAAGAAATTGGAGATCTGCTAAGTGCTATCCCATGTTTTCTCTGGATGGATCATTGACTTCACCTTTGACTCTATAAAAGGGACATTTATACATAGCAAGTCTGCTAAGAGGGTCTGATAAGAGTAGAAAAATATTGATAAACTAGGGAACATATGCAGGAAGTTAGATTTAAGAGCTTTCATATCAGCAAGTACAGAGTCTTTTCATCTGGTTCACCAATATAAGCTTTATGGAACTCAAAAGATTAGTGTGACATGAGGGCCTGCTTATCCTCAAAAAAATAAGGAATCTCGAGTCCTTGGCTAGGAAAAGGATTTAGGTATTTTGACTCCATTATGGTATGGTAAACAAATTTTACTTCTCCATCTGGGACAAATATATAGCTGGGGTCCCAGTGCTGTGTAGCTATTGGGCACATGTCCTAAACATTTGAGAAAACATGTTTCAGGAACAAGGGTTTTCTAACTTTTATTATGGAAGTAATCAAACACAAGTACATAGAACAGATGATTAACCCCTATGTTTATTACCCAGCTTCAATATGAAATAGTTAGGACAGGGTTTTATAGTAAAAAAAAAAAAAAAAAAGGACACATAAAGTGACCATTAGAAATTTGGGTTTTAAAACTTCTGTCTACATCCTTCGGACCCCTGAGGGATTCATGTTGATGGCTGTCTTAAAATGTTGAGTAAGATTTCAGGAAATCTGTAAATGGGCCTACTGTTCTCATCTTTCCTTTGCAGACCCAGAAGTCCACATTCCCCTCGAGAATCTACAGCAGTTTCCTGCCTTCAACTCCTATACCAGCTCCTCTGATTCTGCTTTGGGTCCCACCAGCACTGAGGGCCATGGGGGTCTCTCCATTTCTCCTCTTAGCAGAAGTCCAGGTTCCCAAGCAGGTAAATAAAGTTGGAATATAAAGAATGAGGTTGGCCACCAGCCACAGACCTTAAAACAGCCATTGTGTCTGAATTTACAACACTCAATTTATTTGGCATGGTGGGGTCTTTAGGTAACTAACCTTACTTTGGGTAGTTTTTAATATATTTCAGAGGTATATCAAATTCTTGCCACTTAATTCACCTTTCCCATTGGCCGCACTGACTACTTTATGCCTTAGATTCTAAAAACCTTAAAGTGGCTCGTATAGAATAGTTAAACGTTGATTTTTCCCTGCAGCCCTGCTGTTTTATTTCTAGTTTCTGCGTTTGAGATACGTCCTTTGTGTGCTTAAACATGTTTGCATTGTTTGTAATAGCACAGGGGGAAAAAACAGTCTATAAGGTCTACTGGTAGGGAAATGGCTAAATTATAGCATTTATACTATAAAATACTTTATACCTATTTAAGAAGGAAATAGCTCTCTTCATGAACCTTTGAGTTAAGAGAAAGTTGTAGAACAAAATACGATACCATTTGTGGGTTTAGAGAAAAGCCACAAAGCATTTCATTATGGATTTACACTTTTAAATGTTTAAAAAAAATACTGGGATGATTATGTTCCAAACTGGTAATGGTGTTCCACTCTAGTGAGTGAGATCAGGATTGCGAGGTTGTTCAGAGGCCTTCAGCCTTAAAATAAATTTTTTTTTTCCATATGAAATTAAACAGTTAAGAATTGATATAATTTGAGAGAGCTATCATTTCTGATTTTCATTTACCTGGCATTTTGTTACTTAAAATTTGTTTTCTGTCAGGCATTTTAAAGAAAATGTCCAAGATCAGACTATTTACCGTTGTGATCATACGCCTATCACGGATTAGGAGCCGGAGGCTAAGGCTGAGAAACTAGGTTAGTGGCAGGGACTGGAACTGGAATCTGGATCACGAGGACTGCATGACCACGATGCTCTTCAGTTTGACTCAGAAGAGAGCTGCTATACAAGAAATACGGCAGAACATCGACTACATCATTTATGATCCAGAGATTGTGTTTTCATGTACTAGCTTTGCTGAAGATATGGGCTTTGATGTACTTAGGCAAGAGTAGTTGGATGGTCTTAGGAATAAAAGTACTAAATAGCTCTGGGTGACTATGGAAGAGCCTGCTGCTGGGAGAGTGAATAGGCCTCAATCAGCAGTGATCAGCGCAGCAGGTAGACTAATCTTTGGGAAATGTGCAGTGTAAGGTTGGAAAAGATGGAGACTATTCCCAAAGGAGTATCAGAGAACAGCTGCTTTGTGCTGGATTTTGTTGCTGTTTTGGATTCTAACTGAATATTCCCAAGTGACAGACATGTGCTGGCTGGATTATAAAGGCTGATCTGATCAAATTTTGTTTTTTATTTGGACCTTTTCCATTTATATAAAACCAGTTTATGACAGTCTAGTGACTAGGCCTTGAGAGCCAGCCTATGTGAAGTTTTTCTAACTAGGGGAATAGATTCTGCCATATCTTTTGGTGTTACTGTAACCACTAAATTTTATCTATATACTGATCACTGGTGTGAACCTTGGGCCATGTTCTTGGCTTTTTAAGAACATAGTAATGTAGAAGTTGGATCAAGGTTTGCTTTTTGAGGTGAGGTTGGTAATTATCCAGGCATGGTTCAGAGGTGAGGCTGGTAATTATCCAGACCTGGTTCAGGGTTCCTCTTTGGAACTTGACTCGTATAATCAGGTCTCTGGTTCCCTTTCAGACTTTCTGCTAACTCCTGTGTCACCCACTGCCAGTCAGGGCAGTCCTTCATTCTGCATTGGGAGTCTGGAAGAAGACTCTCCCTTCCCTTCCTTTGCCCAGGTAAATCCTTTGCTTGTGAAGCAGCCCAAGGGTATTTATCATGAACTCTACTCTTTCTGAAAACCCCTTTGTTGGAGAAGGGGAAACTTACAGGCTAACATTACACTGATTCAGTATAAATCATGGGAGGTTTTCTTAAGAGGGAAGCTCATGGATTTAATCGCAGATATTATTGTAGATATACCAAGGGAAGAGGCCAAGAGTAGTTGAGGGAGAATCAGAGTTTTCATTATTTAACAAATCATTAGATAGTTTTCTTACCCCCTTTTCCCACTTTGGCAGATGCTGAGAGTTGGGAAAGCAAAAGCAGATGTGTGGCCCAAAACTGCTCCAAAGAGAGGTGAGGACGGCCCTCCAGGTGAAGGGGGAATTTGGCTCCTTTCAGAAAGTGTAAGTCTCTTGAGTTGTTTCCAGAATTGTAACACTGGTATTTTTTAGATGAAAACAGCTTAGTTCCTCCTGCCCCTGTGGACAGTGACGGAGAAAGTGATAACTCGGACCGTGTTCCTGTGCCCAGTTTCCAGAATTCCTTCAGCCAAGCTATTGAAGCAGCCTTCATGAAACTGGACACACCACCTCCTTCAGATGCCCTCTCTGGTAAAGACAAAAAGAACTGGAGTGCTCAGCACAGGGTTGTCCTACCCATCTGGATCCAGTGGCAGACATCACTAATCAGTTGGGCACTTTTCCCTGAGCTTTAGGGCTCACATTCTAGTGTCAACTAACATTCCATTTGGTATGTCACATGGGACCCTTTCTGCCACTTTAGATTAATTCTTGAGTCCTGATGTGAAATTCTGAGGAACTCTGTCCCTTCTAAGACACAGTAGTGGAGAGTAGATTTTTGACTCCCGAGTTAAAGGGTGGCTCATAGATGAAGAAGATGGCCTCAAAGCCCACCCTCACTCTGATAAGTGTGCTTCCTATGTGTGCCTAGCATTGTGCTGATTTTATTCTCCCATGAACCACATTCAATGGGTGTAACTCATTTTATAGATGAGGAAAAAGGTCTAGGGAGATAAAGTGACTTGCTCGAAGACATACATAGAATATGCAAGAATTGGTGTTTGAATCCAGGCAGTCTGATTCCAGAGCCTACACTCTTAGCTGCTACTCTATGATTCTCAGTAATGAAACCGGCCAGGGGACAACTGGATGACATTCTAAGCTAAGCTTTCTTTCTGTTTCCATTTAGAAGAGAAAGGAGGAAAGAAAAGAAAAAAACAGAAACAGAAGCTCCTGTTCAGCACCTCAGTCGTCCACACCAAGTGACACTACTGGCCCAGGCTACCTTCTCCCATCTGGTCTTTTTTTCCATGCTTTTGTTTTGCTGCTGTAATTTTTAAGTATTTGAGTTTGAACAGATTAGCTCTGGGGGGAGGGGGTTTCCACAACATGAGGGGGAACCAAGAAGATTTTAAATACAGTGTATTTTACAGCTTCCCGTCTTTACACCGAAATAAAGTATTGACACTCAAAAGAGATCTCTTCCTGCCAAGGTTTTTAGTTTGTTGCCAGGTTAGTCTTTTTGACCCATGTGTAATTAGTTTTTCTCAACCCAAAATAAGTTTGAGTCCCTTCAGCATCCCTGGGAGCAGCCTAAACCAAAGTATTAAATAGCACTGTTCTGCTGTGACATCATGTGTCAGGGTATCATGGTTTCAGCATACCTATCTTTGTCTTTTAAAAAGTTGAATTTTCCTCTGTTCAGTTCTCTTAAAGAAACCAGAGGGATGGCTTTAGGATACTCTGCTTGAATTGCAGTCTTTCTTCGGACAAAATACCAGGCTGTGGGGCCAGACCTGGGTTGCACTTGCATGTGTGATGGAGGGTTTTGCCTCCTGCATGTGGTTTCTGTTTGGCAAGGAAAGCTGTAACTGTCACGAAGGAAGCTCTAGGACCTGCCAACCTTTAGATCAAACATTTCAAGTGACAGTGACCTAAGTTGTTATAAGAGCAGGAGTCCAGCACACCTGGAGGCAGAGCAAGACAGGATTGAAAGCAGTGGGGTTGCCACTGCCTCCCTGTTCTCTTAGAGTAGTCTCATGCCTTGGTTTGAGCTAAATTTGAGTGATGTGAATTATTTCGCTGCTTAATAAAGTAACCTCTAGGTGTAATAGAATGTGACGGCAAATGGTTGCAATAAACCACCTGCACAAGCAATGTGAGCTTTCTGTTTTTTTAAAGTTCATTACAGGTCAGCTAGACATACTTCTGAAGTAACAGTTACCGTGAGCTTGAGCAATTCTTCTGTCATAGAGTAATGTCTTTCCTAGTGTCAGGTCTAAATAAAGGGATCTTGAGCTGAGCTTAGCTTTAACCTATCCTTGTTAAAAGGAGGTTTAGAAATCCTGGTCAGGAACTATTCTGGATAGATGAGGGTGTTCCATCCTCAGGTGAAAACGTATTAAGCAAAAGTCACAAATCTGTTAAATGTATCAGAGTTTGACATCTATTTTATTACAGAGAAAACATCCTAAATATGTCATTAGTGGGTAGATCAAAACTGACTACAATCTTTTGTCCCTAATTCATGTGAGTGTGGCTGTATGATCTGCCACGAAGGATAAAGGGAAGGGTGGAACTGCTGAAAACGGCCAGAAGTTGGCAGATGCTACTTGGCTTTAGAATAATGAGGTCAGATGAGGCCAGGTTTTTTCCCAAGAAAAGTGCTAGAACTGCATTATTAGTCAAGTTACCTAATTAAATGCTGATACAGAATCTCATATTTTCAAGGTTCTGTGGGTCAGTATTGAGACCAGCAATAGATCTGTGCCAGTTCAGCTGCTGTGTCTCAGTACTTCTACTCTAAATGCCCTGGATTGCTTGGGCCCAATCCTAAGGGCTGAGGGTACAAGGTCTCAAGTGGGAGGCTGTGTCTCTCGTACCACATAAGGAGCTACTCTTTCTTCTGAGGCCAGGTGTAGAGTGGGAAGAAACTTGTCCAAGCATGAACTGCCTCAGTATGCTAAATGCTACTGAGCCAAACACAATTTGTTAAACCTCTCAGCCAGGTATGGGGAGCAAAGGTATCTATAACTACAAAGAATTCACAACCTTCAAAGCCGCTTGACCAGGTAATGCTAGGTAAAGGTGACTTCAGTTTAAGGGAAAAGTCCTCCATTTTGAGCTGGTAACTTGCCTTTGGTTGGCAGTCATCCAAGTTGGAGAACTGTAGATGTTTCCGCCTCCCAGAATGTCCTAACAAGTGGGCCCTGAGGCGTGGGCACAGTGCAGCCTGCGGAGGTTCACTCCATCGCTTCGGCAGCCCCCTCACCACCACCATCTGAAAGCTCTTCCTCACCCGACTCCTCCTCTAGGAAACAGCTTCTTGTGACAGACTTTTGGATAGCTTCCCGCTCTCCTGGAGAAAAGCAGGCAGACAACATGGATGAAAGATGTCTTTGGGAGTGTGACCCCTTACTCAGCTGGAGTCACCGCTTAGTGGACACTAGTGTTGCTTACCTTCATCAGTGCAGTTCTGCAACAAGATCAACAGCTGTCTCCTGTTGTACTGAATCAGGAACTTCTGACATGTTCTAATTGTACCTGGTACACGAAAGTGCTTTGTGGTCAACAGCCTGTGAAAGGTGTCTGCCTAAAGACTGAGTTAGGGAAAAGCATTTTGTTCTTGGCAGGAACTCCCACCCATGAATCAAGACTGAACTCTGAACCTGTTACCTATTGAAAATCAGCAGCCATACCGCATGCATCCCTACCTCCCACATGTAAGGTGTTGAGAAAACATGGGTAACGGTGTCCTTTGTTCTCCAAGTATGTGATGAAGGGAAGAGCTGACCACACAAGCTGGTAGAATTCCTTCCGGCATCGAAGTAGCACTATTCCAGTATAGGCGTTAAGATACCGCACTACAGGAAAGAAAAAATAATTTTGGGAAACTTTAGATTCCCAGGAGCAGGTTAAAAACCTTAGAGTAACTGAGGGCTTACTCTATACCAGAGACTGTTCAAGGCAGTGGCACTTAGGATGCATTAGTAAAAACATTCCTGAAGGAAAAAAAATTTTAGGGGACACACCTTCATTTATGAATGGGGGCTAGACAACACCCAGTGCCTTGCACAGCACTCAGAACTGGCTGATTTAGAATTTTAAGTGCTCTTCTAATTCACTAGTTAATAAATGGGATGGGGCGGGGGCACGGAGATCCACCTTCAGAAGAAAACCCTTGGCTCAATGAAAGGTTCTACTGCATATAGGCTCGGTAGGTTCTGGTAGCACCCAACTAGAATCTCACCTGATGTAGAATTGTACCTTTGTGCATTTAATTCCCCAGGATTCCATTTCGAGCATATGATAAAGGAGGGAACATTTTGATAGTGTGGAAGGCCCTCTTCATTTGTATACACAATTTGTTCTGTACTTTACCGGCCCTATTAAGGGCTTTTCATGAGTAATTCTGACAATAGGTTCCCCGCCCCCCCCACCATGATGTCAACATAACCAGTCAAACAGTTTACTCGGAACTGTACACGGATCCCCTCATTTAATTTTAACTATCTTATTAAAACAGCAGCAGTCCCCAATACACATATGTCAAATAGGTACAAGGAATTCCCGAAATTCCATTGCCTTCTGCTATTAGCTTTCCTCCTAATCTCGGATTCGTCCAGACCCGGGGCTATGGGTCCCAAACGCCGAAAGAGACTATCATACAGAGGATGGTGCACAGAGTTTGGCAGCTCCTGGGGTCGCTCGTACCCCTTAATCCTTCCTCTGACCCCTGTTCCTTCCAAATCCTGCCGTCCGCGGGGTTCCCCAGCTCCCTCGTACCTGCGAAGCCGATAGAGCAGGCGGCCGAGCCGAAAGTACCGTGCACGCGGGCAATCGTGTCCCGTACGAGGCCGCCCAGCACTCGGTCATCCAGACTCAGGCGGCAGCGGGGGTCGTCAGACACCACTTCGCAGAGCAGGTACCTGTGCCAGGCAAGAGGGAGGTGAACGCGGGGCCAGAGAGAGGGGCACCAGTCAGGGAATTGAGGGGCCGAGCAGATGCCGCTTACCTGTGCTTGAACCGCACCATGGTGCCTTCCGCGCCCGACCCGCAACCGGATGTCTGTGTTCCTTCTGGCGGCCAATGGAAAGTTAACCTTCGCAGTCTTACAGCCACTCAGAGAGGGAGGTAGGATAGGGGGGCGGAGTTATAGTGTTGAGAGGCCAAGCCCAGTGTCAGTCTCCTTTAAGCCTCGCCTCTCTTTGCGTGTGCAGAGCGCATGCGTTCTGATGAGACCTACGTTTATTTGGTTGGTCCGAAGCTCGACTTCGCGTTAGAGCGGTTTGTGGAGGTGTTGGGTGTTTCTGCTCCACGCCAGAGTTTGCAATACTGTGTAGGATGCAGCTGCAGTACTTGGGGTCCTCGGTACGTTTACTTTCTATTATCTTGTAATACACTTGTGTATGCACTTACATTCTCTCCCCAAGCTGGACGGTGGAGCTTTTCAGGGCAAGACCTTTCATTTACAGGCCAGGGATTGACAGAGAAATTAGACCCTTATTTTCAGGTTATGGCTTCGTTTATTTTTTTTCACACAGAAATATGTTATTACTGTTTGGGCCTTTCAACAGTCTTACGGAGACGGGTTTATTGTCTTGTTTTTTGTTTGCAAAAGCAATCTGTGGTCATTTATTTTCCAGTTTTTTAAACTGAAAAGCACAGTGAAGCTAATACAAATGAATTATAATCCCAGTACCGAAAATAATTTATCATGTAGTTTATTTTTCTCCGTTAATTTCCCCCTATGCCTGCGGTTCTCAAAGTGAGGTGCAGGGACCACTGGGTTTTCTGAGACAACCTCAAGGTCAAAATTACTTTCATCATAACACTAAGATGTTACTTGCCTGTTTCACTCTGTCAGAGTGGACAATAAAGTTTTCCAGAGGCTACATGACACATGCTGACATTATCGCTCTGATGACTAATAGAAATTGTGTGTTATGTTTTAAACATTTCTACATTCATGGTATTTTTAATATTCATGGTAAGTATCAATATATCCCACCAAAACAAAAGCTCTTTGAGATCCTCAATAAGGGGTTCTGAGACAATGAAAAAAGTTTGAGGTGAAAACTGCTGCCATATGTTAAATTGTATTTTTTCTTTTATTTTTAAGAATAGGATCATATTATTTAGTACTCTTTTTTTTCTCTTGACTATCTTTTTAAAAACCTGTGTTATTGAGGTATAACATACATAAAGTGCATATTAAGTATACAACTCAATAAATTGTTACATATATGTAGACTTGTGAATTAAGATTAAGAGATAGAGCTTTTCCAGCACCCAAGAAGGTTCCCATGCCCTCTTCCCAGTCAAAAACCTTCCCAGGAGAAGCCTTTATTGTAACTTCTATCATGATAGATTATCATGACTATCATGATAGCTTGATTAGCTTTGCCTGTTCTTGAACTTCATATAAATACCTGACTCTGTGTGTGTGTGTGTCTGGCTCCTTTTGCGCAACATAATGTCTGTAAGAGTCATTCTTCTTGTTTGAAATATTTTCACTTCAACTGTTCTGCAATGTTATTTTCCAGCTGCATAGTATTGCATTTTTGATGTACCATTATTAAATTGTTCAATATTCCCATGATGGATGTTTAAATTAGTTTCATATTCTGTTATACCCAGCACTTTATGCACAGCCTTGTGGCTAGGTCTTTATACCTATCCCTGACTACTTGTAGAATTGTCATGGACTTGGCTAGTGCTGAGGTCCGTGAATGGAGGCAGATTTCGCAATCAATTATTTGAAAGATCTGGAATGAGTTCTCAATTTTCCCATCTCTCACTCTTCGCCACCTTAAAGGAGGGATACTAAGGAAGAAAGAGAAGGAGGGGAGGGTAGGAGAGCAGTGGCCCTGCTGGGAAACCAGTGGGTCTGCTCTTTCTCCTCACACAAGAACCTCACTCAAAAACAGTCTCACCAGCGTCCCCCTTTCGCCAGCAGGGGGCGTCGGAGGCCCGTAGCGCGTAGAGAGAAAGACACGGCCTCAGAGTACCGCCCTTCTCCTTTCCATCCCTAAAATAAGGCCCCTAACTCTTCTCAGCCTTTAACTCACTTAATCTCAGCGTTTTATGGGATGCAGTTGGGGCTCAGACCAAAGTCACATCCAGTAAGAAGCAGGATAGAATTCGAACCCAAAGCCAGCTGACTCCAGAGTTCTTGCTCTCGTCCACACCGCTGATGTACGGTGCGCGGTCCACTTGATGTAAAATGCCGGTACTGGAGACATAGGTTCTAATCCCCTCTCCGTCAGTGTCCAGACACGTGCGGTCGGGGAGGTTAATTCAGGTCTCTAGATCTCAGTTTCCTCATCTGTGCCGTAGGATAATAACGGTTCTTCCCTCAAGGGTGGATGTGAGATTTAAACGAGGTAACGTGGGCAAAATGCCTGGCACTGAGTGCACAGTAAACGCTGTTTTGAATGTCTGGTCTACCCTTGCCCCCAAGGAAGCACACTGGGGCGGAGCTGGTCCCCCCTGCTCTGACCAGGCCCGGCCCCTCGAGGATCCGAACGCCTGCGGTAGCCGTGCGGGCCCTGCGGCCGGGGCGGGTGTCAGGCGCGGCGCCGCCCGCTCCCCGCGGTAATTAGCCGGCGTCGGCTTGGGTTCAGCCAGCCGCTAATTACACGTCTCCTAATGAGGCCGGCGGCTGTTTGCAATCACCAGGGTCCCTGCCGCGCGGCGCGGGAGGCCGCAGGGGAATCTGCCCGCGGAGGCGTGGAGAGCGGCGGGGGCCGCGAGATCCGCTGGGCGGCGACCGGTGTATGCGGGGCCCGTGCGCGCCCGCCAGGCCGGCGGGCGGGGTGCTCACCATCGATCACCTCAGTTCTCTCCCAGCAGTGCCACAGAGCCATTCTATCCCCATTTTGCAGGTGAGTAACGGGACCGAGGCCCGGAGAGGCGGACTCACGCGCACACGAAACTCACCAATTATTTGACAGATCCCGTCTCTCACTCTTCGCTACGGGTAAGGAGGGTAGTGAGGAAGGAAGGGGAGGAGGAGAGGCAGGAAGAGACTAATTGTGGCCTCTGACGCTAAGCCTGTGCTAACCGATACAGGTACTGCTTGGCTCAGTGGGGTACTCGCTGTTGGCGTGTCTGGGACTCCCAGAAGAAGGCCCCAGATCAAATAAATGGGGAAGGAGGGCTTGGAAACTTCCCCCGAGCACTTCCCCTTCGTCCCATCTGACTGTTCCTACGCCCAATTTGTCATTTGGATCAGACACAAAACCGAATATTAGCTCTGGCAAGTCCTTTAAAACTCACTTGGAAGCATGAACCACGCAACCCATTTCTCAGACTAGGAAATCTGGAGCACTGGGTGGTTGGGGCGACTGCTAGAATGCTCCAGTGAGATGGGCGTGGGAAGCTACAACTGTTCACCTTGTTCCAGGGCCTTCTGGGTGGGATCCAGGGTAGCTGCCTTTATTCTTTATCTTCTGTGCTACTATTTAGGAGGCCGTTGCGATGCTCCAGGCACTTAACTAAGCATCTTATGTGTTTGTCTTTCTTTAAAATTTTTTTTTTTTTAATTTTGGTGTTCAATGTTTTTCTCTTCTTTTTTTCTTTGTGTTTTACTTCATTTAATCCTCACAACAGCCCTATGAGGGCACGTGCCATTATTCTCTGAGGCTCAGGCAGGGAAATGACTTGCTCAAGGTCACACAGTAATTTCCATCTACAGAAGACCTTGTGTTTCACCCCAAAACCTGTGCTCTTAACCCCTTAGTCTCTATGTCTTCTGGGATGTCTGGGACCAGAAGGATGTTCAGAGAAGGCGAACCCAATCGGGATGCCATTTTGGGGTGCCTTTGGCATCCAGGGAGTCCCTAACAGAGCCTGGCTGCTGCCATGGCGGATGGTGGCAAAGGAAGTTTGTGTTTGCTTCAGCATTCTGTTAAGCAGCTGCTGCTCATTAGGGGCTCCTGCTCTTCTAATCCAATCAACCGATTCCCTGTAAAGCCTTTATGGGGACAATCTGGATAAAATTAAACCCTCCATCTGCCTGGCCAGGGGCCTGGGGAGCTGCCACATCCTCCAGGTTGCTGGGGCAGATACAGCCTTCCTTGCACCTCAGAGTCAGAACATCACATCTTGCTCCTCCCTCATCCTCACTGCCTTGTAGACCTCTTTCCCCTTCCCTCGCCTGCTGCGAAGATTCGCTCATCCAAAAATTAATTGAAATTACAAGGGCACTGCTGTTTGACCCAGTAATTTTTCTGCCAGGTACTTATCCCACAGAGATTCCCGCACTTGTGCCAAATGACAGGTGAACAGGATGTGTCTTGCAGCATTGTTTGTGATAGCAAAAGGTAGCTTCACATACCTAGTAAGCAGCAAGGCAGGATTTGGCCTAGGCGGTCCAAGTTCTTAACCACTATCATATCTGTACAGCTTCTCTGTCTTTATGTGCATGGGGAGTTTCTAAAAGGTGGTACAAAAGCTGTTGATGGTGGTTACTTCCGGTGAGAGAAGTTAAAGGTGTGAAGTAGGAGGGAGAACTCACTTTTCACTGTGTCCTATTTTGTACCACTTAATTTTAACATGTACATATGTTAATTTCATAATGTGAAGGAGTTACTGAGCCCCAGACCCCAAAGTATGTTGTTAATAATCCTTGCCTTTATCCCGGAAGTGTGTATTCTTATCCCCATTGTACAGGTGAGGAAGCTGAGCTCATTCAGGTGGTCTGGCCAGGTCACATGCTTGAATGGCAAAGGGCGACTGATTTTCAAGCCAGTGCTCATTCCCCTAATTTATATTAGCCTCCTGGCTCAGAAGTTTCAGAGGGACACAGGAAGTGGTTAAAGCATGGACCCTGAATCAAATTCTGATTCAGCCACACACTAGCTGTGTGACCTTGGGCAAGTCACTTTCCCTCTCTGAACCTCAGTTTCCTCTCTGTGAGGATTAAATGACTTATCTCTATGTCCATTGCTTAGAACAGGGCCTGTTTCATCCGTGGCACTCAAGAAATGTTAGATTTTTTATATAAAATTGTCCTGAATGTTGACTTTTCCAGTTTCAAGCTCAGAGCAGTTCTTTTTTCCAGTTGATGGGTCCAGGTGTGGCTGCTCCAGTCTTTTCCCCTTGGGACAAGGCCCCACCACCCTGTGCTCCAGCCTCTAGCAGGAATCCTTTGGAATTGGTTCTCCTGGGTTATCTCAGTGCGGCTGCTGTGATCAGAACTGATCACATCACCAGAGCTGGAAAAAGGGGCAGAGCCGCAGGGTTGATGTGGCCCAGATCCAGAGTGAGGCTGCGACGGGCGGCCTCCCAGTTCGGGATGTTCCCAGCACCTTCCCACCGCTCATGCTTGGAGGGAGAAGGACCTCAAAATAGCTGTTGCTTCCCCAGCACGGCGCTAGGCCAGGGACAGGAATAGACATCTGGGGGTGGCCGCCTCAGCTTCCCTCAGGGGCTTTGGGGGGGGGCGGTAATAGCTAGAGGCCAGACTCCCCCCCCCCAATGTGGGGTAATAGTGCAGCTGTCGATATGCAGTGACCCACCCGTGATGGTCCAGCTCATGGAAAGTGTTGCCCCAGCTGGGGCTGGCTGGTCAGCACTGGCCAGATACTGGGCAGGGCCTGGATTCTTAGACCAATAGGAAATACTTCAACACGAGCTCCTATAATGCTCTCTTGGGGAAACTGAGACCCAGAGAGAAGATCGTGTGCTTGAGATCACAAAGCTGATTAGAAGCCAAGCTGACAGAGGAGGCGTGCCTTGGAGCTCTGAGAGGCAGTATAGGGTGGGGTATAAAGTGTAAAAGGAACTCCCGACTGTCTGGGCTCAACTCCAGCTTCAACTATTTATGATCAGTATGCTCTCAGGCCTCAATTTCATTATCTGTAAAATGGGCACTATTATAGTACCCACCTCCTTCAGTTGGTTGTAAAGATTGAATGAGTTCATACTTGAGGAGTGCTATTATGATTCTTGTTTTCTTACCAGACTCCTTACTCGTTTATTCCTAAGGAATTGGCTGAACACCTGCCATATGCCAGGCACAGTGCTAGGTTAGATCAGTGTAGCTCACACTATGTGGCAAGAAGAGACCGGTTGACATTTCAGGGAGCTTGCCATGTGCCAGCTACTGCGCTAAGCATTTTTACCTGCATATCTCACTTATTCTGCATGAGAGCCTGTTGTCACGCCCTATTTTACAGATGAGAGGACTGAGGCTCAGAGAGGTAAAGTCATTCCTTCAGGGTCACACAGCCAGGAGGTAGCAGAGCCAGGATTTGAAACCTGAGCTGCCTGCCTGTGTAGCTCATACAAGTAACCGCTGCATGACACTGTCATCTTTCTGGGGAGATGGACAGTCATTCAGGTGACGCAGTCCAGGTGTGGGATAGGAGGCGCTGGGCGCATGGAGGAGGGCTCCACTCTCCCAACCTTGACATTTATCACCCCAGCCCCCACGCACCAATTCCACATCAGGTGTGAGGTGGTCCTCAGCCTCCTCCAATCCCCTGGGTTTCCCTGAGTACCTACTGTGTACCAGGCCTGTGCTAGGCTCTGAGAACACAAACAAAATTTGTCCCTGCCCTGAAATTGCTCACAGTGTGGTGAGAGGGACAGGTTTCTAAAATGGCAAGAGCAATTCAAGGGAAGGTGCTTTGATGAGGGTAAGAATGGGGCCAAGTGGGTGCCCGGAGGAGGTACTTAACCCAGCTTGGGAGGTCAGGGAAGACTTCCTGCAAGTGGTGATGTCTGAGCTGAGGTCCAAAGGAGAGTTAGCCAGGAGAAGAGAGGTGGTAAGAAAGGCTGTTCTAGATAGAGGGGCAGCTTGTGCTAAGAGGAAATGCTGAGTTCCAAGAACTGTGAGTAGGGGTTCCAGGGCACTGGGGCTACAGAGATGGATGGGGACGGGTTGTTCAGGGCCTCGCCGCCTACAGTAAGGGTCTTGGATAATCTCTGGAGGGCTAAGAAAATGAGATCGGGAACTAAAAGGGTCCCTCTGGCTTCAGGGGAGGATGGACCTCGGGAGGCTGGACTGAAGGTGGAGATGCTGATGAGGAGGCTGGTGCCTGGAGAGAGAATAGACTTGGACTGGGGTGCTGGAAGGGGGGGGGTGCAGAGAAATAGGCAGCTGTGTGAAGTTTTTAGAGGTAGCATTGGTTACATATCGCTATGTAATAAATCACCTCAAAATTTTGTGGCTTAAAACAACGAATTATGGTTTTTCGTGATTCTTTTGGGTGACAGGGCAGTTCCGCTTCATGTAGTGTCAGCTGGGGGCACTAGGATGGCTGGAAGCTTCCCAAGTGGCCTCCCGCGCGTGGCTGGCAGCTGCTGCTGGTTGCCAGCTGGAAGTTCAGCTGGGGCTGTTGGCTGGGAAGCCTCAGTTCACCTTCCTGTGGCCTCTCAATGGGGCTCGGGCTTCTCACAGCATAGCACTTGGCTTCCAGAAGCAGAAGCTGACATGTTTTAAAGCCTGGATTCACAAGTCTCAGAACATCTTCTCTGCTGCATCCTAATGGTCAAAGCCAGTCCCAAGCCCAGTCTGATTTAAGGGGAGGGGGTAATATATACTTCCTCTTTGATGATGATGACGACGACGACGACATGTACAATTTAGTTGGCATTTGGTGCATTCAGAATGTTGTACAATGAACACTTCTCCCTCATTTCAACCTTTTTACCACTTCATAAGAACACTCCATACCCATTATGCCATTGCACCCCATTCCCCTTCTCCCCAGCCCCTGGCAACCTGCATTCTGTGTCTGTGGATTTGCCTATTCTGGATAGTTCGTGTAAAAGGAATTATACAATATGTGACCTTTTGTGACTGGCTCCTTTCTCTTAGCATAATGTTTTCAAGGTTCATCCAAGTTGTAGCATGTATCAGTACTTCATTTCTTTTTATCGCTGAATACTATTCCATTGTGTGGATATACCACAATTTATTTGTTCATTGATCTGTTGATAGACATTCGGGTTGTGTTCATCTTTTGGCTATTGTGCATAGTGCTGCTGTGAACATTGGTAAGTAAGTATCTGTTTGAGTCCTTGTTTTCAGTTCTTTTAGGTATATATCTAGGAATAGAATTGCTGGGTTATGTGGTAATTCTGTGTTTAATTTTTTGAGGAACCACCAAACTGCTTTCCACAGTGGCTGTACCATTCGTACTTCCTCCAGCAATGTACAAGTGTTCCTAGTTTTCCATATCCTTGCCAACACTTATTGTTTTCTGGGTTTTTTTGTAATTTTTTTTTTTTTAAATTAAAGCCATCCTAGTAGATGTGAAACACTGTACTTTTGATTTACATTTGTTTAACTACCAATGATGTTAAAAATCTTTTCATGTGCCTTTTGGCCATTTGTACATCTTCTTAGCCCATTATTGAGCTGGGTTGTTTGTTGAGTTGTTAGAATTCTTTATATATTCTGGATACTAAGTCAGATATATGATTTGCAAATATTTCCTCCCATTCTATAGGTTGTCTTTTCACTTTCTTGGTAATTTCCTTTGATGTACAAAAGTTTTTACTTTTCATGAGATCTCATCAATCTATTTTTTCTTTTGTTGCTTCTGCTTTTGGTGTCAAATCTAAGAATCCATTGCCAACTCCAAGATCATAAAGATTTACCCCTATGTTTTCTTCTAATTGTTTTAGCTCTTACATTTAGATCATTGATCCATTGAGTTAATTTTTGTATATGGAACGAGGTAGGGGTTCAACTTCATTCTTCTGCATGTGGTTAAGCTCTACCTCTTGATTGGAGGTCAGCATGCCTTATAGGGAGGGGAGGAATTGTTTGGGGCAATCTTTGGAGATAGTCTTCATGATAAGTTGACTGTGAGGGGTTACGAAACGAGGGGGAGAAGAAGGCAGGGTGACATCCACGTTTCTGATTTGAGTCACTGTTAGATGGGGAAGCCTAAGAGAGGAGCAGGACTTTGGAGAAGGGAGGAAAAACTCAATCCTGGGCATGTTGAGTTTGAGCTCCCTAAGCATCCAGGCACTGAGAGCATTGGGAATCAAATACATGGTGAATGAAATATGGAAAGGTACTCAGGTTTTCATTCATTCAACAAATAGTTGTGGAAAACCTAATACTAATACTAGGTCATATTTACGTGGTGCTAATCATGGGCCAGGCACTTTGTACTTTTTAAAAACTGAACTATAGTATATATGGAGTAAAATGGACAAACCTAGTATATAGTTCATTCATTTTTACGTACACCACCTTCCAGAAATCTCAAGCCCCCAGAAATCTCTCTCTCAGGCATGTTATATTCAATTCTCACAGTTACCTACTGAGGTACATATTATTAACCCCATTTTTCAGATGAGGAAACTGAGGCTTAGAGAAGTGAAGCCATTTGCCCAAGAGCACACAGGGGTGGAATCTGGATTCTAACTCAGGCCTATAGGATTAGACCAGGCTGAGGAACACCACACCCCCTCACTGGACAGGGACTGGACTCGAGCCTGGGAGCATTTCCTGAGCCTCCTCCTTACCTCTAGTGTCTCTCCTGCACGCCTCTGCCTCCTGGACTTCCTGTGGTGTTTTATCATGTATCTTAGCTCAAACATCACCTCTTTAGAGTGCTCTTCCCTGCACGAATTGCCCTGTTTAATGCTCTCCACACCAGGCAGCACAATGGAGCCAGATGGCCTGGGTTTGAATCTCCGTTCTGCTGCTTCCTAGCTGGGTGGCATCAGATACGTTAATTAACCTCTCTGTGCCGGTTTCCTCAGCCATAAAATGGGGGCGATGAGAATAGGACCTACCTCATAGGGTTGTAGTAAGGATGAAATTATTGAACATCTGTTAACAATGCTCGGCCTACAATAGATGCTTTATAAATATTTGCTGTTATTCATGTAACACTCATCCCATTCCGAAATTATCCTGGTTATTGGTTTGTTTACTTGTTTTTTTTCCTTTTTCCCCAATTAGAATGTCAGCCCCCTGAAGGTGGCGGTTTCATCTGTGTTGTTCACTGCTCCGTCCCCAGTATTCTAGAAGAGTGCCTGGCCCACCCTAATACACACCAGTCGAATATTCAGATGGATGAATAAACCAGGCTACTAGATTATCCTGCTTGCAGCTCCCCACACATGCCAGGCTCACTCTCATTTCCTGACCGATGTGTTTGTTGTTCCCTCTGTCTAAACCCATTCCCCAGAGGGAGGGAGGGAAACAATGAAGGAGAGACTGCCTTGCAGCTGCCCAGGCCCTTACTCCTGCACCAGGCATCCACAAGAGAACAGTGAGCGAGTGAGAATTCCAGATGTTCCAGGACTACAGTCACCCGTTACCACCCCCATGTTCTGCAGCTGGGGAAACTGAGGCCCAGAGAGGGAGAGGACTTGGCCAAGGTCACAGAGTGAGTTGAGGGCAACTTTCTCCTTGGCGGACCCCATATGTCTCACCTGGAGGCTGTTTCTCATGTCCATGCTGGATCTGGCTCCCTATGTGGGGTCTGGAGAGAGGTGCTGGGTGGGGTCCTGTGGGCAGTATACTGCCCTTCGTCCTGTCCAACTGAGGAGGCACCGGGCCTAATGAATGGACATGCTTCTGACTTCGACTGACCTGTTTTGGGCTTCTGGTGCTTCCTCTTATTATCCATGTGGCCTTGGGCAATCTGAGCCTCAGTTTACTCCCCTGGAAGATGAGGAGATGAAAACTTACCCACCCGCTCCAGGGATGTTGGGAAGATTCCTACTAAAAGTTTTCATGCATTGAGCATTTATTTTTAACTACCCTATGGGGCAGGCGTGTACTTTATCCTCTTTTTCCAGATAAAGAAACCGAGGCTCAGAGTGAGGAAAAAGTGACTTGCCTAAGATCACACAGGCAGCAAGGAATAGATCAGGGATTTAAATCCAAGCAGGCTGACTTCAGAGCTCACATTCTTCGCCATATTATGCTCCAGGGCTGGACACACAGTAGGTACTCAATAGATGGTACCCCTCTGACCGACGCCTTAGGAAGATCTCGCTCTCACAATGGCACCATCTTCTAGGACAGCAGCCCCTCCCTGCAACCCATCTTTTGTTAATTTTCTTTCCCTCCAATCCCAGCTTGGAGACACAAGGGCTCTCAGCAACCTCTCTCTGATGGATTTTCAGATTATCCCCACCTTGATTAGTTCCAGAGTCTTCTGGCAGAAGCAGGAGTTATTTTAGGGACTTGATGGCTCCCTCTGGCTGCCATTGACCCCCCCCTCCGCCCCCCGCAGTTGCAAGCACCTCTCCAGTCAACGGCAGGGTTCATTAGATGCTCCCTTTCTGCCCCTGCAGCCCTCAGCTCAGACTCAAGCCCCAAGCCCCTGCCCTCTGCTCCCCTCCTCCCTGTCCCACTGCCGTTTCTGCCTCCCCCTTATTTGCAGGAGTGGGGGATGTCAGCTGTTTTCTAATCCATGGCCCCCAACTGTGCCACAGAGCAGTGACCCTCCCTCCAATTTCAAGATTTTTCCAGACTTGAGCAAAATCTCACACACCATTTGGACGAAAAATATTTTTGGCCGGTGTTCCCACCCCCCTGTTCCCGTTGGAGTCCAGTCCCTGATGTCATTCCGCCCGGGGTGGGAGCTGCTCACACATTCCCAAGGATAAATTTTATGGTATGTATATTTTACCACAATAAAAATTCCCAAGGGGACGCAGGATGCCTCCCCCCTCTGCCACCGCGTTATATCACAGTGTGTGGGGCTGACGTCACAGGGACGGGGCGTGGGTTCTGCTGTAGCTGTCTGTTCTCTCCGCTCCTGGCTCTCTCTTCCAGCTCTGTGCTCTGCCAGGGCCGCCCGCAGGCCTTGCTTGCTTTTCAAAAATAACTCTTGAGTCCCTCCCTGAGGTGGGGGGCTGCTTCCTTGGTGCCCCAGGCTGTGTGTTAATCCTTCCAATGCAAGACTTCCCGGAGCTGAGTCTGTCCTGGGCTAGGGGGCTGGTTATCAGTTGTCAGGCTGAAGGAGTTCAGATGTTGACATCCCGTTCTAGCGCCTGTTACCTTTAAGGAGGTAGAGCAAATGGGTCTTCTCAGGCCACCAGCAAGTCATTCATTCATTCGTTTTTTTCCATTCACTCATTTATCAATTTAGACATTCAACAAGCATCTGTCAGTGCCCTTTGCCTGCAGAGCACACCTCTGGGTGGCTTCTGTTGCTTTTCCATTCATTTCCGAGTCCCGTCCCTGCTTCTTTTTGAATTTCTACTTCCTCCTCTAAAGTAGGGATCTTAATTAGGGTGGCCAGTCAGTCCCAGAAGGAAGCAGATGGCACGCTCCAATTGGGTAACTCGAGGCAGGGCAAATGAAGGGACCATTTAGGTGTGAGCAGGACGTAGGGGAACCACGAGGGACAGTGCAGTGCTGGGCTAGTTAGAGTGGGAGGCCCGGGGGAGCAGTTCCACCACTGAGAAGGAGTTGTGTTGACAGGGCCACCGTAAGAGAAGCTGTGACATTCTGGTGAAGGACACAGCTAGCCCGAGGTGCCCTGCAGGGAGGGCGCAGAGGAATAAATATCCTGACCTCCCTTGTCCTTCTCCCTTCCATCTCCTCCTGGAGGCTCCTCATTGGCCAGTCCTGATGAGGAGCCAAAAAATATGGGAGACTTGAGTCTGAGCAGGTCAGTCTCCTTGGTAACAGGAGAGTGGAAAAGGGAGGAGAGTGGTTCTAGATGGACAAACAGGATATGCAGCTGATCACCTACTACTAGCACTAGTAAGTTACATGATAAATGGTCAGTATTAGCTGTTATCATTAGTGCTCATATTAGTATTTACTGCTGTGTAAATTGCCTCAAAACATAAGTGGCTTGAAACCGTAAGCATTTATTACCTTGCACAGTTTCTGTGGGTCATGAATTGGGAGCAAGCGGCTCAGCTGGGTGGTTCTGGGTAAGAGTCTCTCCTGAGGTCACAATCAAGCTGTCAGCCAGTCATCTAAAGGCCTGACTGGGATTGAAGGATCCAGCTGGCCCACTCCCATGGCCGGCAAGCTGGTGCTGGCTGTTGGCAGGAGGCCTCAGTTCCTTGCCATCCAGACCTCTCTATATAGGGCGTCTCGAGAGTCCTCATGACATACATGGTGGCTGGCTTTCCCCAGAAGGAGTGATCCAAGAGCAGAAGGCTCACGTGTTTTCTGACTTAGACTCAGAAACCACAGACCTTCGTTTCGATAATATCCTATAGGTTACACAGGTCAGCATGTTCAGCGTGGAGCGGGCTACATGGGGGCAGGAGTACCAGGAGTCAGGGATCACTGGAGGCCTTCCTGGAGGTCGGCCGTCACAGTTTATAATACATTGGCTCATTTAATCCTTTCCAAAATCCTCTGAGGTTATCTAAAAACAACAATATACTAGACTAATCAGGGGGGAATCACTTTGTAAATGATATAAATGTCTAATCACTATTCTGTACACTTAAAAGTAATATAAGATAATATCGAATGTTAACTCTAATTGAAAAATTAAAATCAAAAAAATAAAACAAATAACAAAAGAAATTATTATTATTATTATTATTATTTCTGTTGAGGAAATATAGGCACAGAAAAGTGAAATAACTTGCCCAAAATTCTAGTTAGTAAGTGGCAAAGTCAGGAATTGAACCCAGGTGGTCTTTTTATTAAAAATCAATTTTAATTGGGATATAACTTATATACAATAAAAAACTCTCCAAATGGAGATATAGAACATTTTCTTCCTCCTCTCAATTTTTCCTCATGTCTCTTTGCCTCAGTCCTCCCAGGCCTTGCCTCCTAGGCAATTACTGATCTGCTTTTTGTCACTGTAGGTATATTCATCTGTTCTTGAACTTCATACAAATGAAACCATACAGTGTGATCTTTTGTGACTGGCTTCTTTTGTTGAACAGAAATGTGTATAAGGTTCATCTACATTGTTACATGTATTGGTAATTTTTTTTTTGTTTTGCTGAGTACTATTTAACTGCATAAGTATAGCACAAGTCTTTGGTGATTCTGTTGAGTGACATTTGGGTTGCTGCAGTTTGGGTGTATTATAAATAAAGCTGTGATGAACCTCATGTAAAAGTCTTTGTATGGACATAAGTGTTCATTTACCTCAGGTAAATAGCTAGGAGTGGAATTGCTATATCAAATGGTAAGCATATATTTAACTTCATAAGAAACTGCCACACTTTTCCAATGTAATTGTACCATTTAAAGTCCCAGCAGGAGTGTATGAGCATTCCAGTTGCTCCATATCCTCACCAACATTTTGTATCATCAGTTGTTAATTTTAGCCATTCTAATTTGTGTGTAGTGATATCTTACTGTGGTTTCAATTCGTACTTCCCTGTTAACTAGAAATATTGAGCATCTTTTCACATGCACCGTGACCATTTGTAGACCTTCTTTTGGGAAATATTTGTTCAAATCTTTTGTCTATTTTGTACTAGGTTATTTGTCTTCCCATTATTTAGTTGTAAGAATTCCTTTGTCAGACACACACACACACACACAAAATGAATATTTTCTCTCAGTCTGTGGCTTACAGTTTCATTTTTTAATAGTGTTGTTTGAAGAACATAAGTTTAAAGTTTTGATGAAGTCCTATTTAGCAGTTGTTTTGATTGTTCATGCTTTTTTATGTCCTAAGAAATCTTTGGTTACAAAGGTTTTCTCTTATGTTTTCTTCTCGAAGTTTTATAGTTTTCATTTTTACATTTAGGTCTCTGATCCATTTTTTTATTAGTTTTCATGTATAGTATAAGGTTAGGGGGTCACAGTTAATTTTTACTTCTGTACAGATATTTTCCAGTACCAGCTTCCTTCTTCTGTTGAATCATTTTGGCATTTTTGTCAAAAATCAATTGCTTGTATGTATGCAGATCGATTTTCAGACTTTATTCTGTTTCATTGATCTGTATGTCTATCCTTAGCTAATATCACACTGTCTTGATTACCACAGATTTACAGTAATTCTTGAAATACTTGAAATCAAGTAGGATTAAGTGCTACAACTTTGTTCCTATTTTTCAAAATTGCTTTGACTATTCTAGTTTGTTTGCATTTCCATATACATTTTAGAATCTACTTGATAAGTTCTACCAAAAAAAAAAAAAAAAAAAACCCTCCTGGAATTTTGATCAGGCCTGTGTTGAATCTATAGATCAACAGGAAATTTTATGTTGAGGAAGTTCTATTCTTACACTGCTCAAGTTTTTTTTTTTGTCTTAAAATATTGAATAAGTGTTAATGTTATTACTTGTTTTTCACATCAATTAACATGTCCATGAAGTGAACCCCGATGTATTCTTTAAAAAAAAATTGAGGCGACAGTCACATAACATAGAATTAACTCATTTCAAAGTGAACAATTCCAGGGCGTTGCACAACCACCACCTCTATCCAGTTTCAAAACATCTTTATCACCGCAGAAGAAAACCCTGCATCCATTAAGCAGTTATCCCCATTTTCCCTCCTCACGGTCCCTGGCAACCATCAATTTGCGTTCTGTCTCCATGGATTTACCCACTCAGGACACTTCATATAAATGGAATCGTACATGGTGTGACCTTTCATATCTGCCTTCTCTCACTTAGCGTAACATTTTCGAGGTTTATCCACATCATAGCACGTATCAGTACTTCATTTCCTTTTATGTCTGGGTAATATTCCATCGTATGGACAGACCGCAGTTTCTTTACCCAGCTGTATTCTTAACCACAACTCTATGCTGTCTCCACATGTACTGGGCGCTGTCTTTAGCTCTACGGATACAGCAGAGAAGAAAGAAGAACTGGCCTCGCCCAAGTGGAGCTTAAGTCTCTTCTGGAACTTAAGTCTCTTCTGGAACTTAGTACTCTCTGTAGCCATTAGGTATGTCCATCTCTGATCACACTAGGGGCCTTGTGTGTTCCTGCTCTTTTGTCTTCATAGCCCTAGTGTCTAGCTCAGTGCTCTTAACTCACTAGAGGAGTTTTAATCTGGGAAGGCTTCGTGGAAGAGGCAGCTTTTAAGTGGAGCCTTGGCGTTTGAGGAGTTGAGTGGTTTCCTTTAGCCCACAGTGATTAATAACAGCAGCCACCATTTTATCATCAAGCACATACTATGTTCCATGCATTGTAACGAGCACAGTAAGTTGCCCCGGGGCAGCAATGGTGACAGATGGGTAGAGGAAAGTTTGGATTTGAACGCAGACCCACAGCCTTAACGATCGCCTTATGCTGCCTTTCCAAGACTGGCTCTGGATTAGGATTGGGGCTTTTCTTCTCCATATTCTACCTCCCCCGCCCTTCACCTTCTGGGAACATCTGGATGGGACTAGGGAGAGACAGGATGATGGCCAAAGCCCTGACTTGGGCCACCCCAAGCGTTGGAAAGTATTCTTCAGCTCCTACCCTTCTGGATCCTTCCAATTGAGCTGAGACCTGGGCGGGATAGCACCTTCGCAGCACCCTCCCTTCCCCTAGCCCCCTCTCCCCTCCTTCCGTAGCCCCTCTAGCTCATTGGGCTGTGCTGAAATCTGCGGGGAAAGGAGCAGGATTTCGGCTAAATATAAACTAGGCTGTTCCAGTTTCCAAATAGAACAAAGGAGCAGGGTGTTAAGTTGATTTTTATAAATAAAGAGAGAGGGAGTGAGAGAATATTTTTTCGAGATGTTTAATAAAATTGCCTTGTTAGAAGCAGGAAAATCACTGGGCTGCGGTGGGAGGGTTTGGAGGAGGGAGGAGGTAGGGAGAGGATGGGGAATGCATCCTTCTTAAAGCTGTGAAACTTGCCAACGTTCTTGTTCTCTTCTTGGGACTGGGGAGAGATGGGTGGGGCAGAGAGGAGTGAAGAGGCAGGGGAGGGGCGTGAGGGTCCCTGGGAGGAGGAGGACAGGAAGGCTAATTGTAATCACAATACAGTTACTGTGTATTGAGCGCCCACTGTATGTCCTGTGCTAGATTTGCCTCATCTCACCAAATGCACACAGCACATAACTGAGATCCTTCTCCTCATTCGGGTCTCGGAGTAAATGTCTTTCTGACCACCGTATCTAAAAGAGAGCTCACCTCCTACCCCTAGTTGGGATCTCAGGACCCTGTTTCCTTTTCTTCATTCGCATACCGCTTCCGAAGTTATTTGCTTGCCTGTTACGCGTCTCCTCTCCCTCCACCAAAATGCAAGCCCTATGAAGGCAGAGGTTTTGTCTCTCATCCACAGCACTAGCATCAGGGTCTACAGCAGAGCCTGGCACATGGTAGACATTGCTAAAGATGCATTTGGTAAATAGATGGATAAGCAAATGAGGCTCAGGTGAAGTGACTTGCCCAAGGTCACACAGCTAGGAAATGACAGAGCCAGGAGGGAGCCCAGGTTTGTCTGACCCCCAAATGTATGCCCTTTCTGCTATTTTATGAGACTTCCAGCATGGTGGAGTTGGGGACTGAAGGGGATCTCCCTGGAACTTAAGGGTTTCAAAGGATAACCAGACACAACCCTGGAGGATCAAAGGGGATCAATGAAGCCAAATTGTCATCATTACCTTCATCCTTAAACAATGTGTGTAACATATAAAAATTACTACACAAATAGAGGCATTGGGTAGTGAGAGTTTCACCCAATGTCACCCAAAGGAAAATAGTCGAAGCTTTGAGGAGGTGGCAGAGGGCTTCTCACCTCAGGAACTGGAAGGGATGGCCAGAGGAAGGAGAGCTATCTGCCCATCCCTGCTTGCTCCCTCTTCCTTCCCTCCTCCCCCACCCCACCTTTACTCTTTCATGTCCACTCATAGTGTCACGTCAGGTGTGGGCTGGCCTACAGCAGTGGCCGTGTATGCCCCAGGGCCTCAGGGGAGGTGGTTGTGGCTTTCTGCTGCCATCAGATTCTATATGGCTTGGACAGATCGCATGGCTCTCTCTGAGTCTCAGTTTCTTCCCATGTAAGATGGAGATGGTGAAATTTCCTTGGTTATGAAAATTAGAGGTAACTGCATTACATGTCAGGAACCATACTTCAAGCACACAGTAGATGATCAGTAGAGTAGATAAAAACTTTCATTTCCTTATTTATTATTACCCTTCTCTGGATTATAATTTAATTGAGCATGAGGACTGTCACTCCATTAGTTGAACAGCTACCATATGCCAGGCTCTATGGACCTAGCGCTCTATGTGGGATATCTCATTGAATCCCCATACAAATTCCGTGAAGTAGGTATTGTTATTATAATCATTTCATTATTATGCATGAGGAAAATGGGACTCCTAGGGATGAGGTGACTTGCCCAAGGTTGCACAGCCAGGAGGTAGCAGAGCTGGGACTGAAATCCAGGTAGGCCCAAGTGCAGATCTTGGGCATTTAAATATTATACAATTCTTCCTCTCGGAACAAATGAACCAAAGGGCTTTCGGGTGCGCCTGGATGTAGAGCCTGGAATAAGGGGGCAGTGACAGGGTCGCAGAGGCCATAGTGAGAAGCAGAGGCCTGGCCTTGATTAAGACTTGGTCAGCGAGGGAGCCCATGGTAGAGTGGTATGTTGGGGGAGTGATGCTGCAGTTTGGGGGGCTGTGGCTTCTAGGCTCTGACTCATTCAGATGGAGCAGCTTGATTCCCAGCAGCAGGAGATGCTATTTATAACCTGCAGGTTCTAGCAGCCTTCTGAACACGGAGCCCTGAAGCTACCTGGGGCCCTTCTCCCTGGGCGAGGAGGGAGAAGGCCATAAGCTGAGCCTCCTGTCTCCTTGCTCTGGACGACTCTCCAGTCAGCACAAAGTTCACATTCAAGTGCCCGGTGGCTCACTCTGGGGGTCTCTAGCTTGTCATCAGCAGAGTGCTTAGCACTTAAGAGGCTTAAATAAATAAATGCATGGCAGTAGCTTCAGGCGTTTTGATTGGGCCAGGCCCTGTCATTTCTCTCCCCCAAACTCTCCAATTATTTCTCATCTCTTTGGAAGTAAAAGCCAAGGTCCTTAACAGTGGCCTACAAAGCTCATACACGATCTGCCCCTCCTCCTTCCGACCTCTCAGCCTCCTCCTTGCTCACTTCACTCCAGTGGGCTCCTTGTTGCTCCTGGGAACATCCTAAGTACATTTCTGCCTTGGGGCCTCTGCTCTGTTTCCTCCTCCTAGGATATTCTTCCTCCAGGTCCTGGCATGTCTTCCTCCTTCACCTCCTTCAGATCTTTAAAAGCCAGCTTTTCAGTGCGACCTTCCCTGACTACCTTACTTAAAATTGTACCCATGCAATAGCTTCCTTATTCCCTTTTCCTGCGTAATTTTTCTCCATGGCACTTGCCATCCTCTAATATACTACATACATTACTAATTTATTTTTTTACAGTGGTTCCCCGCCCCCCCCCCCTTATCTGAGAAGGATATGTTCTATGACACCCAGTGGATGCCTAAAACCACGAATAGTACCAAACCCTATATATGCTATGTTGTTGTTGTTGTTTTTTCTATGAATACATACTTATGATAAAGTTTACAGCTTCTCTTTGGCCTGTCTAAATTATCAGCATCACTTCTCGTGCACTTTGGGGCCATTATTAAGTTACCTAAGGATTACTTGTACATCAGCACTGTGGTACCACCACAGCAGAGATGGCTACTCAGTGACTAACAGGCAGGGAGCACACATAGTGTGGATATGCCGGACAAAGGGATGATTCACGTCCTGGGTGGGTCAGAGTGGGATGGTGCGAGATTTCATCTCGCTACTCAGAACAGCTGCTCAATTTAAAATTTATGAATTATTTCTGGAATTTTCCATTTAAGATTTTCAGACGCCAGTAGACCATGAGTAATTGAAACCGTGGAGAAAAACCACAGATAAAGGGAGACTACCATAATGTCTGTCTTTTTATTAGAATGTCATCTTGAGGAGGACAGGACTTTTTTTTTTTTTTTGCCTGTTTTGATCTCTGCTGAATTCCTGGTGCCTACCTAGCACGTAGTGT